>NC_086373.1:84204358-84830150 GCF_036588685.1 Mytilus trossulus
GCATGTTATTTAATGCAAATGTGTAACTTCTTGAGATAGCGGATAACTGCAAGCTATTTTCTTCTAACTAGAATACTAATATAGAAACACTTGTATGAGAAATCTGACAAGGGCAGAATAGCCCATCTCCGAACCGTAACCACCAACAGAAGTTTCATCCTTAAAGACATTCATGCAGCAACATAATAATGAGAAAATGTAGTATAATTGCCAATGAAACAATTAGTACAGACGAGAGTCAGATTTTGAACTTTTGTTTGATTTTGTAGACTGGGTATCACAAATCTTTTTATCTAAAAAAACAAATGCCTTTAGTGGGAACTCTCGAGCTGAAACCTACACTATTCAGGCTAGCAGGGACAATATACTTTGTTCTTTAGTTTTGTCATTTTTTAGCATGGGATCGTTAAAGAGACCGTTGTCGGTGGTTCAAAGTATTGCTAGTCAAAGACATAAAATTGAGAATGGAAATGGAGTATGTGTCAAAGCGACAACAACCCGACCATAGAGCAGACAACAGCCGAAGGCCACCAATGGGTCTTCAATGTATCGAGAAACTTCCACACACGGAGGTGTCCTTTAGCCGGTCCCTTAACAAAATGTATATTATATATAGTTCAGTGATAATGGACGTCATACTAAACTCCGAGTTATACACAAGAAACTAAAAATAAAAGACTAACAGAGGCCAGAGACCTCTGACTTGGGACAGGGGCAAATTGTGGCGGGGTTTAACATGTTTTTCGAGATCTCAACCCTCCAAACATGTCTTCTCAGTTAGCGAATGCTCCTTTTGAATAGCGATTGCTTTATTTATTCTCAGAATTACTCTTTTCTATTGGAAATAGATATTCTACATTATTTATTATTTAGGTGTCGACTTTGAGTAAGAAATGTAACCTTATCCTTGGAAATCTTATATATCTTCTCATTACTTATTGCTTTCCTAAAGGTAGCTGACAAAACATTAAGATAGTTTTGCTTTAAAAATATCTATTCCACTAGTTGTTGAAAATTATTAAAGTTTGAGCCCGTTTATATCCATCGGCACATATTACAGTGTTATCCGGATTCACCATTAAACGATTCGAGGAAATTTCTATTGTCAAATTCAATTTCAAATAATAATATTAATGTTTAACAAAACTATGATCTGTTTGTGAAACGCGAAGGATATCTAATGATTGGTGTGTTCATTGTTGGTCTTTAACGCCACTTTTATCATTATTCGCTATTTCATGGCATGTAGAGAAAAACTTGGACGCCCGGAGAGAGACACTGACCTTCGACATGGAATCTGTCCATCTTTGTCAACTACGAATGAAGTAAAACTAGGCACCAAGTGTTCAAACTCTGAAATAAGTAAGGAAGCAGTATTTTTCACTAATGAAAGAAACTTGTTTCTCACTTTATTCAGTTTTCGTTTGATATATAGTTTTATTTTCTATTTTTCAAATTGGAGAAACAAAGAGGTTTTAAAAACGAACTGAAGAATAAAAAGGTAGCAAAAAGCTAAGTTCTTTCAAAATATTCTTTTATCGCTAAGAGGCTGGCTTGTTATGCCAAAAAATTGCCTCCGTTGAAATTTCAAACATCCCATAGAGCAAATTACATCGATGATTAATATTGACTTTATGGTATATGGCCGCTTTCTAAGCGATACGTGCATGCAGGTCATAAATTAAATTAATTTGTTTAGTAAAATCAAATCTTTAACTACTTATAGGTGCCGTAGGAGGTCATGCAGAATTTTTAGCAAGGATTTTTTGGCTAGATCAGACAATTTAAGACCAGAAAGCATTGCACTGATGTATGTCCATTATTAATTTTTCAGTAGTCAAAATTCAATGTTAAGGGATGTATAATGAATAATGATATAGTTTGTATTTCTGTTTTCAAGATAAAAAGTGAAGGTTAAATGTATGGACGACCTGAAAACCAAGACATATATAAGATTAAGGTTATTTTTAAATATGTATTTTCACTTGACATTTGCTGTTATTTATCCACTGATTATAAAACATGTCGATTGTGTCACAATGATTGCTACATGGGTTACGGAGGACCTAAATACCAAAAACACGCAAGACAAGGAAGAAATGGCCAATTTTGATTATAATGGAATGGATATTTTAAGTAATGGAATGGACTGCAACGACACTTCAGTCCCTAATTACAGATATACTTTATATATACCTTATTCAAAAGTTTATTAATTGAGGAATAAAAGGTACATAGTTACTGTGTTCCACAACGCATATTAGAGGAGTAACGATACCTTCATATCGAAATACGCATTAACATTAAGTAATAGATTAAATTCTCTTAAATGATGGAATGAACTGCTGCGACATTTCATCCCTTAATTCAGGAAAACGTTATGACCATTTGAAAGTTCATTGCTGTCGCAATGACCATTAGAAGGGTTACGGGGGATCTAATTGACAAAAATACGCGTGAAAAGAAAGAATTTTGAATGAAAGCATGGATGTTTTGAATAATGACATGATCTGTTGCCACCCTTCAGCCCCTAATTTAAGAAATACCTTTAACCTCACTCGAAAGCTTAATTATAGAGGAACAAAAACTGTATAGTTAAAATGTAATGCGGGGGAGTAACGAAAGACAAAAAATCGAAATACATGCGAGCATTAAAAAATACAACTGTAGCTTATTTTAGATATAACATGTACGCATGGAATGGATTACTGTGACCCTTCAACCCCTAATTACAGATATACATAATACCTCATTAGAAAGCCTATTAATAGCGGAACAAAATGTATGTAGTTAATATGTTCCGCAACGCATATTACAGGAGTAACAAAGGATCTTAATGTCAAAATATACATAAACATTATAAAATAGCTTTTTTAATAATATAATGAACTGCTACGACTCGTCAGTAATAGTATCGTTATTCAGAGGCAGTAACTCATGCCCTAATTAGGGAAAACTTTATAGACAATGAGACAGTTTATTGATAGAGAAACCACAATGACGTTTTAATAGGGTTACAGGGGACCAAAATGCCAAAATACGCGTGAAAATAAAAAAAAAACAATTTTTAATAATGGAATGGATTGCTTCGATAGTTCAGATCCTAATTACAAATAAACATTTTACCTCATTCGAAAGCCTATTAAAAGAGTAACAGAACGTATATAGTTAATATGTTCCGCAACGCATATTGGAGGAGTAAAGAACTACCTTTAAAAAATCGAAATACGGGTGAACATTATAAAATAGCTTATTTTAAATCATGAAATGAACTTCTGCAACCCATAAGCCCCTATAATTAAGTAAAACTTTATACACCATTTGCAAGGTTATAAATAGAGGAACAAAATGTTTATAGATAATATGTGCGGGGACTGCCCTAATGACAATTAAAAGGGTTATGGAGGACCTAAATATTAAGTAATAGACAATTTTGAAAAATTGGAATGGATATTTTTAATAATGTAATGGACTGATGTGAACCGTCAGACCTAATTCCATATGACTTTAAATCTCATTAAAGCCTACTACAAGAGGAACAAAATATATTTAGTCAATATGATCTGTAATAAAATTGAGAATGGAAATGGGGAATGTGTCAAACAACCCGACCATAGAAAACACAACAGCCGAAGGTCACCAACAGGTTTTCAATGTAGCGTATATCAGAGGAGTAATGAAGGACCTAAAAAATCGTAATACGGGTGAACATTATATGGTTTTATTAATAGCTTACTCTGAATAATGGAATGGACTGATGCGACCTGTCAGCCCCTTATAAAAGAAAACTTTATACACTACGTGAAAGCTTATTGACAGAGAAACAAAATGTATTAGTAATACGTCATTCAATGACCATAAGAAAAGTAACGGAGGACTTAAATGAGTGAAAAGAAAGAAATTGCCAATTTTAAATAATGGAATGAATATTTTGAAATAATGACATGAGTTACTGTTACCCTTCAGCCCCTAAATACAGAAATACCCTCAACCTCATTCGAAAGCTTAATTATAGAGAAACAAAAGGTATATAGTTAATATTTTCCGCAACGCATATTGGAGGAGAAATGAAGTACCTAAAAATCGAAATACGGGTGAACATTATAAAATAGCTTATTTTGAATCATGAAATTAACTCCTGCAACCCGTAAGCTCCTACTTAAGGGAAACTTTATACATCATTTGCCAGGTTATAAATAGAGGAACAAAATGTTTATAGTTTATATGTGCCCCAATGACAATAAGATGTGTAACGGAGGAGCTAAATACCAAAATACGCGTGAAAATTAAGAAATACACAATTTTGAAAACTGGAATGGATATTTTTAATAATGTAATGGACTGATGTGAACCTTCAGCCCTAATTACATACGACTTTATATCTCATTTGAAAGCCTATTACAAGAGGAACAAAAGATATTTTGTCATTATGATCTGCAATAAAATTGGGAATGTGTCAAACAACCCGACCATAGAAAACACAACAGCCGAAGGTCACCAAATGTAGCGTATATCAGAGGAGTAATGAAGGACCTAAAAATCGAAATACGGGTGAACATTATGGCTTTATTAATAGCTTACTCTGAATAATGGAATGGACTGATGCGACCCGTAAGCCCCTTATGAAGGAAAACTTTATACACCATGTGAAAGCTAATTGATAGAGAAATAAAATGTATAAATAATATGTCCCTCAATGACCATTAGAGAGGTAACGGATGACTTAAATGCGTGAAAAGGAAGAAATTGCCAATTTTGAATAACGGAATGAATATTTTGAAATAATGACATGAACTGCTGTGACCCTTCAGCCTTATAATTACAGAAATACCTTCAAGCTCATTCGAAAGCTTAATCATAGAGGAACAACTCGTATATACTACGCAACGCGGAGAGTAACGAAGGACCTAAAAATCGAAATACAATGTACATGTAAACATTAAGAAATACAAATGTAGCTTATTTTAAATAATGAAATGGACTGCTGAGAACGTCAGCCCCTAATTAAGGAAAACGTTATAACCATTTGAAAGTCCATTGACCGAGAAACAAAATGGTTTAGGTTATAAATAATATGTGCCGCAATGACCATTAGGGAGCTCGAGATTACGGAGCACAAATTAAAATAACCGTGAAGATTAAGAAATAGCCAATTTTGAATTATGCAATGGATTGCTGTGACCCTTCAACCCATAATTATATATTTACATGATACCTCATTCGAAAGCCTATCAATAGAAGAACAAAATATATGTAGTTAGTATGTTCCGCAACGCATATTAGAGGAGAAACGAAGGATCTAACATGTCGAAATATACATAATGCGTATTCTGTGTCATTTAAATCTCTTATGGACCGTTATCTCATTGGAAATCATACCACATCTTTTTTATATAAACATTAAGACATAGTTCTTTTTAATAAAAGTGTACAAGTGTTATTTTGTCCACTGTAATTAATTTTTGTCATATTTACGTTTTGATTATCATCAGTCTGCTAAAGTCATTTGTTTCATTCTTTTACATTTTATTTTTGTATTATAGCTAGTATAGTTATCAGTAGTTTGTATTAATGTATCTGATTCCATAGAGGTCATAGCCTTTTAGCATGTGTTAGTTTAAGTAGTATTTTATTATGTTTAAATATGTTGGTGCATTTTTGGTGCATATTTGGTGGCAATTTAGGTCAGATAAACAAGTAGAATTTAGGTCAAATTATTGGTGCATAGTTGGTGCATTTTTGGTGGCAATGTGTATATAAGGGCCCTCCGTCTCAGTTTTAAGAGGATTGAAGGCAAGACATTTAGGAACAATACAATGTAAAAAGTTATCTAAAGAGGAGAATTGAAGGTGAGAAAGAACTATACATTGTGAAACGTTCAAAGGATTTTATTATTCTGTGCAGTTTTTAGTCGATTTATTTTGGAGAACTTATAGATTCATAGAAAGTTGTGTCATTACTATTCAACTGTATGTATTTTTGATATTTTGTCCGCTCAGACTGTTGCGTGGTTTAGAACACTATGCCTGTGGCGTTTTTCTGTGGTGTGCACAGTATTGGACACTGTTGCTGATTTTGATGCGGAGTTGTAATGAAATCCATTTGTGATATGTGAAAGTAATGTGCCAATGAATATATGAACTATGCATTTTGTTAACTGTATGTTATGTAAATAGTGTCCGGAATGGAATTTTATTAAATATATTAGTGAATTTACTTGTTTATTTCTTTGACAACAAGACAACAGATTATTGGATATTTGTTTCTGAATTATCTCTTATTTCAATATACCCGGCCTGACCAGAAAGTTTTAAGATACTCGACCGCCATGGCATTTTTGGTGTCAGAAGTGGGATCCAACAAGAACAAATAGCGGACTATAATATTCAATATATGGACTACCAGATATAACGTTTGGATGTACGTTTTAAAATATTTCTGAACTGTAAGTGTTTCATCATTATATTTTTTTTATTATTGGATTATTATTTAAATACGTAATTATGGGCCGTACAAGGAAAACCAGAAATAGAAGTCTCTCACCTGCTCCATCTGTGTCTGTAGTGCGAACACCAATTTCATCCACACCTCATGAACGCAGAGATTTGCCTGAAACGAAATCACAAGTAACACCGTCGAAATTCTTTGGAGACGTTGGGGAAGATTTTGAAAGCTGGATTAAAATATTTGATAGGATCAGCCGAGCCAATCGTTGGAGTGATGGCAGGAAGGGGAAAATGTTGCCTGCGTACTTGAGGGGCAGAGCTGCTGACTATTTCGAGGATTTGGATAGTGAAATTCAAAATGATTTTGATACAGCTGTGCAAAAGTTAAAGCAAAGATTTTGCCCAAAGGAACTTGAGCGTATGTACTACAGCGAGTTATTTCAGAGGAAGCAAATTTCTGGAGAAAGCGTTGATGATTACGGAAATGCGATCTTAAAATTGGCAAGACGGGCACATGGAGGCGTCTCTCTTGACGAACACGACAGGTTAGCTATGGAACACTTTTTACAAGGACTTCATCCTAGTTTTAGAAGATTTGTTATGATGAGCGACCCCCAGAGCTTTGAGCAGGCGTTTCGAATTGCCAAACGAGAAGAGTGTAATGAACGGCTTACACGCATAGAAGAGGTGAATACTGCTTGTGCTGTAAATGCAGTGTCCGCTGATGCAAGTGTTATTCAAAAACTTGAAGATGTAACTAAAAAATTAGATATGCTGGAGAGAAAAATGAATAGTGTAAGTGTTCAATCATATCCAGGACAGGGTGGTACAACCCAGTTCGCACAAGGAAATCCTAGAGGAAGTGGTTTAAGGTCAGAAGATGGAAAGCCGATATGTCATTACTGTCATAAGATAGGCCATATTGCGCGGTACTGCCCTGCTAAACAAGGGATACAACAACAGCAGAGGGGAGGTGGACGAACTGGTTTAAACTAAGACCGGTCTCTTTCATAGAGGGGAAGGCGGCCGCTTGTGTAAATAAAAATCCCTCGTTTTCGAATAGGACTGACGTTCGACATTTCCAAAGTGATTGTGTAGCTAATGTAGATTTTAATGATACGATTAAAATAAATTCTATTATTCCTGATAATGTGCAAGGAGTTAAGATAAAAGGAAAAGTTTTCATGCGAGATGCAACCTTATTAATTGACACAGGAACAGTTTCTTCTTTAGTTTAGAAAAACATTGTAGTGCCATATATTGAACTTTTATAAATATTAAACCAAATTAGAAATACATTGTTTCAGCAACCAGCCTCTTAATATTACTGGGATTATTGGATGTAAAATTAGTGTTAATTCTGAAGTGTCCGTGCGCAATAGGTATGTAGTCGAGAATCTAAGTTGCTTCATGATGCTAACTGGAATAATCGAGGGAATAATATGTACGTAGAGTTCATAGGAAGTGGTGATCAAAATAGTGTCAAATCAAGTGCTTTGTTCAGGATGAATTTAATTCGAAGAATGAACTAAGATGTAAATGGAATGTGAGGAATTGTTGAACCAAGAGCCAATGAACATTCAAAACATTAAAACAAAGGATCACTACAAGTGCAGACAATTTATAATTGTATTTATGCTGGATTTTATTTGAACAATTAACTTGTTTAATTTTGTTACTGTAGACGTTATAGAAGTAGAGTTCGATGACTGAGGTCAGTCATCATTTAGAGGGGAAGGAATGTACAAGTGTTATTTTGTCCACTGTAATTAATTTTTGTCATATTTACGTTTTGATTATCATCAGTCTGCTAAAGTCATTTGTTTCATTCTTTTACAATTTATTTTTGTATTATAGCTAGTATAGTTATCAGTAGTTTGTATTAATGTATCTGATTCCATAGAGGTGTGTGTTATTTTAAGTAGTATTTTATTATGTTTAAATATGTTGGTGCATTTTTGGTGCATATTTGGTGGCAATTTAGGTCAGATAAACAAGTAGAATTTAGGTCAAATTATTGGTGCATAGTTGGTGCATTTTTGGTGGCAATGTGTATATAAGGGCCCTCCGTCTCAGTTTTAAGAGGATTGAAGGCAAGACATTTAGGAACAATACAATGTAAAAAGTTATCTAAAGAGGAGAATTGAAGGTGAGAAAGAACTATACATTGTGAAACGTTCAAAGGATTTTATTATTCTGTGCAGTTTTTAGTCGATTTATTTTGGAGAACTTATAGATTCATAGAAAGTTGTGTCATTACTATTCAACTGTATGTATTTTTGATATTTTGTCCGCTCAGACTGTTGCGTGGTTTAGAACACTATGCCTGTGGCGTTTTTCTGTGGTGTGCACAGTATTGGACACTGTTGCTGATTTTGATGCGGAGTTGTAATGAAATCCATTTGTGATATGTGAAAGTAATGTGCCAATGAATATATGAACTATGCATTTTGTTAACTGTATGTTATGTAAATAGTGTCCGGAATGGAATTTTATTAAATATATTAGTGAATTTACTTGTTTATTTCTTTGACAACAAGACAACAGATTATTGGATATTTGTTTCTGAATTATCTCTTATTTCAATATACCCGGCCTGACCAGAAAGTTTTAAGATACTCGACCGCCATGGCAAAAGAATGAACTGCTGTGACTGGTCAGTAATAACAACTTTATTTAGAGGCAATGACTCAGTTCCTAAATAAGGAAAACTTTAAAAACTCCATGTGAAAGCTATTGATAGAAAACCCACAATGACGTTCAAGACGGTTACATAGGACCAAAATGCCAAAATACGCGTGAAAATTAAGAAATAGCCAATTTTGAACAATTGAATGGATAATTTGAATAATGGATTGGATTGCTGCAACACTTCAGCCCCTAAATACAAATATACCTTTTACCTCATTCGATAGCCTATTAAAAGATGAACAAAAGGTATATAGTAAATATGTTCCGCAACGCATATTAGAGGAGTTATGAAGTACCTAAAAATCAAAATAGGGTGAAAATTATAAAATAGCTTATTTTGAATCATGAAATAATAATTTTTTTTTCTAAATAAAAACCAAATATTTTTTAGCCCCAATATTCATCTTTTCAAGGGGGCATAGTTATATTTGCTTGGAACAAACATTTGTTTTCCAAATCGAAGGATATAAACACCCTGGAACAAACTAACATATTCTTTTTTTCAATATACATGGTTTCTTTTAAAAATGAAAAGATGGTCGATGTGTTAAAATAGTTAGAAAAAAGACTTAAAGTATCATATAATTAATGAAAAAGATTTAAAGTATCATATTTATTTAATAATTTTTTGATTTTTTTTTTATATCTAATCCTTTATCGGGGACGTAAAATACTTAAGAATGATGTCGAGCACTGTCGATTAATTATAAATTGCAGCGGAAACTAGACGATGGAATGTGTACTTGTGGTTGAGATGATAAAACAACGACCTTCCTTGTATCAAATATCCGTGAGAAATGCGTAATCAGCATGTTATGTATAATTGCTTACAGTTATATTTCCCGCTTCTGTCGCAACATTTTTCGACACTATCTAAATAAACATGTTAGTTGGGTTAACACATGATGATTTATAATGTATAGCTTACAGTTACATTTCCCGCTCATTTCTTAGTCTCAAAACAAACCAAAGTGTTTGTATCCGAGTATTAATTTGGAAATAAAATTTTGTTTTGGTGTTAAATATATGGTTTTAATAAAACACTTTGAACTGGGAAATATCATTCAAAAACATGCTATATAGACATGATAGAAAGATCTTCTGATCTGCACAATTATAATATAATTAAAGCAAATAGATGCATTTCTTATTTCTTTTAATATTTAGACATTTGTTTTATGGTGACTTCTGACACACATGCCCTTTTAGCATATTTATATTTGTCTTTTAAAAATCTGAATAATAGGTGGTGTGTTTATACATCGACGAAACAGCAATCTTTCTATCTGACAGGTTTTCTGTCCATTCCGTTATTCAAAATATGCTATTTCTTAATGTTCAAGGGTATTTCGATGATTAATTCCTTCGTTACTCCTCTAATATGCATTGCTGAACATATCGTTTAAAGTCACTCTATTCTTCTATACATGTTGCCTTAATAAAGGCTGAGGGCTGAGCAGTCCATTTCATTATTCAAAATAAGCTATTTCTTAATGTTCAAGCGAATTTCGATGTTAAGATCCTTCGTTATTCCTCTAATATGTGTTTCAGAACATATCGACTTTATATTGTTTTCCCTCTCTTAATAAGCTTGCGAATGAGCTATAAGGCATATCTATAATTAGAGGCTAAATGGTGGCAGCAGTCCATGCTATAAATCAATATCCATTTCATATACATAATTGGCTATTTCTTGATTTTCTTTATGGTCATTGTCGCACATATCGTTTATACTCCGTTTATTCCTCTATCATGCGTATTTTGGACATTAGGTCCTTCCTCACCACTTTAATAGTCATTACGGCACATATCAATAATACTCAATTTTTTCCTTTATCAATAAGCTTTAATTTGGTTATTAATTTTGCCTAAATAAGGGGCTAACGGCTTGCAGCAGTCCATTCCGTTATTCAAAATAAGCTATGTCTTAATGTTCAAGCGAATTTCGATGTTTAGTTCCTTTGTGACTCATCTAATATGCGTTGCTGAACATATCGATTATATACCTTTTGTTTATCTCTTCATAAGCTTTTGAATGAAGTATATTGTATATCTATAATTAGGTACATGTACTAAAGGGTCGCACCAGTCCATTCCACTATTCAAAATATGAATTTCGTTATTCAAAATTGGCTATTTCTTAATTTTCACGCGTATTTTGGAAATAAGGTAATCCCTCTAATGGTAATTACGGCACATATTGTTTAAACTAAATTTATTCCTCTATCAATATGCTTTTATTTCGTGTATTAATTTTGCCTTGATAAGGGATAACGGCTTGCAGCAGTCCATTCCGTTATTCAAAATAAGATATTTCTTAATGTTCAAGCGTATTCCTTCGCTTCTCCTGTAATATGCGTTGCTGAACATATCGACTATACACCTTTTGTTCATCTCTTAATAAGCTTTCGAATTGAATACAATGTATATTTACAGTTAGGGACTAAAGGGTCGCACCAGTCAATTCCATTATTCAAAATATCTATTTCATAATTCAAGATTGGCTTTTTCTAAATTTCACACTATTTTGGAAATAAGGTCCTCCGTAACCCCTCTAATGGTTATTAAGGCACATATTGTTTAAACTAAATTTATTCCTCTATCAATAAGCTTTCATTTGGTGTATTAATTTTGCCTTGATAAGGGCTAACGGCTTGCAGCAGTCCATTCCGTTATTCAAAATAAGATATTTCTTAATGTTCAAGCGTATTTCGATGTTTAATTCCTTCGCTTCTCCTGTTATATGCGTTGCTGAAAATATCGACTATAAACCTTTTGTTCATCTCTTAATAAGCTTTCGAATTGAATACAATGTATATCTACAGTTAGGGACTAAAGGGTCGCACCAGTCAATTCCCTTATTCAAAATATCTATTTCATAATTCAAGATTGGCTATTTCTAATTTTTTACGCGTATTTTGGACATTGGGTTCTTCCTAACCACTCTAATTGCATTACGGCACATATCATTAATACTCAATTGATTCATTTATCAATAACCTTTAATTTGTTGTATTAATTTTGATTAGGGGCTAACGGCTTGCAGCATCCCATTTCGTTATTCAAAATAAGCTATTACTTAATGTACAAGCATATTTTGATGTTTAATTCCTTCGATACTTCTCTAATACGCGTTGCTGAACATATCGAATATACACCTTTTGTTTATCTCTTCATCAGCTTTTGAATGAAGTATAATGCATATCTATAATTAGGGACTAAAGGGTCGCACCAGTCCATTCCACTATTCAAAATATCAATTTCGTTATTCAAAATTGACTATTTCTTAATTTTCACGCGTATTTTGGAAATAAGGTCCTCCGTAACCCCTCTAATGGTTATTACGGCATATATTATGTATACTAAATGTATTCCTCTATCAATAACCTTTAATATGGTGTATTAATTTTGCTTGATAAGGGATAATGGCTTGCAGCAGTCCATTCCGTTATTCAAAATAAGCTATTACTAAATGTTCAATCGTATTTCGATGTTTAATTCCTTCGTTACTCCTCTAATATGCGTTGCTGAACATATCGACTATACACCTTTTGTTTATCTCTTCATCAGCTTTTGAATGAAGTATAATGTATATCTATAATTAGGGACTAAAGGGTCGCACCAGTCCATTCCACTATTCAAAATATCAATTTCGTTATTCAAAATTGGCTATTTCTTAATTTTCACGCGTATTTTGGAAATAAGGTCCCCCGTAACCCCTCTAAATGGTTATTACGGCATATATTATGTATAATAAATGTATTCCTCTATCAATAACCTTTAATATGGTGTATTAATTTTGCCTTGATAAGGGCTAACGGCTTGCAGCAGTTCATTCCGTTATTCAAAATAAGCTATTTCTAAATGTTCAAGCGTATTTCGATGTTTAATTCCTTCGTTACTCCTCTAATATGCGTTGCTGAACATATAGACTATACAACTTTTGTTCAGCTCTTAAAAATCTTTTGAATGGAGTATAATGTATATCTATGATTAGGGACTAAAGGGTGGCACCAGTCAATTCCATTATTGAAATTATCCATTTCATAATTCAAGATTGGCTATTTCTAAATTTTCAGGTGTATTTTGGACATTAGGTCCTTCCTAAGCACTCTAATGGTCATTATGGCACATATCATTAATACTCAATTTATTTCTTTTATCAATAAGCTTTTATTTGTTGTATTAATTTTGACTTGAGTAGGAGCTAACGGCTTGCAGCAGTCCGTTCCGTTTTTTAAAATAAGCTATTTCTTAATGTTCAAGCGTATTTCGATGTTTAGTTCCTTCGTTACTCCTCTAATATATGTTCCTGAACATATTGACTAAATACTCTTTGTTCATCTCTTCATAAACTTTTGAATGAAGTATAATGTATATCCATAGTAAGGGACTTAAGGGTCGCACCAGTCCATTCCACTATTCAAAATATCAATTTCGTTATTCAAAATTGGGTATTTCTTAATTTTCACGCGTATTTTGGAAATAAGGTCCTCCGTAACTCCTCTAATGGTTATTATGGCACATATTGTTTAAATTAAATTTATTCCTCTATCAATAATCTTTAATTTGGTTTATTAATTTTGCCTTGATAAGGGCTAACGGCTTGTAACAGTCCATTCCGTTGTTCAAAATAAGCTATTTCTCAATGTTCAAGCGTATTTCGATGTTTAATTCCTTCGTTACTCCTCTAATATGCGTTGCTGAACATATCGACTATACACCTTTTCTTCATCTCTTAATGAGCTTTCGAATTGAGTATAATGTATATCTACAGTTAGGGACTAAAGGGTCGCACCAGTCAATTCCATTATTCAAAATATCTATTTCATAATTCAAGATTGGCTTTTTCTAAATTTTCACACTATTTTGGAAATAAGGTCCTCCGTAACCCCTCTAATGGTTATTACGGCACATATTGTTGAAACTTAATTTATTCCTCTATCAATAAGCTTTAATTTGTTGTATTAATTTTGCCTTGATTTGGGGCTAACGGCTTGCAGTAGTCCATTCCGTTATTCAAAATAAGGTATTTCTTAATGTTCAAGCGTATTTCGATGTTTAATTCCTTCGTTTCTCCTGTAATATGTGTTGCTGAACATATCGACTATACACCTTTTGTTCATCTCTTAGTAAGCTTTCGAATTGAATACAATGTATATCTACAGTTAGGGACTAAAGGGTCGCACCAGTCAATTCCCTTATTCAAAATATCTATTTCATAATTCAAGATTGGCTATTTCTAAATTTTCACGCGTATTTTGGACATTGGGTTCTTCCTAACCACTCTAATTGCATTACGGCACATATCATTAATACTCAATTTATTCCTCTTTCAATAAGCTTGAATTTGTTGTATTAATTTTGCCTTGATTAGGGGTTAACGGCTTGCATCAGTCCATAATGCTATTCAAAATAAGCTATTTCTTAATGTTCAAGTCGTATTTCGATGTTTTTAAATTCCTTCTTACTCCACTAACATGCGTTGCTGAACATGTCGACTATATACCTTTTGTTCATCTCTTCATAAGCTTTTGAATGAGGTATAATGTATATCTATAATTAGGGACTAAAGGGTCGCACCAGTCCATTCTACTTTTCAATAATCAATTTCGTTATTCAAAATTGGCTACTTCTTAATTTTCACGCGTATTTTGGAAATAAGGTCCTCCGTAACCCCTCTAATGGTTATTACGGCACATATTGTTTAAACTAAATTTATTCCTCTATCTATAAGCTTTAATTTGTTGTATTAATTTTGCCTTGATAAGGGCTAACGGCTTCCAGCAGTCCATTCCGTTATTCAAAATAAGCAATTTCTTAATCTTCATGCGTATTTCGATGTTTAATTCCTTCGTTACTTCTGTAATATGCGTTGCTGAACATATCGACTATATACCTTTTGTTCATCTTTTAATAAGCTTTCGAAAGGAGTATAATGTATAGGTATGATTAGGGACTAAAGGGTCGCACCAGTCAATTCCCTTATTCAAAATATCTATTTCATAATTCAAGATTGGCTATTTCTAAATTTTCACGCGTGTTTTGGACATTAGGTCCTTCGTAACCTATCTAATTGTCATTACGGGACATATCATTAATACTCAATTTATTCCTTTATCAATAAGCTTAAATGTGTTGTATTTATTTTGCCTTGATTAGGGGCTAACGGCTTGCAGCAGTGCATTCCGTTATTCAAAATAAGCTATTTCTTAATGTTCAAACGTATTTCGATGTTTAATTCCTTCGTTACTCCTCTAATATGCGTTGCTGAACATATTGACTATATACCCTTTGTTCATCTCTTTGTAAGCTTTTGAATGAAGTATAATGTATGTCTATAGTTAGGGACTTAAGGGTCGCACTAGTCCATTGCACTATTCAAAATATCAATTTCGTTATTCAAGATTGGCTATTTCTAAATTTTCACGCGTATTTTGGAAATAAGGTCCTCCGTAACCCCTCTAATGGTTATTACGGCACCTTCCTAACCACTGTAACGGTCATTACGGCATAAATCATTAATACTCAATTTATTCGTTGATCAATAAGCTTTAATTTATTCAAAATAAGCTACATGTATGTCTTAATGTTCAAGCGTATTTCAATGTTTAATTCCTTCGTTACTACTCTAATATGCGTTGCTGAACATATCGACTATATATCTTTTGTTCATCTCTTCATAAGCTTTTGAATGAAGTATAATGTATATCTATAATTAGGGACTAAAGGGTCACACCAGTCCATTCCACTATTCAAAATATCAATTTCGTTCAAAATTGGCTATTTCTTAATTTTCACGAGTATTTTGAAAATAAGGTCTTTCGTGACCCCTCTAATGGTTATTACGGCATATATTGTTTATACTTAATTTATTCCTCTATCAATAACCTTTAATTTGGTGTATTAATTTTGCTTGATAAGGGCTAACGGCTTGCAGCAGTCCATTCCGTTATTCAAAATAAGCTATTTCTAAATGTTCAAGCGTATTTCGATGTTAATTCCTTCGTTACTCCTCAAATATGCGTTGCTGAACATATCAACTATATACCCTTTGTCCATCTCTTAATAAGCTTTCGAATGGAGTATAATGTATATCTTTGATTAAGGACTAAAGGGTCGCACCAGTCAATTCGATTATTCAAAATATCCACTTCATAATTCAAGATTGGCTATTTCTAAATTTACACGCGTATTTTGAACATTATGTCCTTCTTAACCACTCTAATAGTCATTACAGCACATATCATTAATACTCAATTTATTGCTCTATCAATAAGCTTTAATTTGTTGTATCAATTTTGCCTTGATTTGGGGCTAACGGCTTGCAGTAGTCCATTCCGTTATTCAAAATAAGCTATTTCTTAATGTTCAAGCGTATTTCGATGTTAAGTTTCTTCGTTACTCCTCTAATATGCGTTGCTGAACACATCGACTATATACCCTTTGTTCATCTTTTCATAAGCTTTAGAATGACGTATAATGTATATCTATAATTAGGAACTAAAGGGTCGCACCAGCCCATTCCACTATTCAAAACATCAATTTGGTTTATCAAAATTTGCTATTTCTTAATTGTTCATCTCTTCATAAGCTTTTGAATGAAGTAAAATGTATATCTATAATAAGGGGCTTAAGGGTCGCCCCAGTCAATTTCATTATTCAAAATATCAATTTCGTTATTAAAAATTGGCTATTTCTTTATTTTCACGCGTATTTTTGAAATAAGGTCCTCCGTAACCCCTCTAATGGTCATTACGGCACATATCGTTTAAACTAAATTTATTCTTCTATCAATAAGCTTTAATTTGGTGAATTAATTTTGCCTTGATAGGGGGCTAACGGCTTGCAGCAGTGCATTCCGTTATTCAAAATAAGTTATTTCTTAATGTTCAAGCGTATTTCGATGTGAAATTCCTTCGTTACTCCTCTAATATGCGTTGCTGAACATATCGACTATATACCTTTTGTTCATCTCTTAATAAGCTTTCAAATGGAGTATAATGTATATCTATGATTAGGGACTATAGGGTCGCACCAATCAATTCCATTACTGGAAAGTAACATAGTTTATTTAAAATGTCTTGTGAATATGGTGTATTGCAGTCATATTTACGATATTTGAGATCTAGAACTTCTTAAGTACATGGTACCCAACACCTTCACTAAAATTAGTTTGGCTCATTTAATTTTCATAAAATTATGACAAAGTATTTACTTTGACCTTTTGACAAAAGTATAAAAATTTCAGAAACTTTGAGCCAACCATTTTTTCAGAAAAATTACACTGGTTATATAGCATTTTGACAAAAATTAATTTTGATCATTGAGAAGCATAATATATCATATGTTGGTTCGTGGCCTAGTAGTTAAGACCGAAGGCTACAGTGCTGAAGGTCCCAGGTTCGATCCTTACTCGGGGCGCTGGAAATTCAATACCATTAGTAGGGTGATTTTGACCCTCCCACACACATCTCTGGGACCTAGACCGGAGATTAAACTAGAATAGGTACTTTGGGGGCCTCGGTTGGTCAAAGTTGTCCCCGACTTTGACGTGGAGACCAATCTATAGATATCCCCTCGGTTTGTCTGTTCCCGCCGAGAAGCCCGGTGGTTTTCTTCGAGTTCTACGGTTTCCTACACCATAATAACTGACTTTCTTGTGTCTCCTAACAATCCCTCTGTGTTGGGTTGGGGATTGTCCTGTGGTGGGTTGTATATAAGTGACCGACACATCTCCATTAATCCTGATAGGGATTACATTGTACCCTCGCAGCAATCGGGTGCTCCGTTCACGGAGGGATCTTCGTACATACATTTACATACATATATACAATGGCCAAAGGTGTACATGAAAAGGATCTTGCACAACTAAGACTTGCAAATGCAAAAAAGCCTTGTGGAAGTAAATGTCACCCAAGCCTAGTAAGAATGTAACTAGCGATAAAAACTAACTATGACATCAATATTTAATTTTTACGTAGTTTTTGAATTATAGAATTAACAATTAAATTTTCATGTAACCATCATTGTTTTTTTAGATAAAATTTTTGTATTATTGAAACGTTTATAATGTAATTTGAAAAAAAAATACCTATATGGTCCAAATACTCATATGGTCCGGCCCGTTAATAACCAAACGAGTATTTTACTCATATGGTCGGACTATATGAATATACGCATATGGTCATGACCATACACGTATGGTCCTAAACTCCTAATACATTGTACTAAATTAAATATGATCCGGAACATTACCAAATGAGTATAAATCTCATATGGTCCAACCCGGTACGCGTATGTCGGACTATAATAGCATTTGCATATATCATGAATATAGCTATGAATATACGTATGGTTCTAGTACTCAGTAATATGGTCCGGAAAATATTTTTTCATTATCTTCCATATATCCTGCGAAGCCCGAATCCCTGGCCCGAATACCCACCTTATTATACTCGAGTGTCAAGTTTTCATAAGTGGGAGCCCACTGACTGCCTAAGAGGGGGCCTGCTCCAGTCATGCTTCAATGATTCCCTATATAATCAACCATTTTTTTCCCAGAGAAGGGGGGGGGGGGGCGGGCCCCCTGAAAAATCCTCTAAATCCGCCTCTGCTGGCATTTATAATTTCAGTTTCTTGTGTATAATTTGATGTTTAGTATGACGTCAGTTATCACTGAACTATTATATTTGTTTAGAGGCCAGCTGAAGGACGCCTCCGATTGCATTGAAGACCTATTTGAAACCTTCTACTGTTGTCTGTAAGTGTTCTATGGTCTGGTTGTTGTCTCTTTGACACATTCCCCATTTCCATTCTCAATTTTATGTATGCTATATTGATGACGCACTGTTGACCTTTAACTTTCATTTTTGTGTCATGGTGTTGCTTTCTTAATGATTTTACCCAAATTTTGTAATGCTCTTATTATTTTGTATTAAAACGAAACATGATAGAAGAATGGAATGAGGGATATAGGGTGTTCAAAAATGGTGATATCGGATAAGATGTGGAACTAAAAAATGGTGATATTGCAGTATATAGTGTGTAAAAAAGTAGGATCTAAGTAACAGAAGGGAACAAATGAGACAGGAGAAAATAGAGGCTCTAAAGAGCCTGTGTCGCTCACCTTGGTATATGTGAATATTAAACAAAGGAAGCAGATGGATTCATGACAAAATTGTGTTTTGATCAGGCCTGGGGTAATGGGGTAATGGTAATTTGTAATTGTAATGCATTGTAATATTACATTTTTTTGATGTAATTTGTAATGCACATTTTCTGCATTACAATTACATGTAATGTAATGATTACTTTTGTTAAAAATCAATGTAATGCCTCCATTACTGTACATTACTTTTCATTACAAATTTGTAAAATACATGAAATTGAAGAATATTGTAAAATAGAAATAAAATATTAACAAAAACAAAAGAAAGTATTGAATAAAAGTATTGTCACAGTTAATTACTGTATTAAATAAATTGCATCAAACGTTAACACACATATTAAGGTAAGAAATATAAAATTGTTAAAACCATCAAGTCTTAATCTTGGTTTCTGATATTTGTATTAAAAGATATTGGGAATATTTTGGCTTTGGTGGTCTATGAAAAAAACTTCTAAAAAAAAATATTTAACAAAACTATATAGATGGATGGAAAAAATATGAAGATGAAACTTTTGTATTCTATACACACGTTACATGTATTTCAATGAAAGATTGAATATGTTAATCAACATTTTTACACCAAACTGGGGTTTTGGTCCTGTCTGTGTTGTTATTTCACCTAAATAATATCAAAATGTTTTTATTGCAATCAAATCTTCTCAACTCATGTTCGTCTTCACAGAGCCCTTAGGCATTTAACAAGATAATCCTTTAATGACACATTTATTATATCTCTTTGAAATCCCTTTATGATGTCTTAATGATTAAGTGATCAATGATAAAAACAAAATTATATGATAATTTATTTATTTTTCACCACCGAAGAAACTTAAAAGTCAAGTGACTTTTTCAGTTTCATGCCTCCTTCATATACTTCTCCACCAAAGAGTAGACACATGTTTGGTGCAGTACATGATTTTGACATTTACTTGTCAGAGCCATGTGAAGAAATGTCAATCAATCCACTGGAATACTTGAAGTCAAATTCAGTGCATTTTTCTTAAGCTAATACAGCTATATCAAGTATTTAGCCATTTCCACCACATCAGCTCCTGTTGAAAGGCTTTTTAGTATTAATTGCCGGAAAGGTGTACAGACCTGATCATTGTTCTCTAAATGACAGCATGTTTGAAACACTTTTGATAATAAAGAGCAATGGACATGTTAATTAACCAGTATTTGAAGTCTATGTCTATACACATGTAACACTGTATATATATGTACATATACATGTACATGTACCCCAGTAATAATTTCTTATAAAAATCTGTTTTTGAAAAGTTATTAGTAAAAAGTAATGTGTAATGTAATGCATTACACAGGCAAAGTAATTGTAATGTAATGCATTACATGTGAGAAAAAATGTAATTGTAATTGTAATGGAAGAATCACAAAGTAATTGTAATGTAATGCATTACATTGCAATGTAATGACCCCAGGCCTGGTTTTGATGATGGTGATGTGTTTGTAAATCTTACTTTACTAAACAGTCTTGCTGCTTACAATTATCTCTATCTATAATGAATTGGCCCAGTAGTATCAGTGGAAATGTTAATAAAAATTTACAAATTTTATGAAAATTGTTAAAAATTGACTTTAAAGGAAAATAACTCCTTAGGGGGTCAAATTGACCATTTCGGTCATGTTGACCTATTTGTAAATCTTACTTTGCTGAACATTATTGCTGTTTACAGTTTATCTTTATCTATAATAATATTCAAGATAATAACCAAAAACAGCAAAATTTCCTTAAAATTACCTATTCACGGGCAGCAACCCAACAACGGGTTGTCAGATTCATCTGAAAATTGTAGGGCAGATAGATATTGATCTGCTAAACAATTTAACCCCATGTCAGATTTGCTCTAAATGCTTTGGTTTTTGAGTTATAAGCCAAAAACTGCATTTTACCCCTATGTTCTATTTTTAGCCCATGGCCATCTTGGTTGGTTGAACGGGTCACGCCACACATTTTTAAAACTAGATACCCCAAAGATGATTGTTGCCAAGTTTGGATTAATTTGTCCCATTAGTTTCAGAGGAGAAGATTTTTGTAAAAGATAACTAAGATTTACGAAAAATGGTTAAAAATTGACTATAAACGGCAATAACTCCTAAAGGGGTCAACTGACCATTTCGGTCATGTTGACTTATTTGTAAATCTTACTTTGCTGAACATTATTGCTGTTTACAGTTTATCTCTATCTATAATAATATTCAAAATAATAACCAAAATCAGCAAAATTTCCTTAAAATTACCAATTCAGGGGCAGCAACCCAACAACGGGTTGTCCGATTCATCTGAAAATTTCAGGGCAGATAGATCTTGACCTGATAAACAATTATACCCCCATGTCAGATTTGCTCTAAATGCTTTGGTTTTTGAGTTATAAGCCAAAAACTGCATTTTACCCCTATGTTCTATTTTTAGCCGTGGCGGCCATCTTGGTTGGTTGACCAGGTCACACCACACATTTTTTAAACTAGATACCCCAATGATGATTGTGGCCAAGTTTGGTTTAATTTGGCCCATTAGTTTCAGAGGAGAAGATTTTTGTAAAAGCTAACGACGACGGACGACGACGACGGACGACGGACGACGCCGGACGCCAAGTGATGGGAAAAGCTTACTTGGCCCTTTGGGCCAGGTGAGCTAAAAAGGTGGGATTTGAGAACTTACACTCTATGTGAAATTAATTGTGCTAAAAACTCTGGTTTGGTATTAAAATAAGAAATATCATACCATAAGGAACATGTGTACTAAGTTTCAAGTTGATTGGACTTAACTTCATCAAAATCTACCTTAATCAAAAACTTTAACCTGAAGTGGGACAGGACAACGAACGGACGCACAGACCAGAGAACATAACGCCCTTCTACTATCGTAGGTTAAAATTAACATAAACATAAATCAGGAAATATATGTTTGAAGATAGGCAAAAAGTATCTTGTTGATATTCCAAGTGTCATGAACGATTTTGTGCTTTTTATTTATCAGGTTTACCAAAAGACATGCAAAACCCCCACAAAACATTGGTGTTAAAATGAACAAACATTTGATTATGACACTCGCTCGTCTTTTTATTTAGCAGTAGGTCAACTTTATTAAACAAGAGGCTCACAGGACACAGACAGGAGGCTCACAAGACACAGACAGGAGGCTCACAAGACACAGACAGACAGACAGACAGACAGTTTGGGCATGTTGACTCAAATGTAGATTCTATTGATTTTTTTTTGGCTTTAAAATTGTGCCTCCAGACAGACCTAAATGCTAGTGTGACAATTTGGGCATGTTGACTCATATGTAGATTCTATTGATTGATTTTTTTTTTTGGCTTTTAAAATGTGCCTCCATATTCCTTTTAACAAAAATGCAAAATATGGATAAAAATCACCATTCATGGGAAATAACTTCTACATCGAGTTAGTTGACAATTACAGCCATCCAGACTGATTCTGACTGTTATCAACATAAGTGCTGTGGTACTTACTGTTTCTCTCTTTGTATCTATTATAGTTTAAAGTGTTTACAAAAACTTAAACCAGATGCTCCACAGAGTGCAGCTTTATACGACCCCAGAGGTCGAACGCGGAAAAGTTGAGGCAAGTATGGACACAACATTCAAGCTTGATACAGCTCTGAATTTGGATTGTGATTAAATAGTTGACACAGCAAAGGTTTCTGACACAGAATGAATGTGGACTAATGAACCTTCAATTTCTTTATTTATTTTGCTTTTGAGCAAAAAACCATGCTGTTGAATATAAATCCCCTCAAAAAAAATTTTTGAAGAATTTTTGTTTTAATTTCTGAAATCTGAAATGAGAAAAAATTTACCCCTCACCATTTTTTTTCACCTTCCCCAATCCCTTTTTCCAGAAGTAATCTCAATTCAAATTTCTGATTAAGTTTTGCAACCCTAACTACTCATTAAAATACATCATGAAGTATTAGAATATAAAATAACTTACAGTCATGGTTAAGATTACTATTAACAGTGACTTCTAAAAATAAAATCTTAAGACACTTATCACTTCCTTTAACATAATTTTCAAGCAGTGTAAGGGAGGTAATAAAGTTATCAAACATATATATAACAGTACTAGAACACACCCGTGATATCATGGGTCCGCGACTGAATTAAAGTATATAACTATGCGCAAGCCTTATTTTAGTATTAGTATTGTCATCTGATAAAGTCATGCCGATTATAAGATACACAGTTTTTCTCTGCTTTCAAGTCTTTCTGTTCGAACCCGTCGAACTGGAACTTATCAATTATTGGTATAATTAATTATTTGGAAAACAAAAGGTCCTGGAATGGAGTATTTTTTTAATCAACAGCATTGTCCTATATAAGTTATAAAATAAATTGAATTCTTTGATTCGCTGTTTTACGTCATGCCCACTAACAAATTGAAAACTGTACCTATACGCCTTATTTTTAGTCCAGATTTTTAGTATTCGTATTGTTATCTTAGTAAGTCTTACTGATTGAATACTACAATAAGTAACAATTTGACAATCAAGTAGTGTCAACCCTGTGGTTATGACCCGTGTATATAGCATATTAATCCTGAATACACCGTTTGGTGGTGCGCCTGTCAGATGCGGAACGTACAGATAAGGTAATAGGAAACAGGTGAATATACTATTGGTATCGGTATCGGACTCGACCCGGAACTTCTTAATTATTGGCAATATTAATTACGTGGAAAACAAAAGGGCATGGAGTGGTGTAATTTTTAATCTACACCTTTGTACTATATTAGTTATATATAAAGTTGAATTCTGTGATTCGTCGTTTTTACGTGATGACGGCTGACAAATTGGACCTCGTAATTTTAGTATTATAGATATAAAGTTGAATTCTGTGATTCGTCGTTTTTACGTGATGACGGCTGACAAATTGGACCTCGTAATTTTAGTATTATAGATTCTTTAAATTTTAATTGGAATTGGATTACCTCCCTCACACTGCTTTTCAATTGTCTAAATTGTCCTTTAACCAGAAAAACCCTTGTTTCCCCCTTTTTTGCCCCTAATTGCTAAAAGATTTCATCCATTACCCCTTATAACCACCCCTTTGTAGTATGGAAACTTGTGGTATATATTCAGGGGGATTTATACACTTTAACACAAGTTATTGACTAAAAACTACAAAAATGCATATTTGGGCCCCTTTTTTGGCCCCTCACTTAAACCCCCATGTAGCAAGAACCCCAAAACTCAATTCCAGCATTTCCTTTGTAGTAGGAAACCTTGTAGTATAATTTCAGAGAGATCCATAAACACAAGTTATTGTCTGTAAACTAAAAAAATGCTTCTTTTTGGCCCCCTATTGCTACATGTTCAGGGATATTAATCCCAAACTGACACCAAGCCTTCCCTTTATTATATGGAACCTTGTGGTACAATGTAAGAGAGATCCATACAGTAAAACATAAGTTATTGTCCTGAAACTTCAAAAATGCTTGTTTTTGGCCCCTTTTGGCGCTTAATTCCCCACAACCCTTAAAATAAATCTCAAGCTTCTACTTAATGTTATGAACATTGTGGTACAATTTCAGAGTAATTGAAATACTTATACACAACTTATTGTCCTGAAACCAGATAAATGTATATTTTGGGCCCCTTTGGGCCCCTAATTTCTAAACCGATGGGACCGTAACCCCCAAAATCAATCCCAACATTCCTTTTGTAGTTATAAACATTGTGTTAAAGTTTTATTGATTTCTATTTACTTATACAAAAGTTATTATCCGGAAACCATCCGTCTTCGGACGACGCTAAAGATTATGATGTGATACCAATATACGACCGCAAAAATTTTGCAGTTGTATAAAAAAAAGAACAGGCTCTAAAGAGCCTGTGTTGTACACCTTAGTCTATTATAGTTAAACAATTGACAAATATTGAAGACAAAAAATAGAATTTATGACAAAATTTATAAGCTTCTGTCCAAGTTTGGTACAAATCAAGAATAGTTTAAGAAATTTATAAAAAAAATTAAAACCTTTAACCACGGAGTGAATGTATTTGTTAACAGGCAGAAAAATAAGTAATTCTAATACTGATAAACAGGATTTTTTTTTGTACAAAATTTACTTCTTGATACATTCTTATGATTGTATCCAAGTTTCTATCCAAGTTTGGTAGAAATCCAAGATATATAAAAAAGAATATAAACATTTCGAAACTTTAACCACAGAGTGAATGTGATGTTTGTTGGCAGAAAAACAAAGACCATTTATAAATAAAATGCTGATACACAGGATTTTTTTTAACGAAATTTACCTCTGGATACTATCTTATGATCTTAAACAAGCTTCCGACCAAGTTTGGTAGAAATCCAGGATAGTTTAAGAAAGTTGTTCAAATTTCAAAAACTTTAACAATAATGTGAATAATCATGGACCCCACCGACAACAGAATGTAGGATCGATATGTCTCGCTTTTACAACAAAACTTAGAGGCTTGACAAAAAAATGCAAATACATGTATAAATAAATTTGGACCTATTTGATAAAAATTCAATATATTACTACGCAATAAGTACGGTAAGATTCAGTATACCAAGGAACTCCATAAAATAAATTTTTGCTAATAAAATAGATCAATGTTTAATATTGACCCTGTGGACCAATTTAAAGGTAAACAAGAATGTGTCTATAGTACAGAGATGCACCACTTGCACTATAATTTTTCATGTTCAATGGACCGTGAAATCAGGGTCAAACCTTTGCTTTGGCATTAAAATAAGAAAGATCATATCACAGGGAACATGTGTAATAAGTTTCAAGTTGGTTGTACTTCAACTACATCAAAAAGTACCTTGAACAAAAACTTCAACCTGAACTTCACACTATGATTTTCTATGTTCAGTGGAAAGTGAAATTGGGGTCAAAATTTTGATTTAGCATTGATTTAAAAAAATCATATCATGGGGAACATCATGAACATGTGTACTAAGTTTTAAGTTGATTAAAATTCCACTTCATCAAAAACTACCATGACCAAAAACTTTGACCAAAAGCAGGACAGACGGTCAAAGGAACACACAGACCAGAGAACATAATACCCATCTACTATCCTAGGTAGGGCATAAAAATCCAAAATCTAACAACATGATAAGATTCAGCATAATAATTTAAGGTTTTTTTCGGCACCTATTCAACCCTCAAAATTAAATCAATCCTAACATTCCTTTTTTGGTTTGGAACCTGTGGTACAATTTCATAAAGATCCATAGACTTTTGCTCAAGTTATTGTCCCCAAACATGAAAATCATATTCCTAAATGGTTTGGGCCATAGCCATGATAGCCCCCAAATTCAATCATAACCCTCCTTTTGAAGTTTTGAACAATTTTAGAGGAACATTCACTTATACACCAGTTATTGATATGAGTTACATGGCTGTGATATAAAAAATCCAATTAAGACAAATTTATTTAACAAAAATAAAATGCACCTACTGTACATGTACATGAAGCTGTAGCCTTTTGCTAAAGATGTTTATTTCCAGCATGATTTTGCTAATCCACCAATCGTCTATGGCACTATGCTGTATTATGCATACCAGTGGATTGAGAAAAGTGCAGCAGATTTTAAATGCCGACTGTCACCATGCTCAAACCAGTGAATTTGCATTTCATTGATACACAAAACTTGAAGTCTCAATCTGTTGAAAAATTAAAATCATCATTATAAACAACTGAAATAAAATTTAAAAAAAATACTATAGAAGATTCTATTTATACATACATGTACAACAACAACACTTTAAGAATGCTCCAGTTATTTATTGGGATCAACATGTTTTTAATGGCTAGACAACATTCATTAGCATGATTAGGATGAAACAAATAACTATAGCTATAGTCTGGGTGTTGATTTTTATTTGTAAACGTGTGGTTTTGCAATGTTGCATGTCCACCAAATGTCCAGACATTGTGCAAGAAAATATTTGAAGAATATACGATGCTACTGGACATTTCTGAATGGCGTTGGCCTCGTCAGTGAACACATTTTTCAAACTACATACCCCAAATTGATGTCATGATTGCGGCCAAGTGTGGATAAATTTGGCCTAGTGCTTTCAGAGGAGAAGATTTTTGTAAAATTTTACAGACTACGACGGATTATAAACCACGACAGACGCCAAGTGATGAGCCATTTGGGCAATGTAAGCTAAAAATGGCTACAGAAGGGGTCATAAACCTTACTGATTTAATGAAAATGATGAATGCCTTCTGTGTGTTGTATAAAATGTGAGTTCATATATTACATGTAGTGATGCTGCGGGTGTGTATTTTGAGGTGTAAAAAGCTCCACGTGGACATTAGTCATAAAAAAATTATCATATCGGATACACATACATGTATAAACTGATAAATCATTGTCATATGAAAATATGTGAACAGCCGACTGATCTTTGAAATGTTAAAGTTTATTCCCTGCATCTAAAAAATATAGCTCAGACGATCGTCTAGTCTTCTTTTAAATTATCTACAGTTAGAATTCGCAGATAAATTACTTTCATGTTGTCAATCGCCGATCCGATCATGACACTTATTTGATTGCATCCAAAGGGAAATAACTGGAAATGGTATTACAATGTTCTAAAAGATATTTTAGATATATTAGATAATTTTATTGGTAGTATTGATGTGTGCATGAAATGTAGTATCCATAGTAACATCACACTAGACACTAACTTTATATTAGACCCTAATAGCTTTATTTGTGCTTGTGGTTGTAAATGTCTGCTACACTGTAGAATACATCACAAGGAAGCTTTGCTTTGCTCTACATGGACTACGAACTCGCATTATTAAAAACCTTTCGCCAAGCAAGCGTAAGGGTCTTTGACGGTAACCAACACTCATCTCACGAGGCGTACGTAGTATGTCTTTTTTAGATATTTATATAAACATTATTCGTCATTGTGCGAAGTGCTCCTTTGAAGGAGGGATTTTCTCAAACAGAACAGAACAGCTAGCAGAACCGATCTTAAATTGCGACAAGTTTTAGCTTTCTAAAAAACTATAGACTGCTTCGCTCTACACTAATTTAAGGTTATATGTGTGCATGTGGTTGTTAAATTAGTATTGGAAATGTCGTATTTTTAGATATTGATTGATATTAAATGGCTGTACTTTAAGAGTGTGCGTTTTACACCCATGCTTTTGCAAAAATTAAATTTCTTCAAGTTGAAAAATGAAAATTATTATAAATTTATACACGACTCTTGCCTATATTGTCAGAAGTTATAAAATACAGATTATGCATTTATGTAAATGTTTGTTGTATAGGAACATTGTTTAGCAAAGGAAATCGTGCAAATTGCAGAGTAACATGCAATATAATACGTATTAATAATTGATATTTCAATATTGAAGTTATCAGTGAAATGTATGCATTATAAAACGAACATGAATTAATTACAGTTGAACGGAACTAAAATGTACACAGTTCATTTTCCGGCATTTAATGTCTTATCCTGGACGAGAAAAGTCTGTAATTCTTTATCTCATTTAAGCCAAAAGCTGTTGCTGTATCTCAATCGCATTAAATGCAACCAATCCGAAGCTATACGTGATAAGTTATTTATTCAAGATGGCGTGTATTTCGACTGAAACTGTTAGCTCCACACCGTGATGCAAAGCAACAATGCGCTTTAGCTATAAAAAATCAGAGAGGGGGTGTAACACCAACATTTATTAGGCAGCAACCATTTAAATTTCGGGGGGGGGGGGGGGTGGGGGGGGCCGGCTTTGGAAAAAAAAAGTTTGTTTCTAGTTTTTGGAGAAAAAAATAATTTGTTTTTGATTCTGAGGAAAAAAAATTGTTTGTTTCACCCTCAGCTGCCACTATATGTAATGCTAAAATTGAAAGGAAAAAAATGTTTTCAACTTGTCGCGAAAAAAATAGATTGTTTGTACAGAAAAAAAAAACCATAGCCCCCCCCCCCCCCCCCCCCCCCCCCCCCCCGAAAATCAAATGGTTGCTGCCTTATAGAATACAAATCATGGTTTCTAAATTCTAATTCACAGCCAACTACAAATTACAAATAAATCATATACTCCTTGATAGTATCAATTATTGCACAAACATTTATAAGTGTCGGGTTGTTGTCTCTTTGACCCATTCCCCATATCCATTTGCAATTTTATAATGTAAGGGAATGGCCATTCAATTTTAAATGAATAAAGTGGGTATTTGGGTGCAACATTTTTTTCTTTCAAAATATATTCTGATCCCTAATATGATGGCTACAAAAACGTTGAAACTAAACAGTAACAAAACATGATTGTTCCATTTCAGTGCAATTGTCAGAATGCAATTTAAGATCAGCAAACATAAATTACGTTCATCTAAAAATTGTTTTCTCCTGTCAGAAAATACTGAAAACGGAGTCAATTCGCAAAAACCTAACGATTAAGATTGCTCGTAAGTCATGAACAATTCAGTATACTTATGACGGTTTTTTTTGTGAAACTGACTCCTGGCTTGTATACTTTTGTTGTGCTTTTCCATTACAGTCATTGGATATAAAAAGACAAATTGAACCAGACATAAGTGATGAACATTAAATAGAGAATCTTAGCAGACAACATAAAACCACTTCATATATTTCTGACAAATCTATTGGAAGAAAACTAAACAATTTTGAAGATAAAAAACACTTGTCATCCAAAACATGGCAGTATCTGAAAGACCGACATTCATTAGCTGCCACATTGCAGTGTTAGTTGTTTGCGATTGATGCCTTTCCAATAAATAGAGATCCTTGGATATTTAAAGATGAGTTGAAACTTATACCTGTAATGGACAATAAATAGAGAATCTCAGCAAACAGCATAATACCACATCTTATGTTTTGACAAAATATTTGGATGGAAACAATAATAATTGGTGGATGAAAAAGTAATTTTCATCCAAAGTATGGCAGTTACTGAAAGATATAATTTAATCATAATGGAAAATGACAAAGTGAAATGTTTGACTTGCATTTTAACCTTCTTCACGTACTGCAACATTTGTGTTAGTTGTTCGTGATGACTGTCTTTCCAGCAAATGTTAAAACACATTATTTAATAAACTATCTATAATAACGTAATTTTTTTTTATGTTTTACTAACGTTGATTGCTGTTGTGTATTTTAAGTAAAATTTGTAATGTGCATGCATAATGATAAAATTGGTATTTAAATGAATATCTATTATGTTTAATTGATATCATAGGGTTTTTACCTAAATATCAATTTTGACAACATTAGTTTATAATATAAATTTAATGTTTAATAAAATCAACATTTACTTAATATACAATGTTTAATTACTACACATTCTATAACTTAATGTCCCACACTTGTGACATTATTTTTCTAACCAAGAAACTAAGATTGCATTCCTTTACAAGTTGTCTAATGTATAAATGCACAATGAAATATCTCCGCATTTTGATTTGCAAAAATTAAAAAAAAGAGAATTATAATAAGTAACACTGGCAAACTAACTCATTCAGTTAATTCCCATCAAAGAATTATACGTCTTGTATAAAGATGCATTTCCCTCAAAATGTCAATCCTCATTATCTTGTCCTTATGTTAGTGAAAAGTTTTTTTTATCTTTCAACATACAGCCATACAGGTTTTTATGACTTATAAAATAAGAAATTATGTGCTCATTATGCTAAAAAGTCTGCATTTTTTACTCCCAAAGTATTCCAAAATGCTTAAACACATCGCATACATTGTATAAGTTTAAAATGACAAACAAACCTTAAAATTTTTATGTTTTAATAACATAAGTGTAAAATTAAATTCAAATTGTTTTATTAGCAATGATGATCTGACTTACCCCAATGTATTAAACATTAAAATATTATTTTTTGTTTATTTCAAATTATTACTTAAAATAGATTGACAAGTTTACTGACTCATTAAGTTTTTCAAAAATATATTTTTCTAGATTTGTTTTTTATTAAAATATATTTTTTTTAAAACAGTATTTCCCATCTTAAATGATAGTTGATCACAAACTAATTTTGAAAATATAATTTTGAAAGCAAAAGTATCATCAACTTATGAAGATAATAAGCCAATTTACAAAGTCACGTTCCAGTTTCAAATAATAACTTTACACTGATTCCCAAAATATATAGTTTCTAAAACCTTTTTCTTAAAATAAGGGAGATAAGTTGTTACTTCCGATTTAAAAAGTTAACTTCTGGTTGACATTTTCAATAGCATATGTCTTCCAACCTTATTTTAAAGACACAATGGCTCTATCATGTATAAATAATGATATAGAGTAAAGGTTAAAATATAGAACGTCAAATTTACCTTTCCCCTTGAATTAAATTTCAAAGTCATATAGCAGGTACTTCAAATCAAATGACCCCAAGTCTCCACTATAATATGGGATATGAGTTCTATCCCAATACAGCTAATTTTAAGTGTAAGAGGGGTGGAAAGTCCCATCAAAAGTAAACACACCCTTTGCAACTAAAATATACATTTTAAGACGTACTGTAACTAACAAAATTAGGACAAAAAAATATGTCAATACCTAATCATTCTTATGCGGTTTCTGAAAAGAAGCAAGGATAAGCCAAACAATTATAACCTGTCATTGACCTTTGACCATTATTAAAGTCACTCAAAAAGGGCAAAATACCTTTAGGGGTCAATTGACAATTTTGGTCTTGATAGATCTTACTTTGCTGAACATTATCGCTGTTTAAATAACACGCCGGTGAGCTATAAACTATAGGCTCTCAAGAGCCTGTGTCGCTCACCTTGGTCTATGTGCAGATTAAACAATGGACACAGATAAATTCATGACAAAATTGTGTTTTGGTGATCATGATGTGTTTGTAGATCTTACTTTACTGGATATTCTTCTTGCTACAATAATCTATATCTATAATGAACTTGGCCCAGTAATTACAGTTGAAAATATATTATAAAAATTTATTCAAGATAATAACCAAAAACTGCAAAATTTCCTTAAAATTACTTATTCTGGTGCAGAAACCCAATAACAGGTTGTCTGTTTTGTCTGAAAATTTCAGGGAAGATAGATCTTAACCTGATAAAAAATTTATCCCTGTCAGATTTGCTCTAAATGCTTTGGTTTCAGAGATATAAGCCAATATCTACATTTCCCACTATGTACTATTTTTAGCCATGCCGGCCATCTTGGTTTGTTGGAAGGGTCACGCCACTCATTTTTTAAATTAGATAACCAAATGATGATTGTGGCCAAGTTTGGTTAAATTTGGCCTTATAGTTTCAGAGGAGAAGATTTTTTAAAAGAATACTAAAATTTTAGAAAAATGGTTAAAAATTGACCATAAAGGGCAATAGTTCCTTAATGGGTCAACTGACAATTTTGGTCATGTTGACTTATTTGTAGATCTTACATTGCTCAACATTATTGCTGTGTACAGTTTATCTCTATCTATAATAATATTCAAGATAATAACATATAGAAGAAGATATTGATTCTTCTCGGACATAAGTTTATTTTAAGATTTCCGTGTTCGTTCATTATGCTAAATTTATATAATTGATCTGCATTTGGGGGTAGGGGGTAAATAGGGTCCGGATCTCGAAATCCCGGGCTTAAAAACACGAAGTCCCAAGGTCCCGAATTTAAATAAATCAAAATCCCGACATCGCTGGCAAATACCCCGGCACATGGAATTCCCTAATGACAAATACCCCAGCAGAGAAAAGAATATCTCAATTCATAGAAATTGGTGAAAAAATATCATGGTTCTCATCCAATCAAAATACAGCATTATTACATACATGTAAGGTGGAATTATTGATAAAATGGTCCAGTAGAAAAAAATAATTTTTCACTGCTTACACGAAATCAAAATGTGTAACATGTAGATAGTCTGACAAAAACAAAATATTCAAACAAAGTTATCCTTTTTTATTACATGTACATACCTCTCGTCACGAAATAATTGCCGGCTGCTCTTTATATGCACATACATGTAAATCAATGCCTCAGAGAATTGCATTCTGTTATTTAGCTTCTTCTTCTTCTTGGAGTACATGTACTTCCATAGAAAATGTTAAAAGAAATAATGTAAAATGAAATGAAATTAAAATATCTGACAAATTGCCTTAAATATTTTTATACATGTTGTATGGCAAAATTGACTTATTTTGATGTTTAAAAAGAAGACTAAAAGATCTAGACTTGCCCAGAAAAAATAAATAATACTAGTTATATACTATATATATGTCGTGTACAAGTTGCGATTTTGTACAGGTTATAACATGTACAAAAATGTTGTTTACTATAAGCTTGCATTTCCTAAATGACAATTACATTAAATACTAGTTCTAGTAACTAAATTCTTCCAAAAAATTTAAAAACAATGCCTAATAATTTTGGGTAATATTCCTCCATCTCGTTGTATAGCATGCAAAGACTAAACAATGTCTTATGCTTACTCTGTAAAAGCAAGAGAGAGCTGAAATAGTTTTCATTGAACCACACTTCATTATCAATGTCTTTGGATTTCTCTTCAACATTTTTGGCCTTCAGCATGTCACTTATGTAAATTTATAACTCATTTTTTTTTTTATAAACTATAAGATCATTGCATGAGGCAAATGTCATTTTGATGTTTTAAATATATATCCTCTACTTTGAAAACATGTTTTTGTGGCATTTGGATGTTGTCTGCTCCATGGGCGGGTTGTTATCTTTTAGACCATACCCCATTTGCATTCCCAATTTTATTTGTGGACATCTATCCTTGCTATCTTCTTATGTCTTTTTGTGTCAACTTGAATGAAAGTATTTTACTATTGCCTTTAAAGTGGACACTCACAATTATAATTCATCAAATCAAGATATGACCATAGATTGACATAACAGGATCATAAGACATGTTCTAAGATATATCATAAGATATGTCCTAAGATATATCTTATGACTGGTCTTATAAATGCTTCGTAATACCGACCCCTGGCCATTAACTATATCAAAACACACTAACATACGATGTTCCTACAACTTAACGTTACACTGAAAATGCGACGTCAAAGAGGATTTTTCGAATCGTGGTTAAAAGACTTTAAAAAAATAATAACAGAGACAACAATAACCAACAACACAAAACAACCCGAATGAAACTTACAAATGTGGATATCGATTTAACACCTGCAAAATGCTGTATTGTAAGTCATGTAAGAAGAGAAAATAAGACGGAAAGTTTTTCCATAAATAAATTAAAACAAAACTACATGTATAGATGTACAAAACTTTTTAATCACATGCTGCTAAAATTTCATGGTGCATATCATTTGTCATTATAAATTTTCCATACCTTGATTCCACCCCAATACAAATATATCTAACACTGTTCAAGTAAATTAAAGACTTTTTTCCCTTGATTAATTTGAACTGAATATTGTTTCCATTAACACATAATTTATCAAAATACAACCCTTCAATTAATTGAACACCAGCTTGAAAAGTGTTTCCCCAGTCATCAAAAGTTGATTGATTTAGTTTTTTAACGTCGGATAAACACTTTAAAATATAATAGTCCTCTCCTGGATCGTCCGTAAAAACGGCTAAAATAATTCCGGGTTGAATCAATTCAATGAAAGTATTTTCGTCGCTATTTGCGATAAGTCTTTCGGTTAACTCTGTTTCATGACAAAGTTTATATTTACGAAAAATTCCGGCTTCGCTAGTACAAGCATTATATTCATCGGGACAGTTGGAACAGTCGTAGCAGGACAAGTCTCGAACTAAAACAGTTCGAGGACTCGTACTTCTGATTTGGTGAATACATATTACTGACGGAACGACTTTAAAAGATCTTGTTCTATTTCGGGGAACTTCCTCAACATATCTAAAAATTCGACGTTTGCATATAGCGGACTGCCTTGGAGTTTCTAAATTGTCCTTACAAAAGTTATAAAAATCATTTGCATTTTGAATATACAATTTTCCTCTCGTCACTGCAAAATCAGCTTGATTTTTTATTAACCCCCCTGCCGCATCTTGAACTTCTTTGGCATGTGATGTTTCAAAATAGTTTCTAACTATATTGAAACCAAAATCTTGTTTTGCATAGCTTATGTCTCCGAAACAGTGCCTTGATTTATATTGTGTGGCACACCCGTCTGTAAATTCATGCATTGTTTTCATATCATAGTTAATACTCTTTAGGTAATCCGCTATTTGTCGTTGCGCCTCATGTGAAAAATTATGATCATGAACTTGATCAGAACTTATAACAAAAAACTGTTCTTCAACTAATCCACCATTAACTTCAGGATCGGACGGACCGTCTAGATTTTCAATTGGATGCCTATAAATCACGGATACATGTATCGAAACTTCCGTTTTCTGAAAATAGCATGATTGGATTTCAATTTTATCTTTACACGAATAGTTTTCAGAAAAGTCATGAATGCAAATAGCTTCATTTTTTTTTAAGTTGCTCTTAATTGATTTCAGTTGTTCTGTTTGCCATTTTGCACGAAAAACGTGTGCTGAAAACTTTGATATCAATTCAAGAAAGTACTTGAACATTTCTCCCGGTTTTGTGTTCACCTTAACAAGGCACAGCTTTTTCTTTTCCCCGCTTTTTGTTGGAACGAAAACATACTCATAGCGCATCCATTCAACATTTGGTGATTCTGTAGTTAGGGAGAGTTCTTCTTCCGATAAATGCAATTTGTTCACGCCACAGTCATCGCACCTCCGCTCCACACACTTCAATTGATGGTATTCTTGACCGTCAGTTTTTGGACACAAAGTATGATTTGTCAGGTCAGTGAGATGGGTGAAAATTGGAAAATGTTCAGATAATGGTGTGATTTTTTTCCGAAAATCCATGCAACTTTTAAAAAGATATCTAGCCTCTACATGATACCTACAACAACATGTTTCTCGGTCACATGGACGTACAGGTACAACAAAATATGGCTTTAACCGTTCAAATAATCTCTGCGAAATTTTCAAATCAGGGTATTTTTCTTTGAAACTAATATAGACTTCCGTCTGAGTTTTTTCAAGCACGTGCTTCATGTGACTGGTGTATACTTTTGGACCTAATCTTTCGCGTTTTATATCATTCTTGTTTGCAGTAGGTCGCGAATTGTCGGGAGATATCCAGTATTCATAGATTTTCCGTTTAATGTCTTCAGATAAAGCGTCACTTCTTGTTTTTCTTGATGTGAATGTCCACGCTGAGACTTCTGTAGTCAAAACTTTTGTCCTTATTCTTTTCCCTACAAAAGGACTTTTATTAAAACCAAGTAATACATAGGACAGATATATTCGTCTATACAATACACGCTATTGTCGGCTATCAAAACGACATACACAGGCTCTGCGTTACGGGTAGACATTTTAAACTATTGTAATATTACAATCGTAAACGACAGAATAACTTACTATAATAAATAGAAATACTTAGTCTGCTTTAAAAGAATAACTTGGTATATATGATAAAAATTGCTTGATATTTACTAAAAGAATTACTTAAGGTACATTGAAAAAAATCTTGCATTTCAGATTACTATCAAATTACTCATAATTACTTGGAATTACTAATAGTTACTAATTATTTGTCGATCAAACATATTTACTTTTTTTTTTTAGCTTGATTTGAATTTAAAAAAACCTTGTTTTAAGTCTCATTGGCACTAATACCAAATGTTCTAATTTATCTATCTATCTATATACATTTATTAAAAAGTTTTGTATAATTTTGTTAATATTCGTTTACAAATGAAGAAAATTATATTCATAGCATACCTTGTGACATTCTTCTGACGTTAAATCCGAGTTTTTTGGACAACTGTATTCTGCATCTAGATTTTTGAACATTTTCACCATTCACTGCAGCACTCATTATGTTTACCGTTGCTCTTGCGTCATTTGTTCTTTTGTGTTTAGTATCATTCACAATATCCTTCATGTCAGATAAAACAGCTTCCGCCATTTTAATGCTCTTAAGATCTTCTGGTGTTGGAATTTTTTTTAACTTATGAATCAATGCAACTGTTGGACTCTTTGTATCACTTAAGTAGGACGAAATTAAAGTTACCCGCTTTTCTGGCGTTTTCGGTAAACTATTTTTTAACTTCTGCAGTGCTCTGTGTTTTTGTGTTCTTGATTGAAATGCAGTTAAATTGTTTTCAAAATCTACACCTTCAATTTCATTCTGTTTCAATTTCATATTATTGCGGTAATCTTTTTTCTTTCTGCTCATTTCGACTCTTTTTTCTTTTTCCTGAATAAACTCGCCCTTCTTCTGTCGTCTATAAATCTGTTTCCTTAACGCTGCTCTTGAAGGTTCATCTGTCCGCCTCTCGCGTCGTTTCAGTTGTTTTTTCTCGTTATACAGGACTTTATTCTTATCATATTTTTTTAGTTGTCTTTCTTTTTCCTTTTTTCGCTTAATATCCCTGTAGTACGCAGCCTTTTCTGGTCCAGATGCAAAAACTAAAAAAAAAATAGTTCATGTAACGAGATATTTTTTTTATCATTTTATCTTTTATTAAATGAATCGCTTAAACAAATGAAGTTTATTTTCTTTTGGCAGAAAGCACCATTCCTTTTTCCGACTACCATCAATATTTTTTTTTAAATTTCAACACAGGATTTGTTATAATTATCTGGAACATTTAATTGAAAAAAAAATGAGCACAAACTTGTTACGTCGGAAATGAGCTTTTTCGGATTTTTGACGTTTTCCGACGTTGGGACAACATGGCTACCGTTTTGTAAATGTTCGTATCATTTTATCACTTTTAGACTCAAATATGTAGTAAATAAAAAAAGATTCTTGTGATTTTGTTCTCTTCATGTATCTAACTTTTGTTTTAATAAATTATAAACAACTTATTGAAATATCAGGTAAAAAAAACACATTTAGAGCTTAGACAAATGAAATATCAAGTGGGACAAAACGGCTACCGGTTGAAAAACGACTGCGTAGAGAAGATTTTTAAAAATCTACAATTTTTGAACTCACGAACAAGGAGGCAAATATTTGTTCTATCGGAAGATGTTATTATTATCTTACCTTTTTTAGACATTTTCTTCTATATATACTCATAGAATTCACTTTTTGTCGTTAAGTCAATGGAAAACGTCGTTGGACATATTTCTTGTTTTAGCTTAAGGTGGTACCCAACACTTTCACTAAAATTAAATTGCCTCGTTTAATTTTCATAAAATTTTGACAAAGTATTTACTTTGAACCTTTAACAAAAATATAAAAAGAATCAAAAATTTTGAACCAACCGTTTTGTCAGAAAAAATACACTGGTTATATAGCAGTTTGACAAACACCAATTTTGATCATTGAGAAGCTTAATATTCCATTTACAACACAACGTAATTAAAACGTTTAGCTGATTTTATAGAGTTATCTCCCTGTAGTGTTAGGTACCACCTTAATCTGCTGTCACCGAGTCAAAATAAATTTGACAAAAAAACGGCTCTAACGTCACAAAGAACCAACACACGTCGTTGTTCCCGCCAAATTTCGGGAAGATCAGAGAATAAGAAATAGCATCACTATACATAAAAGTTAAAACAGTTGTTTGAAAATGTAACGTTGGACATCCGTTTTTTTGCATAACTTTGTTGTTTAAATCGTCAAATATTTTAGATATAACTAAGTATATGACCAAGAGCTAAAACAATATAATTAAAAACATGTTCTGAATTTATTTTTATCTTGGAACGTGTTTGCCGACATTTTTTTGTTTTGTTTTGCGATGGAATTTCGAAGATTTTGTTTTAAATCCCAGAGGTTGTATGAACAGCGTGCGTAACGTTAAAAGAATAATAAAAAAAGTTATGAAAATATCATTGAGGTTAATAACGTCTGTTACGATAATAGAAACATATCCTTATTTTTCGATTTTGTACAAGTTAAAACCATTTTTAAGCAATATTTTGTACAGGTTATAACATGTACGAGGTACTTTTGTACATGTTATAACTTGTATTTTTGCATTATACAAGTTATAACATGTACAATATTTTTGTACACGTTATAACCTGTACAAAATCGCAACTTGTACACGACATATATATATATATATAAAAGTATTAAAATTATTTGAATGTTCTAATCCATCTAAAATCCATATGCCTGTTGTATGAATTCAATGGATCAAAGTGGTTAAATTTGATCTCTGACTAAATAAATTAATGTCAATCTTTTTCATCAGTTAACAGTACAAATGTACATGCGGTCAAGGGGATAACATAATTCAGGAGCCTGTAATTCAGTGGTTGTCGTTTTTTTATGTGTTACATATTTGTTTTTTGTTCATATTTTGAACATAAATAAGACCCTATGTTTTCTTGTTTGAATTGTTTTACATTGTCATTTAGGGACTTTTTATAGCTGACTATGCAGTATGGGATTTTCTCATTGTTGAAGGCTGTACGGTGCCCTATAGTAGTATAAGTTGTTAATTTCTGTCATTTAAATTTTTTGGTCTCTTATGGACAGTTGTCTCATTGGCAATCATACCACATCTTCTTTTTTATATTAAATAAGTTATTAGTGAAAATAACATGCATGTTGTTATGCCAGATAATTTCATGAGTTGTCTACTCTTTGTTTCTAAAATTTTCTTTAGGAGTAACATATATTTGTTGTTTTTGGTAGGCATTAGGGAATTTTTTAAACTATGTACATGTATGTGCAGTAACTAAATACACAGCCTTTATAACTAACTTTCAAATTAAACAAGTGAAACTGTGAGCTACATATACTGCTCACTGATGATACACCCGCCGCAAGTGGATAATATTAATAGTGTAAAAATATGCTACTGTGTTCAGTAAACAGGAAGTTGTCGAGTGATGAATCTGAAAACGCATCACACGGTATAGCTGACTTAGATAAACCCTGAAACAAAATTTCAGAAATCCTTGTATTGTAGTTCCTGAGAAAAATGTGACGAAAAATATTCATGGGACGGACAGACAGAGGTAAAACAGTATACCCCCCTTTTTTAAACGGGGGTATACTGAATACATATTTAATCACCCTAGCTATAATCTCTTTTTTGTAAAAATAGTGATTACAAATGCTTATCTGCTTTTTTCTATTGACTGTACTTGCCAGTCTTTTGATTAAACAAAAGAAATGGCATGCCCACTCCTATGGGTGGGCAGAGTGGACAAGCTAGAAATTTTGCCCCCTGGGTGCCCACTCCCATGGTGGGCGGGTGGACAAAGCAAAATCCACCCGAGCTGTGGTGTAACAGTGTTATTGTACAAAATGTAGTCTCAGTTTGATCATAATTAAAATTTGGGAAAAAATTTCATTAACATTATTATCTTTGGCTATGCAATGTATGAAAAGCGGGCATACATTCTATAAATCTAAATTATATGAAAAGAATGGGAGTAATAGAACCTCACTGACATCTAGACTATCCATTCATTCAGTATTGATGCCCCCCTTTTTTTTTAAATTTAAGTAATCTCTAGAGTTTACAAATATGATTATTTGGGATGTATTTAAAAATAACCTTATGATAGATAATGAAACAGATGATTAATAAATGCAATTACTGATTACCATCGGATATATACATTACAATATCGTTCCTCAGTATCGTTCTCGGGTTTACAATCAACAGTCAGATAGTTTTTTGTGAAAAATTTGCACACACATCTTCCTGCTTATGTCCAATTATAATTAAAAAAAAAGGAGCATAATTATATTTACCTTTCGTTGCCTTTTTAAGGTACAAAAATGTACGTAATCCATGAAAACAAAACACTTTGACATTTCGAACTTTCGTTGCGTTGTCGTTGACCTTCTCTAGACTTTCATTTCTATATTACTATTCTATTCTTACAATTCTGGACAAAGAAAGATTACTCTAATTAAAAAAAAAATTTGCTATTTCACAATATTGTGAAATTAGATATTTCTTGCCATTGCACAATACTGTGCAATTGAAAAGATTTGCTATTGCACAATACTTAATATAATAATTTTAGATCCTGATTTGGACCAACTTGAAAACTGGGCCCATAATCAAAAATCTAAGTACATGTTTAGATTCAGCATATCAAAGAGGCCCAAGAATTTATTTTTTGTTAAAATCAAACTTAGTTTAATTTTGGACCCTTTGGACCTTAATGTAGGCCAATTTGAAAACGGGACCAAAAATGAAGAATCTACATACACAGTTAGATTTGGCATATCAAAGAACCCCATTTATTCAACTTTTGATGAAATCAAATAAAGTTTAATTTTGTACCCAGATTTGGACCAACTTGAAAAGTGGGCCAATAATCAAGAATCTAAGTACATTTTTAGATTCAACATATCAAAGAACCCAACCGATTCATTTTTTGTCTAAATCAAACTAAGTTTAATTTTGGACCCTTTGGACCTTAATGTAGACCAATTTGAAAACATGACCAAAAGTTAAGAATCTACATACAAAGTTAGATTCGGCATATCAAAGAACCCCAATTATTCAATTTTGATGAAATCAAACAAAGTTTAATTTTGGACCCTTTGGGCCCCTAATTCCTAAACTGTTGGGACCAAAACTCCCAAAATCAATACCAACCTTCCTTTTATGGTCATAAACCTTGTGTTCAAATTTCATAGATTTCTATTTACTTATACTAACGTTATGGTGCGAAAACCAAGAAAAATGCTTATTTGGGTCCCTTTTTGGCCCCTAATTCCTAAAATGTTGGGACCAAAACTCCCAAAATCAATACCAACCTTCCTTTTATGGTCATAAACCTTGTGTTAAAATTTCATAGATTTCTATTCACTTTTACTAAAGTTAGAGTGCGAAAACTAAAAGTATTCGGACGACGACGACGACGACGACAACGACAACGACGACGCAGACGACGACGCCAACGTGATAGCAATATACGACGAAAATTTTTTCAAAATTTGCGGTCGTATAAAAAGAAGTAGAATCTACCTCTGTCCATTCTTAAAACTTAAATAAACAGCTGTAGACTGCTGCGGATGATCGCGTGAGCTTCCTTTGCGTGTCATAGTGCACAAAACGATTACGGTGAAAATATTTCCGAGTTTTCCCGGTTTTCGAATTCTACGTGCCAAGTACGTAATACGAGGGTCTGGAATCAAAATTAGGGATTAAAGAAAAGGGAATAAGAAAAAAAATGCAGAATAAATAATAACTAATAAAGAACAGAGATAGAAAAATGGGGTAATCAATAAAGAAAACTAATTGAGAATAAAGAACAAACTATAAATTATATAAAGAATATTTATTCGTATTATTATTTATTAATGATCATTAATTATAACTCATTCACTTATTTCACATTCTGTTCATGATTCAGAATTAGAAAGCTCTGCTGTTGGGATGATCTATGCTTCGATACTTATTTTGACATTTTCTTCAATTTTAAGTTATTTTTTTTAAAACATATGAAAACATATGAAAAGCATATGTTTTTCATATGTTTACAAACATATGTTTACATGTGTCATAAAACAGATGTTTACATATGTTTGCTTACATATGTTTTCATATGTTTCAAAACATATGTAAACATATGTTTGTAAACATATGTTTATCATATGTTTGTACTAAACATATGAAAAACATATGATTTTCATATGTTTTTCATATGTTTTGAAAACATATGATAAACATATTTTGCAATTTTTCCTGACTTTCCGTTTTGGAATTTCTCGGAATGTTTTGTGATTTTAATTTTTCTATTGGCAGCATCAATCAATCCTGAAAATATGCCAGTAAATTATATAAACAATTTTGATGAGATTACCTAAGTCTGAAACAAAACATATACTTTGTAAAATTATGCTTTTAAAACGAAGAAGATATCAAAAGCCAATAATATTGTTAACTGATCTCATACAATAACCTAAAAAATATTGAGTAATATGAACCCCATCGAAACCGATGAAAACGTCGATGTTCGGATGAAAAAGCAGTTTTGGGTCCACATGCGTCATCCATCAGGATGCTTTTCATATTAAACTAACTAAACCATTGTAGTAGCCATTCAGAATAAGTTTATACTATCGCAATACTGCAGCATCTCGGGAATCTTCAGGTATCTATGTACCCTTAATTGCATTGTATTCACTTAATAAAAAATAGTGATGAACTAAGAAAAAATTATTTCAAGGAAGGGAATTTGACTCGGTTTGATTATAACATTTTCTTAATTCATCAATATTTTCCACTTATATCACATGTTTTGGAAATAATTCCACAACAAGACTGAAACGTCAGAAGAACACATTTCAAGACACTCATAAAGTTGAAAAGAAGTCATTCAAACTGTTTGTTTCTTTTCATTTAATCAAATTTTTCTTTCAAAACGTCTTCCAGGTTGGGCGTTGTAATAGAAATAAGATAAACGTATTATGGAAGTACTGTATCTTTGAAATTGTAAACCAGCTTTCCTTTGTTCTGAAGCTGTGTAAGAACCTTTTCTGATTCTGATTCTGGTGTTCGAAACAAGTTATTTTGCATATTTGAAATGCTACCCAATAATTACTAGAAACAACGATTGTGTTTGCTGATAATAAGACAATAACAATCAAAATCAAGGACTAAACAAAGACTCGCAAAACCAAACGACAATTACATCAACAGTTATAAATAATAATTAAGAAACAACTCGAAATCCACAAAAATCCGAGAGTGAAACCAGGTGCTCTGGAAGGGTAAGCATTAACTGTACCGTATTGTCTACCTTGCTAAAGTTCAAAGTCAGACAATATTTTGTTCGTGTAAAATTCATAAAATCGGGCAGGGCGTATAAAAAACAACATGTGAGTTGAGAAAACTGGTCGGAACGGAACGCCCTATTGAAACGATAAAACTGGAACATGGTCAATGCTAGAGAGATTTATTTTTGAAAACATCAAATGTAAAGATGATGGTCATTCATTGAGTAGGATCATCATAAAATTTGACAGTGTCTCAATCCTTGAATTTCACATTACAATAACATGTGTACTGATTTTACGATAATTTTAGGAATGAACGAATGGACAAGAGCATCGTTATCACTTTCAAAAATGAAACAGAAATTAATTAAAATATTTTACCTAATAAGGTATAACTGGGTCAAATTTTCGAAATAAAATCAACAGCATCAATATGTTAATGAAAGGTGTCCAGAAGGGAAACGTAAGTTTATCAACTTGGCCTACTTAGATCTTTGATAAGTTCATGTTAAAAAGAAAAATCACAAAAATACTTAACCTCCGAGAAAAATTCAAAACGGAAAGTCCCTAATCAAATGGCAAAATCAAAGGATAAAACACATCAAACGAATTGACAACAGCTGTCATATTCCTGCCTTGGTACCGGCTTTTTAAATGTAGAAAATGGTTAAACGGGTGTCCTCTTAAATACAAAATATATCTACAAAACATAAAGAACATTTTTTGAAAATTTATGAATCCAATGTTGTTTTTCAACTGTTTTAATTAATGTTTTTTTTAGAAAACAACCGTAGGAGTTTTTTTAATGACGAAGAGGAATCAGTTTTATCTGCTCAAAAAATTTGGCTTTATTAATTTGGGTCACAAAAAAGGCTTTATTGGATAGAATAAAAGCAATTGATTTCAGAAAAAGCATGTATCCGAGACTTAAATCTAAGACACCTCAAAATAACAGTATAGTGTTTTCAATTATTACCTACTTTTTTATTTTGATATTACAAATCAGCAATGGGTATATTATTCATGCTAGGGTAGGCTTTCCGTATGGTGCTTTTTGTCTTTATCAGCTATTCAAAGTTTGTTTTGTGTTTTAGAGTTACGTATATGTCTGCCTTGCACATGACTGAACAGAAACAAATTAGCATAAATCTATCAGAGAGTGCTTGAAACTCATGCATTATATATTTCGCTTAGTCAACCAAAAATGTGTCTGTTCCAATTAAGTTGAATGAAAAAGAAACCGGTTTTTGTCCTTTCACTCAAAAATATTCGTGTAGAGTAAAACGACCTAATTAAAAATATTAACTGTCTAAAGCACAAAACATACATGATGATTCTAAGTTATCGATTCTCGGTCTTGACGATGTGAACCATTTTATTTACTCTCAGTTTTCCCCTAATTTGTTTCTAAATGTTTATGTTCCTTTTTTGGATATTGAGGTTTCTCAACATGTGTATCATACAAGTGAGAGGTTTAGCTAGCTATAAAACCAAGTGTAATCCATCATTTTCTCCATAAGGATAAATTTCTGTACAAAGTCAGGAATATGACAGTGGTTAACCATTTGTTTGATGTGTTTGAGCTTTTGATTTTGTCATTTGATTAGGGACTTTTCTTTCTGTTTTTTACTCGGAGTATGTTTGTGATTTTTTTGTACATCCAGTGTAAGGGTTTTTTTGCAATGGACTCCAGATGTGCAATTCGGACACCATGTATTTCTATTTTACTTTAGTTTAAACATATTTATCGATAGTAGATTGGGCAATAAATTATTGCAACTTTTATTTATCCATTTCCACTTTGCGAGTGCGAGTGCTGCCTTGTAGCGGCATTTTCTTTTCGGAACGAGGATCGAACCAGGCACCTTTGTGTTAGTAGTCCAATGCGCTTACAACTACAACACGGCTTCCAATTATCGGATAAATGTATATGCAGTTGTGTTTTATTATACTGGTTGTTCTAACAAGGACTTATTACTTTGTTGAAGCCTTTGTCCTATTAATTCGTATATTTTTAAGTCAGTTGTGTTGTATGTCTATGATGAAGGTTTAAACAGTATAATTGGTTCCTGAATCACAATTACTATCGCGTTAATGTCGTGTCCTTATGTGTGTGGCTTATTTTGTCAATAAAACTATAAACAATTGCTATACAAGTGTGAGGTTATACTAGCTTTAAAACAGGATTTGCAATTGACCGTTTTTATACCAAGTCACGAATTTGACATTTGTTTTCCATTCGTTCCGTCATTGGTTGATATTTTCGAGCGTTTGATTTTTTCAGATTTATTGACTTAACCCTTTTCAAATTTACCTTGGAGTCCAGTAGTTTTGTTTATACTATTTTAACACACCTTTGACTCTCAAGATTGTCTGAATGTAAATCCAGGTATTAGCTTCGAACGCATTCAATTTATTAATTGTTTTTTTTGTAAGTCTCTCTGCCTAGTGTATTGTTATATTCTTAGCTATATTAATAAAGAGATTGTATGAACAAAAATCAAAAGATTATTGTATAGCATATATAAACTCATCATAGATATTAGGATCAAATTTTAACATATACCCCAGACGCGCGTTTCGTCTACAAGAGACTCATCAGTGATGCTGGAATCAAAAAATGTTGAAAAGGCCAAATATAAATTTGTATTTACAAAATAGAAATTGGTGCGTTAATAAGTTAATAAAATAACTGCCACATTGCATCACAAACGATAATTTAATGTCTATTTCCTTATAACTATGTGGAGGTAGTTTATAGAATACTCCTGATAATTTAGTAAATATAATAAAGATATTATGCGTTGATCTTACCAATTAAAAAATGCAATAACTGGTAAACAGCTGATCAGGAATTGGTAAAGGGGAAGGACAAATAAGATGCCAAAGTTAAAGTTGTCAAATATGACGTAAGCATTTTTGTACTGGGTAGAAATGAAACAGCCAAAAGAGTGGTTGATTTAAGAACTGTCAATAGTATACTATACCGTACACAGTTGCACAATTCTAGTTATATAGACTTGCATATATTATAACCAAGACTACAGCTTAGAACGCCAGACGCGCGTTTTGTTTTTCTACATGCAGATTCATCAGTTGAGATATTAATGTCTTTTAACCTATCTTAATTCCAAATCGATACTTGGTCTTAATCAAAACCCCATATGTGTTTTTAATCATGAGATTGAGGAATATCAAAATTGCCTGAAATTCGTCCCTCACTTGGTCTATAGTATTATACATGTTGTTTTTTTTAATTTTTAGATTGTAAATAGCTGAAGGTGAATCCAGTGTTATTCTTGATATAAAATATCAACATGAAAAATCACAATAGTAAGATTTATTCGTAAATATTTTGTATGAAATAGTCTACACCACAAATAAAAGAATGTGTAAAACATATTTTAACAGTACGGGGTACCAAACAATTTAATATTACGTTCTTTGCAAAAATAACAAACATGAGCAAGTTTTGCCCAAATAAATTTAATATTTCGTAACACCACAAAGAATGTAGAATGTAATTTGTACAATGTATACTTATCCAGTGTACTTTACCCGCCAAATAAATTATGCTGAGCTATACTACAGATGTAACATACAGATATTGGTCCCTTTTCAACTATACACTCTGACAAGAGACATATATAAGCGGTACTCAGTAGTGAAAAATATCTTTCATTTAAACATCAATTTTAAAGCATAAACAATACCTTTAAATTAGTTTACCATTATTTAGTTCAGAATGACAAAATTATCTCTCTGTATTTCGTTAAATAGTTTAGTCTGATACATATAAAGAAATACAAATAAGCTGATGTTTTATTTTGAATGGATGAGTATAAAGTCGTTGAATTAGTATTTTTCCGTATAAAATTCAAACATTTATGAGCTTTTAAATAGTCATTATAATGCTATGCTACTGAGATTAGAGAAATAATGAACTACAAACACACATATTATTGTCTTCACTCAACCATGTATAAAAAAGAAAATTTCAAATAAATAATTTACTAGTACATACCTAGTAAACAAAAGGTTTTATTAAAACATGCATTTTGGAGTCAAAATACTTATAAACCACATCACACCTTATGAACAAAAAGAAATGCACAGGTCTGAAACACAAATCTACTGGAATTCGTAAATATTATAATTTTAAAATAACTTGTAGAGAATTTTTTTCCTAAACCTCCGGTCTGAAACATGAAATACAATGAATATACGGTGCCATCACTAGCAATGTAAGTGATCAGAAATTTTAACAAAAGTACAACACACAATGAAATAAATGCTGAGTCTGTTAAAACAATTCTACAGACTAGGCTTGACGTTATGCAGCATTCGATGTATTCATGTCAAGTTCCAAAAACATTTACAAGATAATTAATTTCTTGTACAACTATTCATTTTCTGGAACCCTTTATGTAGGTCTACAATATTTCAAAGCCACAATTTGACACAATTGGACATACTTGTCATTAATGCATTCAAACATTATATAAACAAAAGTAATATATCCAATTGAATAAAAATCTTACCAATATTTATTATTTTTCTCTTTAAACTACAAACTATGATTTATTGTTCTATTCCAAATATTAACTTTATTTCATTAAAGCTAACGTCAATGGCTGAATAAGATATAAAAAAAAATAGCTCCATTACTCGAGCCAAGTTTTTAAAAATATTTGAGCAGTAAAAGCAATGGTACTTTGTTAATATAATTGGTCACCAAATTACACTGATGCCCAATGTCACCGATTCACATTTATAACGTTTATGAGTTAGTTTCTGATAGGAACGTAGATATGTAAAATGATACTCTTACAAATAAAATTTTGAAATATTTATGTATATGTAACCAGATGCTCCGCAGGGCGTAGCTTTATACGACCGCAGAGGTTGAACCCTGAATGGTTGGGGCAAGTATGGACACAACATTCAAACTGGATTCCGCTCTAAATTTGGATTGTGATTAAATAGTTGACACAGCATAGGTTTCTGACACAGAATGAATGTATTCAAATGAACTTAAAATTTTTGTTTTCTCTTAGAGCAATTCACTATGCTGTTGAATATTAATCCTCTCAAAAAAATGTTTGAAGAAATTTTCTTTTTATTTTTGAAATTTCAAATGAGAAAAATTGAACCCAATTTTTTATTCACATCCCCCTTTCCCTTATTCCAAAACTAATTTCAATTAAAATATTCTAATGGAGTTTGCAACAATTACTACTCATTTAAATACATCATAAAATATTAAGATGTAAAAAAACTGCTTGTTATCACTGAATGGTAAAGATTATTTAAATTTATCAGTTGGTAGTAAAAAGTGAATATACATTGTATATTGTATATAACAAAGATTTAAGTTGATTCTGGACAAAGAAAGATAACTCCAATTAAAAAAAATTCTTGCAGATATTTCTTGCTTACTATACTGGACAAAGAAAGATAACTCTTAATTTAAAAAAAAATTGCTATTTCACAATATTGTGAAATTAGATATTTCTTGCCATTGCACAATACTGTGCAATTGAAAAGACTTGCTATTGCACAATACTTAATATAATAATTTTAGATCCTGATTTGGACCAACTTGAAAACTGGGCCCATAATCAAAAATCTAAGTACATGTTTAGATTCAGCATATCAAAGAGGCCCAAGAATTTAATTTTTGTTAAAATCAAACTTAGTTTAATTTTGGACCCTTTGCACTTTTATTTAGACCAATTTTAAAACTGGACCAAAAATTAAGAATCTACATACACAGTTAGATTTGGCATATCAAAGAACCCCAATTATTCAATTTTTGATGAAATCAAACAATGTTTAATTTTGGACCTCGATTTGGGCCAACTTGAAAACTGGGCCAATAATCAAAAATCTAAGTACATTTTTAGATTCAGCATATCAAAGAACCCCAAGGTTTCAATTTTTGTTAAAATCAAACTAAGTTTAATTTTGGACCCTTTGGACCTTAATATAGACCAATTTGAAAACAGGACCAAAAAATAAGAAGAATACATACACAGTTCGATTCGCCATATTAAAGAACCCCAATTATTCAATTTTGATGAAATCAAACAAAGTTTGATTTTGGACCCTTTGGGCCCCTTTTTCCTTAACTGTTGGGACCAAAACTCCAAAAATCAATACCAACCTTCCTTTCATAGTCATAAACCTTGTGTTTAAATTTCATAGATTTCTATTTACTTATACTAACGCTATGGTGTGAAAACCAAGAAAAATGCTTATTTGGGTCCCTTTTTGGCCCCTAATTCCTAAACTGTTGGGACCGAAACTCCCAAAATCAATACCAACCTTCCTTTTGTGGTCATAAAGATTGTGTTTAAATTTCATTGATTTCTATTTACTTTAACTAAAGTTATTGTGAGAAAACCAAGAATAATGCTTATTTGGGCCCTTTTTTGGCCCCTAATTCCTAAACTGTTGAAACCAAAACTACCAAAATCAATCCCAACCTTTCTTTTGTGGTCATAAACCTTGTGTCAAAATTTCATAGATTTCTATTAACTTAAACTAAAGTTATAGTGCGAAAACCAAGAAAATGCTTATTTGGGCCCTTTTTGGCCCCTAATTCCTAAAATGTTGGGACCAAAACTCCCAAAATCAATACCAGCCTTCCTTTTATGGTCATAAACCTTGTGTTAAAATTTCATAGATTTCTATTCACTTTTACTAAAGTTAGAGTGCGAAAACTAAAAGTATTCGGACGACGACGACGACGACGACGACGACGACGACGACGACGCCAACGTGATAGCAATATACGACGAAATTTTTTTCAAAATTTGCGGTCGTATAAAAATAGATATGTTTCATTTGTTGAATTGAGACTGAAGATATTATACCAAAGAACTTACATATACAACTTCTTAGATGTCAATGTCAAAAAGGAAATCATTATGTTTCAAATTTCTTAAATGCCGTATATTTGACATGAGCAAATCGGCATATCTTTAGTCCCTGATGGTATTTACTCACCTTTAGAATAATAACCTTCAGGTATATAGAAATCGTTCATCCGGGTTTTTTTAATAATATGTGTATGAAAAAGACTGAATGAATCATTCAAAATATTCAGGATATATCATTCAATACCAAATGTGTGCCTATTGATAGCTTTTGTGTCTTATAATTATTTGATATGCGCATTTTCCATTCCGACGGATATTCCCATTTCAGTTTGGAAATTTTACAAACCAAACAATGAAAACAAACATGCCGAACATTAGACTCTGACAGCAACGTAAAACTTCAAGGTATTGCATTTACTTAGTGCAAATGCCACTTCAATAAATAAAATTACACATTACAACTCCCCTTCGAACGAAATTGATCATTGTTCTTTATCTTTCCTTCTTGAGGAGTATTTTAAAGTTAATATAAGCAAATTATCTTTCGAAATCTGACTTCAAAAAAAAATTTCGAGACAATAATGTGAGAAGTAAAGATGTATTTATGAGTATCAAACTGAAACCGTTATTTTGTAAGCCCGTATTATGTCAGGATAATCCATTTAACAGATGAAATAATAGAACTAATGTCAGTGCATAGTCTTTTGCAACTTATTGATACATAGAACTTATATGAAAGGGAATAGGTAAGAGATTTAAATCTAAATAAATTTAAAAAGAACCTTTTGATGAAGTTGATAAACTTTCTTTATAACAAGTAATAGGTACACATCACAGGACTACTTGATCAACACACTTATTTATTATGATATCGAGACAAATCTGAATATTTCATAAAAATATACTTTGAAAATAATTGTGTCCAGATTATGTTATTGTTTTCATATGGTATTACAATGATGCGTAAAAATGAAATAAATGAGATAGATTTTGTGCATAACTAATCATCATGAAATAGCTCTGCCTAAATCATTTCAGGAATTACAATTGCCACCACAACGATGTTTTGCAAAAGATGATTGGCAAGACGTTTATCTGTTTGTCCAATATATATTTATAAAATGATATAATATAAATATTTCTATAACTATGAAATGAAGTTGACTGATATTGTTTAACGATCATTTCTCAAGTTTTGAACATTTGTTTGAAGAATGCAAGTAAAGATTAATTAATTTAGGATGGTCAAATAAATAGACATTGAACAGGATTGCACTTTAATATGTACCTATGCTAGATTAGATAAAATATCTAATAGAACCAGTGAAAATTATGTATTAATTGCTCCAATAATGACTGATCATTGGAAGACAAACATATTTATATTATTGCTTTCACACTAGTAATGCCAATAATGATTGGCTAATCAAATTTGCGAATAAATGGTCAGAACAAAATACAATCCTACAAGTATATATCTGATACTTGATAACTATTTGTACATGAGAATGTGTGTTTAGTTTTTTCATTGTTGTTTTAAAGCACACAATCAATTCAAATGAAGATTCATTTGTCAAATAATGAATGTTCAATGGTTAGACAGTTGGCAACTGTGATATTTGTAAAATGTGTTTACCAACATGGATTTCACGCGTTGTAATAAGTAAACCTCCAATTGAAAGTATTGGCAAACCGGAAGTATATAACTGACATCTCAAAAGTCATAACTAAGCTGCTAACAAAACTAGTCATTCTGTTCTGTAAGACCTGAGAAATAATTGTTGGACGAAAGGAGAAGGTGAACTCAATTACGATCAAATTTCTAGAATGGGAGCATGCATAACTGATATACCAAATAACGAATAGGACATTTTACAACTCTGTATTTTAAAATACGGAAACACCAGGGTTTAAATATAGATGTAGAATACACAGACCTGCTCAATTACTTCAAATGAAGGGACACAAATATATCTCCACTCCACCTGTTGTATAAAAGCATGATTTTTTGTTTCAAAATATAATTCACCACATACTTTTAAGCATCTTTATAGCTTAGGTTAAGGCCAAAATTTACAGTCAAATCTTAAACAGATTTAAACGTATGGGACGTAGTTGATATTGTTCTGTTTGTTCTCAAACAACACTCATCTGTTATCCTCTAAATGTGGTTACATGGAGCCAAGAAATATTCATGTTTTAGATACCTAGACATCAGATGAATAGATATAATATAAAATGTGTTGGTATTACATAGAATAAAATTTAAATAACATAACTTTAAAAAGTTGTACCCACGAACACTTATAGAAAAGACTAAATGTATCGATATAAATGTATATAAATAGCCACTTTGAACTCACTGAAATGAGGAAAGTTCACATAATTTTCTAGTTTAATGTCTATTTCACTATATCGTTCAAATGAATTAATAAATATATCGCTGAGACTTATCAAAACATAGAAATACCCGTTTGTTGGTAAGATAGCGTTGATTGAAGGAAACACAAACTGTCAGCTAAATATGACACGATAAATGATGGTTTTTCTTATTAATGAACCAATGATATTTTAGGGACATGTAATTCATTGTGACGTTCCCCTATTTAAATTGTTAGAGAAGACTATTTGAAACCTATTTCCAAACATTATATTATTTAATCAGTGTGTGTGTTTCCGACAGGAACAGCATACATTTGAAGGTGAAGTTTATTTTGTACACAACATTAGCAATATGTTAACGTTAAAATCTGCAAATATAACTAAAATGCAATAGTCGCTTCTTCTTTCACAGAAAATATCATTATGCTATTTTTCCAAATCTATATTAACCACAAATAAACGTTCCTAATATGTGTGAATGATAGTAAATGACAATAAGTTTAATCTTAAACTAACAATTCATTACACATATAAAGTACACAAAGTGTAAGATGAGTGAAGATTACACTTAATAAGTTCTGGTACGTTACTGATATGGTAAAACATTTTATGGCAATTTTTTTATAATGATATGAATATTGTTGTCCGTTACATTTTTGTTACAGTTTTTTACGGATTGGAATTTGTTATAGTTTAAACATTTAAACGAGGTAATATTTCTTTACCACATTAATTAGTACATACTGAATGTCCAATTTCGTAGATATTGCTTTTAATGAAATCTGAAATCATGCACAAAATTTTCTTATCTTTGGCCAGAAACTTTTTGGTGAAAATTCACAAATTGTTTGCTATAAATATCAAAAGCAGAGAATTAATACATGATGTGTATCTTTTCTTTCATATTTTCTGAGATTGACTGTATAAGTTGATCTTAAATATGACTTATATACTAGAAGTGTATCAAAATAAAAAATGAATTTTCGTTAAAAAATAAATGAAAGTCTGTCAGATGTATAATGTATAATTCAGTCTACATCTATCATTAAAAATATGTGATATTAACTGTGCTTGAAAACTTTTCTTAAGTAGACAATGCTTTTGTATCGTTGGATTCCAGGTAATAGTGATTCATATAAGGTTTAAAACATCAATTTTTGTTGAAGCATTGTATGAATCAACATCGTATGGAAGATGAGCTAAAACATGCACCATTTTAATAAAATTTCAATATTTCACTCGAGTCTAAATTATGCCATATTGAATCATTGGTATTTCTAGTATACACGATCATGGCAATAGTTTTACAACATTATTTAATGTCAGATCTTCATATTGCTGTCTCTTCAGTAGTTTTGTATTTTACCACATATCATAATTTGGGTGTATATGTAACATAGAGGGATTAATTTAGCCTAACATTATGATATTTGTGTTTATAAACGTTAGATTAGACAAAAACAATTATACATTGATAAAGTGAGATGTGGAGTAAACATTGTTCGTAAACTCCAATAATTCAAATAAATAATTTCACGTTATAGGTTTTTTTGTTATCTATTCACAATCACTACAAGTATATTAAAAGAACACTGGTACTACTAGTATATCAGAGTGCTTTGCGTCATATCAATTTTTTTTTAAAAGACCTCACACAAAGACAACTATTTGGTAGGTTTAATGGTAATTAAATCGTTCTATCACTTGTACATACAACACTGGCTACCAAGGTAATGTATCCTACAAAAATAGTTCAAAATCATCTTAAGATTCGAATATTACTCATCCTAACAAAATCAAACATTCACAAATTCAAACAAATAAAAATAATACATCAACATACAAGAAAATAACTTTTAAGCAATGTCCATTTGATGTATTTTTGAAAGTACAGTAACATACATATACATAAATAGTAAACCTCAAATAGTGGTTATAGAGCTATATCTATACTATTGGAATGTGAAAATACAATTACTATATAAGATCTGTATGATAGTTCACCTATGCATTTCTAAAAATATTTAGAATTATTGAGAACTATCGAAGTTGATTGAAATCAACGAAATTATCAATTTTCAATGACTAATAATTGTATTCATTACGTTTTGCCTGGGACTAAAACATTCCCAGGTTTTGCTTTGAACTACATGTTTTACTTAAAATGTCAATAAATAAAATATAAACATTATCTATTCACGAAACCAAAAGGGAGGGAGTGTATTATAAAGAGTGGAAAAAGAAATAAGTGGATTGCGTATACATATATTTCACATTTGAATATTGTAATTGTTGAAACATTTCAAAAATAATACAATTATACCTCACATGAAATTTTATCATTTTTGTCTTTGCAACTGTAACATTTCTAATTACCTTCAGCAAACACTTATTATTGCATACATTAAAGAAATATGCACTTGAAAACAAAACCAAATTTTACTTATAATGCTGCAATTTTACCTAAATAACAGAATATAACATTAATTAATCATATGTAAAACATTATAAATATTGAGGTGCTGAAATGAATTATACAGGATACACATTTTTATCTCACATCTTCACCTTTCCTGATTTCTCTCCATGCTAATACATGAATCTTTAAATTTAACAGCTCTATTAAATGGTTGTAAATTATGTTTAACAATATTTTTTTGTTTTCTTTAGATCAAAGTCAATTGATAATAATCAGTTAATAAATTATTTTTTTTACTTTGATTATGATTTCCAGTGATGACAATAAATGTGATATGGATAGTATACATGCCAATATGTCAGAAAAGCACCATAAAAAGAAATCAATTATGAAAGACTATGTTTTCTGGACAAATTATGCTAAAACATTGAATAAAACATCTTTTTTTATAAATAGTGTAACTGTTTAGGTATAACTACAATCTTATCGTAATAAAAAGGTATACAGTAAAATAAAATATTGCACGAGTCCGGAGAAAGAAAACACATTGCACAACAATTGAACATTGATCAATAATTGGTTGAGACTATAAACATAACAAGTATTTTGTACAGAGATTGAAATCGAAAGTTGTGGGTCATATGAGTATTATTAAAGCCAAGTTCGTGGTACTTAAGACGGCTTTTCAGACACATATAAACTAAACGTCGCACACATGGCTCAGTCACAACGAACATATCACAAAATTTCCAACAAAATTATTTTGTAAAAATCTTTGTTGGCAATCCAAGTTGTTCGATGACGGAATATATTTTTTAAATCAACAAAATCATTCCGCACTTTGATTAGATGAGCAAAGGATACATCAACCTAGATGGCACCATTCCAATAATTCACATCTTTCATTAGATATCCAACAACACAGCACTAATTTATCATGTGATACAACTTTGATTTGACCTGTAGTGAATTTAAAATTTATTAAATTTTCTAAGGTTCAAGATAATTGTGACTCTTCTAGTAGTTTTTTATACATTTGAGAATTAAGAAATCGTGGATAAGAATCTCGATGCATTAGTGTATATATTTGTAGCTGTGCTTCATCGAATGTATGCGGTGTTGGGTCAACCATATTCCTATTTATAACTTCTCGTACTCGGGAATCTAAGCTAACCTGCAACAAATGAATTAAAGAAATTAATGTAAAATTAAAAACAATACAAATCAAAAATATATGTTCACACAAAATGTAGTCAATATTTCCACGTTTGACTTGAAATATAATTGATAGAACCGATATTACAAACTAATTAATTAACATATTGTTTGCCATATTAAAGAATGGTTTGTGACTGCTATGCAAGTGAGAGGTTAAAATAGCTATAAAACCCGGTTAAATCCACCCTTTTCCTCATAGGGAAATGCCTGTACCAAGTAAGTAATGTGACAGTTGCTTTTATTCTATTGATGTGTTTGAGATTTTGATTTTGACACTTGATTAGAAAATTTCCGTTATGGATTTTTCTTGCAATTTGATATTAGTGATATTTTACTTTTATACTGTTAACAAAACTTCGAAAATTTCGAAAACTAGGGATTGTCTACCCTAAGTGTAGACTATCTTATTATATTTTTTGACTATTTTATTTATTATGTCTGTTTTGTTCACACATCGTTATGACAGTTGTTGTCCATTCCTTTGATGTGTTTTGTCATTTGATTTGCCATGTGATAATGGACTTTACGATTGCCTTTTCCTCGGAATTTAGTATTTTGGTGATTCTACCTTGCAGCTATATTTTTTTTTTTTTTTGGAATTTCGTATTTCATTTGGCCGTTTTACCTTTTTTTACCAAAAGAGAGCCGTCACTGAACCGCGGATCTGGCGTACACAACTGTAAACCTGGTATTTATAATGAGTTTTTGTACAGATCTTTCAGACGAATGACGATTCCTTTTTCATGCTTGCCATTGAATCAAACTGTATTTAACGATGGATAATGAATCATTGGTGATTTGTTTGCTATATTTTTCAAATTTGATCAATCCACAACTCATGTCTATACACTGTGACAATATATATAACCAGATGCACAATAAGCCAATAGTGTGATATAATAAAAAGCTAACCAAGCTGACTGTTTATATTTAAATTTTATCCGGATTATTACCTCTTTAGGTGAAAGTATAGATATATAATCTTCATATATTAATCTAGCCTTTTCTTCTACAATCTCTGGGTTTTCTTCCTTTTTGAGATCCTCACACGCTAACCAGAATAATATATTTTCTTCACTATATTCTGATTTTAAAAATTCTCTAAATGTCCTTCGTCCACCTGCATGAGAAAATGTAGTTCATATTAAAAACAAAATTAATTGAAAATGCTTTTGACCACTGAGGTATTATTGAATGTATTCAATGTGTATTGATCATTTAAATTAAGCAAATTACGGTCATGTGTTTCTATGACTGTTAATGACGTCTTTATATAAATACCCTGCCATGTCCAGTCTGTGTTTTTGTTAGAAATATTTCTGTCTTGTGTCGATCTGATGATTTAAGCAATTTTCAACTAATTTTCATAGTCCGTTTTCTTTTGACTATTACACCACTGTCCCGGGTTACGTGAATGTTGGCGCTTTCAAACTGGTTTAACCCCGACACATTGTGCATGTACCTGTTCCTTATCAGGAGCCTGTAATTCAGTAGCTGTCGCTGTTGGTGTATATCATATTTGTTTTCAATTCATTATTTTGTTCCCACTGGGGTCGTTAGTTTATAGCTGACTATGTGGTATGATTAAGGTCGTAGGGGGTGGCAGTATGGCTATCATACCACATCTTCTCGATTGAGTCGAAAATAATATTAAAGCAATATTTGAAATTGCAATTGAATTACTTCCCTTTGGCAAACGAATACTTTGAAACAAATAGATCTTACTTTATGTTAGTCATGTGCATGAATGAGATTATACTATTTACCCTACTGCAATTTTGTGTGTGCATCACAAAACACAACAAAATCTTTAAATACATGAATATCAAGTGCAATAGCGAAATTCTTGTCACATCGATAAAGTCTATCAGAATAATTATGGCGTTTAGACAAGACAAAAACAATGCTTAGTTGGTTTTTTTTTTGCGCTTCATAATCGTTGAGGATTACTTTCAACAACTAGGTGTCAATTTAAGTTGTCATTATCTTTTACACAAAATAGTTTTTGGTCATGAAAATGTCGTTTGATCATAAATTAGATAAATATCACGACCCTTTAATTTTAAGGATACTATCATTCCATGAAATGGAGGCTTCAACATTTAGTATAAATACATTATATCGAAATATATCCCTGTAAGAAGTTAAAACTGTAAAATGGTGATTGGCAGATGTAATTGACTTGAAAATATGACAGTTGATGTCCCTTTGTTTGATGTGCTTTTTTTGTGTTTTATCATTTGATTTTGCCATTTGATTAGGGACTTTACGTTTTGAAATTTCTTCGGAGTTCAGTATTTTTTGTGATTTAACTTTTTATTATAACGCAATAACGTGTCATCGCCTGAAGTAACCTTACCAGATACCTACTACAATATAAATATTTGAGTTGGCATGTGCTAATGCAAACCTGAACAATATGTTGTCTATGAAGGATTAATAAGTGGTGTTCATGTAAATATTACAGTTACAAAATCAAGGTGAATTTATAATCAACACCAAACCGAATCAAATCATTTCACTTAATTTTTTCAATAGAGATTTTATCTTATTTGCAAATTAGAGAACAATTCTTTTCTTTAGCAGTAAATTTTTTTTATCTATAATTACACTTCTTATATCAATCCTGCAAAGTTTCCTTAGAGTTTGATACGCGAAAATTATTTAACCAATGGACGGTCATGAACGCTAATTGGTGGCATTAATTAGCAATACCTTAAGAAACAGGTAATGTTCCTTTCATGTACACAAATCTATTATTTTTTTCCCTTTGTAACCATGTATTGTTCACATATTACATGTAAATCAAACATAATAAAATTAAAAAAATTGAAGTATTCAAACATTGGTATCTATAGTTACACTATTCATTCTAAGTGTCAATGTGCAAAGTGCAAATTAAATTATAATATTCTACGGTTAAAACAACATACAGTCTACTACGGGGAGGATATTTATTTTCTGTTACTCTTGTTTGTACTGACTATCGACTTATTTTCAATGTTGTAATGGATATCGACTTATTTTCAATGTTGTAATGGATATCGACTTTTTTTCAATTTTGTAATGGATATCGACTTATTTTCAATGTCGGTATAATTATCGAGTTATTTTCGATGTTTGTATTCTTTGTATTCAACCTTTTTGTGTAGTTTCTTAAGAGATATTAGCAAGATTTACTCTAAAACAAAACATTCACTTGTATCGCACCTCAGGCAAATTTGACCTAAGATGAATTAGGCTATAATTTTAGGTTCCTATTGGCCAAGTAGCTCTTTAAATGTTTTGGTCCTTGTTTTTCAAAAACTTAACTTTTATTATTCTTGATGTATGTAAATACAGCAAAATCGCCTTGGACGCATATCATTTGTTTTTAAAGCATGTTAATTGCATTTTTTCTTCTAGATACATAATATAAGAATGCAAACCAAAGTAGAACGAGTTTGTAACATAAAACAATAACCATTTTCAAAAATAAATTTCTTGATGAAATCATTTAGTAACTACAAAATGTGAGATCCTAGGTGCAGATATTTGAAAATACCTTTACTTTGCATTAATTTATCGAAAGATTCTCCCCAACTTTCTATTTCTTCGTGTGTAGGCCTGAAATATAAAGTAGTCATTAATATAATCAAAACGTAATACAGCGTTGTTTACATATCTGTTTTAATCAAAACGTAATACAGCGTTGTTTACATATCTGTTTGACAATAAAAGCATGTCAAAATTGAAAAGAAAGAGATGAAATAAATAAATATAATTTCTGAATACAACAACCCTAGTATAAAATATTGTTAACTTTCTGCAGCTCAAATGTTACCTACAACAAACTGTTTCTGTAATTATTTTTTTGTTTTATTGTATCTTGGAGAAATATTACTGAACCTTTTGGTTGTAATATTTATTCAGACTTGATAGTTGAATTTTTTTTATTAAAGTTCCCTTTTGAAGTCATTTTATGCATTTGAAAAATGATGTCTCGAGGGTTTGTCAAATATCTATTAAAGGGTTTGCATCCTCGTAATTAATTCGTTTTCATTACCTTCAAAAACTTATGATTGCCCGTAATTATGAAATATACGTTTGTGTGTATGACTTTATTGGGAAAAGGGGAATGTTCTTTGTGTATATTATAATGGAAAATTGTGAACGGTGTAGTTCGTAAATTGTGGTTGAGGGAATAGGGAATGGAGTAAAAAGAGAATCGTCAGTCGACGAAATCCTGACAAAATTCGAACAAGTTCAGAAAACACTACATAAATGGAATAAGAAGTATACACGGAATGATGACTGTAAATTGTTCTCAAAATAAGGGTTGTCAAATACTGCTATTTCTAAACAGTTATATTACAGAATAAAACCACAGCGATAAACATAATGACATTTCAGAGAGCTTTAGTCATGATTTGAAACACATTTTCCCTCACTGTAAGTTGATGTTAAGTGTGTAGACTGTCATTTTACTAAATATCAGAGGAAGGCTTTTTGTGATGCATGGAAATTGGAAGCATATACAATTGTGTCTGTTGATATGCTTCCTAAATATCATTATTTTTAACAAGTCAGTATAGCCAAGTTACATTTTTACTGTATGGGAAGCGATTCCCCTTGTTAATTTCGCGTGTAATCAATGCATCATGCGAAGAACAAAAGGAGGGACCAATACATAAAAAAAGTGTTCTAAAAGAAGAACAAATATCAATTTTTCTCATAATATATCGTTTCAAGTATCATATTTGCTCACATTGTACTCTTTTAATTTTTTTAAGACATGTAAGCACGCGGAACTGGTTCCCTATTTATAACATTAAGTGCCTTAAACAAGGCAGTGTGTACACCACAGCAATATTTCAAATCTAGTTATTACATCCACGAACCGTACACATTAGAAATATCGAAGCGTTTAAGAACTACTTACGGATCATCTCTCTCTGGTAAAGGTATTCTACTGTTTGGTCCACCTTGTGTACCATTACCAGACTTCACTGCCAAACTGTAAAAAAAACAAGCGGTATAGTACCAATCATTTGACTAGCATATTCAGCAAATACAATTTATTATTATATTAACAAAAAATAAAAAAGGTAAATGCATGTCTCTGTACTTTTCTAACATATAAGCTGTAGAGTTTATATTACTATGTTTAAATAAAAATAACATAAGAAAACAACGAGCTAAACTACTGCTTTCAAAATGAGGAATGTATATAAATAGAAATACCCATAAAGCAACACATCCGAAAATTGGGACAAATCATACTGTAGAACTATATCAGTATAAAACAAGCCCCAACGAATAATAATTTGACAGATATATAAATGAATCTAATATTCTTTTTTTTTTAATTAATCCTTATAATGTGTAATACCACCAAATCATAGTACGTCACTTCCGGTTGCATACGAATATATGTAGAAAAAATATATCCTTGAATTTCAAAGTTCTAATCCTACATTTCATTGCAGTAAAACATTTCTAGGTCATAAACAAATATCTTGGGTAATTCAAAGCACCATTCTATAGAATAATTTGAAAACTTGGGGTTACATGGTTACTAAAGCTTGTACACAGGTAAAAAAAAAAGTGAACATTTGATTGGTTAACTTCCAATGATTGTTATTTTCTTATATGCAATGAAATGTTATGTGATTTACAGGACAGGATAAATCTTTACTTATTCCAAGTATTTCTATGTTAAAACGAAGATAATTTCTGCACATTTTTTCGAATAGCATGAATACATGGAATAGTGCAAATCTAACAAAGACTAATAGAGGAAATCAATGGTGGTATTACGTCTTAAAATAATATATCTATTTTGAGGTGGTTTAAGTAATTGGTGTTATCTCTGTATAAATTTGTTCTACGTAGTATTTCATTTTTGTTCGTTGCCATATTTCCATACCATGATATAATGATACGGATTATCTATAACCGTTGTGAATTAAGTGAGCTATATCAGCCTCGATCAATGCAAGACTTATCCTTTTAGTTACACACAAATCATTCAGCACTTTAATACACGGTTCAATTTCTTTTAACCACATGATTATCTAATTTAAACTAATATTTTCCATTGTTTGAGTTTCTACGGACTTAATTTTACAAGGAATGACGTCAGAATGACAGCAATCATAAATTTCAAACCAACAACTAATTTTCCATAACACAGCCCTATTATGTAAGCATAAAATATATATCTTGTCATCAATTTGTGAAAAAAATCGAAACCTCAGAAGAGAGTTTTGTCTAACCTAATCACGAAGTATTGATTAATTTACCGGAAGAGTTTAGAGAATGAATGGCGGAATCGATTGCCTTACTATAATGTTGGATTTCTAACTGTAATATATTTTGGTGATCAATTACGCCAGAAAGGATCAGGTCCATATAACCAATTGAAAGAAATAATATTTTATTGTGCAAACAATCCTTGCAAAAGACTCTTAAACATATGTTTTGGAGTGGGAGCCAGATTTTAACAATATTTTTCTAAATCAATGATAAATACTTTGTTATTAGGTATCATACGAAGGTAGTTTAGCAGAGTCATTCTAAATCGCATTGTTAAATATATTAAGGGACAAACAAGCGAATTATTGCAAATGAGAGGAAATCTTAGTTGTTGACATAGTAGACATCAGCTATGCAAACTGTCTAGTATTGAATGCCGACCCTCGATAAAATCAGACCATTACTTAAGCCCAGCTAGACAATGATGGACTGCTTGTAACCAATTCACTGGAAATATTGTAAGACGAAACAGCAAGCATCGTAAAGATCAATCAATTATCGTGTTGACCACTGCAAGACATTGAGTTTATCTTAATCAAATCCCCTTTAGCAAAATTGTTTTGATGAAGAATTGGTGTTGCAAAAAATTAGAATAGTTTTTTTCTGTTCCATTTCTCATATTTTCAAGATATCATTTACAGATAAATTTAAAACCAACAGTGAAACTAAAGCAAAGAATACTGTACACTTTTGAATATATCGACTGTTTTCATCGACATGTCCTTTATATCAATAACAATGATATATGGGATTAGCTTCAATGCATGCTATAAATCCACACATTGTGATTGAATATGCAAGTGGTATTCTTGAGTTGAACCTTCTGTGAAATATGCATAACCTTTACAATTACCACGTTAAACTAATGGGATCCATACAATGTATGACCTTTAATTTTATAAACACACATTTACAGCATGACTTTGGTAAACGTCAAATTTCAGAAACAGCTATTGGTACACATCAGTATTCATTTAAGCATCTTTTTAGACATTTGACTGGTATATCCATGATGTTATAACATTCCAGATATGATCTAGATTATATTATTAAACTTTACAGTAGAAATAACCTAAACCTTAAGTGATAAAAGCATTGGACAACAGACGTTTTTGTTGGAAAGTAAAATTATGCTAGAAATTAAAATTTCTACAAATCCTTCAAATGTTTACTCCACGAACTACACATACATTTTGTTCAATCTCTAGACACGTAACAGATTATTTATGATGATCATTCAATACAATTTATGTCGGAATCATGGAGGAACTGGACACCTCGGATTCAATCCCACTGTTTATGACACTGGCTTCAGATATTTAATAAAATACTCAACATTGCTCAATGGCAGTGATCTACAACGTCCAATCACTAAAAACTAACGCCTCCTACATTAAGGCGCACATTTGACTTCATTTTTTAATTGTCTAGGCACATAAGCGAGTTTTCATTCTGATAATTCATTACAATAACCGCAAAGAACACAAAAAAGTCACTATAGTGATTTAAACAGAACAACATTGTTCATTTTTCCATCATGTTCCAAAACATCAATTGTCAAACAGGTATGACCATTCCAAAATTCAAGTGATGTAGCTATTTTTATCAGACATACAGTTTACAAATAAAAGGTTTGATTATTTGCTGCCGTGCCACGTCATCAATTATAACTTACACGAACAAGACTTGAAAATGCAACAAAAGGTGAAAATCGAACAATAATTCTAATGAATACTTTATTATGAAGCACTTTTCAAATCGAACTAATCCTCATGTATCACCCTATATATACAAGAAACTTATTCTTAAAGTAAACCAGTTGACCATTTGTCGGCTTTAACTAATTACTACTAAGTTTATTATTAGTATTATTTTTCCGTCTGGAGCACCCATCTAATATCACCTCCATCTTTAATATTTAGTTATCGATGACGAAGGTTAGGAATAGTGTGTTTATAAAGATATTTCCCTTTTTCCGTACACATGTCATGTGACCTATTGTTTGCATCGTTTGTGTATTGTCCTATCGCCTACAGATATCCCTCCAAATGCAGCAAGTCCGATAAATTCTATTGTTATCTATGACAGTATTCCAATGTTTACATGAATTGGTGCAATTAATTCTTCCAAGCATGTTTCCACTATCTATTAATAAATAAAATAATTAAACTAACCTCGAATCTTTTACGTCCATTCTCGATAATAGTAAAAGTTTGTATAAGCATGATTAACATGCTTCGTCGGATTATCTCCCTGACCAATACAAGGCGTGAGAATAACAAATAAATATTTTCAATGTAGACGCAATTGAACTCCTACAAGATGTTAGTTACACAGGTTCTTTGTGGTAATTTCAAAACAAAAGATAAATCAATAAACAACATGTTCACCTTCATGATTCTTCTACACTGATTTCTTACGCAATAAAGAGTGTCTTTGTGGAAATTCTTAGCAAGGCTAAATTCGGTTGTTGTTATTGATTGTATTACCGGAAGTGTGGTAATTTCTACAGGCGGGTATCATGTCTTCTATTTATAAAGCTATGCGTACTAGAATTTGGAGAATAACTTATAACATAGAACCGTGAGTTTCCCGCCTATAATAAACCAAAGTTGGACTACCAAAATGTTTCACCTATTCCGCAGGGTTCAGACTATACCAGATTAGACCTTTATAGCTTAAAAAACACATAATAGTACAATTTATATCTCAACACAGTGTTTATAGAAAAAGATAAGGGACCATCAGCTTAATGAAAATGACAATTTATACGTGTGTGTCCTTTGGATTCACCTTTATCAGAAACGATCAAACCTTAACATTTGAAACTAAAAACGTAAAAACATTACCAAAAAGACATGTATTAGAATAGCAAAATTATGTTCTGTTTACTTTGACTACTGGTGTTGAAACCTTAGTTTTATGAGCGAATTCTTTATTAATTAGAAATTTAAGAAAATTATGTTATATATCATACTTCTATCAATAATTTGAAAAACAAATTAAAAAAATTACAATTTAAAAAAATAGTATATTATTGTTCATATTTAGCACTTTTCGATCTTGTGATAGAAGTTTGTACACGTCAATTCCGTGGTTATCTTTGTTTCATTGTGATTTATTTTTATCGTGTACACATGACGTGACAAACACTTAGTGGTTTCAAACAATACCTTATATGATGTTGAGATAACCAAAATATACAATTGGCAAACTGTGAAACTGTCATTTCTCTGCGTTTCATTAACACATTATGTTCAATGTACGTAAATGTGACAGTGATCTTAATTTTCGAGGATACTGTTGAATAAAAGTATATTTTTTTTAAGTAACTTGGTGTGCTCTTCAGATATATTTGTTTTCAGATAAGCTTCAGGATAAACTGAAAGTATATCCATCCACTATAAATATATTATTGTATTGTTCTGGTCTTGTGTGGAACTCCCGGGTTGACCTATAGATATAGAAACCGTCGAGCGGACCTCTTTATGACAGTAAGAAATAAGCGTATAGGGCATCCGATCGACTGTCAAATCGATCGACCTATACAAAACCACATGTGGTCAAATTTCAATTTTAAATCCTTTCAAACAATACCTTATATGATGTTGAGATAACCAAAATATACAATTGGCAAACTGTGAAACTGTCATTTCTCTGCGTTTCATTAACACATTATGTTCAATGTACGTAAATGTGACAGTGATCTTAATTTTCGAGGATACTGTTGAATAAAAGTATATTTTTTTTAAGTAACTTGGTGTGCTCTTCAGATATATTTGTTTTCAGATAAGCTTCAGGATAAACTGAAAGTATATCCATCCACTATAAATATATTATTGTATTGTTCTGGTCTTGTGTGGAACTCCCGGGTTGACCTATAGATATAGAAACCGTCGAGCGGACCTCTTTATGACAGTAAGAAATAAGCGTATAGGGCATCCGATCGACTGTCAAATCGATCGACCTATACAAAACCACATGTGGTCAAATTTCAATTTTAAATCCTTTCAAACAATACCTTATATGATGTTGAGATAACCAAAATATACAATTGGCAAACTGTGAAACTGTCATTTCTCTGCGTTTCATTAACACATTATGTTCAATGTACGTAAATGTGACAGTGATCTTAATTTTCGAGGATACTGTTGAATAAAAGTATATTTTTTAAGTAGCTTGGATGTGCTCTTCAGATATATATTTTTTTCAGATAAGCTTCAGGATAAACTGAAAGTATATCCTTCCACTATAAATATATTATTGTATTGTTCTGGTCTTGTGTGGAACTCCCGGGTTGACCTATAGATATAGAAACCGTCGAGCGGACCTCTTTATGACAGTAAGAAATAAGCGTATAGGGCATCCGATCGACTGTGTCAAATCGATCGACCTATACAAAACCACATGTGGTCAAATTTCAATTTTAAATCCTGCACTTTGCGTCTGGAGAGTATAACCTTCACCTTTCAGAACCCTGCGGCGATTTTTTTTCCATGGCCTATTGCTAGGCACCCCCCCCCCCCTTTTCTACCATACCCTCTTATTCAAATATCAATTATAATTTTGCTCCAGAAAAGCAAAATCATATTGGATTGACAGTAATACAGGTGGCAAGCAACCTCCAATAAAATCTGGTGAATGAGACGAAGAACAGTCCACAAATGTATTTGAACATATGAACAAAAAATAACTTATATCCAATAAAAAAATGTTTGATTTCATTAATATCTGTACAGATGCTGGCTTAAAAGGATATGTTAATTCATTCCTGCTGTTGCTTGCACCTATCCTTAGTCAGGAATCTGATGTCCAGTAGTTGTCGTTCGTTGATGTGGTTCATACGTGTTTCTCGTTTCGTGTTTTTTATATAAATTAGACTGTTGGTTTTCCCGTTTGAATAGTTTTACACAAGTATTTTTTGTTGGGACCGTTAAAAGCTTGCTCTTCGGTGTGAGCCAATACTCCGCGTTGAAGGCCGTACATTGACCTATAATGGTTTACTTTTATAAATTTGATGGAGAGTGGTCTAATTGACACTCTTAATCATCTTCTTATAACATACTTACTTCTCTTTTTTTCGGAAAAAAAAAATAGAATTGTTAACTTTCGTGAATCTATTTTCGCCCACCTAATAAAAACCATCTCTATCTAATAGAAAGAAACTTTCGATGTTTGCTTTGTGAATCCATAAACAGTTGATAAGTAAGGGAAAATAAAAATAAACAAAGAAAAATATGAACTTACCGCTTAGAAGAAAACCATATGTCCATTCTGAACAAAATAGGTTTGATTGCTAAGTTTAAACATCATGATATGAATGAAACTGACAATGTCTTTCATTTTAAACAATTATTAGACTTTCTATTTTTAAATGACAGTCCTATCTATTAACACCTTATCAGTTAAACAACGAAGTCCATTGATGTTATTCTTACATACAAACAAACGTGTCATATAACCTTTTTTGGCCTAGCAGAAAATCTATGACATATTCATGTAGATATTAATACTTGAAGGCCGTATTTTGATCTATATTTGTTTCGTGAATTAAATAGAGAATCGTTTTATTGGCACTCATACCACATCTTCTTAATTGTTTAGTATGCACTATTTCCTTGGCAAATGTTTACAAAAAAATAAAATGTTTCATGTACTGAATTAATGAAAGCCAATCTGAAAAATTGCAAGTAAACATTAAGTTGTATTGTAAAATTTCTGAGATCATATAATAATTGATATTTATCCAGGTGAGCAGAGTTTGACCATTTCAGAAGCAAGGTCAATCTTATTATAACCAATCTCATAGGATTTGTTAATGCACAATGTTAATTTCTTGGTATACTATATTCAGAACTGTTGCGATAGATTGTTTACTAAATGGACAAAATATAATTGATTTATGATGTTAAAAAAACAATAATGTAGTATCTAGATATAAGAAGATGTGATAGGTGTGCCAATGAGACAACTCTCCATTCAAATCACAATTTGTAACCGTGAGTAGAACATAGTTCATGACTAATTAAAATTGTTGATTCTTTATGAATAAAGGTTTGACATTAATCACTAGACATTCAGTAGCCACCCATCATCATAAAATCATCATCTAAAACAACAACTTTCAATTGGTTCCCCATTTTATAAATTTTTGAGTTATATGAAAATAAATTATGACATTTCATGTGGTCTGATTTAAGGTTGGAAATCTCAGATGTGTTCAAATGGGACACATGCGTTAGCGCGATTTTCTAATTTTTTCAGGTATTATATTTGCACGAACAAATTGGTATAATGTTCGCTCGAATTAACCATATCCTATTAAACCACGAACTATACGGAAATTTGGTTAAAATTTTATCATATTGGTAGATATAAAGAAATCTTTTTTATTCTATTTAAAATATTAAATAGGACTTCATGCATGTAAAAGCAAAGTAATGAAAAAAATACACTATGTGTATGACTATATGTTACGTGGAAAGGAGAAAATTAGGTAAATAAACCAAAGACACACTGAGTATGTTTATTCTCGAGAGGAACGATCTACTAGTATATGCCAGTATGTCAGTATTTATCTATATTTTTTAACCAGGCAATTTATGATAATATGATAACACTGGGGTGAAATTTTCCATGCTTGAAATTTACAAAATGTTCAATTGAATGATGGCCAAACGTCTTCGTCTCGGTTAGAACGTTACAATTTTTCAATAAGTAAATTTCTTTTTGGTAGACCTTTTTCGCGCAAACTTATCGCGCTGAAATAAATTTGGAATTTTTACAGAGGTTTAAAATGTTTGGTTCTATGACGACAATTTGATAATTTCCATCTAATAGTGATAGGATTTTAAACGTTAAAGACGTGTTCAATTCGAAGTACATTTCTACATAAGTCAAGTCTTCCTACTCTGATCCAACATATGTTAATACTTAAAAGCGGTTATGGGACTTTATTAATCATGTTTATGTAAAATTTCTTTAAATAATACTTTAAACTGACGTATTTTTGTCAATCAAATCATGTAAATATTAAAACATACCGTGAAACTGCTTTATACAATGAATAATTCTGCATTTTATAATTTCAAATGGAACAGGTTAATGGCCCACACCTTCAAGAATGTAAGTGTAAATTAATTAATTACCCCCATACACTAGGATGTAAATCTGAATTAAAATTAATTGCAATGACAAGATATTTAATGTGTGTAATAAAAAGTAAAAACACAAAAATAACGAACTCCGAAAATTATAGTAAATTACAATATTAAACAAAAATAAGTATTATTCACAGCTAATTAAATCAAAGAGCAGATTGCTATGAGGGATACGATTGCCATTGTTTTCATTGACACATGTATACATGTAGCTGGATAATATTTTTTTCCAAACCAATTCAACTGCACATGTAAAATGTTATTTACGTAATCTGAGTAGTTACAAAATAGCCAATCCCAGATAAAAGTGTATGAACAATGTACTTAGGCCTATCGTGTTTTATTTTTGTACTTGCAATTCCAAGTTGACTTTCCACAGTAGTCACTGAGACTCCGAGTGAGAGAAGGTATTTCACCTCGTATCTTATCACCTATTTTCCTATATTAATTCTAGGAGGAACCATATTCCTAACTCTATAAATATTTAATTTCCTTTGGCTCAGTGATCATGACTCCTTTCCGTACACATTCCTCGGTTTAAATAGCGATCGTTTTAATATAATACGACGTTTATCGACAGAACGAGTTAATTTTTCTGGACGTGTTGTGTATTATGATTCAGTTACTTCCGGAAAGGAGACAACTCAAAACTATAATATGGAAGACTATATTTCGCCTGAAGGGGTGTTGTAGTTACACCTTTACGATGTGGACTACATTTATTTTAATTAAAATGATGCATTTGATTTAAAATTATGCAACAAAAATAACTCTCGATAGCAGACATACATGGAAAGGATCCTATGAGTTTTAAAAAAATCAATTTAGTGGGGAATCCAGAGCAACCATTCAATCTAATACCCCTTGAAGTTAAGAAAACTATACGCATGCACATAATTACCTAAACAAAACCTGGAGCAAGAACGTACATTAAATGTTAATTAAACGATCTAGATGGTTCTATATTCATTTATGGAAGTACAATATCAAATATCAGTTGCATAACGGTGACATATAAGAAAAACTCCACTTCAGTTCTTATCTGACAGAAATAGATTTATCGGAATGTAGAGAACTCTCGCATTATCATCAGAACTGGAGATTTCCCTCTGACAGGTTTCTAAATTTCTAAAATCTCTAAATATAAATACTGCTTAATTCTGATTTTCCGCGTTGTTAAAAACACGCATATAAGTCAAGGGAAATATCAAACATGAAGATTATGAAAAGAACATTATAGGAAAGTTGTTTAAGTTCAATCCCTTTCAGTTTGTTTTTACCTTTTGAAGCAAGACAATCATAAGAATCTGAGATGTTCCTTAATGTTTATAATAAACAGTCCAAACAGTCCAAACAAAAAAATGTTCCTTTTCCAAGCTAAACATTGGATATAATCACTTCAACATAAATAAAAGTTTTGTTTTAACTAATGCAGCATCATTCGCCATAACTTTGTTATATAAATGATTCAAAATATCATGTTCAAAACCCGAAATGATTTCGCCAGAATGAATGCAACATTTGACTTTTTTTCAATAATTGTTTAATTGTAACGCGTCTTTTGATTGACTGACATTGTTTTGTCTATCAGCTCGTATACATAATTATGCCATGTGACCGTGACGTCACCAACTCTTTTGACGATTTACCCCGGGTTAAAATGGAATTTAGAATAAAATTATAAGGAATGACTGAATTTTTTTTTTGTCTATTCAAAATAACATAAAAAAAGTGGAGCACATTTAAAATAACCCGCTACGCATTTTTGATGTTATTTCCTCATAGACAGAACCGAAAATTACAGCCATTCCTTAATTAAGCTAAGTATATAACTTCAAACTTCTAACCTGTGCTAATAAAGTTCAAGTACAACAAAAAAAAAATAGTACAGATAAGCAAAGAAAGATGACTTACTTACAATTGTTGATAATACATGTTTTCGCTTGTTCTATTTAGTAAATGAAGATGAAAAATTATTTGTTTTATTTTATATTTTAAAAGGTTTGGTTCGAAGCTTTATTATAAACCCACGTGTGATTTCTGTTTATTATAAATTGCTGCACCAATGACATGTAATATTCCAATGTTATTGAGGCGAACAACTGACCGTATATGACAATTATTTCCTGTTACTTGTATTTATCCTTTACTATCCGATTACTATGCTTACGATGAAATATGTGTGTTTTTTCCACAGGCACTTGTCTCAGAAAAAAAATCCTATATACCTTATTATAACAGGTATATAGGAAAAAAAATTTCTGAGACAAGTGCCTGTGGTTTTTTCTATTAACAAAAACATAGCTCTATTATCTTATTTTGGAAGCATATTATACACCTATAATCATTGAAATAAGAAATCCTATAATTAAGATGTCTAAGCATTATTCTATATATGGACATATTTATTGGCAGTTGTGACGCGTTTTCAGTATCTATTTTTGATCACATGTTAGTTTACCTCAGAGGATTTTAAACGTTTCAACAAACTCAATTATTAAAAAAATCTATGATAATTAAAGCTATTATAACTGAATGTACAAATAAGGCTGATTTAAGCAACTTCAGGTCACAGTATGGTCTTCAAAAATTAACAAAACACATACCGTATTGTCAGCTATAAAAGGCCTCGACATATAAATGTTGAACCAATTAAAAGTTAAAACCTAACCAAATCTTTGATTTATGCAAAACAAAAGACAAATATGACAGACAGAAACCAACAACTACCACTGAACAACAGTGTTTTGTCACAAAAAATAAATTGGAAAAAAAAGCAACGAAACCTCACTATCAGTGTCACATTAATATCTTAAATTAATAGACTTTGTTTCACTCATTAAAAGTAAGAGAGTTGTCCCCCCTCCAACAAATCACTTTATATTATAGATAAAACTTACTTCGATTCCCTTCTATGTCAATATCACACAAAAAGGGGTCATAAATATCACATCAATAAACATTCCCCTAATTTTGAATCTCTTTACAGAATGCATGTGTTCAACCAATTCCACCTATTCATATACAATAGACCGTAATGCTATCTGTCTATTATATAAAAGCTATTCTCAACCTTTTTCGTAAAATTCTACGTAAAAAAAATGTTTTTACAACCTAACCTTTTAACAAAACCTATGCAGTGTATCCCATATCAAATATCGACGATGACTATGTGGTATCGACGAGGACTATGTGGTATACCCCATAACAAGTATTGAAAGAGGCATATCTAGCGTACCCCTCAAACAAATTCAATAAGGTCAAAGTGATGTATCTTTAAACAAATATCAATAAGACCTATGTGAGGTCCCCATAACAAATACCAAGAAGACCTCTGTGGTGAACCCCCTTAACACAACTTAGGGTTCAAAGGTGACTTGCTATGATAGGAAAAATGATTTCATATAAAGGATGGAAGTTTGAAAATCCAATGTACACAGAATAGAGAACTTTGATACTACTTTCCCCTGCTCATTATAAAACCATAACATGCATATTTATTTTGTATCGGTATTTCATTTGAAACAAAAGTACGTTTCAATAAGTCGTGCGGTCTATTAAAATCAATTAAAAGTAATCCCCCTACAACTAATACATGTCTGTCAGAAGTCGTGAATTTCAACAGTGCTGTCAGTTTCGCTTCAATCTTTAATATTCATATTCTTATCTCTGGTCTCGGCATTTTATACAGTTGATAGAAACTTGAATAGACCATATCTGTTCAAGCAAGTCAATATAATGTATCTGTTAATTACTTGTTAGATTTGACAGCGAGCAGAAGATATACCCAATGAGCAACCCCTAAACTGACACAAGATTTATTTCTGAAAACATGACCATGGAACATAATTCTGAAACGTATACTTGAAGTGCAAGGTAAAGATCCCTCTTGTAAACTTCGATTAAGAATATAAAAGGCGAATGTGGCTGCTACAAAATTCCAAACATTTTGCTTCTACTGTGATTATATTTTCTCTGTTAAAATTGATTCATTTTGGGGTCCCATAAGTCATTTTTTTAAACCTGTTTTATATTTTTATTTCATTTTCATCGCCTCGATATATTATTTTCGCCTTAAATTGGCATCATACACTATCAATTTTCCCACAAAGATCAGTGGCAAATACTAAAGATAATCAAGATGGATGAGGAATCATAAAATATTTAAAAAAAAAAAAATACATGTCAAATTTCGCATACTTCCATCTCTTCTATATTTATCATAAAATTGTGTAAAATGTCCACAACCTGATATCAAAATTTCAATTGTTAAATTTAGGAAGTGATGAGTACTTCAAAACTTTACAACTTTCATAGGATTATATTGTACAGCTTACTTATTACTTATCTGGGGGGTTTTTTTTGCTCAAAAAAAAGATAGTCACCATGTGCAAATTCCAAAAATGCATTTCAAAATTGAATTTGTGTTGTCAGATATTTGATTTAAACTGGACGAGATGATAATTTAAACAAATTACAACATCGAGCCACCAAAAGGAAAAATCGTTAAAACAATGGAACACGAGTTAGGACCATCAATTTGATTTTACCACAAAAAAAGTTTAATTTAGCTGTCCATAATTTTATCAAAAGGCAGTAACAAACAAAATGTGCATGTCATGCCAGATGTGTTCTAAAAAGTGTGAAATACTTTATATACTAGAAAAGTTACCCGTATGTTTAAGATAATAAAAAAGTAAAAACCGATGGTCCTAACAACGTGAATTAAACAAATGGTGACTAAGAAGAGACATGCATTCACCATGAACAAGTACAACAACAGCACCAACAAAAGCAGCAAGCTCTGGTCCCACGGTCACCGGGCTGTGCTGGGGAAGATGGAGGTGAATCGTTGACTGCACCATGGCCACTACTCCGGTTATTTCGCATTCTTACATCGTTTTCATTTGACGTCGATGATTGTCTTCGTAACACCGAAGTCATCTGAAAATAGAATTATTGAAAATATATTGAATTATTAATGTGCTTTTGTTTTTAATATTTACCCTCATCATCAATGTTAAATGACAGATCGTGGCAAATGCATATTGTAATTAGGTCTTACAGTACCTTCATACTTAATGTTATTCTAACATATTTAGCAAGCATACTATTATACAACAGTCACGCTTAGTTCTGTTTCATACTATTTATTTACATCTGCAAGGAGGTTGTATGATCACTTAAACTAAACACAAAAGACAAAACAAATCAATTTGAATTTTCCATTGTGAACATTACTTCCATGTACAACATTATTCTGACACTGTCACAGGACCTGCATATGGAGTGGGTTTATATGATTAGCATGGAAAATCCCCAATGCAAACAATATTAGAGTAAATCTATTTCTTTCCTTCCCCAACAACCGGGGATGGGACCTATAATTTTTCCTCTATGGCAAAACCGTCTAACATTGCGCAGCCGCAATATCCCTACCTGAAACTATTGCTGATCAAATCAGAATTCGTGTCTATCCTAGTACATAACAGGGCTTGTCTTTTTAATGATAATTTCCGCTTGATAAACGATAACTGTTTACAAAGAAATTATTTAACCAAGAATTTTTTAAGTCATCTCTTCGAAATTTTGTCACAGATCACTATGATTAATTCTTTAATTCTGTCCTGATTGTCACTGCGACTTATGACCATGTGCAGCACGGAGGTTGCTGATTTAAGATGGAACAACTCCGCCAAGATAACCTGAATTCACCTTTGGTTTTGTTTAAAAGGTGGTCCTAGCTTTTTCACTCCATTTCTAGTTTTCAGAGTCATTTTTTTTCTTTGTTGTTTATGTATGCAAGTCTATATATATCCGTTGTTATAAAAACTGTGTTTTTATTTCATACTCGTGTTGAAGTTAAGGTTTTTATCATTTACGTGACCGATTGTTTATGAAATAAGCTATATTTTATTATTATATAGGAAACATTACTAATCGCCATTGTGTAACGCCTGTATATAACCATAGGACATAACTCGTCTATGCATGCTAACAAAAGCAACACGGCAGATGTCCGTAATTCAATAAGAACTGCAGACCTTTCCGGAGCACCTGGGATAAATCTGGATTTTTCTTAAATCAAGTTGCACTTCTATTAACTGTGTATGATTTCAAAATGAACTGTTTGAATTGTTTTATATTGTCTTATCGGGGCCTTTTATAGCTGACTATGCGGTATGGGCTTTGTTCATTGTTGAAGGCCGTACTGTGACCTATAGTTGTTAATATTTGTGTCATTTTGGTCTTTTGTGGATAGTTGTCTCATTGGCAATCATACCACATCTTCTTTTTTATATGTTAGCGGTATTTTTTTCGACACTTTTTTGTACGTTTTTCGTCAACTTATATATTTGTTATTCTCTTAGTATCTTCTTCTTTGTTTTATTTTACTTCATACACGTGAAATATAAATTACATGAAGTCTGTTATACATGTTATTAAAAAAATAAGAAGATGAGGTATGATTGCCAATGAGACAACTATCGATCAGAGATTAAATATGGTTAGGTAAACTAAACTCCTTAAAAATAATACCAAAGCTTACCACAATATTATGATCAGTAATGATATTTCTTAACGACGTTTCGTCCATTTTTCAAAAAAGGAGACTAAATTTCCGTCTAACTTTGTAAAATTTCCTTGTTTCTAAACAATAGTATCGACATATTTGTCTATCCAAGTTAACAATTCAAACTTTAATCTTTACGTGTTTTTAGCTTCCTTGTATAAGTAATAAATTATTATACAACATCATCCCGATATTTCCTGTTTCGCCGTTGAGCAACAAACAATTCAATGAATTGACACATCGAATTCTAATTTAAAGTTATTTGTTTGTAAAGTTTCCCTTTGTACATGTACTTGTAACACTTGCGAATTTTAAAAATAGTGTTGCCGTTTATACAAACTTTATTTGTAGCAACTCTGAACATATATAGTACTTTTTGTCGATATAAACGATTTTGAAAATAATTGCTGACGCTTCTCGTTGGATGCTTTTGTTGCATACATACATCTGTAAAATATGTACTCGGCTGTGGAAGTTTTAAAACAGAAAGAGTAGGACATTTTCTCCAAAGTATAAAATGGATAATGCTGTATCACTATTACTTTCAGTATTATTTTGTTGAAACCTACACGATTTAGTGTTATTTTATACGTCGTGAATAACAGCTAGGAGACATTTTCATAAAATCAGAAAATACATCGTAAACCATCTAGAATTATTTAATGTAAATAAAAAAAAATAGAAAGTACTAAGTTTATTAATAATTTCAGGAGAAAACATACCAACTTAATAATATCTTACGACAAAAGATAAAGTTTAAAATTGTTAAGCTATCAATTAATTTGATCAATGCAGTGTAACGTTATGAATTAATCTATAAATATAACTACTATACTGATATATAATATAACAAAGTAGTTACAAATACATGTAAATAATACAAAAAACACTTCCGGATATAATGTATACTACTAATTATATCAAGTTGTAGAAGTATAAATACATTGTATTGGTAGTGTATTCACTTTCGAAAACTTTGGGAACCTTCAGTCAACACAGGTTAAAAATTGACCAACCACTTGAAACATAACAGCTCAAAAGTGCAACAGTTACTGATCATTCCACGATGAAAGTTCAATATTTACAAGAGGGTAACAACAGATTATACAACTGGCATGTCCAATACCTCAGAGTTCAATGTTCGTTAGTATGTCAAAGTGAAGTATTACAGTCAATGTAATACTTCCATGGTAGTTCAAAAGTATTGAAAATAGAGAACAACCCATTTATAGGGTGGACTATGAACAATAACACAGATAAACTCAGCTACCTATCCGGCATATACAAGGCATTACGGGCCCTCGTGGAACAATCTGAGTAAAACAACGAGCAATGTCCATGTTCTTTTTACAAGGTGTAAGCAAAGCTTGATCAAATAATCTGTATTTTTTATTCATGAAACGCCTTTAAAAGTACACAATTTTAATTTTTTTTCCTATGCTAAAAAAGATATTTAAAGGAAATTTAAAGTGTGGATGTCACCAGGAAGGAAAATTTTTCTTGCCAGTGGCCTCAGAATAATAGTTTTTAGCCAAAAAAAATGATTGTAACTGCTGAGGAAAATGCTATTTTTTTCAACGAATTACACTTCAGTTGAAGCAGGGATAACCCACCTGTATTATTCCATAATGATTAAATTCAATTTGTCACAAATCAACAAATGAATTTTACAAAATGTTCATTTTCATCCCTTTATTTAGAAGGATTTTTTTTATTGTATCATAATAAAAGCCTAGGAGCAAACAGTTTAAGTATAGTAAGGCCATGCACAAGTTGACAAAATGTCCAGTAAGTTGAAGCTGTAAATTAATAAGGTCGAACGGGATGAATTAAAGTAACGGGAAATTAAGACCAATACGTGTGTTGCATGGGTGGCCTTGAAATTTTGCTTTATAACATCTCATCTATTGACCCCTAAGAAGAACAGGGTGCATGAACGTGCAGACATAGTATTATAAACGGTGCATCGGATATAACATCCCCATTCGACCGGACGTGGCAGAGTATTTATACATCCCACAGAAAAATGAAGCCCCTCTTTAGAATGAGATTTACAGCTAAATGGAAGTAGTCCAGGAATTACCGAATTTCTATACATAGGGTTTTTATATAAAAGATGATCGGGAAGGTATTGCTCGCTGAATGCCAATTTCAATAATCATAAAACCTTCAAACTGTTCCTTATAACATGACAAAATTTCAACGCCACTTGTGCAAAAATATAAATTATGCTGTTGATACAATAAATATGTTGACTTCGTACATATATAAGAATAATTAAATATGAGCAGTAGTCTTGAACAAAAGTGTGATTTCATAACTTAATATGTGTATTGGTAACGTAAAAACATTTGTTTTTTTGTTTTTGTTTCAGACATTAGACATTGTGTTGCAATGTGCTTTTTTGGTGTAAATTTAATGCACATGGCTAAATATAAATTAAAAGATCTGAGAATCATAATTAGTAATTTTGGTAGTTTACATTTGTATTCCTTTTGTTTGAATGTTCTGGCAAACAGGCTCTAAATATTATTGATATCTAACCAACAGATGTACTGTGAACATCAGAAGGGTGTTATTTCATTGATAATCTTTGTAATTTTCGACATGCAGAGGTGAAACTAATGGTGGACGTATCAAATCACCTTTCACTTCTTATTTTTTGTTCAAATTTGAACGTTAAAATTTGCAATTATAATAATTAATATAAACAGAGACTATTCTTATCACTACTTATTATATAACCATTCAGCAATGTGTGCTGATTCTTTAGGATGTCTACACGTAGTATTCGTCGAAAAATTAGTTATTACTATTTCAAATAGGATTAACCATTCTATTTGGAGGAACATATCCTTTTATCCTGTGAGTCAGAATAATTTGTGCTTATTGTGTAAAAATGGTACTTATTGTGTAAGAATTGTACTTATTCTGTAAGAATTGTACTTACTGTATAATAATTGTGCTTATTGTATAATAATTGTACTTATTGTATAACGATTGTAATTATTGTATAACGATTGTACTAATTGTGTAAGAATTGTACATATTGTGTAAAAAGTGTACACACTGTGTAAAAAGTGTACACATTGTGTAAAAAATGTACATATTGTGTAATAATTTTACTTATTGTGTAGGAATTGTACTTACTGTGAAAAAATTGTACATAATTTGTAATAATTGTACTTATTGCACAGGCATTTGTTTCTGTCAATGTGGGGTTTACTATCCATACCAGTACAAAAAAAACACAAGGTAGCTAACGGAAATTTTCAATCTGTTCGCTTCAACCAATATTTTTTTAATTTCCCTTGACTTGTTCACGAATAAAAGTACACCAGTCGTTCGGTAATTGACTTATCTTTACAATGAAACAACTTTCACGTACCTTGAGAATACCCCTCAAACAGAATAACACACTTGAGATGAGAATTATTGACCTTTTTCCAGACCATTGAATTTGTAAGGACTAAACTTCCGGTTAACTTAGGAAATGAATATAACTGTGCAATCTCATTGGTTTAATTCATCTGGTTACCTGTTTATTTATACTAGTTACCAGTAACCAGAAAAATGTGACCAATGAGATTGCACAGTTATATTCATTTCCTAAGTTAACCGGAAGTTTAGTCCTTACAAATTCAATGGTCTGGAAAAAGGTCAATAATTCTCATCTCAAGTGTGTTATTCTGTTTGAGGGGTATTCTCAAGGTACGTGAAAGTTGTTTCATTGTAAAGATAAGTCAATTACCGAACGACTGGTGTACTTTTATTCGTGAACAAGTCAAGGGAAATTAAAAAAATATTGGTTGAAGCGAACAGATTGAAAATTTCCGTTAGCTACCTTGTGTTTTTTTTGTACTGGTATGGATAGTAAACCCCACATTGACAGAAACAAGTGCCTGTGACTTATTGTGTAGGAATTGTACTTATTGTGTAAACATGTACTAATTGTGTAAACATGTACTAATTGTGTAAGGATTATACTTCATGTGTAGTAATTGTACTTTTTGTACTTACTCCTTGCTTGATTCTAGATGTGATTCTGTCCCCGCAGCTTATCACGCCGGTTAAACAGATCCGATGAAAACTGGCATTTGGCGGATACTCAGACATTTGACTGAAAGTAAACAAGGGAAATTATTTACTTTGTTAATTAAAAAATAACATTAGCTAAAAATTACTGTGAATACTTTCTTTCCCTTTTTAATATATGCCATCCAAAAGTGGCTTTTGGCGGATAGTCGCGAACATTTGAGTAAATGCATAGATCAAAATGTTTTACATTTACAACTTTGTTCTAGTCCTAAATGATCGTGAAATGTTTCCCACTGGACGTTTAAAATTTTCAAGCAATCATTAAATTTCGATTCCTCAACTGAAAAAAAAATATAAAAGAAAACAGATGGCGGTGTCAATTCAGAAATAATGAATATATACCATTGCGTAAATGAGTCGTAAATGAGTCGTAAAGACAGCCGTCCATAACAGGTTACACAACAGAAAGTCGAGATTGAACAAAACGAACCGACTAAGTGTTAATGAATATAACACATTAATCGAAAATACATTAAATTAAACTATGTCATTTTACATCTGCTATTTATATCATCTTTTCTCTGATATCAGAAGCTCTTTTTCATTTCAAAAAATCTTTTTTAATTATCCAAGTTGATTGACATCTTCTCAATGTGTTGTTGGATGAAATCCTGAATATTTATCATTAAGGTAATCAATGTACTTTTTCACTTTTTACCCAATCGATAAATGCATCACGTTTTTATGATCGATGGGGGCATCAAAACAAAATGAATGCGCATGCGCTGATCGATACCAATTACCCTTGACGGGAACCTTTCTTATCGTCGAACAAACCACAACTACCGAGACCTGTTTGCCTCGTCTAGAGAGCGATTGACCGCGTTTTCTTGTTGCTGAGTCTATCGATTTCCTTTATGTGGGTCATATAAAATAATTGGATGAACATTTCACAGAGTACACAGAAAATAATAATCAATGAAACTGCTAACAAACAGATATAAACAGTTAACGTCAGTATAAATGAAATTCAATGAAATCAGCGCTTTTAAGGAAAATTCTGAATCAATGAAAGATACGTCTTGTATAAATTGATCGTGCCAGAGTTCCTTAAGAATCAATGGTTGTCAATCTGGCTTCCAACTAAAATATATATCGTATTAATTTTCAGTTGGAATAATAAATTGTGTTGATAATTGATATTGTCATATATCAATTTATTTTTATGATAAAATGCTAATGAAGCGGCATCGTAGAAAAGGTGTCTGACTGTGTGTTCGTTTTCTTTCTGAACCGTAAAAAACATTTTCTGAATAAGACCAAATGTCTTTGCAACGGTGAAAACAAATCGTTGTTCTGCAAAAGGCTGCACTACATCAAACTTTACCATCCAACAATAACTTACATGTAATACAAATCATAAAAAAATATATTTATTTTCAAAAGGTGAATTCAGTAGTGAATATTCTCGATTTGAAGGTCACAATTCCCTTTTGTTTTAATTGTTACCGGGTAAATGCAAAATTCTAACCGGGCTACAATTACTCTTTATTTTAGTCCAAAAAAGTATCTTCAACTTCCTTTGCAAATGCAATCTTTCTTTCACAAACAACTAGTATTATGACACAGTACTAACTAACTTTAGTTGAGTTTTATTTGCATTCATAGTCAAATATGTGCCTTTAGTTTTTTCATGTTCCATGCATGTTTTAAATGTTACTTGACCAATTATAGAAAAGTTAGCAAATATGGGAATAGATTTATTTTTTTGGTAAACCAAAAATTTTTGAAATTTTATAACAAAATATGCAACGAGTAATATTTATACACTAATCAATATATTTCCTAACCAAATGGCAAATGAAATTTTTGTATTGCAACTTGATAAATTGCTTGTAAGAATCGCAATTGTATAAGAATGCCCCCTACAAGACTCCTTTCTTAATAATAACGTCTTTTTTTCTGCCAGCAATAGTTCGCATATTCATGATAGTATATGTACAATTCGGATACGTGCGTCTCTTAACTGTAAGCATGCAGGTATTTTGTAATATAATAGAAATAGGCTGACGTACCTTATTTTAACTTTGAACATGTATTTTAACTCAGTTAAAAGAGCTATACACATCATTCTTAAAGAAGTACTACTCTAAGAAGAGCGGAAAATGTTTTATATTTTATGATAGTTAAATCATTTTTTGTATGTATTTTTACTTTAAAAGAGCTATTCACATCATGCTTAAAGAAGTACTAATCTAAGGAGAGCTAAAAATGTTTAATATTTTATGATAGTTAAATCATTTTTTTTTAAAGCGAATTGTCAATGTCAATGTCAACTTTTAATGTAAAGGTATAATACTATACTAGTACTTGATCTTGTCCATAAAAAAAACCTATCAGTTACGATGTGAAATAGTATTACATGTATAACACTTTGTACAGTATTTCCTTTTATAGACATATGCTCCAACGTCAGGTCTTCCTACACCTCCTACGTCACAGCTTTACATGGAATTGTATTAACGGGGAAACTAAGATCTTAATGACCTACTGTGACTATGATTTATTTCATCGGTCTATTTTTGTTATACGTATCCCTCTATTTAAAGCGCATTGATATCTTTTGTTTTCCAAATCACCATGACTCCTTATAAGGATTAATTAAAATGTTCTTGTAAAAGACGATCGTGACGTAAAAAAGCTGAGTAGTCAAATATTTGAATTTTTCACAAATAATTTAATTTGAGAACCTTTATTTGATTTGAAGAAAATAATTCTGTTTTATTCGTGTGGACAAAGGTATTATAGATCAATTTAAGTATGAAATAAATAACACGGAACAACACAATAATTGAATGGTTGATTTATGCTTAACGTGCAGTAGCAAGTATGTCAAACGAAATTAATACGATAACAAGTAAAACAATGGAAAATTTTATTTTTTTTCGGATCGGGTTTACATTTTGTTTTCAGTAGCAATCCTACATTCCGAGCCCTCAAAGGAAATTGCTTCGCAATCATACCCTGCTGTATTGCCAATTATAATAGGTAACTTTCGACAAGTCTGTATTCTGTAACTTCATTAATGTGTTGGATAAAAAATGGCTTTATATACCAAGATATTATGGAATATATTTAATAAAGTACACGAGTTCATAATGGATCATTTTCTGTATTTAATAAACTAAATCATAATTTTTTCAATTCAATTTTGGTTTGAATAAACCGCACTGAAATAGGCTTGAAAGTACACAGGTTCATAGCTAGGTCTTACTGATGCTTAATTCTATTTATAAATGCAATGAAGGGCAGATGCACTGGCAATAATAAGTAATTTGTTATAAGTCAAATTAACCTCTGATATTAAATTAACGCACTGACATGATACAGGTGTTGAAACATTTCCTATGGGGATGGTTGATTCAGTCTTTTAAGTGCTTGCTTTTTTAACTTTATTAATGATTTTGCTAAATTAGTTTAAACATTTTTATTTATAGTGGATTGGGAAACAATTTTTTGCAACTTATATTAATCCCTTTCCACTTTGCGGGTGCGAGTGCTGCCTTGTAGCGGCATTAGCCTACTCTTTTTCGAAATCTACAAGGGTGTCTTTAACGTGCAAGAGATATGGCTCTCTCTTAACACGGGTCAGCCATTTATCGTCCCCTTCCGACGGACTATCATCGTTTTCTCAAGACCATACTCGCAAATGGTGTCAAGGGAGAGCGATTTTGCTAAATTCTTTAATAAGTTCCTTTTCAAATAGGTTTAATCACCAGGCGATATATTTATAAAATGTTTTTTGTGGGTTATAAGCGCTAGTATTGTGGATTAATTGAGCTATACTTTAGTCACTTATCATATACATCAGTTTTGTCGCATTGAAGAAGTGCATATATATCTAGTATCTAAACATTTAGTGTCGTCTTCAAACGGTACAATAATAATCGATTTCTGGAATTGATCCCAAAGGTATACTTTTATAATTATAATTATTTAATAAGTTGTAATATTTTCTAGCTTCAAATGTTCAATTTGTGTTAAATTCATCTTTCAAAATAAAATCCAAACGAACAGAATTACGAATATTCTTCCAGTAAGGCATACTCAGGGCAAAACGAGGCAACATTCTCCTCCTTTGCTCTATGTTGTTCCCTCCAATGCTAAATGGTGTACCTCAGTGCTACTTCATGATTTATATTTTATGCACTTGCGCAATGGTTCCTATGCAAAACCAACATTTCAATATACTTTCAAATGTTTTAATTTTATTTGTTAAGGGGCGGTTAGTTTTATTTTTAGAAGAGGTGACACGGAAGTAACTTTTAAATTACTTCATACGGAGACGAGGTAATATTTCCGTGTCTCCGCTTTTTTAAATAAAATTAATTGCTCCAAAACTAATAAATTCTAATATTTGTTCATTTTAATGATTTTTTTAATATACCCTTTTCTCTCTTCCTTGTGCATGTCCTGAAATTTACTATAAATTATAATGTTTGTGACAAAATCAATAGACTTAACGTTGAACATTTTTTCTGTTAATTTGTCTATATGTATCACAATTTCTTTATCACATTCTGGACCCCAAATTACTGGATTCCTTCACTTATGACAATAAAATGGTTGCATATAACATTTCGATATTTCCATGCAACTATACAAATAGAATCGAAGATCTCTGTTGTTGGGAAAGTAAAGAATTGACCTCTATAGTATTTATTTCTGATGTAAAAGACAATCTTACTCCCAAATTTTATATTTTAATTTCTTATCGAGCAAACAAGTTTAATTCGTCAGTTGGTTTTGGCTTTGCACTTGGTCTTAGTTACTACGAGCACTCTCGTGTCTTTTGTGTTAGGTGTGCTCCGCACCAATCTTACAAGTAAAAAAAATCAATCGACAAATATAGTCTAAAATTGAGAACGGAAATGGGGTATGTGCCAAAAAGACAACAACCCAACCATAGAGCAGACAACAGCAGAAGGTCACCAATAGGTCTTCAATGCAACGATAAATTCCCGCACCCGGAGGCGTACTTCAGCTGGCCCCTATACAAATATAGTTCTGTTTGCCAATTCCCTTAATTGACCATATGATGGCGTGTTTCTTTTAGTAATAATCATGTTATAAGCCCTTATAAACTTGAGAAGAGAAGTGATGTTCGTGCATGTGAAGGCCAGAAGGACATGACATTTTAATGAAGTAGAAGGACCCCTCATTATTTCGCTGAAAAGACACTGCACAAATTGAAACACCAGTCTGTTACCTAGTAGGTATACTTTCATAATTTAAAAAATAATTGAACCCCTGGAATATTGTCTAAGATTGGATCTCATGGTTAAAAAGAGAACGGGAGAAAACAGTTACATCCTACTTGGCAAGTATATATATCAGATAGTTGTTCGGCTGTTTTGCTTTATCTTAAAGATTAATAGAATGAATGCACCCATAAACAAATGTTTTATTTATCGTAATTGCATTAGAAGCTTATAAAACTAAAATTTTAAAGCTGCTTATTGATTTGACAAAAAAAGGAACAAATCATTTCATACAAAATCTAAAGCTCTTTCAAGTCACTATTTTTTTCACACATATACAGCACTTAACATATTACATTTTCAACAAAATATTTTTTCAGTATCTTGTTTTTCGTTGATAAAACGCTTTTTAAATGCTGTGTCTGTGTTGATAAATAAAATTTGAAGGAAGAATAAGTCATCTCTATTCTCGAACACGTATTCGCATTCAATGTTTACATCGGGAGAATGTCCGTTTGGATTTTTTGGTAACTTAATTTTAAAGTGTTAATCTTAACTGCATATAAATTGATTCTTCTGGGTTTTGGTTGGGTTTTTCTTAACCTCACTGATCTAGCTGCATACATACACGGAAAATTGACCTTTTAAAGAGAGATGTAAAAAAAAACTTAATTTTGTTCTTCCGAAATTTATTTACATGCTATTTTATAAGGAAAATGATTATTTAATATATTTTTTTTTATTACAATTTATTTTCATTGTTACGGTTTGTTGTGACTTTATAATTAATAGCGTCCTTGCTAAAACAGGACAAACATTAAAAAGATCAAGGCTTCAGTGTTTACAGATGAGGTAATATCCTTAAAATATTAACAGAGTAACTATCTCACAAAATGAAGGACACAAGGGCTTAAATGTCTCTCAAATGATCATGAACATAAAAGCAAAATGCATACTAAATTATATGGAATTAAAATGCAAACGGAACGGCAAAATTCCGCTGTCCATGATGGCAAAAACAATTGCTTAAACATACAATCGGAACGGCGAACTCTGCTATACCCGACAGCTAAACATTTGTTTTGAATTACAATCGGTAATATAGACTCTACTGTTTTTTCATTAATGATACCCGTTCTGCGTTGTGATATAGCTAGGGATAAAATATCAATATAGTTTACTTACTGTAATATGAATCAAAGCTTTCCAAGGAAAGCAATCATTGTGGATACGTCACTTTTTTCGTTTATGCTAAAATTCACCAAGCAAGGGCTTAGACTTGGCGGTATAAATCCAGAGTTAGTGACAATACATGTTTCTATATGCAAGTCCAAATGCAAGACAAGAACTGACCGGTTTCACCAGAATGAAGGACTGGCCTGACGAGATTCTGTTTTTGTATTTGTCTATGCTGTTTACCTTGTAATTCACATGAATTTATGTAATTTACTATTTATATACAGAAATCAATTTCCAAAGTGTAAAAGTTCACATTTATACACACCTCTTTGCTACACAAGTCATTGTATTATACTGATGTTTATATATATATAAGGCTTTAGACAAGAAATGACGAAATACAATCTATTTTTGACTGAGTCAACATCATGTCATATCCTTTTTTAATTGGATCATGGAAAATGTGTTACATTTACCATATAAACAAGTATATTGAAAGAATCTTCCTAAAGATCAGTTTATTCAAAATTACAAGTCAGGTCTATGTGATGACATGAACTTGAACTTGATTTATATTCCAAAATGCTCTTCATCTTATTTGGCCTATTAAACTTTTGTTTTATTCGAGCGTCACTGAAGAGTCGTTTGTAGTAAAATGTGCGTCTGCATGACGTACAATATTTTTTTATATAATATATATATAAGGAGTTTATTGATACAATGATACTGAAAATGCATCAGACCTGGAAATCTTTTTCAATTGAAAACGGTGAGAAAATAACTGATTACACTTGTAAAGAATCACAGAGTAATGCATGATCTTTATATTTCGTTCTTGTTCTTTAAATAAAATTCCAATTTATACTGAACAGTTGGCTAATGACCCTCAATCGACGTATTATATGCGTATAACGACAGGTCACTTGCCTCCGGCCTCACCCCCTATGGATTTTACTAACCCTCTATAGATCCGTAGGGGGCTAGTAGCGAACCATATAAACTTATAATAGTACGTCAATATCAAAACATATATATACACAGGAAGGCGCTTAGAAGAAATGTGTCCCATGATATTACTGTATTTATCCTATGATTTATATATAGTAAGGTATGCTATAAAAGAGTAATAAAACAATTATTATAAATAAAACTCCGATTTTATAGAGATGTTTAGAATACATTATTGTTGTGAGTAATCGTTATTCATTTTTTCAGATTTCCACTTTAGTTAGTGACCACTCGGTTCATTGCCATGCATGTTTGAAAACAAATATTTCTTTGATCGTTCTACATGTATTGTTTTTTTTTATTTGTTTATTGTAGTACATATATGTATTGATATTCTGCTTATTACTTTATTTACATATTGTGTATATTTGTTAAGTTTACTCGCTCGTTATTATAAATCATATCGAAAGTATATAAATTGCCTCTTGTTATACCGATGTGCTGTCTTGGTGTATGATTACTCAAATATCAAATATCCCTCAGTTCACAAAATACGACTTTTTGATAAAAATTGTCAAAACTCAAATTATCATGTTTTTTTTTTCTTCTTTTAATCAAAATAATGATAACAAATATGGAAAAAAGCGCACTACCAATGCATGTTCACTCAAACATTCCAATTTATAGGGACTTTATACTTCCTCGTCATAACAATCAAAAGTTTTAAAAAAAAATGGTACAGTGATAATTAGTTTAAGGACACAGTCCTAGCGGGAGATAGTTTTCTATAGAAATTAAAAGTCAGGAAACGTACATATATGGTCATTACAGTATCATTCAAATATATTTATTCAACATATCTGCTAAAATATATTTCACAAAAAAATAGTGGTAATCTATTGACTTGCTATCAAGCATATAAAAACTTGTCTGACCTTGCAAAAAGGATTTTTAACTAAAGAAATGATGTTCGTCCGTTTTCATGTATAAGCTTTACAAAACCGTTGAGTCACCGATGCGCTTTATATTACACTGTTAAACTATAAATGAAAGAAAAAAAAGCAATCATTATAGTCCATTTTCAAAATTACCAACTTCTTACTGTTTCGAATCTTTAGGAAATGTTTGCAAAATAAAAACTGCCCTAGGTATGACATATTGACAAACTGTATATTCCTGCCCATACAACATTTAAAAAAAACGAATTTTCTTTGCAAGGGATGATTTTTGTCATACTGATTTTCTTGCAATAAGATTCAAGAAAAAATATATTTAAAAGAAAACCATTCAATATCTCAATATCTTGACTGACAGCAAAACTGTAAAGGTAAAAACTGCAAATGGGGCTTCTTTTTTTGTCTCAATGAATCTATGTTTAGGAGCAACGTTTAAAATAATTATTTTTGATCTATATCAGCTGATTGAATGACAGAGAGAAATCTTTACATATGTCAACACAAAGAACTACTTGATTTTGAAGTTTAACTTGAAAATCAAGATGGGCTTTGTTGAGCTTAATGATTTGTATGCCTTTTCTTCCAAAGTTTCTTCTATTAATTATGTAAAGCCGGTTGTCACAATCATAGTCAACTTGGTCCAAGTTTAATTTTACCAGATAAACTTGGTCCAACTCATCTGGCCTTGAACTTTGCTCGGTGCTCGGAGCAAAAAAAAATGATAGAAACCTGAAATCCAGCAATTTGATTGGTTGATTTTCGAGTCTGAGTACAAAAATCATGCTCAAAAGTTTTATGATCGTGTCACTATCAAAGTTTTTCATCGAAAAAGAAAATGCACCGTTGTTGGATAATTTACGTCATAGGTCTCAGGTATGGTCTCTGGTTCCCAAAAGTTTCCAAGAACAACTAGACATTATTGAGATGGTAGCCATCTCTGTGAGACTCACTGTAAATAACGTGTGGTAAAAAATATGTACGGATAAGCTGATCATGATATACAGCACATTTTTTCAGTTATTACATATAGTCTTGTTATGTGCTGAAAACAATGTTATTCTATGTTTTTAGTTGTTTGGCGTATATATATATATATAGAACGTTGTACATTATGACACACACTCTAGTGTCATACATTATGATACACACTCTAGTGTCATACATTATGACACACACTCTAGTGTCATACATTATGACACACACTCTAGTGTCATACATTATGATACACACTCTAGTGTCATACATTATGACACACACTCTAGTGTCATACATTATGATACACACTCTAGTGTCATACATTATGATACACACTCTAGTGTCATACATTATGACACACACTCTAGTGTCAGTCATACATTATGATACACACTCTAGTGTCATACATTATGATACACACTCTAGTGTCATACATTATGACACACACTCTAGTGTCATACATTATGATACACACTCTAGTGTCATACATTATGACACACACTCTAGTGTCATACATTATGATACCCATTTGTTGCTATATATGTATGTCAAGTATTAACTTTGAAATCAAGGTATAAAGCGCAAACGACCTTTACCATAGGACAAGTGGTTGTCAACTGAAACCAAAGAGCGGAAACAATGTGTTACGGACGGACGGGCGAACCAACAGCCTGGTCCCTATAGAGCGACCTTAATTAGAATATTATTAAAAGACAACCTACATGTATATCCAAACATTTTATCTTACCTTTCGTCCTCAAACACAACATTGTAGGATTATGGATGGTTAAAAAATACTTCCTTACTAAAAGCAAGACATTTAACACAGTCTGTTAAAATTGAATTTATTTTTTATGAATATTGCACATTCTGAACTTGTTACTATAAACTTAAATACTGGATACGGAAATGATTACATATTATAAACAGGAAATTAAATATTATCAATGTTGAAACGTGCGTATTTCAGTTGACATTTCTGATGAAAACGTCTTTTAAATTATGCAGCATTTTGTTTAAGACACATAGTTGTTAAAAACAGTTTCGTTTTATAAATCTGGTTATTTGTATAAAAATATAAACAAATCTATCTGCAGAATGATTGCATATAAATAGCACAACGTTTAATATTTAAATATAACTGTCAATGAATAGCTGTCTGTTGAATTATTATTCCTATGAACTTACTGACTAGTAAGAAAGTTTGTTTTAAGACATGGCTTTGCTTAAAATTGTATTAATTGGTATGGGTTGAACTACAGAAACTTAACTTTTCTATATCATTCATCACAAACTTATTTATGGTACACAATCTTATGGTCGGTAACGATTTCCATTGTAATTATACAAAGAATAATACGATCTGACTCGGTCACGACAAGCATAATGGCAGGACCAGACTCGGTCACGCCAAGCAGTATGGCTGGACCAGACTCGGTCACGACCAGCAGAATGGATGGACCAGACTCGGTCACGACCAGCAGAATGGATGGACCAGACTCGGTCACGACCAGCAGAATGGATGGACCAGACTCGGTCACGACAAGCAGAATGGCTGGACCAGACTCGGTCACGACAAGCAGAATGGATGGACCAGACTCGGTCACGACAAGCAGAATGGCTGGACCAGACTCGGTCACGACAAGCAGAATGGATGGACCAGACTCGGTCACGACAAGCAGAATGGATGGACCAGACTCGGTCACGACAAGCAGAATGGATGGACCAGACTCGGTCACGACAAGCAGAATGGCTGGACCAGACTCGGTCACGACAAGCAGAATGGCTGGACCAGACTCGGTCACGACAAGCAGAATGGCTGGACCAGACTCGGTCACGACAAGCAGAATGGCTGGACCAGACTCGGTCACGACAAGCAGAATGGCTGGACCAGACTCGGTCACGACAAGCAGAATGGCTGGACCAAGTCTATATTTAGCATAAAATCAAGGATTGCTACATAAACACCTTTCACTTGTATTTTAAGTCCATATAGACTTACAACGGAAGAAGTATAATCCCAAAATGAATTTTTAAAATAAAAAATTCAAACTGTAAAATTGACAGGCTCTCAAAGAAAATTAAAAGTGCACAGGTTGGTTTATCGACGCCTTTTCTATACCTTAAACATGTAAATGGTATTCCTGATGGGAAAACAGAGGAAACGTCAGAAAAAGCAACAACTTCGGTAAAGCAAATTAGTAAAATAACTGACAAAGCTATTTATATGCTAGTATTCGATCCAACTGAATCGCCGAGCACGTATGATAGAAAAGACCGCTGGCAAACTCTTAATGAAATCGAAGAACGTGACATATTATACCTGGCTTTAAGACCACTCCGTAAAAAGAGGACGCTAATTGATATCAAAAATAGAGCTTAAAGAAGGGAGTTATTGCAAACGCATCTTAATAACGAGAGCCTAACTGAACATAGGATCACAATCGCCTACAAAGCAAGCCAGTTTGCATTAAATTAAAGTATGGTTGAAAATTCATTTGCGAGTGACAATTAGCAATACTAATCATTTGCTAATAGTAATAATCCAAAATACTAAATACATAACATAACATAATCACCCATTTTTAATTTTGTGTATATTTTGCTATTCTGGTCTTATGGAATGCATTAATTTAAACGCTTTTGACATACCGTGAGACACCCTCGTATGTAGTCAACGTCGTTAAACATCCCCTTTTATTTAGAAGTAACATTAAAAGACTTAACCACAGGAAAAAAATAAAAATATAAAAGAGGGTAATTAACCTTCAAAAACTCTAAACATATATGATGCATCAGTAGTGACAGCTTCAGTATAGAGATGCATAAATGTACACTATAAAATAAATAAGATGCGGTATGACTTCTTTCACCCAGACCATAATATATATATATATATAAGTAAACAACTACTAGTATGGAGGTCACCGTACAAACTTCAACAATGAGCACAGTAAGTAAGCTATAAAAGGCCGCCCCCGAAATGAACATTAGAACATATGTATCATGTGCATGCATGTACACTATACACTTGTACATTAAATATATAAACGGTCATGTATGCACGTTGATCACTGACCAAACACTCGAGATCAGACATTCTAACAACACATTTTCCTTCTTTCTTTCCGACATTTATTAGTAAAATTGAATAGAAGTATTATATAAAAAAAATAAGCATGTACCTATTTTTTTTTAATTTACGCAATTTCTTATAATATATATTTAAATTATCAAATTTATGATGAATATATTTTTTGTCGACCAAAAAAACCTCCAATAATGAGAGTTGTAATTGATTTTTTGTTTTAGTTTTCCTTTCACATTTACCATACAAATTAGGTTGGAAAATTAATCGGATTTACTTCTATTTGTCCTGTAAAAACTGTTAAAAAATATGTCGATAATAGTAGGTTATATTTACACGTATCGATTGGAAACTGAATATGCATATAAAATCAAGAAACTTGTAAAAAAATTTTAAAAAAATAACAAAATAGAGAGAATGATATTATTTATCGTCTTGCCACCGTATGATCGTATGTGTTAAAACCGGGGGGAAATGTCAAAATTCAGAATATAGAAAAGCATCTGCTTAATTAAGTCAATAAACACAAAGGAATTGACAACGACTAGCGACTGGACATCCGTCTCCTGTCTGTAATGGGCGTAGTAATGTGCATATATATATATAGACAAGATCCATGCAGCTTAAGGGGTAAACCCAGCTAGTAAATATGAGTTAGTTTTTCTGCTTTTATATAAAATTGAATGCTATTATCTTGTTTTTAATTTTTCATTGATACGAATTAACGCAATTGACTGTCACATTTTGCATGACGCCATTCATATCAATATTGTCTAACCAAGACGAGAAACATATGACAGACATGTGTATATATCCACTTGAATATAATGTACCAACCTGATCACTAAGACATTTTCGATTCCGAGGCAGAACCGTTGATGAATTCGCAGTGTTGTCCAAAATGTATGTTTGTTAAACTCTAATGTCCTCAATAAGAAGTATACATGTCATCACAGCGTCGTTCTCAAATCACATTTAAATATCCATTATAAATATACATTCGATTCTTGTATTATACATTGAATTTCACCATCAACAAGCCAGATTTCCATCTTATAAACGGACAAGTATTGATAAGTTAAAAATAGACGTCTGTTATATTGATCTTTATAATTAATTTCCTATCAACATAATGGGAGCTCTCGCATCTGAAGGCCTTCTAACGCTGTACAGATCGAACGCAATCGTTTTGTATTACAAAGGTAGATAAAATAGTAACGGGTAGATTGCGGTTCGATCTGTAATAACCAAGTTATAAGTGGAAACAGTTGTGACCAGAATAGTTATCATGACCTTTTAACTTGGCCTGACATCATTCAGTAATTATAACAATAAAACCAAACAATTAATATACAGGTTCTGCTAATAAAGCTAATTGTAAATTGTAAATAGATCTATAAATGGTTTCAAAGATGACATCATAAACTAAGCGAACTGACGAAAGAAGGGCATCAATAAAGCGAACTGACGAAAGAAGGGCAGCAATGAAGAAACACTGGTGTTTCAAATGAAATTTAAGACCGTTTTTGTAAATACTCTTGGTTCTTTTTGGAATATTGACTTTAACGAGACAGGAGAACCGTGGTGTAGTGATTAACGCATCGGATAACAATCACAATGTTCCTGGTTCGATCCAGGTTCCGGGGAGAAAATTGCAGGGGCTTAATTTTCAGCCCTCCCTTGAAACCATTTGCGAGTATGGTCTTGAGAAACGATGATAGTCCGTCGGAAGGGGACAATAAATGGCCGAGCCGTGTTAAGACAGAACAATATTTCTTGCACGTAAAAGACACTCTTGCAGATTTCCAAAAAGAGCAGGCTAATGCCGCTACAAGGCAGCACTCGAACCCGCAAAGTGGAAAGGGATTAATATAAGTCGTAATAACTTGTTTCCCAATCCATTATAAATATATATGTTTAAACTAAAGAGACATCATAATATGTTTTGTAGATTTTTTTGATTTTTTTTACTATCAAATATAAATTTGTCGACATGTGAATCTAGTGTAAATGGTGTAGTAAAATTGTTATCTTGTACAGATATTTAATATAAGAAATACTTGGTCAATACAGGGACACATTCGTGCTTCTATGTCTCTGGTCGATTTACCATTAACATTTTGTTTTATATGATCTCTGATGATCGACAGGCCAGCATTCTACACGTATCTATAAACATAATTATCACTGGTGATTCAATAATCGATTGAAATATAATAATGTTATTATTTTCTGTTACCTTGATAACGTGCCTTTGTAACAGAGGGAATATTAATTATTCGTATTATTGGGAATTAGGCCAGTTGTAATTTGAGACAACACGCTAGTTGTACTAAAAGGTCCTAGGGAACAATAACTATATATTAGGTTAACGACCTTACAAGTACATTAATGTACCTAAACAGTAATTGATATAACTGAATTATGAACACTACTGATCTTAAGAATTCACCAAAAACATCTGCAGATTAAATAAAAATGAAATGGCGCTTAGGACATGGAACCCCTTTTTTCCTTTTCTTTTTTATTTCGGTCGGGTTTTTTTTTATAGTAAATATGCTTCATTACTTCTTTTATTTTTTACATATTTAATGACTTCTTCAATATTATTGACAGTAACAATTTTATAGATGGAAGATGGATTGTGAAATTTACAATTTACAAGATAGGATAATGATATACGAGCAGATACTATTTATAATCGGGTTATAACAGCGATTTATTTTATGTTGCTGGCCTAACAGTCGAATTAAACCAATTGCTGCTCTACCACTATAAGCAGCCTTGTCTGGTCGACTCTATGGCACATAATGTCGTTAGATATATTGTGAATGAATTTGCCATTTGATATGGGACTTTCAGTTTTGAATTTTCCTCGTAGTTCAGTATTTGTGATTTTTTTTTCTAAACACCCAGCTGTGTTTGGGATAAGGGGCACCCCTCTGAAATACTTTTTTTCTTGTTCTGTAGAACATTTTCCAAACTTTAATTCTATTATCAATATTATTTATTTTAAAATGAACCAATGTCTGGCGTTTGTAGACTGTTTCGTATATGCTCTATAGTCTATACTTATCATTGAAATAGTTATTAAATAATTGAAAAATGACTAGAAAATCTTAGACGTCTAAAAATGAGAAAAACTTCATCAACTCATTCCATAGACCTTAGCAGTTGTACAACTTCAACATAATTATGCACAATCGTTCTTTTAAGTTTCGTGGATCAGGGTTGAAAACTACACATACGATGAGTTGATTACAGATAACTTAATACCCTCCCTCATAAATTTTGCTGAAAAAACAAAGCTTCCAAGTGAAGTCTAGACCAAAATGAAGAGAAAAAATACCAAACAGTTCTGTAATAACAGGTACATAACTTCAACATATATGTGCAATATTCCTGTGAAGATTCAGTGATCGGGTTTGAAAACTAGGAGTTGCATAGGCATTATTTGGTATCCACGTTCCGCCAGCCGCCCGTCCTCCCGCCCAACGATACAATATTATCACCCGATTTGGATTTTTTTTATCTTTTGATACCTTTTTACGTATACATGTACACAAAATTGACTGTTTATCTATATTACATTTATAAATATGATGTGATGTATTTTTTTAAATATGAAATCATTCTGTCAGTAGACAGATGCATTAGATAATTCCGACTTCAAGTTGTAGTATACAAGAAAATGTAGTCTACAAGAAAAAAAATAATGAATGATTTGAAATCAATACAGGTCCATAATAATATATTCCTATCTGTAGTTTCTTATACTTATCAAAAGGTTATATCGTATGTTAATAACATAGCTGAAAAGTTTTCAATTAACAGGTTTTTCAAATGTTTTTGACATTCATGAAAACGACATGTGTTGTTGGAATAGAAGTGCATCCGCGGATTTCTTAACTTTATAGAAACTAATAAGATTCCAAATGTGAAATATAATTAAATTAAATAAACATCGAAGCGGCTTGATATAGGCCTCAACAGTAAGCTCCAACCGTTACAAAGAAGTTAATGTTTGTGACAATAACTTACATTGTAATAGCAGGACGAGGTACATGTATGTTAGGTACAGGTACAGGTAAAGGGAGTTGAGACCCCGCTAACACTCATGTTTAACTCACCACAATAGGTATGTATGTACCTGTCCAGTCAGGACCCTGTAATTCAGTGCATGTTGTCGTTTGTTGCTGTGTTACATATTTGTTTTTCGTACATTTTTGTACATTTATTATTAGGCCGTTATAGTTTAACGTTTAATTGATTTACAACTGTCATTTTGGACCTTTTATTGTTGAAGGTCGTACTGTGACCTATCGGTTATTATTTCTGTATCATTTGGTTTCTTGTGAAAAGTTGACACATTGGAAATAATACAATATCGCCTTTTTTATATCATTTACTCGAAAACATTTCAACAAAGTTCATAATTAGGTATATACGGTAAAACATGTTTATACCGGCAACCAAAGGAAGTCTTCTCGAACAGAAATACAGACAATCTTTGACACAGCTTAGAGAACTGCTAACCAATTTCATCAATGAGGACCTAAAGACAAATATTTGAAGTTACAGGTCATCGTACGGGCATTCAACCATGAAAAAAACAACACAAAGTCTATGTAGTAACAGTTATTTATATAAGGCAACGGGTTGACACAATGTGTTGGCAAAGGGAAGTTTTCTAACTCAAATAACGTCATCAGAGGGTGTTTTTTTTTTATAAAACTACGAACTGATATGTACTTAAATGATAAATGAATAAAACAAAGTACAGAAAAATAACCAACGACAACTTCTGGGTTATATATTCCTTGCTTTAAAAATGACATAAAGAATGTGGAGGATCGAACATGTTTGTGACCTAACATTGGACAGTGGTATTACTTTTCAAAATAATAAGTGTGAACATTATTTAGAAAGGGACGGGGAATAAGCATAAGAACATAAGACACAAATAAACTATTTAACAGTGCTATCAGTCCTCTTTTAACTTTAATGCATTGTCCATGTAAAAATCAATCAGATCATCCACTACACCTGCGACGGATTTAGTACATTTTAGTTGGGGACAATGGGTATATTTTTTCAGTTTTAAGTTCGATGATTCCTGATAAATGTTTGTTTGTTTATTTTGATATGTTATGATACTCATATACCATGTATACTGTATATACTGTGTGGCTCATAAATAAATCAAATGAAACATTGTCCTAAACAACTTTTGAATATAAATAATATATATAATCATTATATTATGTTATTCTTTCTCAAAAGACCAGATAATAGTTGTGTACGATACTAAGAATTTGATGTACATTTTGTTAATCGATTACACGGTTATTTCTGCGGGGGAGTTTGATTTCATGACGTAACAGTACAATACATAACAATAGTTTATTACACAAGAATCCCATGGATGACAAAACATATATATCAATCAGTTTCAGATAAAATAATTGTCTTTCTGTACGACAGCTGCGCTATTTATCTATATGATATTATGCGATTGTATGTAATAATGTTAATTATCACAATATCCATTAATTTGGTGTGAATTAAGTACCCTTGGATGCACATTTACGTGTGTCCACCATTTTTCTTCAATAAAAATAATAATGTGATGTTCGTCAGTAAAAACTGATTAGATCCCAGATCCATCATTATAGAACTTAGCTATTTACACTTCACTCTGTTTATTCTCGTATTATTTATACAAAATCAATACGCATACATCAAATGAATGTATTGAAAGTAAGATATACATTAAATGTGTAAACACTACTACATTAACAGTTTGCGCGCAGCATGAAGGAAAAAATCTTCAATGGTCACAGAACAATAAATTTATAATTGAAAATATAACACTGCAAAATATGCATTATTAAATACAGGGTCGGTTAAGGACAGTTCACTCCCGGGAATAATATAACCATTTCAATCTTGCACATACTCAATCAGCTGGTTTGTACGTTATCATTCATAAACAGGCCGGTTTCCGCTGTAACTGATGTCAATAATAAATGTCGATATGGAGCATTCATACATAGCGCCGGGTCATTAAATATGGACGATGTTACCGAGAAATATTTTTAATATGCAAAACATCAATATTAAAAATTTACATTGACTTACCGATGGAGCCAGCTGGAAAAATCACTCTCTTCTTAATAAACATCAGAAAAGCACCCGATTGTCTGTACGGTTCATGTTAGAATCTAGATATAATCCTATGTCCTATAACCACATTTCATATAGATGGAATTCCCCAATAATAATAATGAATGGTACACATTTTGTCGTTAAAATCACGGCAATTAAAAAAACAAACTAATTCACCATTGATTCTTTATATTTCATCGCCTTAAATATTACATGTATGCATAAATCACCCTCACAGTCAAAGCGAGGCTTGTCGTCTGCCCGAATCTCTATCCAGGCGCGTGCAGCAGATAATCGATTTATACAAGAAGAAATTTCACAGCATTTGACAATTCATGTCTAATTAATAATTAACATGTTGCTCGAGACCTGTAACACACATATAAAAATCTCAAAATGTATGGATACTTTCTAAAGAAATGAATTATTTATTCAAGATATGTTCCAGACATGTGCAGAGGATGCTGATCGATAGATGATGATAATGTGGAACATACCATATAACAATTGATGGAGAAAATTAATCATGATAATACCAATTGGAAGTCAAATGATTTCTATGTGAAATGATAATCAATGATAATCATACATTAACAATCCAGTAAAAAGAGCAACACCTGCCAGTTAATTTATTATATTATTATATTATTAAAATGATATAAATGATGCAGTGAATATAATATATTAATTCCGTCTTTCTTTATAATTATGCCTATTTTTAATGAGATCACATCAAAATTAAAATGTTGTCGAAAATAACACTTTTTACCATAAATATAATTTTACCGGAAATGTTACTAAAATGTATGCCTTGTCATAATCCTTAATTGTAAATCTACTGTATCAACTCATATATAATTCATAGGGATCATTACATTGTTGACATAAACTTTTCTTAACTTATCCATGCCTATACATGTGTTGAAAAATACCTGAACGGAGTTCCCTACAAAAATCTGTAATTTTAGCTGTGCACCATAAATAGACAGTAACAATTTTACATCCAATATAAGTGGCAATTTTCAGAACGAAGTAGAAAATACCGGCCACAAATATTCCCAAAATGAAGTTAAATTTCAAATAGCTGAAATTTGACTCAATACGTTGTTTATTTTTATTTGATTTTATTTAATCATGTATTTTAAGCATATATCTTATATATATTTATGCTATAAAAGAGGGGCGAACGAGACTAGAGGGATAGTCAATCTCCTAGATCGTAAAAAAACTGACAACGCCATGGCTAAAAAAGAAAAAGACAAACAGACAAATAATAGCACAAAAGACACAACATAGAAAACTAAAGACTAAGCAACACGAACCCCACCAAAAATTGGGGTAATCTCAGGTGATCTGCAAGGGTAAACATGGCCTGCGCCCGTGTTATTACAACTCCAGTATAAGTTAGTAGCGAAAACAAACACATATAGTGACTAAGTTGATAGGACTGTTTTAGTTTAAGTAAGAGTTTTGGCTCTTACATCTAATCTCAATGTTTCAAAGAGGGCGTTTTCCATGAAAAGTCGTAACATTATATTTCTTAAAAAACATGTAGTAGTTATCTACAATGATTTTTCTTATAAAAAAGATGTTGTCGAAATTAACACATACATGTATTACTATAAATATAATTTTACCGGAAATGTTATAACAATGTCTGCATTGTCATATCCTTTTAAGTGTAAATCTTGTATCGTCACAATTGACCCCAACAACCAGAGTTTGTATTCAATAGGACCACATATTTAAGATCACTTCACTTGTTATTTCCAAATCATCCCATTTTTTACACAGATTCAAGATATCGCAACCCTGAAAAATTGTAAAAAACTTTTCAAACAAACCAATCCTCGTGAGAACTAGTTTTAAAATACAAAAAATTGTTGCTTGTTTCTGGATCCTTATTGTGAATGTGTTTATAATTTATACTTATATTTATCATAATAAAATATTGTTTACACAAAAAAAAAAAAAAAAAAAAAAAATATACAAAAATCTAAGAACGACGATCGAACTGTTCAAGCTAGTAGAACTTTCCCGAAATCACATTTTCAATAACTTTTTTTAGTAATTTCTGTAAAACAATCAAGGCAGTCATCAATATACATGGGGAGGGTTATTTTGGCCCAACATATTTTCCCTTTTTTTAAATCACCCAATTCACAAGACGAAATTCTGAGAGAAAAGTATACTTCTGACCTTCAGCGTGCCCGTAATTACTAATGGAAAGATTGGAAGAGTTGTGTGTATATTTTTAAATCATATTCTCAGGTATAGCGGTGATATATCCCATTTATTTTTAAGTAGCAGTTAGCTCAAAAAGATGATAAACAATATTAACTTAAGAATGCATGGCTAACAGTTAACCAATATTAACCTAAGAATGCATGACTAACAGTTAACCAATAGTAACATAAAAATGCATGACTAACAGTTAACCAATATTAACCTTGGAATGCATGACTAACAGTTAATCAATATTAACCTAAGAATGCATGACTAACCATTAACCAATATTAACCTAAGAATGCATGACTAACAGTTAACCAATAGTAACATAAAAATGCATGACTAACAGTTAACCAATATTAACCTTGGAATGCATGACTAACAGTTAATCAATATTAACCTAAGAATGCATGACTAACCATTAACCAATATTAACCTAAGAATGCATGACTAACAGTTAACAAATATTAACATAAGAATGCATGGCTAACAGTTAACAAATATTAACATAAGAATGCATGGCTAACAGTTAACCAATATTAACCTAAGAATGCATGACTAACAGTTAACCAATATTAACCTAAGAATGCATGACTAACAGTTAACAAATATTAACCTAAGAATGCATGGCTAACAGTTAACAATATTAACCTAAGAATGCATGGCTAACAGTTAACCAATATTAACCTTAGAAAACATGACTAGACTAACAGTTAACCAATATTAACCTAAGAATGCATGATTAACAGTTAACCAATATTAACCTATGAATGCACGACTAACAGTTAACCAATATTAAACTTAGAATGCACGACTAACAGTTAACCAATATTAACCTAATAATGCATGGCTAATAGTTAACCAATATTAACCTAAGAATGCATGACTAAACTAACAGTTAACCAATATTAACCTAAGAATGCATGACTAACAGTTAACCAATATTAATCTTAGAATGCATGACTAACAGTTAACCAATATTAACCTTAAAATGCATGATTAACAGTTAACCAATATTAACCTAAGAATGCATGACTAACAGTTAACCAATATTAACCTAAGAATGCATGACTAACAGTTAACCAATATTAACCTAAGAATGCATGGTTAACAGTTAACCAATATTAACATAAGAATGCATGACTAACAGTTAACCAATATTAACCTAAGAATGCATGACTAACAGTTAACCAATATTAACCTAAGAATGCATGACTAACAGTTAACCAATATTAACCTAATAATGCATGGCTAATAGTTAACTATTATTAACCTGACAGTTAACAGATAGTCATCCCAAACTGCATGGCTAACAAATAACCGATATCAACCTCATAATGTTTGTCTTACAGAAAACAGAAAATAATCTCAGAACGCATGGTTACCAACTTCAGATTAAATGGCTTAATGGTTAACCGATATCTACATCAAAATACATGGCTTACAGTTAACCAATATTTACTTCAGAATGCATAGCTACCAGTGAACAGATATATACATCAGAATGCATGACTTTCAGTTAACCGATATATACATCGGAATGCATGGCTGATAGTAAACCGATATATACATCGGAATGCATGGCTAACAGTTAACTAATATTTACTTCAGAATGAATAGCTACCAGTGAACAGATATATACATCAGAATGCATGTCTATCAGTTAATCGATATATACATCGGAATGCATGGCTGATAAATATCAAATATACACATCAGAATGCATGGCTATCAGTTAACCGATATATACATCGGAATGCATGGCTAATAGTTAACCATCATTAATCTTAGCATGTATGGCTAACATTCAACCAAAATTAACCTCAGAATGCATGGCTAACATTTAAAAGATATAAATCCAAAACTGCATGGTTAACAAATAACCGATAGTAACATCAGCTTGTATGTCTTACAGTAAACCGATATCAATCCCAGAATGCATGTTTAACCGTTAACCGATATAAACCTCAGAATGCATGGCTAATAGTTAACCGATATTAAATGCATGGCTAACAGTTTAACCGATATTCATCTCATTAATCAGGGCATAATTAACATGTGTAAGTAACGGAGAAGGAATTAGTCTCTCAAGTGATATTTAGATAAAAGTTTGATAGTTTTTGCATTAAAGTTATAGTTTTAACAAATGAGTTTTCCTTTCATAGAAAATTATATATATATATATATTTTGTTTTGTTTCCATGGAGTGCGGACACTATCATAGATTTTTCTTGGATTTTTAACTATTATTCAGGCATGTGGATAAGCATGTTAATAAAAAAAAATACAATCAGATAATGGCTTTTTGAATTGCTACCTTGCGAACACTCTTGTACGTGTATATTTTCTATAATTGTTTTTTGTTGCTTACAGATCTTATTTGATACGAATGTATCTAGAGGTCGTCCACATGTTGAAACCTTATATTGAATATCTCCGTATGACCGCCCACCGCTACCCTGTGAATGAGTGTGTCTTGGCTTTCAGTAAACGAACACTCGTTTTGGCCATATTTGTTTAATTCGCGAATTTAACCAAAGCTGTAAAGTCACGACCATTGCCACTTTGCACTTTGCACTTTAGACAATACCCTTTCCCTTTTCACGAATATGACCTACCGAATTATACTATTTACCGGATTTGTAATAACATAAGCAACACGACGGGTGCCACATGTGTGAGATCGCCCAAAGTTTTAGTGGGGTTCGTGTTGCTTATTCTTTATTACTATGTTGTGTCTTCTGTACTATTATTTGTCGAAGAACATGCTGACCTAAGCCATCTCTGAAGGACAAGTTGACCTAAGCCATCTCTGAAGTATATGTTGACGTAAGCCATCGCTGGTGCACATGTTAACGTAAGCAACCCCCGAAGCACATGTTGACATAAGCCTTTTTTAAAGCATATGTTGATGAAAGCCATCTTTGAAGCATATGTTGATGTAGTCCATTTCTACAGAATATGTTGACGTAAGCCATCTCTGAAGAATATGTTGACGTAACCCATCTTTGAAGCAAATGCTGACGTTAGCCATCTCTAAGGCACATATTGACGGAAGCCATTTCTAAAGCAAATGTTGACGTGAGCCAGATCTGAAGCATAAGTTGACGATAGCATCTCTGCAGCACATATTGACGTAAGACATCTCCGAAGTACATATTGTCATAAGTCATTTCTAAAGCACATGTTGACGTAAGCCATCTCTGCAACATTTGTTGACGTTAGCCATCTTTGAAGTATACGTTGACGTAAGCCATCTTTCAAGCATATGTTGACGTTAGCCATCTCTGCAGCATTTGTTGACGTTAGCTATCTTTGAAGCATACAATGACGTAAGCCATCTTTCAAGCATATGTTGACGTAAGCCATCTATGGAGCACATGTTGACGTAAGCCATATCTGCAGCATTTGTTGACGTAAGCCATCTCTGCAGCATTTGTTGCCATTAGCCATCTCTACAGCATTTGTTGACGTAAGGCATTTCTGCAGCATTTGTTGACGTAATGCATCTCTGGAGCACATGTTGACGTTAGCCATATTTGAAGCATTTGTTGATATTAGCCATCTTGCAGCATATGTTGACAAAAGCCATCTCTACAGCATTTGTTGACGCAAGCTATCTCTGAAGCACATGTTGACGTAAGCCATATCTGAAGCACATCTTGACGTAACCCATCTCTGCAGCATTTGTTGACGTAAGATACCTCTGCAGCATTTGTTGACGTAAACAATATTTGCAGCATTTGTTGACGTAAGCCATCTCTACAGCGTTTGTTGACGTAGCCATCTCTTCAGCATTTGTTGATGTAAGCCATTTCTACAGCATTTGTTGTCGTAAGCAATCTCTGAAGCACATGTTAACGTAAATTATCTCTGATGCATACGTCGATGTAAGACATAACTGCAGCATTTGTGGACGTTTGCCATCTCTGCAGCTTTTTTGGACGTAATCCATCTCTGAGGCACATGTTGACGTAAACCATCTCTGTGACGTAAACCATCTCTGCAGCATTTGTTGGCGTAAGCCATCTCTGCATCATTTGTTCACGTAATCCATCTCTGAGGGACATGTTGACATAAACTTTCTTTGAGGCACATGTTGACGTTAGCCATCTCTGCAGCACATTGTGACGTAAGCCACATCTACAGCATATGTTGACGTAAACCAACTCTGCAGTATTTGTTCACGCAAACCATCTCTGCAGCATTTGTTGATGGAAGTTATCTCAACATCATATGCTAACGTAAGACATCTCTGCAGCATTTGTTGACAATAGCAATATTTGAAGCATTTGTTGACATTTCAAGCATATGTTGACGTAAGCCATCTCTGAAGCATTTGTTGACATTAGCCATCTGTACAGCATTTGTTGACGTAAGGCATTTCTGCAGCATTTGTTGACGTAAGGCATCTCTGGAGCACATGTTGACGTTAGCCATATTTGAAGCATTTGTTGACATTAGTCATCTTGCAGCATATGTTGACAAAAGCCATCTCTACAGCATTTGTTGACGCAAGCAATCTCTGAAGCACATGTTGACGTTAGCCATCTCTGAAGCAAATGCTGACGTAAGCCATCTCTGAAGCACATGTTGACGTTAGCCATTTCTGAGCACATATTGATATAAGATAATTATTAGGAATATGTTGACGTTAGCCATCTCTGAAGCAAATGTTGACGTAAGCAATCTCTTCAGTAAATGTTGACGTAAGCCATCTCTTCAGCATTTGTTGAAGTAAGCCATTTCTACAGCATTTGTTGTCGTAAGCAATCTCTGAAGCACATGTTGACGTTAGCCATTTCTGAGGCACATGTTGACATTAGCCATCTTTAAAGCATTTGATGACTTTAGCCATCTCTGCAGTATTTGTTGACGTTAGCTATCTTTGAAGCATACGTTTGCGTAAGCCATCTTTTAAGCATATGTTGGCGTAAGCCATCTCTGGAGCACATGTTGACGTAAGCCATCTCTGCAATATTTGTTGACATAAGCCATCTCTGCAGCATTTGTTGACGTAAACCATATTTGAAGCATTTGTTGGCGTAAGCCATCTCTACAGCATTTGTTGATGCAAGCCATCTCTGCAGCATTTGTTGTCGTAAGCAATCTCTGTAGCACATGTTGACGAAACCATCTATGAGGCACACGTCGACGTAAGACATCTCTGCAGCATTTGTGGACGTTAGCCATTTCCGCAGCTTTTGTTGACGTAAGCCCTCTCTGAGGCACATGTTGACGTAAACCATCTCTGAGGCACATGTTGACGTAAGCCATCTCTGCAGCATTTGTTGACGTTAGCCATCTTTAAAGCATATGATGACTTTAGCCATCTCTGCAATATTTGTTGACGTTAGCTATCTTTGAAGCATACGTTTGCGTAAGCCATCTTTCAAGCATATGTTGGCGTTAGCCATCTCTGGAGCACATGTTGACGTAAGCCATTTCTGCAATATTTGTTGACATAAGCCATCTCTGCAGCATTTGTTGACGTAAGCCACATTTGAAGCATTTGTTGACGTAAGCCATCTCTACAGAATTTGTTGATGTAAGCCATCTCTGCAGCATTTGTTGTCGTAAGCAATCTCTGTAGCACATGTTGACGAAACCATCTCTGATGCACACGTCGACGTAAGTCATCTCTGCAGCCTTTGTGGACGTTAGCCATTTCCGCAGCTTTTGTTGACGTAAGCCATCTCTGAGGCACATGTTGACGTAAACCATCTCTGAGGTAGCACTCCACAGTTAGAAAATAAAATTAAAAATGAGCCACAAAATGTTTTATCATCTCCTATTCCTGGATTTCTAATACATTAACCTAACTGTTTGTGTTGTACATGTGCATATGTATGTAATCAGTATCTTCCATAGATTTGATTTTCAAAAGTGAAAAGGGTGAAAATTAATTCCTTTTATGTGTATCCATGGCAACATTCTGCATTTATTTCCCATAAAATATTGCAAAAAGGGGGGTGAACATGTCACATTTCACCCAAAAATTTGGATCAAACTAGAATTTCAATGCCTTTGAGTGATACCTTTTCAGAAACTGTTTCCCTAAATCTTCCTAATGATCAAATAAAAAATGAGTGTCTTTCGCCTCATTTTTTCGTAAAATCCAATCACAAAGTTCGTGCGATAAAAAGTTGGAAAAAAACATTGCAATAATTGCCGGACCAGTGTATGGTAGGGACATGCAAATACGGACTGTCATACAGAAAACAGCCTATATTACATACATTACTTAACCTTGATGTTCATATAAACCCAATACAAAGGTTATTTTAATACTCAGCTATCCAAAAATGAATTTTATTGCACACTAGCTCTCATATTTGAAAAATTCACAGGGGCCAAAATGCGAAACTACACATCTAACTGTGGAGTGCTACCTGAGGCACATGTTGACGTAAACCATCCCTGCAGCATTTGTTGACGTAAGCCATCTCTGCCGCATTTGCTAACGTAAGGCATCTCTGCAGCATTTGTTGACGATAGCCATATTTGAAGCATTTGTTGACATTAACCATCTCTGCAGCATATATTGACGAAGTCCATCTTTGAAGCATATGTTGAAGTTAGCCATCTCTGAGGCACATGTTGACGAAGGCCATCTCTTAAGCACTTGTTGACGAACGTCATCTCTGCAGCATTTGTTGACGTAAGGCATCTCTGCAGCATTTGTTGACGTAAGCCATTTCTGCAACATATGTTGACATAAGCCATCTCTGAGCCAGATGTTGACGTAAACCATCTCTGTATCACATGTTGACGTAATCTATCTCTGCAGCATTTGTTGATGTTAGTAATTTCTGCAGCATTTATTTACGTGAGCCAACTTTGAAGCATATGTTGACGTTAACCAGCTCTGAGGCACATGTTGACGTAAACCATCTCTGCAGCATTTTTGACGTAAGCCATCTCTGAGGCACATGTTGACGTAACCCATTTCTGAGTAATATGTCGACATCAACCATCTCTGCAACATTTGTTGACGTAAACCATCTGTCAGGCACATGTTGACATAAACCTTCTCTGAGGCACATGTTGACGTAAGCCATCTCTGCAGCACATGTTGACGTAAGCCATCTCCACAGCATTTGTTGACGTAAACCATCTTTGCAGCATTTGTTGGCGTAGGCCATCTCTTCAGTATTTGTTGACGTTAGCCATCTCTGAGGCACTTGTTGACGTAAACCATATCTGAAGCACATGTTGACGTAATCAATCTCTGCAGCATTTGATTACGTTAGTCATCTCTGCAGCTTTTGTTGACGCAAGCAATCTCTGAGGCACATGGTGACGTTAGAAATCTCTGACGCACATGTTGACGTTAGCCATCTCTGCAGCATTTGTTGACGTAAGACATCTTTGCAGCATTTGTTGACGTAAGCCATCTCTACAGCATTTGTTGACGTAAGCCATCTCTACAGCATTTGTTGATGTAAGCCATATCTGCAGCAATTGTTGTCGTAAGCAATCTCTGAAGCACATGTTGACGTAAACCATCTTTGAGGCACACGTTGACTTAAGACATCTCTGCAGCATTTGTGGACGTTAGCTACAAATGTATCTCTGCAGCTTTTGTTGACGTAAGCCATCTCTGAGGCACATGTTGACGTTAACCATCTCTGAAGCACATGTTGACGTAAACCATCTCTGCAGCATTAAATAAATAAATAAATAAATAAATAATCTTTATTTCAAGAGGATGATCCCATTAGTTAAAAACTAATCTTCCTGAGAGTCCTCAAAATAATTATAACATAGTTATAAGTACAAACAGTATTATAAAGTTAAATTATACACAATATACAATTGTATTGAAATAATAATGAAAAGGCATATTAATTTGCACAATTGATGAAAAATTTGTAACATTTTGTTTTAAAAGATACAAGTGTATCACTCATTTTGATTTCATTTGGTAAACTGTTCCGTATTTGAGAACCTAAATATGTAAATGTTTTCTTTAAAAAAATTGTTTTGGTTTTGGAAGATTTAATAGTTTTTCATCAGCTGAACGTAAGTGATAGTTTTGATTATCAGTAAAATGAAAATTTTCTTCTAAATAGTTAGGAACCATGCCATTAACTGATTTAATACAAGTATTGCCTTTTGGTATTGAATTCGTTTTTCCACATTTAACCAGTGTAAACTATTAAACAATAAACTGGATGATGTCATTATGTCAGCTTCTACTATAACCCTAGCATATTTCTTTAATAACTTATTAAGTTTATTTATTCCACTTTCACAACAACTTCCCCATATATTGCAACAATAATCAAATAATGGCAGAATATAAGCATTAAAATAGATAATACGTATATGCATAGGTAAATATTTTCTTATCTTTTGTAATAAATTGATTCTATTTGATATAGTAATTGACATTTGATCTATTTGCTGATTCCAATTTAAGTTTTTGTCAATATATAAACCAAGTAGTTTTTCACAATCTACATTTGTTGACGTAAGCCATCCCTGCAGCATTTGTTGACGTAAACCATAACTGCAGCATTTGTTGGTGTAAGCCATCTCTACAGCATTTGCTAACGTAAGGCATCTCTGCAGCATTTGTTGACGATAGCCATATTTGAAGCATTTGTTGACATTAACCATCTCTGCAGCATATGTTGATGTTAGCCATCTTTGAAGCATATGTTGACGTTAGCCATCTGTGAGGCACATGTTGACGAAGGTCATCTCTGGAGCACTTGCTGACAAATGCCATCTCTTTAGCATTTGTTGACGTAAGCCATCTCTGCAGCATTTGTTGACGTAAGCCATTTCTGCAGCATTTGTTGACATAAGCCATCTCTGAGCCAGATGTTGACGTATACCATCTCTGTAGCACATGTTGACGTAATCTATCTCTGCAGCATTTGTTGACGTTAGTAATTTCTGCAGCATATGTTTACGTGAGCCAACTTTGAAGCATATGTTGACGTTAACCGGCTCTGAGGCACATGTTGACGTAAACCAGCTCTGCAGCATTTGTTGACGTAAGCCATCTCTGAGGCACATGTTGACGTAACCTATCTCTGAGGCACATGTTGACATTAACCATCTCTGCAGCATTTTTTGACGTAAGCCATCTCTGAGGCACATGTTGACGTAACCTATCTCTGAGGCACATGTTGACATTAACCATCTCTGCAGCATTTTTTGACGTAAGCCATCTCTCAGGCACATGTTGACATAAACCTTCTCTGAGGCACATGTTGACGTAAGCCATCTCTGCAGCACAAATTGACGTAAGCCATCTCTGCAGCATTTGTTGCCGTAAACCAACTTTGCAGCATTTGTTGACGTCAGCCATCTCTACAGTATTTGTTGACGTTAGCCATCTCTGAGGCACTTGTTGACGTAAACCATATCTGAAGCACATGTTGACGTAATCAATCTCCAGCATTTGTTGACGTTAGTCATCTATGCAGCATATGTTAACGTTAGCCATCTTTGGTGCATATGTTGACGTAAGCCATCTCTAAGGCACATAGTGACGTAAATTATTTCTGAGATACCCGTTGCCGTGAGACATCTCTGCAGCATTTGTTGACGTTAGCCATCTCTGCAGCATATGTTGACGTAAGCCATCTCTAAGGGACATGTTGACATAAACCTCCTCTGAGGCATATGTTCACATAAGCCATCTCTGCAGCAGATGTTGACGTAAGCCATCTCTGCAGCATTTTTTGACGTGAGCCACTTCTGCAGCACATGTTGACATTAACCTTCTCTGAGGCACATGTTGACATAAGCCACCTCTGCAGCATTTGTTGACGTAAGCCATCTCTACAGCATTTGGAGATGTAAGCCATCTCTCAAGCACATGTTAACGTTAACCATCATTGCAGCATTCGTTGACGTAAGCCATCTCTACAGCATTTATTGACATAAACCATCTCTGAGGCACACGTTGTTATACAACTTCTCTAAGGTACATGTTGACGTAAGCCATCTCTTCAGCATTTGTTGACGTAAACCATCTTTGCAGCATTTGTTGACGTAAGCCATCTCTACAGCATGTGTTGACGTAAGCTATTTCTACAGCATTTGTTGATGTAAGCCATCCCTGTAGCAATTGTTGTCGTGAGCAATCTCTGAAGCACATGTTGACGTAAACCATCTCTGATGCACATGTCGACGTAAGCCATCTTTGCAGTATTTGTGGACGTTAGCCATCTCTGCAGCTTTTGTTGACGTAAGCCATCTCTGAGGCACATGTTGACGTAAACCATCTCTGAGGCACATGTTGACGTAAACCATCTCTGCAGTATTTGTTGACGTAAGCCATCTCTGCAGCATTTGTTGATGTAAACCAACTATACAGCATTTGCTAACGGAAGGCATCTCTGCAGCATTTGTTGACGATAGCCATATTTGAAGCATTTGTTGACATTAACCATCTCTGCAGCATATGTTGACGTTAGCTATCTTTGAATCATATGTTGACGTTAGCAATCTCTGCGGCACATGTTGACGAAGGCTTTCTCTGAAGCACTTGTTGACGAACACCATCTCTGCAGCATTTGTTGACGTAAGCCATCTCTGCAGCATTTGTTGACGTTAGCCATCTCTGAGGCACATGTTGACGAAAGCCATCTCTGCAGCATTTGTTGACGTAAGCCATCTCTGCAGCATTTGTTGACGTAAGCCATCTTTGCAGCATTTGTTGACGTAAGCCATTTCTGCAGCATTTGTTAATGTAAGCAATCTCTGAGCCAGATGTTGATGTAAACCATCTCTGTAGCACAGCATTTGTTGACGTTAGTAATTTCTGCAGCATATGTTTACGTGAGCCAACTTTGAAGTATATGTTGACGTTAACCAGCTCTGAGGCACATGTTGACGTAAACCATCTCTGCAGCATTTGTTGACGTAAGCCATATCTGAGACACATGTTGACGTAACCCATTTCTGAGGCACATGTTGACATTAACCATCTCTGCAGCATTTGTTGACGTAAGCCATCTCTCAGGCACATGTTGACATAAACCTTCTCTGAGGCACATGTTGACGTAAGCCATCTCTGCAGCACATGTTGACTTAAGCCATCTCTGCAGCATTTGTTGACGTAAACCATCTCTACAGTATTTGTTGGCGTTAGCCATCTCTGAGGCACTTGATGACTTAAACCATATCTGAAGCACATGTTCACGTAATCAATCTCTGCAGCATTTGTTGACGTTAGTCATCTCTGCATCATATGTTAACGTTAGCCATCTTTGGTGCATATGTTGACGTAAGCCATCTCTAAGGCACATAGTGACGTAAACTATTTCTGAGGTACCCGTTGACGCAAGACATCTCTGCAGCATTTGTTGACGTTAAACATCTCTGCAGCATATGTTGACGTAGGCCATCTCTAAGGCACATGTTGACATTAACTTTCTCTGAGGCTCATGTTGATACAAGCAATCTCTGCAGCACATTTTGATGTAAGTCATCATTGCAGCATTTGTTAACATGATCCACCTCTGCAGCATTTGTTGACGTAAACCACATCTGAAGCAGATGTTGACTTATGATGTTGGTGTTACACTATTATTATTTCAAGTAAGGGTAAAGGTTGGTACCTTTTAAACCTGCTGCATTTGTTTGCACGGTCCTAAGTCAGGAACCTGGTGTTCAGTAGTTGTCGTTTGTTAATGTGGTTCATATGTATTTTTTCTTTTCTCGATTTTTATGTAGATTAGACCGTTGGTTTTCCTGTTCGGATAGCTCCACACTAGTAATTTTTTATGCCCTTTATAGTTTGCTGTTCGGTGTTAGCCAAGGCTTAGTGTTGAAAACCTTACCTTGACCTATATTGGTTTTTCTTTTACAAATTGTGACTTGGATGGAGAGTTGTCTGATTGGCACTCATACCACATCATCGTTTTATATCTATAAACCATCTCTAGAGCACATGTTTTGTTGACTAAACCATCTCTGAAGCACATGACGTTTATCAAAGTATAATACAAATCTAAGAAAATAAAAATGCTTTTAATGAGTTGTATTTTAAACTTATATATAACAGAAGAGAAGGTGACTCAGTTTGTGGGTAAACAAATAAATAGTTTAAACATAAAAAAATATACTTGATATGAAAATATTTCGCTCAAAATTAAAAAAACAATGCCACAACCAGTAATATCAAAAAGACATAATCATCCTATTAGAATTTTAATTAACTAATCAATTGAAAGTTCAATTTTCTAGACAACCTAAAGCCGCTCAGGATTTCCAACTTTAAAAAAAGAATAACTCTAGATTATGAAAAAAATTATTAATGAGCTATACATAATGGAATTCTTGAATACAGCATTTATTAAAATAAGAAAATCAAGTAAAATAAAAAACGGAAAAAAGCAACAAACTCATTGCTGATATTTTGCTAAAGCATTTGATTGTTTACCACACAAATTACCTTTTCTAAATACGAAAGCATGAGGTCTGTCAAATTTTCTCAAAAAATTATTACAAAGTTATTTAGGAAACAGAAAACAACGTATCAAAATTGAAAATTCATACAGTGAATGGGATGGTATGTTTAAGGGTGTACCACAAGGGTCAATTCTTTGTTCAGTTCTTTTCAATGTCTTCATAATGACATATTTCATTGTGTACATGATTTTAATTAGGCTGATGATAACACTACATATATCATATAGAAATAATGATACAGATAAAGTTGTTTAAGGTTTAGAAACTTATAGTTTTAATCTGATAATCTGGTTTTCAGTAAATTTAATGATGGCTAATCTTAACAAATTCCAGACTATAGTCATTGGAAAAAGACAAATAATTTTAAAACATAACTTGACATTTAATTTAAATCATTTTATGGAAACAACATTTCTTTTCGAAAAAATGTTAAACTTGTTGGAATAGCTATAGATTTGGACTTAAAATTTGACAATCATATATTTGAAATATGTATAAGGCACCAAGACGTGTACATTAAAATATTCTTAAACGAATGGATAAATATCTAAACAGGCTATGGAGGTCATCAGCGTACAGCTCATTCATTCTTTCGAATTTTAACTATTGTCCAGTATTTTTGGCACTACAGTAGCGAAAGAAAACCTTTTAGTATGGACGAAAACTCCAGAAAGAGCTCTTAGATTCATGTAGAAAGATTAGGATACGAAAAAATTGCTAGAAAAGTAAAAAAATACCTTCGTTAGAAATAAGAAGAATAAAATCTATTAAAGCAGAAACTTTTTAAATAATTCACAAAAAAAGTCCAAGCTATCTTCATGATTTAATTTGATATCAAAATTGAAACTCTCCAAATGAGATAAGTATGATTTAAGATCGAAGGAAACAGCAGAATTCCTGAGAGTCAGAACTACAAGGTATGGTTAAGATCGTTTCGCTTTAATGCTGCATAAATCTGGAATGAACTACCGAACCATTGTCGAATGGAAACATCTTTGAACCAATTAAAAAAAATCATTATTGGTACAAACGTATGATCTAAATTACAGCTGCATGCCAGTGCAGTGCATACATATAGTAATGTATGCCTGTGGGGTTTTTTTTTTTGATTTTTTTTTTGTTATTTAAATTTATTGTGTGACTATTTTGTTTATGATTTTTATATCTAGCTTGTATTATGTCTTAAGATATACTTAAACTTTATTGAGCATACTATGCTTTTAACTTTTATATGTCATTTATGGTATCTTACTATGCACTGTATGTTTAAAATTGTGTTGTTTCGTGACTAGTGCATGTGTTTATACGTTATGTTATTCGGTCGATTTAAAAAGCTTACTAGATCTTTTGATTATGTAGTTTATTAAAAAATGACTTTGGCTTTGTTCATTGTTAGGCCGTACGCTGACCTATAGTTGTGAATGTCTGTGTCATTTTGGTCTCTTGTGAACAGTTGTCTCATTGGCAATCATACCACATCTTCTTTTTTTATATTTGAATAAAACTTTGAATTGAATTATATTGAAAAAAAGACATTTATAGACTTCTAAATGATAAAAAAAACAAATATCAAATCAAAGAAAAATGGTCATCAATCCTACAAAACCAGGTTTAACCCACCGTTTGTTTTCTTAAAATGTCCTGAAAAATCAGGAAAATTGTCATTGTTATATTATAGTTCTGTGTGTGTTGCATTTAAGTGTTTCTTTTGTGTCGTTACTCTCCTTTTATATTTGATGTTTCCCTCAGTTTTAGTTTGTAACCCAGATTTTGTTTTCTCTATCGATTTATGAGTTTCGAACAGCGGTATACTAATATTGCCTTGATCTACAAAGATATATGCTGTTATCTGTGATATAGTGTAGGTACATACTAAAATGTCATCTTACATAACTAAAACTTCAAAGTGGCACCAATAATAGATCACTCACAGATATTCGGAACAAATGAATGTCTACAAAATTAAGTTATGATGTAGAAAGCAATAAATGTACTTTCTGTATGGACTCAGTTAAACCACAGAACACATATTCTAGACTTGACGCCCAAAAGTATTTGACGTATGGGAAGAATTGAGTAAACGGATTTATACAATAGTGCAAAAACTGAACTACTATTCAACGTAGAAATAGTTTAACTTTCTGTTTAGGGAAGCCACCGAAAAACACTACGCAAGAAACACCAACATATACAAACCAAAATTGCAAAATGGACAAGAAAATATTGTACCTATCTTATAGAAAATTTGTTATATCGAAAACATCGTATTTTATAAACAAAAATAAAATAGCATAGCAAATAAGCATACTCCTACTAGAACCCCTAGTTCCAACTAGTATTCAATTAAAACAAATAAACTGTTAAGTAAATTAAATTAAGATATCTTCTAGACAGCCTGTGTTTTCTTAAGTTATCATTTATCTATATTTTAAAGTTTGTCAAGTGATTTGAGAAAAATCATATTTGGTTTTGTCAAGGTTTGATTTTGCAGATGTCACAATGGACAAATTACCGTATTTTTGACAGATATAATATTGATACTCGTACGTTTGTCAATTAACTCATTACAAAAAAAAAGAAAAAGATATGCAATAGTTTTCATATACAGGTTTGATTGAAAATCCATTTTATCAACATTGTCTTCTAACTCTTTGGAAACACGGGTCTAACTGGTACTCATTTCCCTATGTACCTTTTCCTGATGTTAATTTTTACAAAGTGAAAGCAATGGTTCAGTTAAATCAAGGGAAATGTACGCATACTCGTAAGCTAAATGTCTGAAATACTTATAAGCCGTTAATGTGTAATTTCACTTATTGCATCAAATATAAATGCATGTACTATCTTTTTCGGAAAAATCCCCGTATTAGGTATAAGAGGAAGAAATTGCGTTAATAGAATGTTATTATCAAACTGTTAACAAAATAATTCATTTGAGTGTGCGATAAATACGTAAACCTGGAATATACGTAAATGAGTATAATCAATGAGGCAGGTGTTAGTTCAGTCCGTGATTGCCCTGACGTCTGGCGGTCTTTTTTAAGACATGATATGACCGTGGGACGATTAGTTAACACGGTGTTATGACTATATAAAAATACCAATGAGATTATTAAAAAAAAAAAAAAAAATATTTATACGCCTTGATTTTGTAGAAATTCAAATCTGTGACATAAATATTCCATAACGATCAACCTACTAGTAATTATAATGACATACAAAACTTTTAAGTTATTCTGGCAATTGGTACCTTTTTTTTCCATATGAATGAACTACTGGAATCTTGCTACAAATAAATGGTTCACAACTCGAAAGCTTAAATCATTTCTTTTTTTGTAAAATTAAGTTCACAGTTGACCTTCGTTGTCAGCTATGAACATATTTTTGGTACCCTTTATTTCAAGTGAACTGCGATAAGATGCTTCCAACAATTATATGATCATCTTATCATTTGAATGCTATGGATGTAAAAGTTTGTAGACGTAGGAGCTATATGATCAAAAGGCATCGTATGGCTTAACAGAAAGGTCATATTCATCCATTTTGCAACAGGGACATTTTGAAAATGTATGTTATATATATATAACGTCAGTACTGAAGCACTGTATTGTAAATTTCAGTTGTCACCTCAGATGCAAATTCACCCTTGCTATGTAGAAGTGTGTAATTATTGATTTCATCAGGTTAAGTTCTCAATTGGCCTATTACAGCTGATTGCATTACGTGTGTAGGCTGGTTAGCTTGCTTTCTAGCTAAACCGTGAAGTCATTATTAGGTAATGTAAGGTATACTACCCTCATTTCGAAGTAGACAAATCCTACAGAAAGATAGATTGGTTACCTGTCCGTCTAGTCTACTCTGTTTCCATAGAAGAAAACATTTGTATGTATTTCAAATAGAGTTCTATGTTAAACTTACATCCCCTGTTGGCAGTCATCTTTGATGACAAATCAACTACAAAGTAACATTTGGTCAGCACATCAAAAGAAACATTCATACCATGTTGGGTTTCAATCCATTAAGCGGTTTTCTAGAAGAAAACATTTGTATATATCATAAGTTCCCATAGGGTTCTTTGTTAAACTGAATCCCCCTTTGGCAGCCATCTCGGTTGATTGATCAGCACCTCATTAAGAACATTTATGTCATGTTTGGTTTCACTCTATTCAGTGGCTCTCTCAAAAAACAATCGTATGTATTTCCCAGAGGGTCTTATATTAAACTAATTCTTTGCTGTCCGCATTCTTGGAAGATTGATCGCCTAAAAGTTACACCACTTGCTCAGCACGATACAAAGTAACAAAACTTGGTCAGAACCTCACAAGGATCATGTATGCCATGTTTCATTTCATTCCATTTAGTTCTTATCTAAATGAAGACATTTGTATGTAATTCCCTTACAGTACTATGTTCCTCTAGGGGCCATCTTAGAAGATAGATTAGCTTAAATGTAACACCTGTTTCAATAGAATCATATTCAAAACAGTGTGGTCCTGGCCATTGATTGACGACCTAAATTATCTCATTGACTAGGACATATTAGGTGAACGTTTGTCGGTTACAATCACTGCTCACTATGTTCTTGTTATAGACACTGAATCTGTGGGGTCACCAAAGGTTCTCAACACATAAAGAAAGCAATTCGAAAAACGAATCCGGAATAATACGATGTATTGATTTATATTAATAATATAAATCAAAACATAAAGGTTATTCCTGGATAATTTTTCGAATTATTTTATTATTAAAGGCGTTAAGAACCTTTGGTGACCCCACAGTTTAAATTCTATAATTAGTAAGAAGTGAGCAATGGTCGTTACAGACAAACGTTCACCTAATCTGTCCCGGTCAATGGGATAATTTAGGTCGTCAATCAATGGCCAGGACCACACTGTTTTGAATATGATTCTATGTCTTTTCATTGTGTTAAGCCATTTAAATTGATTTTATATGGTGTGTCTTTCTGCATTGCAATGTTACATTATTGTTTCGGGTAATGGTGAAGGTTGGTATCTATTAAAATGTTTGCATTTGTTTGCACCTGTCCTAAGTCAGGAACCTGATGTTCAGTGGTTGTTGTTTGTTGATGTTGTTCAAAAGCGTTTCTGATTTTTTATATAGATTAGACCATTGGTTTTCCCGTTTGAATGATTTTACACTAGTAATATTTGGGTTCTTTAATAGCCTGCTGTTCAATGTGAGACAAGGCTCATTGTTGCAGACCGTACTTTGACTTATAACGGTTTAGTTTTACAAATTATGACTTTGATGGACATTTGTCTCATTGGCACTCAAACCACATCTTCTTATATCTATATAATCAATTTTGGGATAACATATTTAGTTTAAAAAGTTTTTTTAATGGATGTGGTAATTTTTTATTCATTTATAAAATGATAATAATGTAATAGACAACTAATAAAAGTAACTGAAAATTACAAAACCATATCTCCTTTTCCAATAATACAATATGATGTTAACATTTATAAAACAATTCTGTTTTCATTTTCATATCTTCTGGTATCATGTGCATGACTATTTGCATTGGAATTATCAATCTTTCATACACAGTTTTCTTTTCTCACTGACACGAATTAAGAATTTAACTATTGACTACATATCAATGGTGTCATCTTTCAACAAGATTCTCATCTTCTTCTTCAGCATACAATTCTTCTGATTCATATTTTAGTTCTTCCAAAAATTCATTAATTTTATTAACTATTTCCTTTAACCTAAAAAAAATGAAAATAAATCATTTAAATAGTGAGGAGTTCATGACATAAATGGTGATGCATTTCAGATAATGCTGTTAAATCATTTGAAAGGGTCAGAAATTGCTGTTTGAGTTACTTTTCACTTTACAATTGAAAATGTGTTGCAATTGTATCAAGTCTACAGCAAATTAATGCAGAAAATCATATATTTTGGTGAGTATAAATTTATGCAAAAGAATCATATTTCTAGTTACTGTTTTTGTAAATGAAGGTCAATATTTTCACAATGGCATCAGTCAAAAGGAGTAAAATTCTATTCTTGGACATATATTGGTGCCAAATGTTACATTTTATAACTCTTATGTAATATGTAAAAACTATCAAAGGGAGGTAAGTCCGAACATACCCAACATTTAGTTAAATGTTTAAGAATTACCTCCCTTACCCAGCTTTTAAATTGTCCTAATTCTCCATAGACCAGAAATACCTAGTTTTCCCCCTTTTTTGCACTTAATTCTGAAAAAATTTGAGCCAAACAAACTTTATTAGATTAACTCTTTAAGGAACGATCGTTTTCATTGGTCAATTCAAACCTTCAAACTCACACCTGCGAAATAGAACACACGTACTATAACGTTGAATGAACTGATCAATATTCACGTAGCTGGTCAAGGTTGTTTAAAGCTTCCATCGTCGTATTCGCGTACATGATTGTGTTCTTGATTATCCAATCACAATTCTAGCTTTTATAAATGTACATGTGAAATTCATTGGTTTTATAATTTTCTGCAATTGATAACAAAATTTTAAACTGAAAAATCTTAACAGTTTTCACATCGAAATATTTAATTCAAATGTCTCCTCAGGAGTTAAAAAAAATCTTAATTCACATATTTTGTTCATTGACTACACCCTCCCCCACCCCAAGTTACTCGTCCTGACTGCTTTTTCTTTTACTGAATGGACTCTATGAAAAATCAAACCGTACTTTAAGTATTTGATGTAGAATAGTGATTTTTTGTCTGATTCCGTTTAATTGAGAGAAAAAAAATCCCGAAATTGTAAGTTAATTCATAACATGTTACCAACCATGCTTTGTTAAGAAAAAAACGGAGATGGCATACCATGGCACAGGGGAATTAAAAGTAGTTTATAAACTCCAACGAAATACTTCGTGATGTTTTGCTATTCTCGGTTGAAAAACAAACGTAAATTGTATATTCATAATTGTAAATATGTACATGTTAATAGAAACAATCAGTTTTTAAAAAAGTGTTTATTCATTTAATGTATTGATAAACTAGTGGCTCTAAAGATCCTGTGTCGCTCACCTTGGTATATGTGAATTAAACAAAGGAAGCAGACAGTTCATGACAAAACTGTGTTAAGGTGATTGTGATGTGTTTGTACATCTTACTTTACTGAACATTCTTGCTGCTTACAATTATCTCTATCTATAATGAACTTGTTGGTGTAGTTTCAGTGGAAAATGTTAGTAAAAATTTACAAATTTTTTGAAAATTGTTAAAAATTGATTATAAAGGACAATAACTTCTTAGGGGGTCAATTGACCATTTTGGTCATTTTTGACTTATTTTTGAGTCTTAAATTGCTGTTCATAATTGCTGTTTACAGTTTATCTCTATCTTTAATAATATTCAAGATAATAATCCAAAAACAGCAAAATTTCCTTAAAATTACCAATTTAGGGGCAGCAACCTAACAACGAGTTGTCCGATTCATCTATAAATTTCAGGGCAGATAGATCTTGACCAGATAAACAATTTTACCTCTTGTCTGATTGCTCTAAATGCTTTGGTTTTTGAGTTTTAAGCCAAAAACTGCATTTTACCCCTATGTTCTATTTTTAGCTGTAGACGCCATCTTGGTTGGTTTGCCCGGTCACAAAACACAATTTTTAAACTAGATAGCCTAATAATGATTCTGGCTATTTTTGGTAAAATTTGGCCCAGTAGTTTCAGAGGAGAAGTTTTTGTAAAAGTTAACTAAGATTTACGAAAAATTGTTAAAAATTGACTATAAAGGGCAATAACTCCTAAAGGGGTCAACTGACCATTTTGGTCCTGTTGACTTATTTGTAAATCTTACTTTGCTGAACATTTTTGCTGTTTACAGTTTATCTCTATCCATAATAATATTCAAGATAATATCCAAAAACAGCAAAATGTCCTTAAAATTACCAATTCAGGGCAGCAACCCAACAACAGGTTCTCTGATTCATCTAAAAATTTCAGGCTTAATACAAAAATTTATGATAAAAGAGATGATTTTTCATTCATATTGTTAATTATCCATTTTTAGATGGTGATGTTCCCTTGTCATAATCTTATGGTGTTTATATATCTCAACTTGTACGCTTCCCTTGTGTATGTAACAACGTATTAGATATTAGAGAGAGAAATTTATGCATTACTGAAAAATTATTACACTAGGGCTTTTGATATCACAAACTGGTCGAAACATTTACTAAATTTTATCACCGGTATAAGGAAATAATTCGTAAATATAACTCAACATGCAGACATCTTATATGTTCAGGTATTTAACATCCAATTTTTTATGGAAATATTCTTTATAAAGCTAAAAAATGTCAGTATTCACCTCAGAAACTAACAAAACCTTTAAATAGACTTATTAAAAAGGGACATATTGTTACGATACTGTTGTCAGGTCATTAAAGATTGCATATTTTGGCTTTAATATTGATTCACTTATAGGGTCTTTGCATCAGAACTGAACAAATTTATTTCTAAAAAGCAGTTGTTGGCATGACACGGGTTATGTTCTTCTCATATATTTTATGATAGTATGATACTAAACCCTTAACGGGAGGGATTGTGCCTGATATTCATATGATGAAGACATAATCTTTCAATCAGTTTAATTGAGGTCTGGGGCTGGCATGTCAGTTAACTGCTAGTAGTCTGTTGTTATTCATGTATAATGGTCATTAGGTCTTTCCACTTCTCCGTGGAAAGACCTATTGGATTTCTTCTGATTATTATTATTTATTTATTTTTTTTTCTTCCGCCTAATTTTTTTCCTTCGCTATTTTTTTGTTTCGCAAGATGTCGCTTAGATTTTTGGAATATGATATCGAACAGTTTATACGCTTTTAAAACCAACTCTGCTTAACCGAATACTTTCCCAAATAAGAGTTATATCTCCCAAAACACTGTTTTTCTTGTTATCTCTAAGGCTTCGCAACCATATAAGAAACCGACAAATTTATTTTTCCAAATTGCTCGTTATATCCTCAGGATGTTCTGTTTTATTTTGACCGAAGCCGTATATAGATTCCATATGAGAGTTATCCCCCCTTTTATGTTTGATATAAGAATATGCATTTCTAACTGGTAAACCATAAGTGATAGAGACCTAGGGTCTTTTGATTTGAGATCCTTGGTCCAAAAAAATGAAAATAAGGTCAAGGTCAAATGTCAAGGTCATATTATAAATTTTTATTTTGGCTTATCTTCACTTATTTTCAAAAGCCGTATAACTTATTGACAAATTATTTTTATTAAATTTTTAGTTGCGACATGTCATAACACGTAAATTTTAGTCGAAAGAGTACGTAAACATTTGATGCCAGTTTTGCACCCTTTTATATCTAATATTAGTTGTAAGGTAATACAACTCATTAACAATATATAGTAGAGGCCTAGAGTCTTTTGATTTTAGGTCCTTGGTTGATGACCTCGAAATTGAGCTCAAGGTCATAGGTAAATGTAACGTTCTAGATTTTGACCTTTGCTTTTACCTCATATGTATACATGATCAAGACATGGGACTTTTTAAATTCGGTTGCAAGCAATGTGATCTAGAAAAAGACAACCGGAAGTGACCTTTTGTAAACCGGAAGTAGCTATATTTTGTACTTAATTAATGAAAAAGTATATAGAACCATATATTTTTGGAATCAGTGTCAAGTAAATAATAAAAAATTACCGGAAGTAACATATTTTAAACCGGAAGTAAAAAATGATCTCCCTTATTTATATCTTTTTGTATAGAAACCATATATTTTTGGAATAAGCGTTCAATAAGCTGTCATTTGACGCTAAAATTGACATTTAAAACCAAATTTTAATATTTTCATATAAAAAAGGTCTTAACTGGTGGAAAGACCATCAATGGTTCTCTGAACAATTGGTTTTTAATATTGATCTTACATCTCTTCTGAAAAAAAAATCCACCTCCTTGTTATCACTTAAACTCTGAAACTACAAGTCCAATCGATCCCAAAATTTACAGTCAGCAGGGCATACATGTACTAAAGTTTCATAAAACAATGTGGTGCCGATATCTCTCAAGACTTTTCCTAGAGAAAAGAAATGGCAATGCCGTAAAAATCGCTTGCTAGGTCCATAAATCTCAGTGAAATCCTACAATAAAAATGTCCGCTCCTGGATTGAAAAACTTATCTGTTACAAACTGGTGCTGAAAAATGTACATTTTAAGAAAATAATCCTTAAACATGTTTTAAAGTTACACCGAATCAATTAAATCCAAATCATGCACTGCTGGTGAACTGTGATCAAAATGTCAATTTCCTACAATGACAAAAGAAATTACATTGTGTACATTCCATCTCTATAGATGTTGTCTGTTTAACGTACCCACCTAAAGAGAAATAAAAAGACTAAGTTTTTCTTAATATAAACCCAAGTCACGTGGTGTCTCCTCAATCTGGCGCGCGCTGGACCTAAAATAAAATAAAAAATTTCCAAACTAAACATGAAACTTCTCCGGTAACACAATACTATAGACCCCTTACCCTTACAGAAACAAACAAACAAAACAAACAACCCCCCCCCCCCCCCCCCAAGACCGTTTACAATTGCTTTTTAAAAGCAATTGATTTATATTTTTATTTATTTTCTTTTGTTACATCTTTTGACATCGGACTTAGACTTCTCTTGAACTGAATTTTAATGTGCGTATTGTTATGCGTTTACTTTTCTACATTTGCTAGAGGTATAGGGGGAGGGTTGAGATCGTAAAACATGTTTAACCCCGCCACAATTTTGCGCCTGTCCAAAGTCAGGAGCCTCTGGCCTTTGTAAGTCTTGTATGATTTTTAATTTTAGTTTCTTGTGTATAATACGAGTTAAGTATGACGTCCATTATCACTGTACTAGTATACATATTTTTTAGGGGCCACCTGAAGGACACCTACGGGTGCGGGTATTCTCGCTACATTGAAAACCCATTGGTGGCCTTCGGCTGTTGTTTGCTCTATGGTCGGGTTTTTGTCGCTTTGACACATTCACCATTTCCTTTCTCAATTTTAAAAATTAATATTATTTTGGGCCCCTTTTTTGGCCCCTAATTCCATAACTATTTTGACAATAACTTCTAAAATCAATCCAACCTTCCATTAGTGGTATTAAACCTTTATGTAAAAAATTATAGAGATCCATGCTTTAGGACCATAATCCCCAAATTCAATCCCAAGCTTCCTTTTGTGGTTATAAACATTGTCAATTTGTGTTAAAATTTTACTAATTTCTTGTTACTTATTCAAAAGTTATTAATCCGGAAACAATACTTCAGCGACGACATGATACCAATATACGACCAAATTTTTTTAATTATCTTTTAATTTTTGCAGTAGTATAAAAAACATATTGATGTTTCCTTTATTTCAATTATAAGAGGAATTGTAAGATTTATAAAAGATTTAAATATATGCAAAACAAAGTACATGATCTGCCTATGTATACTAACTTTTCTTTTTGGCTTTCAGATTGTTCTTTGTGTTCTGGTACATCAGGATGATCTATTTCATTCTGTCTCGTTATCTGATTTTGTACAGTCTGTAACGGAAAAGATAAATTTATAAAATATACAAGAACTTATCAATCCACATCAACAATCCAATGTTCAATGGCATAAAATATATTAAATTCTTAGATTCTTTGAAGATTTTCTTGAAATCCATTGATAAGTGAGTTTCAGATTCTATTTTGCTGTCATTTTCAATTCCTATAGAACCCCCTCCCAATTTTGCGCCTGTCCCAATTCAGGAGCCTCTGGCCTTTGTTAATCTTGTATGAATTTTTATTTTAGTTTCTTGTGTATAATTTGGAGTTTAGTCTGACATCCATTATCACTGAACTAGTATACATATTTGTTTAGGGGCCAGCTGAAGACCCATTGGTGGCCTGGGCGGTTCTCTGCTCTATGGTGGGGTTGTTGTCATTTGGACACATTCCCCATTTCTATTTTCGATTTTATAATGTAGAATTGTGGGTCATTTACATGAATCATGTGCATTCTAGTTATTTTACATGTAGAAGTTGCCATTTATACCTCAATCTATATTAACTAGTTCACATGAAACCTAAATACAAATTTCATAAACATGTAAATTGTATTTTTCTAATAAAATGGCCACCATGTCGTATATATATGTTCATGTATATATGACAAAAATGGATAAAAGTTGTATTCTGCCTATATGGAACTTTGAGAGAAAAGAAGAAATTCAATTTTTGTAAATCTTCTGAAAATGGCTCCAAAGGTTATAATATGATACTTGTATATCTATATCATATTGTACATTGCAATTATACTATAAACTATTAAAATAACAAAAATACTAAACTCCAAGGAAAATTCAAAACAGAAAACCTCTTTTACAAATGGCAAAAACAAAAGTTCAAAAACATCAAATCAATGGAAAACAGCTACTATGTAACACCAAGGTTAACAAGCACTACCAGTATGCCCCATTTTTTGTTTTTAGAGTATTGTCAAACCTGGGCCTAGGCTTTACTTGACAGTATGTTGTGAGTCTACTAAGTAAAGTTGCAATAATGTTGAAAGATATTTTCTAAGGCCACAAAGTACCCTTAATGTGTTTAAAGAGGATGGAAGGACAAGCTATATGGCCGAGTAAGTTCAGGGGAAATTTATCTTGCTGTTGTCTATGATTTAGCACTGGTACGTACATGTATACATGAACAGTTAGTGCAAAAAACAAATAGGCATTGAAGATACATGCATTTTAAATCAAACGAATGGCTGGAATTTTTGTTTTGCAACTATACATATATAACTTAGACATGATACAATGACAAGATTTCTTTAAAAAAATGTTTCTTTAAAAAAGGTGAAAAAATTATCCTTAATAATTTGGCTCAAATTCACCAAATCCTTCTAGAATAAAATGTTAAATGATTTATAACAATATCAGTCATGAAAAGAACTTAGAAAAGGGAGATAATTCAAAACACATTAATGGACATACAGCTTCTAATTTCTTCTGCTCCTGGTCCTGTATTTTATTGATAAGTCCAGCTACAGCACTCTGTCGATGATCACCATTAAGTCTGGTTTTAATCACTATAATATCTGCTGATATTTTGTTGAATGTCTCTGTTATTTCATGAACAAGCTGACGATACAAAGGGAAATTGTAATTTGGATGTCCCTTTAAATATGCCACATAACCTCTGAAAAATATAAGCTGTATTAAAATATGTATGTATATCATGATATATGTAAAAATGAATTACCAAAGTATGTAAAAAAAATGTGTTTTGTTTTTTCTGAATGCAGACTGTCTCTCAGAAATAAGAATAGATAGACAAAAATACAAGATTAAAGAATAAATTTCATAGTATTTTCATAATTTTCATTTAGATTAAACATGTTTAAAGAATCTAACAACCATGCAACTTGTGTATCAGTATTTTTCTATTTTTTTTAAGTTTGTTTTTTCTTTGAAACTCAATGTTGAATATATTAGCACATACATGTATTGATGACTTTTAAACATTGATTAAATCAATAATATTGCATTAGAAGTTAATGATATAACAAACACAAATTCAAATATATTTTATTGCTAATCAAAGCGCCCACAAGGAGCAGAACAATCAACTTTAATTACATACAAATGATTACAAGTGATTCAATATGATTAAGTCACTGGGCATTTCTATATATATATACTATTTCCTATATGAGGTGAATTTTCTAATAATTCTCCGAGTTTCTGGAGAATGAAAGTATCTTCAGAGGACATTAGCCAAATAAATTGTGATTTAATATCTAAACCACTAAATTTTTTAAACCGTTGTTTTATTTCATTTAAAAAGTTGAAACGAATATTTGAAAGTTTGTGGCACTGAAGAAGAAAAGGAATTTCATCCTCAACCTCAGTACCACACAATTTACAGATACGTTCTGACACTGTCAGATTTTTGTACCTTCCATGATCACATGATACAAATGTATATAGATTTACAATGTAGGTACAAAGTCAATGAAAAAAAATATAATAGCCTTTCAAGACGTCATAATTATTTGAACGTCCTACGCACATGAGCTTTATCATTAATGATCGTTAATGTGAGCTGAAAGCTAGCTGCGAAAACGTAGCTCTTAAGGTCCTTTTGATGATTTTTGATATTTGCGGACCCAAAAAAAAATCAAAGGACAATAGAGCTATGTTTTCGCAGCTAGCTAAAAGCCTGTAAAAAAGAACGCTATGAAAACCCGTACTCTTCAAATAAAGTGTAAGTTTCTACTCTTTCTTGTTGCAGTAAGTGAAATCTTTGGAGTAGTTTAACAGCAGTTGTTTCAAACGAATTATCTGTTACAGATTCTGTCATTGTTTTTGATATTTTTCAAGGGAGGCAATCCCTTATAAATAAAATAAAATAAAACTAACAGAAATGGATACGTATGTATCTACGGAATTCATAAATGATAAAATGCAGAAAAAGTCACTGGTATTTTAACTCGAATGATTCAAGCCCTTACCGTCTCCGATTCTCTCCACCTTTCTAGGGTTTGTAGTGATCGGTAGGGAGTTGATTATTCGGGTTACTGGTATATGTATTGATTTGTATGTGATCGGAAATAATGTACATTATTGCAAAAATGTCTCTTTACTCCTTTTCCGAATTTTGTTCTTTCATTGGTAACTGATATATGATAAAAAAAAAAATAATAATAATAGAAAATAATTCATTCGTAACTAAACAATGTAATAAACTGATGGAGATGCGATCGTGACACTGAAGTGCGATGGTCACGCTGAAGCCGAAGTGCGAAGACCAAGTTCACTGATGGGCCGAAAGGTCTACCTGTAATTTCAAAAAGTGGGAAATAGGCATGAAACCCTTGCATAGAGTTACGACGTTGAGTTTTGCCTACTTTTTATATCACGATAGTTGATTTAGCCCTGCCATTTATTGTCTGTTGTCTCTTTCGGTAGAAAACACTTACAAACTGCATATTCATGGAATCATTGAGTAATTTGATTGTTCCCTCGGATACAAATATTGGCATCGGCTACGCCTCGGGGTAATAGTTGCAAATCGGGGAACAATAAACTTACTATAATTCCTGTCTTATGCAGTCAATAAGTATAAACTATAGTCAACAAATATACAAATAAACTGATAATTTACATCAAGCAATCTAACAGATGGCAAATGACACTGAACTTTTACCCAGTTATAGCGCCTCTCTCCCTTATTGTAATATATCAAGGTACTCGAATGACTTACTGTTTCCAATATATTCATCAAAATATTATTTCAAAAGCACCCAGTTTCGAAATCTTGATGGCTATTTTTATATGACATACGGTATTGCTACGTTTCTTTTTCAAGAAAGGCAAGTCGCCAACAGAATAAAATACAAAGTAAAATTTCAAATTTCTGATTTGAGAATGGTATGGATTTAAAACATTTTTCTATAGGTTATCAATAAAATAATTCATGTATGTCGCAAAAATTTTGTAAATGTCAAAGTTAGTCTATCTTACATAGAGCAAAATAGAACAGCCAAATAGTCCACTGGATGTTAATCAAATAAGCAGGTCAGTTAATCTAGGGATAAACACTCAGGCTAGCTAAAACCATACCTTGAATAAACCATTATCTAAAAATTTCAAAAAAATCAATTTGATTATATTAAGAGCTATCAGAAATGGTGTACTCATATGCAGAACGGATTCAGATATCAATCGTTCAATTAGATTGTGAAAAACATCAATTAAGGCTATTGAAAAAGTTCTGTCATCTGACAAAAAGTCATTTATATATATATGACAAAACACAACAATCGACGATGTTATTGATTTTGACTTTTGATATGCCGATAGCTTTTCACAATTTCTATTTTCTATCCAACTATGTATGACCATATATTTATATTCTGTCAAATCTTTTCATTATTCCAATACGATAAATTATTTTGTCTTTTTTGAAGTACAAAATTTCAACCTTGTCCATGATGGGGTACACCTGAACACATAATCTGTCACAGTCGGAGAGACATTTCACAATAAGCAACGCAGACGTATGTATTATATAATAGGGTGTGAACATATTAATTCGGATAAAATATACATATTTGCTTCTATTGAAATGAAGTGCCGAAGATCTCGTACAAATAAAATCAGTGTGTATGACTCAAGACATTCAATCAATTTTCTATTCAGAAAAAAATACTGTAATTCTAAAAACTATGACCAACCCATGAAAAGAAACCGTGAGAAGACTTACATTTTTAATTAACAACTTTACCAAGATTGAAGAATGATGAAAAAAAACCTTCTTCAGATACAAGTGACAATGGAAAAAAATACTACAAGTAGCAGTTTATGCAAATATCATTTGTAAAATTGAATTTTACAAAGTCAACTTGCATGGAATGCAAGGCGTTGTCATATAATTTTAAAATCTATACATCTATAAGCTTATTAGATAATATCAGTGTTTAGAAAGCTGGTGGAATAATAACAATTCTGAATATTGTTTTTTAAATACATATGCCATATACGTTTTGTGATTGATCATGAGCGAACATCGGTGGGTGCAGTGGCGGATCCAGGGGGAGGGTTCCCGGGTGATAATACATCCTGAAATCTTGTAGAGTGTATTTGAAACGGATTATTTTTCTTTCGGGGAAACTTGGTTTAAAGCAAGATCCGGATTAATGTATTCCCTTTTCCCATCGGATCTATCACCCCCTTATTTCTTCTACGCTTGCTCCCTTTAGGCCTTGTCAGTCGCCGGGTGGGTGATTGCCTATCGTCGAATACTGCAGTTTGGAGAATTTTTGGTGGCAATTTTGGTTAACCATATTGCCCTTATTGCGTTGTACAGATATTTCACAAAATAAAATAAGTTGTTTTTATTTAACTTTATCTAATTATTTTAAAATAGTTATAAAAATTATATCCCAACCCGTACAAAAGAAGCAAAAGTAAAGAGTAAAACATAACCGAAGTATATCACAAGTCATTTTACTATTTATTTACTATTTACTCGAAATTCAAGATATCCTTTATAAATATACTATTATATAAGAGATCTTATACAGTGCCAGATTCACAGGGTAGTTCCGGGTTTGAAATCCCCTCTCCCCCATTTTTTTGGACGATCAATGCTTTAAATAGGGACATATGGTTTAACGCGGTGTTTATCAAATATTAACTAGATTCAAAATCCTATTAGCTATGAGAACCAACAACGACATTAACATTTATCTTATATTGTATTACAATTTTACCCCTTATCATATTACATGTAGCGCCCCTGAAGACGTAATTAATTAGTATTTTAGAGGCTCAAATTAACCACACATGATGGTATATATGATAAAACAACGCACTTCACTTTCCTCTTCCATTTCCAGAATATCAGCACTATAGTAAAGACATAGATGTTATACATCTATGGTTAAGATTATACACGTAGATAACAACCAACATCAGTTAACTTTTTTTCACACACTTAAAATCAAAATGATTCAAGAAATATTCATTTTTAACCTGAAAAGAACTTTAAAGATTTGTCCGTGTATCCAATAATGCATGCGCAGTGCAATTAAAAGTTCCAGGTAATATGACGTTGACGCAGGATGTTGCTGGAATATCTGTCTTATTTGATGCATTGATCGTTTAACACTTATTCTACACTATTCTAAATAAGAAAACAAAATGTCGTCAGCAGTACCAATTGGAACGTTTCTTTTAGTAGCATTCTTTATAATGGAGATTATTGGACTTGCAACTCAGTACTGGATGGTAGTTGGCCATTCATCAGGACTTGTAAAATCTCATGCCGGACTCTTTAAGATATGCTATGAAGTTTTCAATCAAGAAGCATGTTTTTATTATCTTCAATATGCAGAGGACTTCTTAAATGGTAAGAATTAATTAACTGTGCATGTTTGTGTATTAAACGATTTATTGTTTTCACGCTTCATTATTTACATGTTAAACTTACACATGTTACATTGTTTAAAGTTAAAGAAACAAACTAATTAAGAGTTAATATGTTTGTCTGCATCACGATATATATACTGACTTTTATCAAAGATGAAATACCTAGGTGCCAGTGTACATGTTGTATTCAATTAGCATCTTATATATTTATGTTACAAGTAAACAATAGTTCCTTTTAGTTTTATCTCGCTTGTAAAAACATGTTTCAAAATCATATTATATTTATTCTTTAAATGAACTATTTTATTTAACATTTTCTCATTGTCACCCCAAATTAAATTAAAAATTATAAATGATGAATTTACAGAACAATGTAGAAGCAGTGGTTCGTTATCTGTAAACAAAACAAAAACCTGCAAAGTACTAAACAAAATATAACACGTTGGTTTAAGGCATTTTCTTATTAAAACCCCGAAACATCTTTATTCTTTTGTGACTTTTGTAAGTTCAAGTACAAGTGTATCGTTCAAGTAGATATGGATAAGATATAATTAAAAAGCACACACGCATGTAAAATCGAAAACTTAATTTCGTCGGTCTTCGACAGGTTAATAGAGAGTTTAAATGTTTTTCCTACGCCCCCCTTCCAATCAATTTTTTAGACCAAAGTACTTTGATTTTTTTTGCTTTACCTGGATAGTTTAAATAACACAATTTTCTGAAAATGATGGTACGGATATAAACATACTTTCGATATCGTGAAACCTGTTCAGGTTGTTACTGGTGATACCAAATCGATACACCGTCATTTTTGAGCACTTTACAATAATCACTTGCTTTTCGGTCATTCAACCAGACAAAATTTAGATATGATTTTCATTTAAATTAGATCTAGGGAATGACGAGTATTTAATTCAATTTTCTTTTCATTTCACAGTGAGTTATATGCATGTTTAAAAATCATTTGTTGTTGAAAATCTGACGTACAAATATTCGTCTTGTATATATAATCAGACACAGTGAAACCACAGAAAGATAGTTTGTTTTAAAGTCGAAGTTTTTTATATCTATTATTTATTTTTCTTGTATTTTTCTTTATTTTCCGCGTCCTTTTTTTACTTAAATTATTATTTCTTTTAGCTGAACACAAATTTTCATCTTTTTATTATTGTAATTTGTTTACAATTACAAGTCAAACTTTTTACTTTCCAAATTTATTTTTTCTTCTTCTTTTTTTCATTGAAACTTTAAAAAAACTCAATTCACTTTTAGAAAGTCGGCGTTTTTCATCCTAAAAATATCTGTCTGATAAGAGAAGCAGAATTGAAAAATAGGCAAAATGAAAACAACCCCAAAGCTTCGACGGACACTACTATCTTAATTCGGATGCCGTATATTATATAGTCGTAGTTATAGCTTAATTAAAACACGTATCAACGCATGACAATTTATTGCTTATCTCAAAAGTTTTTGGTCCTGAATGGTACGATGTTACTAAATATACTTTTTTTTAATAAGTGTATCACAGACGACTCAAAGGTGAACAACTAGATAAAATTTCCGTAAATAATTTTATAATACTATCAATTAATAATGTACATTTCATTAGGGACTATCATTGCTGTTTTTTTTTATTTTCCTATTACATGTACCTTCTGTTATGTGTTGTTTTTTTGTCTCTCTTCATAAACATATTTCTTAGTAACTCAGTCAACCATGTTCGTCAAAGTTTCATGTAATTACTCGCCAAAACGTAATACTAAAAATAAATTAAGGACTAAAGTTATATACATAATATTTATGTTATATGAATATAAGGCACAATTACTACATAAGTAAGCCGCCTACCAAAACCAATAACAACAACAACAGGTACAGGTTCTTTGGTCCAGAAAGATGTAAGGTAAAGGTTTGTTTGGCCCTGAGGGATATGAGGTCACTGCCATTTGACCCTAGAGGGTGTGAGATAAAATAATCTTTGGTCCTATAGGGTGTGGTGTAATTAGTGGTTAATCCAGAAGGCTATGAGGTGAAAGGTTTTTCTTCTGAAGTATTACTCCAAAATGTATTTGCCCCTGAAGATGTGAGGTAAAGAGTCTTAATTCTTGAAAGGTGTAAGGTAAAGGGTCTTTAGTAAAGAAGGCTGTGACATCATTGGCCCTAAAAGGTGTCAGGTGAAGGATTTTCGGTCCTGAAGGCTAAAGTTAATTCTCTTCAGTCCTGTGGGTGTGTTTCAAAATGTCCTTGGTCCAGTAGGGTGTGAGGTAAAGGGTCTACTATCCAGAATGTTGTGAGGTAATTATAAAGAGTCTTTGGTCTTCGAGGGTGTAAGGTAGAGGTATTTTGCTTGAGAGAGTTTCGCATAACGAGTCTTAGGACCCGAAAAGATTGAGATAGAAGGACTTTGGCCACGACGGATGTGAGGTAAAGAGTCTTTATCTCTGAAGTGTGTAAGATAATAGATATTTGGCCCTGGAGTGTGTGAGGCAAAGGGCTCTAATGTGACAATATGATAGGCTAAAAAAATATATATAAATATATATAAAATATATTTATATTTATATTGATGATTATATATTCTTAAAATGTTTATTAAATTGAATAAAATAAATACAGGGGAATATCTATTAAGAAAATCATGAACTTGTAAAAGGTTGTTCAATTGACCGCTACTGCATATGAAATATTTACATGCAGATCATGAGGTGACATGTAACAATTAGTTAAACACTGGACATACGTGTATTGCATACCATGTGGAGACATGTAGCAATAACAATTAGTTAAAACACTGGACATGCGTGTATTCTTTGACCATTCATTTCCAGGTTGGCCAAAACATGTCAATAAGAGTCAACTTAATAGATATTCATCCCTGTATCTTTTAATTTAAGACTATAATGGTCAAATGAATAGAAACCTTGACACTGTTTATATTCTGTATATATACTTGTGTATTTTACTGTATAATGAAGACCGTCCGTTATGGACACTGGTCCAGACGGGCTTGAATAAACTACTATTCCAAATAACCATGTGTTGTGTTACACTTGTTCCTGAAGTGTGTGAGGTAAATGATCTTTCGTCTTGAAGTTTTGAGCCCCAGTCACACTGTCACTTTTCAAAAGCTACGTTTTACTACGTTTTGAAAGCGTAGCGAAACGAGAATATACGTAACGAAGCGTATCGAAACGTAGTGATTCTTTGTACCTGTTTTGAAAATTCAACAACAAACGCAGCGAAAATTTATACGAAGTAGAAACCTAGTAAATAATGTACGTACCAAAGCTAAGCGGAACGTAACAAAACGTGCTAACGTATCAATGCGTGGTGGAAAGTTGGGTTTACACGTATTTATACATAGCAAAACGTAGTAAGAACGTAGCACAAACCTAGTAAAACTTAGCTTTCAAAATAACGAGACATTTTTTTTCAAAACGTAGTTGAAACGTAGCATTTTAAAACGTAGTAAAATGAGACGGCTTAAGGTAAAGCGCGTTTGCTTCTGCAAGGTGTGATGGAGATGTACAGCTCCAGTCACACTGTCATGTGTCAAGAGCTACGTTTTACTACGTTTAGAAAGCGTAGCGAACGGGAATATATAACATATATTTATTGCAAAATTATACCCATAAGGGTCAAGCAATATAAACAAACAATTATACATTTTAAATAAAATGCAATACAATGAAATACAATACAAGATAATAGAAAATATTTTAAGAGTTCAAATTATAAATCGACGTATAAAACACAATCATGGGTCTGACCCCCTCAGTTTTAAAATATACGTAACGAAGCATAACGAAACGTAGTGATCCTTTGTTCAAAACGGGACCTGCCCCGTATGTTTTGAAAATTCAACAACAAACATAGCGAAAACTAAAACGAAGTAGAAACCTATTAAAAACGTACCAAAGCCTAGCGGAACGTAACAAAACGTGTTTACTACGTATCAAAACGTTTCAATGCGTGGTGGAAACGTGGGTCTACAGCAAAACGCGATAAGAACGTAGCACTAACGGGACATTTGTATTCAAAACGTAGTTGAAACATAGCATTTTAAAACGAAATAAAACGTGACAGTGTGACTTGGGCTTTAAGGTTTTTTGGTCCTGAAAGTAGCGATGTAAAGTGTATATGACACTGAAGGGTTTTAGTTACAGGGTATAGACGAACACTTTGTTGCAGATCTTTCTTAATAGCCAAGCTACAAATACAGTTACAGGTTCAAATTTAAATTAATTAACTTATACTCTAAAGTTTTTCTTGTTCAAAATCTTGAAAATGAAATCAAGGCCAGATGAACGCTACCATACGAACTCGCTTTTTAATAAATCAATAATATAGTACGCAAAATATAGCTAACGTGTTGTTTTTAACTCAGCTTCCAGAAACGGCAATCTATTCTGTTAATACAAATTGTATGCCTATCGTTTTCATAAGTAATAACCAAAACGTTTTAATAAAGCTTTTTCTTCTTATATTTTCAGTTCATTATTTTGGTATAGCTGGAGGCTCTCTTTTAGGAAGTCTGCTTTTGTTTATAGCTTGTATGATCGGGATGTGTGGCTGTAGTAAACCTAACCCCAAACCAACAGTACAGAATATAGCTGGTGTCGGTCTCTTCGGAGGTAAGATGATTGGGTAATTTCTACTTAACGTTCAGTGGCAAATATTTCGTAAATAGTGCATATGCAGTACTACCCAATTCTTTTCGACGACTCTTCCACTGATTTCCCTAAACTTGCATAAAATAAAAATTGTATTGGTTATTGGACATTATGCAAAACAAAGTCAATTAACTGAGTCATTACCGAGCTTTGCAGGTATAAATCAATATGCAAATCTGAGTGACTTTATTACAATTATTTTGAAATGTCTATGTTTAACTGTGAACTTTTGAATGTAATCACATTTACTAAATTGTATGATTGGGGTCATTGTTTAGCACGTATCATTGTATCCGTCGTAATTTCTTTTGTCGGGAACAAACGTAACATTATGGTGTGCTTTTACATTTTTCAGATATTGTTATCATTTCGTCCATTCATTGTATACTCGTTTGTGACATGCACGCATAGAAAATTAAAGGATATAGTACATCAATGTGTGACACAAGATCACTAAACTGAGAAACTCGCAAGTTAAAACCTAAAGCAAAAATAATAGAATCTGTATTGCTGTTCTTCAACCCAAAGTACCAGCGATGTGCATTGTTATATTATAACTAAATTCGATCATAGAAAATAACCGAAAATAACTGATATGTGCGTGCTATTAACGGAATCAAAATGCGTTGAATAAACGTATACCTTTATGCGGGATGCTTTTTATAAAATATTTTTTTTAGTTATTTTTAAAGATCCTTAGATATGCAGCCTTATGCGATAAAACTTCACTTGACAATATTTGGTAATAAATGAGTACTTTGGCGTTGTTACCAATAGAAACATTAAAACACGTGCGCAGAACAAACTCACTAATCGTCCTGTTGTTTGACATTATGATAACTAGTGTATCTGACCATCAATTGCTTGAGTGGTGAAATGCATAAAAATATATCTCATTTGTACAAAAATATAATGTAATTTGAAATTATCATCAGATTGCGTACTACTTATATATTAACTCTTATATACGTGTATTTTATTTGCAGGTTTCTTTTGTGGTGCAGCTACTTTATGGTATTACTTGTACTTCTTCAAAGGAACATTTGGTGATATGGCTACACTACTTTCAGTTTTCGGTGTAGACGTCGGACCCGGATGGTCATTTTATTTATGTGCAGCGGCTGGTGGTGGAGCATTTATAATATCATGTATTCTAATATTAGTAGGATGTAATATGCCAGTACATCAAGGGGCAGTAGTGTCAAATCAGCAGCCCCAGACCGTTATAGCAATGACAGGAGGACCTATGCCAGTAGTTCAACATCAGCAATATCCACCAACAGTTGTTGCTATGCAAAATTCGGCTTATAATGATCCGTTTGGACCACAACAATCTTACGGCCATCAACCATCATATGGACAACAACCTCAATCATCTTATGGGAATCAACATGGATACCACCCTCAAACTGAAAAATCATAATCGTATCTACATTGCACTACAACAAACACACTTTTGGCTGTGGAATGTACTATACGTACTATAGATAGGCATGACAAGTTCTTCTATCATCCACAAACAATGATTTATGACATACAAAAGCACACCTACACATATCTTTCATTATAGAGCTATGATTATTTTTAAATTAGACATGAACGGTTACGAAATGTAAAAATAGCAGTAGTTGATTATTTATTGGCCATTAACAGGGGAAGTGTTAGATATACTTGTTCACTTACACTTACCTACATCCGGTTTGTCGCGTAAATGTACTTGATACTTTTTCTATAGTAAGTGCCAAGCTTCATATTTGTAAGTTTGAAAGTGTGACAAATTTTCAGATCAGAAACTTTTCCTTATTTGCCATTGCCGGATAAATACATGTCATTAAATTGATTTGCACATATAAAAGAATGTTTGCTTATGATTTAAATATTATCCATATCTACATTTTCAATTATGCTAATCACATTTTACTAAAACCAATATTTCAATTTCAAGAAAATGCAAATTTTTGTCTTTATATATGAAGATATATAAACCCCAGACGATGTTAAAAGTACTGATGTTTTAATCTTTATTCATGAAGTATAACATATGATGCACGACTAATCCTTGAATATGTTACGTAACACACAGTTATGTTCAATACACAACAGGAATACAAATTTAAAAGTTTAAAAAGCAAATTCCGAAAGTTAAAATTATTTTTATATTGAAGTATCAAGTATATATCTTTCATACAAACACCATTCAGTTTGACCCCACCACATGTTCTTGTTCAGACAGTTACTCTCTCCAAATCAATTTTCTTTCTTTTTGTTTTCGTTTGTTATCTTTTAAATTTAAGAGTTAGATTTGATGACAGATTGGTGTTACAAAATACTCAAGGTTCTGACATATTTTTTCTATTTTTTTGCCGTTGATAAATTTAGAAACCAGTTTAAAAAATAAGGTTCCATCTTCCACAGGCAAAGTTGATGTATTAATGATTTGGCTATTATTTGGCTATTATCTTTATATTACTTTTGGTCATATGGCTCCTAATGGTTTTATGCACTAAAACATCCCTGAAATTCAAATATTCAGGTTTGAGATATCCGGCAAAGAATTTGGGACGCATGATATTTGTAAAGTGTTTTTCTTATTTCGTGACAAGACAATATAGAGCTTTGCATATATTGCATGGTGTCCCTTGATATTGTCATTCTTGATTCGGATGATAGCTGGAGTAACTTACTTATATCTGATTTCATTGTAAAGGTTGAAAAGGTTCAACTAAGTGATTCATAGTCAAACAGCAAATGATTCGTATGTAATTCGTATATATTCGTTTTTCCTTTAAAATGAGAATGACGTGCGTAATTTCTATATATTTTATATTTGCAATGCAATTAAAAAAATCTTATCGGTACCATAAAAATCATTTTACACTAACATTATATTGTGAAAATTGGAAAATTATTCCAGATTGATCATAGAAAACTTAATATTGGCATTAAAAGGAAAAATGTATAGATACGTAACCTTAAAACATGATTAGGTATGAAATTTGAATTTATAAAAGCAAACACCCGTTATAAGTAGTTTCAGTTGACAGCTTCATTAGGTGTAACTCTACGTATCAGTTCAATATAAAGTAAAACATAATAGAAAGTGTTACAGGTTATTTCTACATCTTCCTTTTTACTTTCATAGCTTTTTTATTACCATAGGTCAAATTTAGAGGTTAAGAACACTCTGTAAACGTATATTAACGACAGCCAAAAACACTGAAATCAGAAAATTATATCCTTTATTGAACAATGCAGCCGTGACATAACATGAAAGGTTATGAAGTTCGCAGAAAACATCTAAGTTGTATGTTCACATAGTTAGACGGGGCTCTTGTGTCTTTACTTTTAGTTTTCTCTCCTACTTAAATATGAATACTTTTGACAATTTACCTTATGGTAAGTTACCGTAGTCTGGTAAACATATATAGGCTAGTACTGGTTCATTTTATCTAGATCAATGGAACAGATCACTCATAATATCATTATTACATTTTTGGAAAAACATGAAATTCAATGTAGGATTCTGTTTTTGTATTCATATTAAATTATCGTTTATTAGTTTTGATCTATTTAATTAGATGTTTACTGTTAGTATTTTTACTAATTCCGACAAAGAACAAACTATTTACATACTAATCTACTATTTTCAGAAAATCCAGAATGCAACTATTTCAAATCCATTATACACAAAACAACAATGTGTTTTTCCATAAAAAAATCTTTGCAAAGAAAACATGTGTCTATGAGTTATTTTAGAAGCTGTGGTTATATAGCAGTGGGTATATAAAAACTAAGAAGAAAACTATATTCTTCAAATAATGACCATCATAACAAAGAATTGGAGCATTTCTACTTCTTAAGAGAGAAATGGAATTTCTACAGAAAGAAATAAAACATTGGTTGACATACAAGCTGACAGAGCATTTGATAAACGACTTGAGAACAAATAAAAGAATGAACCATTGCTTATACATATAGATATTAGAAGTTGTGATATGAGAGCCACTGAGACAACTCTCCATCCAAGTCATAATTTGTAAAAGTAAAACATGAAATTCGAAGACCTACACAACTTTTTGCTATTATAGGATTGTTACTTGTGACATCTATCTAACTGAATCGTGAACAGTTTCGAGATTTTTCTGTTAAAATTGCGATTCGATTGGTTCGAAGAAAAAAAATGAAACCTATGATTGCATGCATTTAGTGCACATTGTGTAATTGTTTTGAAAATCCGAACCGTCCAAAATTGAGATGAAAACTGTGTTTATATTTTTTTCTATAATACGTTTTTCGTTAATGTCTTTAGCAGAAACATCAAATCTTTTAAAATAAAAATATAACAATACGTTGTAAGATTGACAATGACATATAAACTGTCCAACATTGACGAAAGGATTATGATATACAACTGTAAGTCACCGTACTGCTATAACACATACTGTATAGTAAGCTTTAAAAGGCCATATGCTAACAATACACGAGAAACAAAAATGACAAACCGCAATGCAAATCGATTTTCTTATCTCCGTTATTAATTTTATTTGGCAAAGTGTATTTTCTTTTCATGATATATTACATCCTTATTGTCAGATTAAATCCATTTGCCAAGTTTTTATTCCAAGATATCACTTCTGATTTCTTTGATAGAAAAATACACTATCAGACTAAATTTTTTACGACCATGACATCCACTGCTGTTGTTTTCGGGACTTTTATGGTGTTGGTATGTTTAGTTTTACATGTGATTGGAATTGCAACGGATTATTGGACGGTCAGCGGTCCTTTGCATGCTGGTTTATTTAAAATCTGTGTTGCTGGTTTGTGCGGTACGTACGTATCATACGATGGCACCTTTCTTAACGGTAAGTTATTTTCACTATTATCAAAACCAGTATGACTATATATATTGTCATTAGAATAGTTTTATTACATTTACAATTGTTTGTTTTCTATCGTAATTTCAAACCTGTTCACAAAATCTTTTCTTTCTTCTTTATTTTATGTCAATATATAGATATTTATACGTAATATAACAAAATACATGGGTGATAATATATGGACTAATTCAGATAATTCGTACATGTTCAAACACTATACAAGTATTTCAATATAGCGAGATCCTCAAATACGAATTCAAAGCCGTACAGCATACACGCAGCATTCAGCTATTTGACGAGAAATTGACTGATGATCTCTGTTTTCTTATCACCCAGTGCCAAATATTTCATGCATATTCAAGATGAGAACAAATCAACAATTGGTACAACTGGGAGGTTCTGCGGGACAACGCGTATATTTAGGCCTGAATGAAAAATGTTGTTAGATAGGACAATTGATTTTGACCTGCTTCGGATTACTTACAGATCGCTCAATAGTTGCTACGATGCAAAGAGTTTGTCAGTCTTGCTACAGTAGGTATTAGATTGAACATGCAAATTTTGAATGGAAGAGTTTACGTATTTATAATTAGTGTGCTTCCCTTATGGTGTAATTGTATCCTCCTGCATAGAAAACTAATCATACCAACTTTTATATAGTTATCAAAGGTACCATGATTATAATTTAATACGCCAGACGCGCGTTACGGATACATAAGACTCATCAGTGACGCTCAGATCAAAATAGTTGTAAAGCCAAACAAGTAAAATGGTGAAGAGCATTGAGGACACAAATTTCTTAAATTATATACCTGGGTACAATGACTGTAAGTGTATTATCTATACAGGAGAAACATATATCTTGTTCTTTCCTAAGAGATTGTCAATATAGAAAAGTAAATACATACGGAACGGATTAAGTTTAGATACTATATAATATTATCAAGTGTTTGTTGACTTTTGTTTGAGGTGTAGATCTACTTCTTCGAGATTTAAACATTTGAAGTATTTGACTTGCAATATAATATTTTTTATTACCACCGTTTAATGTTCACCTGTGACTGTTCTACCTCCTTATGTGAAAAATATCACATACAAAAAATAAGCTGAATTTTTGTTTTTAACATTGCCAGAGTAAAAATATCAACAGTCGGCTTCAGCTTGTTACTTTAAGGAACAATTCAGATCACTAACGTCATTTTCACACTACGTTGAAAAGGGGCTGTATAGTTCAATGGCAAAATATTAGTTTAAGTGCATATTTGATTTTAGATCATTCACTCTCTTTAACGAGCCCTAAATTCACTGGTATTAAAGAGATAATAGTAACTGCAATTACGATTATCTCAATATGGCGACGGCAGATATAGGTAAAATCTTTACTGTCATTTTACTCAAATGTAGCATGTTTTTGTCACAAGTTACTCAGCTGCAAGGTTTTTCTTTACCATTACATCATATTTGAATCGGAACGGTGCATTGGAATTGTCTAAGCGCTTTGAAAATTGCCGTTGAAAAATTCGGGATGATAATCGTAACTCGGATAAAAAGATAATCGTAATTATGGTATTAGAAAATGCGAAGATAATCGTAACTTGATAGTGTTTTTATTGATATTGACACTAAAAACGTATATCTGATAGCACATGATGAAAATATGGTGATGAATTAATCGCGTTTCAACATCTTATGACATATCTTTTTGTGGATATTTTATTAATGGTTCTAATGAAAACAGCTACATACTACCATACAATTGGAAGGGTGAACGAGCTTTAAGAAATTTGGATATGGGAAAAACGCGAACTATGTTAAAATACAGAAAACTCCCAAGAACTAGGAATGTCACAAAATATGGGAATGAGCGATTAGGCAATTTTATAGGAAGTTATGATATATGGCAATAACTGTCAGGGAAAACGCATGTGTCACCCTCCATCATATTTGTGATTCATAAAATTGAGAATGGAAATGGGGAATGTATCACAGAGACAACAACCTGACCATACAAAAAACTACAACAAAAGGTCACCAATAGGTCTTCAATGTCGCGAGAAATTCCCGCACCCGGAGGCGTCCTTCAGCTGGCCCTAAGACTGTTAAAGAACATTGATTTATCCTGAATAAAAACATAGTAAATATAATAAATATTGTTTTAAATCATTTAAAGCAGGTGGCTATGTGTGCTATTTCTCTCTCCCCCCCCCCCGGGAAGCGACTGCTGGTTCAATTCTAGTCAATACCCGTTATGCCATAATGAAGTAGGAAAGCCGTTTAGTATTCGCCAGAGACAGTTTGACGAGAAATTAAGAACAACAGTTTTGCACTTTTGGGATATGGGATATTGCTCCTCCCTCCATTTTCTCCCAAAACAACCCACCTTAAACGCGCACATAACATTGAAACTTTGAAAACAATTAGAATATCTACTTACCACAATACCTGACCCGACAGCTGCCTCATTGTCAATATATTGAACAGGTACATAGATATAGGAAGATGCGGTGTGAGTAAACTCTCCATCCAAATAACAATTTCAAAAAAGTAAACCAATACAGGTTAATATACGACCTTCAACATGTATACATTAAAAGGTAATACATATTGTTGTCTGTTTTAAGGGCATTTTTTAATAAAAGTGTGAATTTCAGACCTAAAAAAATTAAAATCAACTTGTCAAAATTTTTATTTCTAGAGTTATTTTGAATACCTCTATTGTAGACCTGTTTGTAAATAAAAATAAAAAGTGCAATCTTAAATACTCTTTAAAATGATATCATTTTCATAATGTATGTACTGTTTCGCAAAGGACATTTGTCCACTACGAAACTGCTTTTAAACGCACATCTTATTGCATTTTAATGTTTCCTATAGACATTCTAGTTTGTTTTACATTATAAACTAGAAAGATCTCATTTTTTTCTGAATGTGAGAACTATTTTCATCGCTAAATATTAGACAGTACTTTACATATAAACGTACAACTTATGTTACGTAGTGGACATTTTCATGAGTGTCGAGTGGAAAAACCCGTTTGGATCGTACTGGACAAAAAGTTTCGTAATTGACATCAAACCTATACTATGTTCATAGCATACTGAAAATTGCATTAAACTAACCCTTGCTATTTGTGTTGTTTATATAGAATTGAAAAAAATAAAAATCTCCAATACTTGTTTCGTAGGTGACCGTTTTGTAGTGGACATATTTACATGTTTTTTTTCCCCACAATCTCCATATTGCAATAGTAACAAGAAAGATTATATTCATCAAAACACGTATTAAGCTGTACACTGATTTTGTTTCATAATTTTAGAACCTGATACTGAAGGGGGTTTGAACCGTTTCGAAGTGGACATTAACAAAAATACGGTATCACTCTGGTCTATTTGATGTGCACTTTTTTGTCAACAATTAAAGTGCCGTTATTAAAACATCATTTCTTTTGTAAGACCCTTATGTTTATATCTCTTGCAAACATTGAGCATGAATGTTGAATAGGGCGTCTAGGGAAATGCCAGGAATCCATAGCTTATTAGTCCCTCTAAAAATATTATGTTTCTTTGCTTAAAAAATGTTAAATCTAATTCCATGTAATGACTGCAGAAAAACATTACTTGTAAAGATCATAAACATTTTTTTTAAAGTGGCTGGGACAGGAAATCACGGTTTTGTAAAAAAAAAAAACGCCAATAAATCTAGAGATATATTATATAAATTTGCCTTAAATATTAACCTGTAAGTTTCTTCATTTTTTTTATTTTCCGTTAATGTCATCCATTAACTGTACATTTGCATTTTAATACACACAATACCATTGAAATGCTGAAAGACACATTTATTTTTTCAGTTACTATTATCCAATAAAGAAATTACGATTATCAAACAAGAAAAATTCCATAGAGTTACGATTATCATCCCGAATTTTTCAACGGCAATTTTCAAAGCGCTTAGACAATTCCAGTGCACCGTTACGATTCGAATATGATGTAATGGTATAGAAAAACCTTGTAGCTGAGTAACTAGTGACAAAAACATGCTACATTTAAGTTAATTGACTGTAAAGATTTTACCTATATCTTCCGTCGCCATATTGGGATAATCGTAATTGCAGTTACTATTATCTCTTTAATACCAGTGAAATTAGTTTTGTTTAATTAAATGGAAGGATAATGATATATAAATTGATCCTGAATTTTTCGTCTGAAATCACAGTTATCATTTTAAATGAACCATCTGAAAAATATTCTATAAACGCATGTGGTCTAATTATATTTTAATAAATTAAATACATTTAATCCCTTCAGAACATGTACAACTTATGTTATGTTTTGGCAACTTTTGCCATTAAGTAAAAAATCATGCTGTAAAATAATTTGATGATGTCATGACTTTTTAAGGACACTGAAATTATTTTTCAGTGCACTACCTTGGTACTGCTGGATGTTCCTGTGTGTGCGCCATACTCCTGCTGGTGGCCTGCTTGGTTGGATTTTGTGGCTGTAGTCGGGAGTATAGTAAACCTGTTGTCCAGAACTTAGGGGGATTAGGAATGACAGCAGGTATTGCACAGATATGTTTATTCATAATCGTGCTGTACTTTGACCTATACAGAGTTACTCATTCAAATTGTGACTTGGATTGGAGAGTTGTCTCATTGGCACTCAACTACATGTTCATATATTTATGAATTTCATCTAAGCCGATATTGTTTTCTGTTATCGGTTTAATTAATTCAACATTTTTCTTTGCTTGATAACAAGATTTTTTTTAAAACTTAACTCAAATACTCACAAAACTTAGGTTTTAAATGTTATTGGTTATCTTGGTGTAATTAAGGGTGTGTGAAATTATACAACAGAGATACATATTCTGTACACTCTTGATTAGACCAAGATACCGAATTATAAAGCGTCCCTTTACTAATATTTACAAAATAACATAGAAAACAACACATTGAAAAATATCAAAATATCAAAATAATATCAGATTATTACATGGCATTTTCATATTGCATGTATGATCAGCCCTAGGTTCAATGTCAGCCCAAGAGCCGCACGCTAAGCACCAATTCGAAAAATATGGAATTTACATCAATCTAATGCTATTATCATACAGTAAAAAGTATATGTTATTTAGTCGAAGTATATGAAACCTATTTTTATTACCTTTTGCATATGAATAAAGGCAACAGTAGTATACCGCTGTTCAAAAGTTGAAAATCCATGGACAAAACACAAAATCGGGGTAACAAAATAAAACTGAGGGAAACGCATTAAATATAAGAGGAGAACAACGACACAGCATAGAAATGTAACACACACAGAAACGGACTAATCATTAGACAAAATCCGATGAGAATAACAAATACAACAATGTATAACATCAAAACCAAATACACGAATTAGGGATAGAAAAGTACCGTGACACGTCTTATAGTAATGTGAATTCACACTCAAATACAAGAGAAAACAAATGACACAACGGAAACACAGCGTTAAAATGTAACACACACAGCAATGAACTTTAATATAAAAATGGCCATATTCCTGACTTGGTACAGGACAATTTTAAAGAAAAAAATGGTGGGTTAAACCTGGTTTTGTGGCATGCCAAACTCGCACTTTAATGGCAATGTTAAACATAACATTAAATTGACAACATAATATTACAGGAATGCAATACAAATAAATAGGATAACATATTAGACAAAGGAAACACATGAAAAATAGCAATATGAAATTAAAATGACAATATCACAAAATTGTCTGTTATCAAGAAAAAAAATATGTAATTGTGTCAAGTTTTTTTTAATCCCTGGTGTAAATAGTTTAACACCGTTGAAAAGATTTGAAAAATTTAGAAATTTAGTAAAAGAGGGGCTTAAGATACCAGAAGGACAGTCAAACTTATAAATCGAAAATAAACTGACAACGCCATGGTTAAAAATAAAAAAGACAAACAGACAAATAATAAATAGCACATAAGACACAACATAGAAAACCAACGACTAAGCAACTAGAATCCACTTAAAACTGGGGGCGATATCAGGCTCTTCGAAAGGGTAAGCAGATTCTGCTTCACTCATCGTGTTCCTTATATTTTTACAAATCCGGTAGGTCACATTCGTGAAAAGGAAAGAGTATTGTAGTTAAAACATAAGAAACATATCCGATATCATCTGTGTAAAAAACCGCGCGCCCTTGATTATAGCTATATATAACGAATTAAGTTTTCATGAAGCGTTCTTTTACTAATTTTCCGGCATGTGAACTTGAAACACTGAATCATGTCCATTGCATATGTGTTCAACACCGACGGTGCTGCGTATGGCAAGTTTTTATTTCTTTCATTTATTCATTTTTATTTTGGGGAATTTTGTAGAGGTGAATACACATGCATTGCATTATATGTTGCAGGGATCTTCGGAACGATTGGATTTCTATGGTATTATCTGTATTTCTTCAAAGGATTTTTCAACAATGGAGTGATCCTATTTTCTTCCTTCGGAAATCCAGGCTGGTCATTTTATTTGTGTGCAGTGGCAAGTGGGTTGTCCTTAGTCATGTCAATCACGCTGATTGTAGTCGGATGCAACATGCCCACATCCAATGGCGCCATAATGCCACAACAACCTGCTGTGATAACTATGCAGAACCAACAACAATCGTACCCACAGCCATCAGCACCACCACAACAACACATGTACTAGTGACATGACTATAATACATCATTACCGTCCAAATCTTCTGTGGTTTATCTGTATGAAGTGATTAAAATTTTGTAGTAGATTAAATCATTAGAATAATACTAATATATAGATATAAAAAGATGTGGTGTGAGTGCCAGTAAGACAACTCTTTATCCAAGTCACAAAGTGTAAAAAGTAAACAATGTTAAATAAAAGTACGACCTTCAACACGGAGTTTTGTCTCACATTGAACAACACGCTATAAAGGCCACCAAAATGACTAGTGTTCAATTATTCAAAAAGGAAAGGCAACAGTTAATTTATAAAAAAAAAACGAGAATCGAGAAACATTAATGAACCACACCAACAAACGACAACTACTGAACTACAGGTTCTTGACTTAGGACAAATGCAAACAAATACATCAGATTTAAAAGTTTTTAACAGGCGCCAACCTTCACCGTAATCTGAGAAATAGTAGTGCAACATTACAACAAAAAAGACACACTTTAACATATCCGTTTTAATAAATGGCTTATGCGGCGTTCACACAGTGCCGATTATGGATCCCGTTTGAGATAAGACGGTGCTTATCTGAGAGCCCCAGTCACACTGTTACGTTTTACTACGTTTTGAAAGCTTAGACGTTTTAGCACGATATTGCGTCTCAAATATTAACGTCAAATTTTTACGTTTTAAGGCGATTACCGATTATTTGGGATAAGTTTTGTATATCGCTTGCAATTTTTGTTTTGCACATCAATATGGATACTTCTTATAATGTTTTGATTTAATGAATATGCATTGAATATTTCCCAATGAAGGAATATATCGTATTTGGGTAATGCATATCTTTATGAAATGAGAAGATATACGGTATGATGAGTGCCAATGAGACGACTTTCTACCAGAGATCAATTGACATAAAACGTATTAAAGTGCACAGTTTTCCCGTTTAGATCCGAAAAGGAGGAGGATATATATTTTGCTTTAATATCAAATGTTTGTCGGGAATAACAAGTTAAACGGGTCTTATAAAATTCACTATACTTTCTTTAACAGCGGTACAATTAGATTATGAAATGAAACGATTGTCAGGAAAAAAGGTTAATTATAATTAATGTCATATGTTTACAAGCTTTGTATGATGTGGAGAGGTATATAGCCACGCTTTAGGCCCAATTTTATTTTCACTTTCAATTCTATACACATGAATCTTATTGCTGAAAAAAAACGATGTCAGTTTACGCATTCCAAAATTGAAAATTTGATAAAGATGATTTGTTATCCTCTTGTGATACAAAGCTGTTTCACAACTTAAGAACCTCAACTAAACGACCAAACCCAGTCATCAGATTTTTTTTTATGATACTTTGTGGTCTTGTTGGTAGTATCTGACTATCAAGAACATTCTATCTGAGGAACTATTTATAGATGATCCACCATAAATAGCGTACCCCGAATCGACAACGTTGAAAACGTACGAAAATCGTCCAGTGGACAAACTTGCAAGACATTTCATTTCTTTGAAAACGAAGTCGTTTTGACTACGCAAGTTATCAAAAAGTATGTAGCTGTTTTGTAAAGTTAAAGCACAATTACGGAAAAGGACTATTTAGTAGGGATGGCAACGAGTACTCGAGTAACACTTTCCGACACAAGCCGTAAAAACTTACATTTGTTTGTTAATCAAAACTTTTATGTATTCGTAATTGGTATGAGATGTACATTTAAAATCAATTTTATTACTCTGTATTTGAAACTTAACTTTAATTGTTCAATTTACAATTTAAATATCGTCGAAAATACGAGAGTGACATTCAAACCCAAAAGTTGAAAATAAATGACAACGTCATGGTTAATAAAAACAAAAATCGAAATACGATAGTGCAAAAAAAAAACACAGAAAAAGTAAAGGTACAAGTAATTTGAAGTCCAATATTGTTGTTAACAAATTCATGGACAAGTCGTATTATAACAATTACCCACTCATCAGGAACATATATTGTCTACTTTAAATTGTGGGACTTTTCATGCAAATATTCTTGATTAAATTGGAATTTTGTTCTTGAACACGTACACAAACAAAAATTGCTATTATGATAGGTTATTGTAAAAACGGCGGTCGTTAATTCATTGCTTAATTGACACAACAAAAACCAGAAGAGTAAGCTATGTTTGTAATACGTTTGTCTTTCGTTAACATGTTTAAGAAAGGTGATAATAAAACCCCACCTAAAATCTAATCTTTTCAATAGACATTTAAGATTCATCCGAGTACTCCCGAGTAATCGAGTATCATGACCGAGTATCCGAGTATTTAAATTTCAAATCTTTTGACCTCCCTACTATTTAGTATGCAACTAATCTAAATTTTTAATAAACAACTTCGCAAATGACAATTTATGTGTAAAACATGGCGAACTCCGACATTGGACATCTTGCAAGACATTTGTCAGAAGCCGTTGCATTTTTACATGTAGTGTGAGTGCTTCAAAAATTCGATTTTGATATGGTATATGTATGCACATATGTGAGCCGAATTTACACAAACGAAATATCATACAATCTTATATTTTAAAACCTATACATTTTGATAACGTAACATCTTCCAAAATCTGACCAATATGAACACTATTTGTTTTTGCCAAAAAATAGCTTTGGTCCTATCAGAAACACTTATCCAGTAATATTGTTATACTTTATATATTCATTCGAATTTTCGTGGATATAACACTATTTTGAAGAACACAAACACCCCTGCTAAAGTGATTATGCGTATAGTCTGTTACGTCTGACACGCATAGTTTTGACGTTTTGTTAATATGTTGTCCTTATTTTAGACTCAAGTAAAATATGATAAAAACAATTTGTACTTTTTTTCGGAATAGTATTTACCTGTCTAGTCTATGGATATAAGTTTTACATAACTTAACTGTTATGATTTTATAGAAAATCTGTTTATTAGTGTGGACTGGTTGATAACAACGAAACGGGAATATACGTAACGAAGCGCATTGAAACGTGTAGTGATCCTTTGTTCAACACGGAACATGCCCCGAAAATTGTAACGAAGTGGAAACCTAGTAAATATGTATCAATGCTTAGCAGAACGTAACAAAACGTACTGACTACGCATTGAAACGTACCAATGCGTGATGGAAACTTGGGTCTACACGTACTTGTTCGTAGCAAAACGTGATAATAAAGTGGCACACAACTAGTTAAACCTAGCTTTTAACATAACGGGACATTTTTACTCAAAACGTAGTTGAAACTTAGCATTTTAAAAAGTAGTAAAACTTGACAGTGTGACTGGGGCTTAATTTAAAAGACACGACAAGTTAAAAAGTCGGATTACTATCATCATTGATCTGGAATGTCCTAACATTGGCTGCTGCCCAAGTCACACTGTCGAGTTTCAAGAGCTACTCTTTACTACGTTTTGAAAGCGTAGTGAAACGGGAATATACGTAACGAAGCGTATCGAAACGTAGTAATCCTTTATTCAAATCAGGACCTGTCCCGTATGGATTTAAAGATTGAAACATATAGAAACCTAGTAAATGCGTATCAAAGCCTAGCGGAACGTAACAAAACGTGCTAACTACGTATCGAAACGTATCAATGCGGTGCGTGGTGGAAACATGGGTCTACACGTACTTATACATAGCAAAACGTTATAAGAAAGTAGCACAAACCTAGTAAACCCTAGCTTTCAAAATAATGGAACATTTGTATTCAAACGTAGTTGAAACGTAGTATTTTAAAACGGAATAAAACGTGACAGTGTGCCTGGGGCTTTATCGTATGCGTTCGTAACAGATTCCCTACGGATCGGAAATGGTCGGGAGAGGTCGACAAAGCACCCCGACAGTTAGGCGTGTCCCGTAACATTCAGCCGATTTTGTCTTGTGTGATTACAATCGTGACTATATCGTGACAGATCCTGATGTATCAGATTAAAACGTAACATTATTCTGTGTTTTCTGGACGTGGTCCTCTGAAACGTGCATGATCATCTGGAGAAATTTGCCATTGCAGTTGTTTTTGGCGATTGAGTCCAGATTGCATATAGATCTTGCCAAATACCAACCTACTTTGTCAAAACCGTTCCGGAATAGTCCCGTTATAAATACAAATTTCGGCAATGATACCCACGTCAGAGTTCTGACAATTACTGGAACACAGTACAACTGATAACAGGCAAAACCGTTTGCATTGCGGTACATCAGACTGTGGTAGGATTGTCTTCCGACAGTACCTGAGCATCCTAAATATGACGGCATCGGATCACTGTCTGGTTAGTGTCTGGTCTTTGTCGGATCACATTCGGTCATTTAGAATCGAAAAACTGTCGGGACAGATGCGGGACCATGCAAAAGATACAAATCGGATTGGAATCGAATTGAGAACGGGATTATCGGACAAATTCGGTTGAAAACGGCTGAACTTTGACGCTTCCTGAACAATATCTCATTGTTGTCGTGATGCAATAAATGTTTTTACAAATTTAAAATTTTAATTCTAGTCACGATTCACAGGAACTTGATCAGAAAGTTAAGCGTGGAATAGTCTTGTCAAGGCCGGCTGTAAAAATGGCAAATGTGTGACCCCAACATAAGACACCACATAGCAAACTTCAAACAGTTGCTCGAATTATTTGAATTACGAATGTCTCGTTATCAATTCGTCTGTATATCTAAAAATGAATCTATTTCTATGCAATTCCACAGAAAATAAAAGAACAAGATAAGAGCATAGCTAGAATCACTAAACATAATTTGTCTGATACGGCCTATTACAAAAATACATGAACATCTGCTCAAAAGACAACGCATAAAAAATACCAAAACAATTCAGTAAAACCGGTGCAAACTTTTTGGACGATCTTCCATAAATGGTAATGATACAATTGAAACCGTACCCAGCAAGAACATGCTGACACAAAACAGTCGAGGCATGAGTTCTTTGTAAAACAAAGTAATAGCTTTAGACTCATTTTTAGATGGGATCTCAACAGACTATGACATAAAATGTAAACAACCGAAATATGCGAAAACAAAACTCAAATTTAAGTCAATGATATACTAATAAGTAGATGTTGAAGGATTTCCCCTATGAGGCACTCCCGACCAGAGACAAAGCTATCAGTTGAAAAGGTCTCCACTCATTAGATTGATTTAAAGCAGAAAATAATCTAATAAACTCAGACTGAACGTGGCAGGATATTCATAAACAACAACAAAAATAATAGAACAAATATCGGAGTACTCGTAGTTACAGACAGCTAGTTCAAAGTCCCAATAACAGTTTATAAAAAATCATGCATTTAAGACTTTAATGTCCATCAGTACAGACATACAACATCTACTGAATTTAGTGTTAAGACGTCAATAAATCATAGTATCGACAAATTGTGTAGCCATGAATGTGCAAATGTATATTATAATAATAATAATAGACGCATGCCGCAGGATAAATTGAGACAGAAGCTAAAAATTATTTGAATGGCCTAACGAGTCCATGATAGATTCGGTATCAGAATCAGGAACAGAAGACATTTAACTGACAATAATTCTCAAATACTGCCGTCGATTAACGAAAGTTTTTACTGGATGAAGTAATGAAACGATTCAACTTAAGCATAAAGATAAAGATGAAAACGACTAAGACAATCAATTGTTTTAATATGAAATATTAGTATGTGAACTAAAACAGGAGAAATAATTTCAATAAAAGGATAACAGAAACACCCGGTTATCTGCGTAACTCTGTTTTAAAACACATACTTATTTTTATGCGCAATCTTAACTTATCCGTTCCTAACCTACGTTTTCACAACACTGTATCCGGTGAAATAAAATTGGTCCTGTTAATTTAATTGATACAACGTTTACGATTGGCTTTAAAACCTGCAATAAACCCTCCTATTAATGGAATTTCCACCAATTTGTCATGTTTGATTGGTTATTTTAATCGAATTTACATCAATTCTATTTGGAACATCTCTAGGGTAAGGCCCTGACTAAGCATAAAAAAGGAAACAATCTGATTGGTATGATGTTATTCAAGGGTTCTAGTTGAACTCTTGCTCAGTGAGGGTTGGAACCGGGGTAATTTGTGTTGACTCGAGAGGTTCGAATAAACTCGGATTGTTGTAACCCGAGAGGGTAAAGTTACACAGTTTCAAGTGAATTCGGCCGTTGTGAAGCATGCACAGTACAATTGTTATCAATTGGTACCAGGATTATAATTTAGTAAAAGAGGAACGATAGATACCAGAGGGACAGTCAAACTTATAAATCGGAAATAAATTGACAACGCCTGGCTAAAAATGAAAGAATACAAACAGACAAACAATAGAACACATGACACAACATAGAAAACTAACTTGCCGGTCACGATTGTACACAAATCATTTCCTGTTCTTTTTTTGGAGACGTCATTTTGGTGAATGTCGTCACTACTCCTTCTCCATAAAACAAACATGAAAAACACCTCACATACTAGAGACGGAACACCAATATGGGTCGTTTGCACAGTTTGGTGCGTTCAGATCTCATATGTAATGCAAGGTTCGCCGGTGGATAATTATTTTTAAAGACTTGCAATTAACCAACCGGAATCCTAGAATATTACATAGTCAGATGATATTCAATAAATTCATTCAACATATTTAGATATTTTGAAAACTAACGGATTTTTTGTCGAACGTTGCAGTTTTAGGTACACATATTCATAAAACAGTCTTTACTAAGATATCTAGCATATTCATGTCATCATCTCATTATAATTCAAGACAAAGTTTGTTTAAAAAAGAGTAAAATAAGATGTACGGAAACTGAGTTCACCTTTTTTTTCAAAGATTTATCAGAAGAACCGTTGAATTGAAAATTGTAACCTCCTTAAATGAACGAATTGAAGATTTTCAAACATGTTCCATTATTGCAAGTTACTGCCAGTTCTTTGGTCTTCTTATTTAAATTCATATGAGTTGGGTGAAAGATACGTTCATGAATTTTAGACCGTTTAAGAGTTTTAGGATCTACTGTATAGATGGCATTTCTTTTCATTTCTAACAATACTATTATAGAATCTCCCGCGGTAATCTTACAACTTTCTATCAAGTCCAGGCTTGTGTAATATATGTGACTTTCGCCAGAGAAACTTGTACAAGTAACATTATTTACGTCGTTAAATGTACAATACACTTGTGAATCATTAATAACTAGATCACAAACATCGCCCGGTAAACTGAGTTTCTTTAAACTTATCCCGTTGTAGTCAATCCAAGAAATATAGTCGCACATTTTTTCATCTATCATCTGTTGACAAAGGACTACAATTTGACTTTCAATAAAAGTTACTAATTTACAAGTTATTGAATGATCATTGTCAACTTTAATAGTACGTGCAAGTATTTCTGATTCTAGATCCATAAGGTATATACCGTCTCCTCCAACAAGCAGGACGTTGTTTGAATCGACCGTGCATATTGTATCTTTACACAGAGTCGCACACTCAGAATCAATTTGAAACGAATTTGACAACCCATCCTGAAGGTTGATGACTTGCAGGTATAGGGTTTTGATATTTTCCAGTGTATATTGATTATAAGAAATTTTCTCTTTGATAGTTATAACGTTGTTCTCGTCGATAAAGCAGCAACCATAAAACATACACGACTCATCTGCATTAAATTTTCGCGTGTGTTTAATAGGTTGATTTTCCTCTGAATGTATATGCAACTGAGACTGTTGCGCCATACTACTTCCTTGCGGGCTTTTTGAAAGTGTCTGCTGAGTACCTAAGACATGAACCATTGCATCAACATTTTCAATGACATTTTCAGGAATAAATTGAAATAACATGGTATTGATATCTTTCTCCAAACACTGAATTTTCTCTTCATCTGACTTTTGAATAGTATTGAGACGTTTTAAAAGATAAAGCAAATTTACTTCACTCTCTAATTTTTTTGTGTTTTCAATTTCTTTGGTGTTTTCTTCTGTTGTTTGTTCCAGAAAGTTCAATTGATTTGAATTGCTCGATAATTTTTCTACAACCTGGCTGTAATGAGTTTCCATATTTTTTTCTAATTGATTCATACAGTCTTCAACGCCTAAACGTAACTGATTAAGTCGATCAAACTGTTGCTCTTTATTCTTGTGTATTCTACCAGAAAGTTCATCAAATTCCTTTTTCAGTTTTTCGATTACATATTTCTGTTTGTGAATTCTTTCTTTGAGATTATGCAATTCTGAGCTTTCCTTGATTCCCATGGCAGTTTTCTCTATATGGTTAATGTCACATTCTATATGGGACCCAGATAAACAAGTTGTGCACAGAATTTCATCGTGACGTACACAAAAAAAGATTAACTTTTGTCCCGCATGCACTTTGCAGTTCTTTGTTGAGGTTTTCTTAAAGTTAGACAGTTTTTTTATTTCTTTAATGTCATGTGGTATAGAAAATTTTCTATGAACTTTACTACAAGGTCGACAAACAGGTTCTTCACAATCATTACACCATAGATCAGCAACATTATTTTCCTTAACTCTAAGGCAACCGGCACATGTCTCTTTACTTGCCATGACTGTAAATATAGTTCATTAGAATTTATAGAAACGGACTTTCAATCAAAATAACAAGTTTTACAACTTAATTATATTTAGTTTTAGGGGTACTGTTTATAAGCTTTTTGAAAAGGATCATCAAAAAGAATCAAAAGAAGGGAAGTATCAAATTGACTAAATTCCAGAAAGGATTAAACATGTATATTTAACGCTTGTTATACACAAATAATCTCCCATCTGTATTTAAATTATATAGTAATGCAAACATTGAACTCAAAAGGACAAGATTTAAATATGTAAACTATGCAAAATATATGTTATGATGGTATGATACTAAACCCCTAACGGGAAGGATTATGCCTGATGTTCATATGATGAAATCATAATCTTTCAGTCAGTTTAATTGAAGTCTGGAGCTGGCATGTCAGTTAACTGCTAGTAGTCTGTTGTTATTTATGTATTATTGTCATTTTGTTTATTTTCTTTGGTTACATCTTCTGACATCAGACTCGGACTTCTCTTGAACTGAATTTTAATGTGCGTATTGTTATGCGTTTACTTTTCTACATTGGTTAGAGGTATAGGGGGAGGGTTGAGATCTCACAAACATGTTTAACCCCGCCGCATTTTTTTCGCCTGTCCCAAGTCAGGAGCATCTGGCCTTTGTTAGTTTTGTATTATTTTAATTTTAGTTTCTTGTGTACAATTTGGAAATTAGTATGGCGTTCGTTATCACTGAACTAGTATATATTTGTTTAGGGGCCAGCTGAAGGACGCCTCCGGGTGCGGGAATTTCTCGCTACATTGAAGACCTGTTGGTGACCTTCTGCTGTTGTTTTTTCATTTGGTCGGGTTGTTGTCTCTTTGACATATTCCCCATTTCCATTCTCAATTTTGAATAAACTCATCATAGATACCAGGACTAAACTTTGTATATACGCCAAACGCGCGTTTCGTCTACAAAAAAACTCATCAGTGACGCTCGAATCCAAAAAAGTTAAAAAGGCCAAATAAAGTACGAAGTTGAAGAGCAGTGAGGATCAAAATTCCTAAAAGTTTTGCCAAATTCAGCTAAGGTAATCTATACCTGAGGTAGAAAAGCCTTAGTATTAACGTTCATCATCTAAAGTCAATATTTGTTTAATATAAAAGTACATGGCATTGCTAAATAATCTCCACTGGAATGAGATACATTAATGCTTATCCAACTGACCACTTAGCATCATTGACTGTCTATTAGAAACCCTTTCGTTATGCAATCACATGTATCATTTATTTATCTATTGACACTTTGTGAACATATACATATGAACTACATGAAGACTTATATCGTAAACTGTTTTATATAATGCTACTTACTATGTATAACATACCTTTGATCGCATTATATATATATCACATTAATGTTTAATATTTCTTTAGATTTATCATTTTTATGTGCAATTGAATATTAAACTTATATTGAATTTCTTTACTTTTATAAGCTTTATTACAAAAGCAAAAGATCTCGTAATCTCTATAAAAATAACTTCGAACGCAAAGGACATAACCATCAATACGAAAGCCCATACACAAAACTATATTAATATGTTAGAATATGAAAGGACTTATGTGACCAACAGGACTTGCAAAGATAAGCAAATCCTTTTAAGGTGACTGATGGAGTTTGAACCTTAAATTCTTATTTTTAAAATTGTAAATCTATCAATGAAAATTTTAGAAAGGTGTGTTATAAATCATGTGAATATCGAGCCACTTAATACTGAGCTGACATCAAAGATAATAATAATAAACAACTGTAAAGACTATAAGAACCTTTTGACCAATACGTTTCTTTGCGAGAAGCAAAGGAAAATCTCAAAATTTAAACTAAACACACGCACATGAGTAAACATGTTAAGATGCAATGTTCTATTGTAGTGCCTTACCTCTTTATACAAACTCTGTAATAATATTGATATAATATCCTTGTGAACCTCGACTTATAAACAAATTGTTGTTTAATGTACCAAAGGCTTTCTTAAAGTCAACAAAAGAGGCATATAATCGTAAATGATAAATGATAATTATCCCAAATTAATAATAATGAGTTATTTCAAAATTTGTGGTTATACTGTTTATGAAATATACACAATAAATAAACTGTAAGACTTTGGACGAGCTTACCTAGATCGCGTACTGTCTCCACTACTTACGAGATAAAATATGTTGATACAGCAATCTATTAAAGGGTCATTTGCAGTGGTAAATATATATCATAAGATACTAAAAATGATCTTTACTATCATTATGTACTTTATACTATAGATTTTTCTTTATCATTCAAGGATCCACATGTGTATATATATATACATACAATATTAGGTCAATGTCAGAAAAATATACCTTTTTTGTATGAGGCTGAAAAACTGGGGAAGGATGAGATTCTACCGAGTTTCCCAAGTTTAGCGCCGAGTACAAAAAAGTTCATATTTGTCTGACATTGACCTTATGTTGATTTTATATTGCAACTTAAATAAATACATTCATAGCTATTTATATTGTAACACACATTTCAAACTTATTTTCATCCCTTAATGAACCCCTGACTGTGGAAAAATTGTTCCATGAAGAAATTGACATGGCAAAAATTATAGCTGTGTTACTATAATTAGGAAATAGGCACAACTAGTTGCAGTATAAAGCCAGTAACATAATCGGGAAAATATCATGACCAACGATGACGACTTGACTCCTGTCTCCTAGCACCGGACCGAGCTAGGGACAGGCACATATAACATTTGATTGTTGAAACACGTTTCTAAGCACACAATTGAACCCTTGCATGTTCATTACCATTACGATGTACATAATATTTTTACAAGCCACTAGCTCCTGAGATCAATCTCGGTTTTAGTTGAGTGCATTTTGGTCAGTCTAGTTGTCTTTGTTTGAGTTTTTGAAACTGGTGTTAGTTATTTTGGGGTTTTTTTTCCTGATTTTTTTGCCTTGGCTTTGTCACTTTGTCTTCTATTTATTTGTTGTATCATCATTTAAGTATCCTCCGTCTCTCTCTTTGGTTTAACTTGTTAATGTTTTCATGCTTTGTTATATATTTTTATCTCACATAAAAAAAAACCACATTCATTATGAACCACAATAATATAATGGTTACAACGAGCTTCGTAAAGTCAAAGTTTAAGCAAAAGAAGTGGTAAAACATAAACTAGAGGCTCTCAAGACCCTGTGTCGCTCACCTGACTCTACTTGGGTTTTTGAAGTAATATTTAGAAAAAAGACAGTTACTTAAGTAATGATTGAGGCCAAATTTGGTTTCACATTGCATTCCATTCAGTGGTTCTCTATTTCTCTGTATTTCTCATGGGTCTTATGTTAAACTATGTCCCACGCTGGCTGCAATCTTGTATGATGAACCGGCTAATAAGTTACAATACTTGGATAGCACCTCATAAGGAACATTCATGCTATGTTTGGTTTCATTCCATTCAGAAGTTCTCTAGAAGAGGACTTCTGTATGCATTTTCCAAACGGGGCCCATGTTAAACTAAGTCCTCCGCTGGCGGCTATCTTGGTTGATGGATCGGCTACAAAGTAACAACACTTAGTCAGCATCTTATTAAAACATTTGTGCCATGTTTGATTCTATTCCATTTAATGGTTCTCTAGAAGAAGTTCAAAATGTTAAATTAAATTTAAAGTAACATTCATGCTATGTTTGGTTTCATTCCATTCAGTAGTTCTCTAGAAGGAGACTTTTGTATGCATTCCCCATGTAGTCCTATGTTAAACTAAGTCCCCCGCTGGTGGCGATCTTGGATAATGGATCGGCCACAAAGCAATAACACTTGGTCAGCATCTCATAAGAAACATTCCTGCTATATTTGGTTTCATTCCATTCAGTGGTTCTCTAGAAGGAGACTTTTGTATGCATTCGCCATAAGGTCCTATGTTAAACTAAGTACCCCGCGGATGGCCATCTTAGATGATGGACCTGTTACAAAGTAACAACACTTGGTCAGCATCTCATAGTAAACATTCATGCTATGTTTGGTTTTATTCCATTCAGTGGTTCTCTAAAAGAAGACATTTGTATGTATTTTCCATAGGGTACAATGTTAAACTAAATCCCCCGCTGGCGGGCATCTTGGATGATGGATCGGCTACAAAGTAACAACACTTGGTCAGCACCTTATTAGAAAAAAATAGTGGTTCTATAGAAAAAGTTCAAAATGTTAAAAGTTACCGACAACTACCACGGACGACAAGTGATAAGAGTAGCTCACTTGGCCCTTTAGGCCAGGTGAGCTAAAAATGGTGTAATAAGTCTGAATTGTTTTACACTAGTTATTTTGGGATACTTTATAACAGTTAGTCAGTATGACACAAGGCTCCGTATTGAAGGCAGATGAGTTCTTTGACCTGTAATCATTTACTTTTTTTAAACATTGTGACTTAGATGGAGTGTTGTCTAATCGGAACTCATACAACATCTTCTTATTTTTAGGTAATGAAGTTGTTATAAACTACAAATATTCAATACAAGGTTTGCTCTGTTGACATTGCGCAATTTCCATGAGAAAATTAAATTAAAGATAAAATTAAAATGTATTAATAATGTACAAAGTTACTACTAGTAATATTTCTTTCTAGACAGTTGGTGTTGTCATTTGTTCTCTTGTGGAAATTTGTCACATTTGTATGTATGCTACTCATTTCTTATTTCCTATCGTTAATTATCCATTTTTAGATGGTGACGGTCCCTTGTCACCATCTTACGGTGTTTATATTTCTCAACTTGTACGATTCGCTCGTGTATGTAACAATTTTTTAAGTTTTAACGGGAGAAATTTATGTATTACTGAAAAATTATTACACAAGGGTTTTCGATATCACAAACTAGTCAAAACATTTACTAAATTTTATCACCGGTATAAGGACATCATTCGCACATATAGCTCAACATGCAGACTTTTAATACGTTTTTCACATCAAATATTTTATGAAAATATTCTTTATAAAGCACATAAATGTCAGTATTCACCTCAGAAGCTAACAAAACCTTTAAATAGATAAAATAAGAAGCGATATAGTTACGATACTGTTGTCAGGTCATTAAAGATTGCATATTTTGGCCTTACTATTTATTCACTTATAGGGTCTTTGCATTGGAACTAAACACATTTATTTAAAAAACAGTTGTTGGCATGACACGGGTTCTGTTCTTCTCATATATGTTATGATGGTATTATACTAAAACCCTCACGTGAAGGATTGTGCCTGATTATCATATGATGAAGACATATATTTTCAATCAGTTTACTTGAAGTCTGGAGCTGACATGTCAGTTAACTGCTAGTAGTCTGATGTTATTTATGTATTAATGTCATTTTGTTTATTTTCTTTGGTTATATCTTCTGGCATCAGACTCGGACTTCTCTTGAACTGAATTTTAATGTGTGTATTATTATGCGTTTACTTTTCTGCATTGGCTAGAGATATAGGGGAGGGTTGAGATCTCAAAAAACATGTTTAACCCCGCCGCATTTTTGCGCCTGTCACAAGTCAGGAGCCTCTGGCCTTTGTTAGTCTTGTATTATTTGAACTTTTAGTTTCTTGTGTACAATTTGGAGTTTAGTATGGCGTTCATTATCACTGAACTAGTTTATATTTGTTTATGGCCAGCTGAAGGACGCCTCCGGGTGCGGGAATTTTTCTTTACATTGAAGACCTGTTGGTGACATTCTTTTTTATCATATTCTTCAACACTGAAGAAAAATAACAGATTCAGGTAAATACGTGGTTCCTAAATAGAAGTTCAAAGATTGAAAAGTTCATGGACGTCGGACCCCAGATTTAGTATATTCGAAATGAAATCTTTCTAAATTATGTTTTAAACTTTTAAAAAATGCATTTATTTATTCATTTATTTTTTTATTTTTTTATTTTTTTTGGGGGGGTTAATTTTTTTTAACCAGTATTCTTTTCCAGTATCAAAATAATTGTTTTGTACACTACTTTGTAATGTTTTTCACTGAAAACGTAGCATTATAGTGTATTTTCCGGAATTTGCCGAGTACCACCGGAATGCTATTCGATAACGTTACGGTAAGGCATGTGAAAACAATCAAAGCATGTGACAAACTTTTCAAATCAGCCCGCTAAGGACCAATTCACAAAATATAGAGTTTACGTTAATGTAATGTTATTATCATAGAGTAAAATCCTTTGTTATTTAGTCTAAGTATATGATAAGCACATTTATCACTAGTCTATTAATATGTTAACCTCTTGCTTATGAAACAGATACATATTTACTACATTGAGACCTAAATCGTTAACTTTTATATACTGCTACTTATCGTATAACATATCTATGATCGCATTACATATATCCCATGCTTGTTTGATATTTCGTAAGAATTATTATTTTTATGCAATTCAATATTATAAATCACCCCTAGTTTTTGGAGGGGTTCGTGTTGCTTAATCTTTAGCTTTCTATGTTGTGCTTTTATTTGTCTGTTTGCCTTTTTCATTTTTAGCCATGGCGTTGTCAGTTTATTTTCGATTCGTGTTTGACTGTCCCTCTGGTTTCTTTTGTCCCTCTTTTGAACGATTCATATCTTTGCGGGCATCAAAGGAAAACTCAAAATTTGAACTACAGAGTAAAATCACAAAAATACGTAACTTCGAAGAAAATTCAAAACGGAAAGACTTTTTCATTCACGGTCTTTTATTAAGACGTCATACAATATTGAATATGTTGATACCGCACTCCATTAAAAGTCATTAGTAGATTAAGACATAATTAGGTTCAAAACATGAGTTCTACTTTCATTATTTACTTTGTAACATAAAATTTTCTTGATTATTAATGGATTCAGATGTGCATATAAACTAAAAATAAAACCGAAGAACAATCATGACCAACTATGACGATGTAACTCGTCTCAGAGCACCGTGTCGAGCTTGAGACAGGCACATATAGAATTTGCTAGGTCATATTCCTGACCTGAGATAGAAAATCGTTCATTGAACCTGGTTTTATAGCTAGCTGAACCTCTCACTTGTATGACAGTCGGATAAATTTGCATTATATTGACCATAATGTGTCAACAAAACAAACAGACATCCTAGGTAAAAATGTCATTAAGAGAGGTACAGCAGTCAACATTGTGTTATAATATTTATCATTATAGCAAAAACACAGTCCGGATTTTTTCGCTGCGTTGAAGACTCATTGGTGGCCTTCGAATGTTGTCTTGTCTTCGGTCGGTTTGCTCAATGCTTCCATGCTTTTCAACTTCGTACTTTATTTTGCCTTTTTAACATTTTTCAATTCCAGCGTCACTGATGAGTCTTTTGTAGACTAAACGCGCGTCTGGCGTAAATATAAAATTTAAAATCCTGGTATCTATGATGAGCTTATTTGTTATGATCTCTTTGACATATACCCCAATTACATTCTCATTTTAAAATATGTAGCAAATAAGCACAAAAAGATATATAGACGAAGCACATTAGCAAAATTGAAAGACAAGAATATTAGATTTTTTTTTTGTAATTTATTTTTATTTCATCTGAAAATACACCAAGTATATATTGTGATATATAATTATATAGTTATTTCATAATACATATTGATTTTAAATTTTTCAATAACAGTCTAAAATTAAAAAGTTATTTATGCTAATTGTTCTAAATTTTCCACTAGATCATACACATCTTTTATCACTCTGGATTCGAATACCAGAATATGCTGATAAGGTTAATGATTGCATCAGCCTTCTCCTCCAGCCACATGCATCACTGCCTATACAATGATGTTGAACATGAGAGGTACCAGGAGAGGCCACCAGAGATCATTAACAGATAACATATTGGACAGTCACATTATAAATGTCAACCTAAGTCAAGGGGAGATAATTCAAATACATCAAACAAAAACTAGTATATCAACATATATATAGCAATAAACATAGATAGTACTTTTAAGATGCACACAAATCAAAATATTAGAAATTACCATAGCACATTAACACAATGACGGGATGAATAAGTACAGAGCCACGTCTTGTAACAAAGAAACACAAAAGGGCTTACAGACAAAGCACATTAGCAAGAATGAAAGCCACGTATATATTTTTTTATGAAAGTTAACACACGCACATCGATTAACAAGTTAAGATGCAATGTTTTCTTTGATTGTCTAAGCTCTGTATACATGCTCTTTAAACATATTGATAGAACATCCCTCTGAACCTCGACATAAAAAACAGGTGAACAAAGTATCTATTTACTGTTTCAAATCCTTTCTTATTACCTAAATCTCTATTTACTGTTTCAAGGGACTCCTAAAGTGAAATAAACAAGCATATAATCGGAAATAATAGATGATAATTATCCTATTGGTGGTTATACTGTTTTCTCAATGGTACAAAATATATTTTTTTTTAAATCAACTTTGGACACGATAGTCTAAAACAAGCTTACCTATATCGTTTACGGTCTTCTTTGAAGACGTCATACAAGATTAAATATGTTGATACTGCAATCTTTTAAAGGTCATTTGCAGTGGTTTAGATACAGGATTAAGTTCTTAAAATTACCTTTTCTTTCACTATGAACTTTGTACCATAGAATTTTCTTTAATATTAATAGATTCACATGTGCATTTAAACTTATAATATAACCGTTAAACTATCATAACCAACGATGACGATTTGACTCCTGTATCCTAGCACTGGGCCGAGCTTGGGACAGAAACATACAGAATTTGCTGGGTGAAACACGTTTCTAATCTCCTAACCGTTGCATGTTCATTACCATTACGATGTACATCCTATTTTTACACCGCACTAGCTCCTGAGATCTCCCTTGGTTTTAGGTGTGGGGTGCGTTTTGTTTAGTCTTGTTTTCCTTGTTTAAGTTTTTGGGACTGTTGTTAGTGTTTTTGTTTTTTTCTTTTTGCTAGTGTTTTTGGTTGTTTATCTTTTTTGTTTGCCTTGGTTTTGTCATTTTGTCTTCTACTTATGATTATTTTTTTCAGTTTTCCTTTTTTCTTTGGTTATAATTGTAAGTGTTTTCATGTTTTGCCAGATCTGTAATTTACCACATTTATTATGAACATCAATACTTTCTAGTTTCATTAATAGATCGATACAAACGGTTATTCATCTAATAAAACACAAAATATATATTCAAAATACTTCGAAACGAAGAAATCAGAAGATGTTACATCAAATGAAAAGGTTTTCCATGCTAATTTTGCTGTTCCGAATATAGAATTTTCGAATTGATGAAGTACGCTAATCAATCCACAGTCAATTTAATAATGATTAGCAAAAGATTAAAATTTAATCTCAAAACCGCCATTTTATAGGTAGTTTATTCATTGTCCAGTCTTACAGACGTTTATGAAGATGTTGTATAACCTAATAACGTCTCTCTTTTAAAATGCGACAAATCTCCCATCATAGAGTCTGATCGTTTTAAAAACCACTCAAACAAATTCTTCTCCCGAACTACTAAACAAATGAAACTTTTAATTATAAAGTGCACACAAAGATTTGCCATTTACGTCGACCCTTATAATGACTTTCTTTATCATACAAGAAAGCATAGGTTCTTTTATTCACCGTCAAAGAAACCTAACACGGTCACTGTCAGTCGAAGGAACCGCATAAAATATAAATGCACTTTTCGTCTTGATCTTCTGGTATTTTCTAGTTAGTACAATATATTGCCTTGTCATCCCATTATCACAGCACCAACGTTGACTGGGACAAAATCTTCGTTAATAAATAAACTAGTCTCAAAACAAAAAGAACCATAAGGTTTATGTATTTTGACACATGAAATTACCAATTTGCATGATCTCGTGTAGTTAATACACAATCCCTAAATAAAGACAACCGTAGTATACCGTCGACTGAAGTGCAACAAAAACAAACGCCAACATATATAGAAACGAACTATTTGTTAACAGATGCCATATTTCTGACTTGGTACATGAGTTTTTACTCATCAACTCTAAACAATTACTTCAACCATACCAGTCCAAACAATTATCATGACAATGCTATTTTATAAATATTTGAACTATAAACGAAAAGACATAAAATATTATCTAACCGAAACCACAACAAAAACACCAAAAACATATTAATGAATGTTGGATGTACAAAATACCGAGACACACCGTAAAGCAATGTAAATTCACTCTCAGTAAAACAGCCATATTCGGTACTTATTGGATATACGACATAGATGGTAAACTACAATCTTAGACGTGGTAAAAATGTCATAAGCTAGTTTAGACAAACACACTTCGTAGAGATCAACCGATTGTGATGGTGTCCAAATATTTGCGGAGTGTCAATTTTATTTTTTTTCTCTACATTATCCTGTGAAAAGCAGTTTCTTCGGAAGGAGAACATCCTTGTTTATGAAGTACGTATAACTTAGTGTTATAGTAATGTGAATTCACACTCAAATACAAGAGAAAACAAATGACACAAATGAAAGTTATGAGTGAGTTCTGCTCCATACGAGTATAATAACAAGTTGGCCAGAACGGGTGCACAATTAGTTATCATTGGAATACAGACTGTCTGTTGAAATATTAATCTTCCAACATCTACAAATATATTTTCGAATAAAAAGTCGAGCACTTAGATAATATCATCTTCACTGTTTTTCTGATAGAGTTAGTGTGGTTCTTTACAAAATAAGAATTATTATAACCAAAAACAAGAAAATAATATGTTTATACATTTATAGAAAAAGCTCAACTTAATGAGATGGTGCAGTTGGTCTTTCAATTAGGAATAGGGAAAAGTAGTGTAAAGCGTAGAAAAATCAGAGGTCTTAATGGTGCAGCAAAATTGCAGAGATTGTAATCTAAGATTTAGCAGTAGATCTTTAGAATTGTTGAGAATCCACATGTAATTGACACCACTGGTTGAATATATCTCATTACAATATTTTTGAAGGCCATATTTACTGTTAAAAAAATAGAAGTCAACACTCAAGAAAGATGTTTAGTCGATGATAATCCAGGTATGTATCTTTCTTCATACATGCATGGAGTTTTGTGAAGTTTTTATATTTTGACTGTATGTTTTCATTGTCTCTTTGATGTTAATACCAAATGAAAGAAGGACCGATTGTGATTGTATATTTATTTTTCTTGCCGATAAATACATAAGAAAAAACTCATAGTGTACGGGTGAATTTCTATGTGTTCGATTCGGGCACATTCATTTAGTGTGCGCCACTATTGCCTGATCGTGTACTACTTCTTATGAAAGAAACACGTACTGAATCATCTCTAGACAGTTTATTCTTGCACGTGCACCTGCAAAATACTTGTTTCAATGCTGCTCTAAACTGAGAACTCATCAAGAAAAAGATCCAGAATATACATTGGTATCCAACTAATGTGACAACCATACCGTAAATATCCCATACATCATCAGCACCTTCCGGTAAAACCGAACGCGGTCTATCAGCTGCCAGCTCATACGAATATATACAGAATGCAATTGCATCTTGTAATTCTGCAACAAGAAACACGAAAAGAATAACTAGCACTAGAATATTGGTTCTTCGGAGCTTGCTTTTAGAGGAATAAGACTCCTGTATAGTTTTGCCCATTCCATTTGATCTAAAACAAAGACTTCTTATGAGAGACAGGGTCGTTACTAAAAGCACGATACATGGTAAAAATCTTGTTAAAAATCCATTAAAGATATAATACATCATAACAGACATTCTCAAATCTATGATATTTTCCATATACCATGCTGGAATGTTTCGAATGCATCCTCTTGGTAAAGATTCATTTATTGTGAGTGGTTTTATTTCGATTGATAAAGCTTCGTTGATGTAAACAGCACTAGATCCAACAACGAAAACGAAAAAAGATATGACAGACATTTTGATTGTACATATACGCTGTGCACGGAAAGGCCATGAAACTGCAATGCATCTTTGTAAGCCTAACATGGCTGTCAACCAATTAGATGTCGATCGAAATATTTGTTGCGTTATATAGCCAACATGGTGTGTAATACACCAACCATAGAGCAAGTACGTCTGGTGATTTTCAAGAGAATAGATATAAATATGCAAAACAACAATTGGAATGCATACCAACGAATCGGATATTGCCAGTTCTATTAGCAAAACAGAAGTCGGAGTTTTCAACTTTTGCTTACAAAAGACAAAAATTACTATACCGTTTGCTAAAATAGTCAACAGTCCTATCAGTGGAAACACAATGGCCAAAACAGGAATATGTTGTAACGGCATTTTGACAGAGTAAGGTTCATCTGCATAGTAGTAATAGTAATAATCACTGAATGCGGATCCATTTCTCGTAAAATTCGCATTTAACTCTGAGCTATTCATAACTTATGGCAAATTCGAACTGAAGTTTCAGAGCCGTGGACACAAACACACTTAAGAATTATAAATACATGTTAAAATAATATTCATAACATTTCCAGCGCTTACCTATATTATTATATTAAATCCTAAACTATTTGATACCATTCATAAGCGTCTTATACTGATTAATTAAATTTGAAAGCCTTGCATTGTAACTCTCTGACGTGATCGCTACGTATATAAAAACCGTATCAGTACAAATTTGATTTCATTGTATACATTTATTTGTTATACTATCGCTATCTAGGAAGTATCAATATGGTTACTATATTTATGGCTAATTTTAAAGTGATATTTGTTGATTAATGGCGTGGCTTTTCTTTACACGAGAGAAAGAGTGAGGTCCCGTACAATTCAATATTGGTAATGATATACAATTGTTTAAAAAAAACGTCATACGAATACGCACATTGTATTACACCAATGCCAAAAATTTGGACAATACCAATTGCATATGCAATTCTTCTATCAGTCACGTCTTAATCATTGAAACTGAACGGACGTGCCAGGTCAGCTTATGTTTATCCACTTACTTTTATAGGTTTCTTATGGTACGGCTCAACGCAGGACATCAACAATTATCATAATCGGTCTGTCGTTTATAAAACGCCGACTAATGAAATGCAGCATACTAACAAGCAGCAAATCTATACTACTAGAGGAAGAGACCGATTTCATTGATTCCTGACTTGGTACAGGCATTTTCTAATATAGAAATGGTAGGTTGAACCTGTTTATATAGCTAGCTGAACCTTTCTCTCGTAAAACAGTCTTTGGGAAAATATTTTTTCCACAGAAAATATCCAAATTCGGAGACCGCATACTGCATGTGATGAAGTGTTTTAAGATTGTATGTTTTATCCGATTGAGAAAGGATTTTTCTTCCATAGTGTTACTCATTTGTATCCTTTTTGATAATTTTAACGGTTTTGCGTATCTTATACGGGTATTGAGCTTAAAGGATAAAATAAAAACTACTAAAAATCACACTTTTCCTAGGGTATCTAATATTTTTCTTTTCCAACCGAGATGAATGGTTTTTTTTTAATTATGTTCCTTCATTTTCATCTTTTTAAAACAAAAGAATTAAAAACACTAACCATGTTCAATCAGAATCCGTTCCCAACTTATTCAATATTATTGTAGCCTTTGTAAAACGTCACCAGTGTCACAGTAGAAAGTTGATGTACTTTTCTGTAAAAAAAATCATCGGATGTTACCTTATTGATTACAATTTTGTTTTAACTTCTAATCACAAAATATACAATATGGTCTTAAAGTGAAGATTTTAGGTACTGACGTTGTTTAACATCTTTATAACGTTTTTAAGTATTCTTGTCTTTGTCTTGTTTTTTTGGTAATGTCTATCTAACATGTCTCGGTACTTGTGCATCCCGTCATTGTGTTATGCTTTTGTGATTTTTTGTATTCTTGTCTTTCGGTTTTGCTGGTGTGCAGTGTCTGTATGCCTTTTTGTGTTTCTTTGTTGGCGTATTTGTTTGTTTTTATATTGATTTAGATTATTACACAATATTGACTGCTGTACCTTTATTTATAACGTTTTTACCTTTTATGTCTGTTTGTTTTCTCCACAGAGCGTTGCCAATATAATGGATTTGTATGCGACTGTCATACAAGTGAGAGGTATAGCAAGTCATAAAAAAAGGTTTAATCCACAATTGTCTACATACTTACATACTAATACCTAGTCAGAAATATGACAGTCGTTACACATTCGATGTGTTTGCGCTTTTTATTTTGCCATATGATTAGGGACTTTTCCTTTTGAATTTTACTTGGAGTTCGGAAGTTTTGTTATTTTCCTTTAAACAAGAGACAAAGGGTATTATGTGTTCCTACATCTGGAAAAGGTTGAGAGGGCGACATTAAATTAATAATCTTGTACAGCTTTTTTTTTGGTCATGAAATATTCCCTTTTTTCTTCGATTTTAAAAATATCTTTTTTTGTTCCGTTTGTATCGTCTGTCTCTTATATTTTTCCAATATGTGTTTCAATTATGATTGCCTTGAATATCCATATACTCCGTTTCTTTAGAAAAAAAATAGAATATTATAGTCAGGCTAATAATAGGGTAACAAAAACATGCCGCTGTTTTTCATATGTGTTATCTATACTTTTTAAGATAAGAATTTATTTATATCTGTTTACTTAGACGTTGTGCGAATCAGACTCAAGACTGAACACACTATTAAATAAACTCATCATAAATACCAGGATTACAATTTCTATATACGCCACACGTGTGTTTCGTTTACAAAGACTCATCAGAGACGCTCGAATATTTTTTTTTTATACAGATCAAATAAAGTATGAAGTTTAAGAGCATTGAGGACCAAATGTTTGCTTACTTACACAAACTTCGTTTATTCATAGTTATAAACAAATATGTGGAATCGTAGAATGAATATTGAGTTGTCTCTCTTGCCTCAGTTGGACAAAATAAAATTTTATCCTTTTGATCAAATACATTTTAACGGAATAAGCAAAGACGAATTAGAGGAGAATACAAAAAATAGTGTAGACATTAATTTGGGAAACTTTAATAAGTTTATTTAATAGTATTTGTATTATAAATAGGAAATATGAAATATGGATTTGTGGTATGATTACCAATTTGTCCAACAAGGTTCAAATGACTTGGATTCAATTAGGTAACTAGATAGCCAAACAACCTTCATCAATGAGAACATTCTTTAAAATATAGTCAGTATTTCAAAAATGTCCCGACATGACTAAATATTAATTGATTCGAACGTAGAAAGCAAGTGCTTAATTTATATGTATAACAAAGTAATAAACAATAAACAAATATAACTGACAGCAACCTAAGCCACACACTGAATACCAGGCTCCTGGCTTAGGACATGATAATGTAGAAAGTTTATATTATTTGTAAACGCTCAACCCTCGAACCAACATCGGACAGGCTCCTGGCTTAGGACATGATGACGTAGAAAGTTTATATTATTTGTAAACGCTCAACCCTCGAACCAACATCGGACAGGCTCCTGGCTTAGGACATGATGACGTAGAAAGTTTATATTATTTGTAAACGCTCAACCCTCGAACCAACATCGGACAGGCTCCTGGCTTAGGACATGATGACGTAGAAAGTTTATATTATTTGTAAACGCTCAACCCTCGAACCAACATCGGACAGGCTCCTGGCTTAGGACATGATGACGTAGAAAGTTTATATTATTTGTAAACGCTCAACCCTCGAACCAACATCGGACAGGCTCCTGGCTTAGGACATGATAATGTAGAAAGTTTATATTATTTGTAAACGCTCAACCCTCGAACCAACATCGGACAGGCTCCTGGCTTAGGACATGATGACGTAGAAAGTTTATATTATTTGTAAACGCTCAACCCTCGAACCAACATCGGACAGGCTCCTGGCTTAGGACATGATAATGTAGAAAGTTTATATTATTTGTAAACGCTCAACCCTCGAACCAACATCGGACAGGCTCCTGGCTTAGGACATGATAATGTAGAAAGTTTATATTATTTGTAAACGCTCAACCCTCGAACCAACATCGGACAGGCTCCTGGCTTAGGACATGATAATGTAGAAAGTTTATATTATTTGTAAACGCTCAACCCTCGAACCAACATCGGACAGGCTCCTGGCTTAGGACATGATAATGTAGAAAGTTTATATTATTTGTAAACGCTCAACCCTCGAACCAACATCGGACAGGCTCCTGGCTTAGGACATGATAATGTAGAAAGTTTATATTATTTGTAAACGCTCAACCCTCGAACCAACATCGGACAGGCTCCTGGCTTAGGACATGATAATGTAGAAAGTTTATATTATTTGTAAACACTCAACCCTCGAACCAACATCGGACAGGCTCCTGGCTTAGGACATGATAATGTAGAAAGTTTATATTATTTGTAAACGCTCAACCCTCGAACCAACATCGGACAGGCTCCTGGCTTAGGACATGATAATGTAGAAAGTTTATATTATTTGTAAACGCTCAACCCTCGAACCAACATCGGACAGGCTCCTGGCTTAGGACATGATAATGTAGAAAGTTTATATTATTTGTAAACGCTCAACCCTCGAACCAACATCGGACAGGCTCCTGGCTTAGGACATGATAATGTAGAAAGTTTATATTATTTGTAAACGCTCAACCCTCGAACCAACATCGGACAGGCTCCTGGCTTAGGACATGATAATGTAGAAAGTTTATATTATTTGTAAACACTTAACCCTCGAACCAACATCGGACAGGCTCCTGGCTTAGGACATGATAATGTAGAAAGTTTATATTATTTGTAAACGCTCAACCCTCGAACCAACATCGGACAGGCTCCTGGCTTAGGACATGATAATGTAGAAAGTTTATATTATTTGTAAACACTCAACCCTCGAACCAACATCGGACAGGCTCCTGGCTTAGGACATGATGATGTAGAAAGTTTATATTATTTGTAAACGCTCAACCCTCGAACCAACATCGGACAGGCTCCTGGCTTAGGACATGATAATGTAGAAAGTTTATATTATTTGTAAACACTCAACCCTCGAACCAACATCGGACAGGCTCCTGGCTTAGGACATGATGATGTAGAAAGTTTATATTATTTGTAAACGCTCAACCCTCGAACCAACATCGGACAGGCTCCTGGCTTAGGACATGATAATGTAGAAAGTTTATATTATTTGTAAACGCTCAACCCTCGAACCAACATCGGACAGGCTCCTGGCTTAGGACATGATAATGTAGAAAGTTTATATTATTTGTAAACGCTCAACCCTCGAACCAACATCGGACAGGCTCCTGGCTTAGGACATGATAATGTAGAAAGTTTATATTATTTGTAAACGCTCAACCCTCGAACCAACATCGGACAGGCTCCTGGCTTAGGACATGATAATGTAGAAAGTTTATATTATTTGTAAACGCTCAACCCTCGAACCAACATCGGACAGGCTCCTGGCTTAGGACATGATAATGTAGAAAGTTTATATTATTTGTAAACGCTCAACCCTCGAACCAACATCGGACAGGCTCCTGGCTTAGGACATGATAATGTAGAAAGTTTATATTATTTGTAAACGCTCAACCCTCGAACCAACATCGGACAGGCTCCTGGCTTAGGACATGATAATGTAGAAAGTTTATATTATTTGTAAACGCTCAACCCTCGAACCAACATCGGACAGGCTCCTGGCTTAGGACATGATAATGTAGAAAGTTTATATTATTTGTAAACGCTCAACCCTCGAACCAACATCGGACAGGCTCCTGGCTTAGGACATGATAATGTAGAAAGTTTATATTATTTGTAAACGCTCAACCCTCGAACCAACATCGGACAGGCTCCTGGCTTAGGACATGATAATGTAGAAAGTTTATATTATTTGTAAACGCTCAACCCTCGAACCAACATCGGACAGGCTCCTGGCTTAGGACATGATAATGTAGAAAGTTTATATTATTTGTAAACGCTCAACCCTCGAACCAACATCGGACAGTTATCAACAGCACAACATGAGTACAAACTGAAAAGTTAGTTGGAAATGGCGGGAAAAACAACTATAACTCAAAGACGAAAGCCACGAAAGTATCGATCTATTAGTTCACAATCTGTAAATATAGACTTTACAAAACATAAAATTTATAAATAAGTAAGTGGTTATGATATTACATATCGTATTCCGTGTTGTGAAGACCAGATGTAGATGTTGAACAAAAATAATACACTTCAAATTCGAGGGATGATGACTGATCTGACCAACTCTATTTAAAAAAAATAGATTAAGATATTGATACAAACTTTAAAGTTGAAAATCATGGTAGAGGAAAATTGTATTGCTAGTAACGTAACAATGTTCGGAAATTCGATAGGTTAACATTTTGAAGTGAACTAAAATGGCACATAAGATTAAACGAAAAAGTCAATATTCAATTTTGGTGACCCTCAGCGCTTATTCAAGATTTACCTTTACAAGTTACGCTAACATTTCAAACAAGTACATTTTGAAACCAAGGAGATTGAAACACATAGCCAAATTTATCAAAGATTTTGCCTAAGGGAGTCTGAACCTAACTTTCTCAACTATTTCGATAAAAAAATGAGGTACACTAAATTTATGATCGGAGCTTTTTTTGCCCCTAAAATGTAAAAATAGTAAAATAACTGCAATCCTTCCTATTAGTAAATAATTTTAATTTTGTTGCTAAATCAATATGTGAAAGATTTATCATGTGACAAACATGTCGGAAAAAGACATGGAAGATATCAAGAAGACATTCAAAATTCATAAGTAATACAGAAACAAGAATAATTAAAAATGAAAGATAACGGAAAGACAAACAAGTCGTTTCATAAAATACTTAATATAAAACTAAAGACTGTAATAGAAATATCCCATCATAACTAGGGTTGATCTTGGGTGTGCGATATGATCATGGCAAATAAGTATAAGTCATAGTAACACACATTGATCATTCGTACAGCAAATTTTGATCTAAGCAATGTGAAAAGCTACCTCTAAAATAATCTCAGGTCAAAGGTAATGCTTTACCAATGTATTTGTTGTTGAGGTAAATTACTCTCAAAAATAGTCGACTAAAAATGAAAATACAGTATAGTAATAATTACATCTTGACCAAAAGTTAGGTGAGAAATCTTCCTGCAAAAGATCCCATAAACGATAGAGGGAAATCGGGATTTGGTAAAGCATGCCCCATCGGTTTTATCATGCTCTATTCTAATTCTATACATTTCTCAAAAAATACCAATAAGGTGGTAACAAATTCAAACGTATACATTTCCATTTGAATATCATTGTTCTTAAATACAATTCATTTAATAAGAAACACAAGCTAGAATGACGAAGAACCAAAACTAAAGATAATTCTTTTCATTGCATATATTGGTTATGTACTAGTATTTCTATCTTATCATGTGCACACCAACTATCTTTTTTTCAAATAATCATTTGATAATGAAAGTGTACACATTGATTCAAAGGTTTTTTGGTATCAGAATTTCATAGAGGTACTCATATTTAGTTAGATTTACAAGTCATACATTAAAATTGTTATGGAGACAAAACTCTATCTGCCTTCATTTTTACTATGCACTTTTTACTATACTAGAACTGTTATTAAACATGTATATGCGACAGCTATGGAAGCTTATAATAGTCACGAGTTGAACAGTTCTCAGCTCAACTTGTTGACATAAATAAGTGGTAAAGTTGCATTATATCCAACCTTGTTTCTCGTTTCTCGTTTTGTTTATATAGATTAGACCGTTGGTTTTCCCGTTTGAATGGTTTTACACTAGTAATTTTGGGGCCCTTTATAGCTTGTTGTTCGGTGTGAGCCAAGGCTCCGTGTTGAAGGCCGTACTTTAACCTATAATGGTTTAATTTTTAAATTGTTATTTGGATGGAGAGTTGTCTCATTGGCACTCACACCACATCTTCCTATATCTATTGTGTACTTGGTAGTGTGTACTTGTTTAGTTATTTTCTAAACTTTCCGACTTTCAGAAAGTGTACTTGTTAACTTCCTCTGAACAAGTTGACTTTGACAAAGTGAACAAAAAGTATAGACTCTCCTTGTGTGCATGGTCTTTGTTCACTTATACCATACAACTAGTGTGCTAGTCGCATTGCAACATATCTTGTATACTTCATTTTGTCACTTGTTTAGTTGTTTTCTTAACTTTCCGACTTTCAGAAAGTGCACTTGTTAACTTCTTCTGAACAAGACGTTAGTTTATATCAACAAAGTAAACAAAATGTTTATTCTCATCTTGTGGTGTTGTTTTTGTTCACTTTCCTTGCTAATAATGTTTACTTGTCGAGTTGTCTCTCACCTTTCTCATTTACTAAAAGTATACTTGTTTTGTTTGTATATAACTAAGTGTACTTTTCACAAATACACTTGCTTTGGGAATATTGCAAGTTTATTTGTTGAAAGTTAAGATCAAAGGTGACCATGCATGAATCCATGTTTAATCAGGACAGGGGCATATAAAATGTGCAGCGGGTTTAAACGTTTTGACCGGCATATCAACCTTCATCCTAACGCGAGACAGTAGTTTAAAATATAACATATCATAATGAAATGCATATAACTTCAACGTCTGCAATTTAGAGTGCTACTGTTAAAGTATAATTTTTTGTTTTCAGCATATCCGGCAAAAGCCACAAAGATTTAATTTTTGAATAAACTATCAAACATAGTTTAATTTGAATCCAAACGGGCCAAAAATCAATTAAAACCTAATATATGTATTATGAAACTTAAACATTATGCTTATTACCAATAAAAAGATTATCAAGTTCGAAATTTGGGAGTGTCTATGTTACCGTTCTTGAGTTATGGCCATTTATAAATATAAAAAATGCTAAATCTGCCGTTTCTATTCTCTAACTTTAGTTGCCTCAACCAAATCTTATAAAACTTATATAAAATGCTTTAATATTACCATAAAACACAGATCAAGTTCGAAATTGGGGGTCACACTTAAACTGTTCCTGAGTAATCATGCCTCTTTTATAAAAAAAATTAATAAAAAAAAATATATATATTTCCAGGCGGGGGCATCTGTGGCCGATGGAAACATTCTTTAATTTGTTTCTAAACGCCTTTTTAAAGATATAGAGTTGATTTTTGGTATGTGAGTCTACTGTGTTGAGTTACAGATCCAGTTTACGTTTCGTTGTGCTCCTCTGATTTTTGCCGAAATTTGGGGCTTTGGACATTGAAAATTTCTGGAAAAAAACAGTTAACCAGACTTTTTTCTAAACGCCTCCAGATATTGGGCAATGTTTGGGATGCGATTCCACTATGATGGGTAACAGATCTAGTTAACGTTTCGTTCTGCTCTGGTATTTTTTGCCGAAATTAGCTATATATATATATACGTTGGTGACCTTCTGTTGTTGTTTTTTTATTTGGTCGGGTTGTTGTCTCTTTGACACATTTCCCATTTCCATTCTCAATTTTATTGACGGTTTGTGAGTATTAGATACACCATGAGGGCGTTGTTATCCCGAGTTGGTATATCTAATGTTTACCTAAATATTATAATCAATGTAAATGATAGATTTCTATAATGCAAGAGGGGGCTGGTCTTTCAGCAATTTTGTCCTCATTTTATTGGAAAACATGATAAATGCAGGGTATTCAATTACATTTAACGACATTCTTGTGTCATCTTCGCTAGCCAAGGGTTACGATCCACTCCCGCTCTCTTCAAGAGCGGGAGTGGATCGTAACCCTTGGCTAGCGAAGATGTTCTTGTGTTAGTAGTATATAATAATGACATAAAAAATCATAATATTATAAAGGATATATTTTTTAACTCTTGTGTAAAATAATGATATAAATATACGAATATATGATAGGATTGCCAATGAGACGATTTTCAAAGTGGCTCACTGCGAAGTCTATCTAAAATGACCCGAAATGACTTGAGTAAAACATATGAGACGGGACAAACCAACGGCCAGATTTATACCAACAAAAGTGCATACACTAAAATGTCTCTTCTTATTTACTAGCCACTGACATAATGTTGATAGTCCTAACAAGAAAGTCTTACTACAACTATTACGTAAACTTAACACGATTCAAAAAAATGAGGTCAAGGCCATATAAACCAAACAAGAAATACATGTACACCTTAAAATCAATCAATACACTTAACATAATTGACCTATTGCTTACATTTTCTTAGAAACAGACTTAACTAAGAAAACTAAACATTGACCAATGAACCATGAAAATGAGGTCTAGGTCCGAAGAACCAGACAGTCATGTACAGCTTAAAATCCTTACATGCACCAAATATCGTTGACCTATAATTGCATATAGTCTTATAAAAAAAAGACCAAAAATCAAAAACTTAACTTTGACCACTGAACCACCGTCGGACAAATACCAACAAAAGTGCATACACTAAAATGTCTCTTCTTATTTACTAGCCACTGACATAATGTTGATAGTCCTAACAAGAAAGTCTTACTACAACTATTACGTAAACTTAACACGATTCAAAAAAATGAGGTCAAGGCCATATAAACCAAACAAGAAATACATGTACACCTTAAAATCAATCAATACACTTAACATAATTGACCTATTGCTTACATTTTATAGAAACAGACTTAACTAAGAAAACTAAACATTGACCAATGAACCATGAAAATGAGGTCTAGGTCCGAAGAACCAGACAGTCATGTACAGCTTAAAATCCTTACATGCACCAAATATCGTTGACCTATAATTGCATATAGTCTTATAAAAAAAAAGACCAAAAATCAAAAACTTAACTTTGACCACTGAACCACCGTCGGAAAATAAGATCAAGGTCAGAGTACACCGGTCAGTTGGACATGTACGCCTTACAATCAAACCATACACCAAATATAGTAGACATTGCATACAGTAGAAACAGTCCAAAACACAAACACTTTACTATAATCATTGAACGATGAAAATGAGGTCAAGGTCAGACGACACCTCACAATCATTACATACACCAAATATACTACACCTACTGTTTATAGTATCTGAGATAGGACTTGACCACCAAAACTTAACCTTGTTCACTGATCCCTGAAAACTGTGTGACGGGCATGAGGACCTTGCAAGGTACTCGCATACCAAATATAGTTACTGTATTACTCATAACAAGAGAGAAATTAACATTACAAAAAATCTTAACTTTTTTTCAAGTAGTCACAAAACAATAAAAATATTAAAGGTCAAGAACAATTGACACGTGACAGACGGCAACTTTGTAACATAAGGCATCTATATACAAAGTATGAAGCACTCAAGTTTTCCACCTAAAACATATAGCTTTTGAAAAGTTATCTTACATCGCCGCCGCCGTAGCAGACGCCGATGCCGGATCACTTTCCCTAAGTCGAGCTTTAAGCGATAAAAGTCGCAGGCTCGAAAAAACGAAAAACGAAAAAAGGTGCGAGTCAAGGCTCCACTTTGAATGTGTACTTTGAACTATATTTGCCTATATTTAATAATTTAACCGTTTAGGTCTTGGACGCACGGTGTGTTGATTCATTGGCAATCATACCAACACATACATAAGTTTACATTGATGCATATTCTTTAAATATTTACATTTTTTTTTGTTTGGAATATAATCTTAAAATTCATCTTGAAAAATAGTGGAAAACAGTTCAATATTTGACCAGAGGGTCGACTAAAGACGGTCAGTCTTGAGATTTCCAGGTACCAAGAGGACATTTTTGAAGTAAAGCACAACATGTTATCGTTTTTTTCAGTACGTGTTCTCATTGAAAAATGAAGCTATTTACATCAGTAACCCATTCAATAAGCTCTAACCTCATCAAATTGATAGAAATGGTTCAAATAAAGGAAAATGCAACTTTTAAATTTATTCCATCCTCATAACATGAAATAGATGGTCTTGGATATATAATTCAAATCATATCTGATATGGATACCTTTCAATTTTCACACTAAACTAAAAATGAAATTAAACTTTCAGAATAAGGTAATCTAAATTCCAACAATTCGTATTGATCATTATAAAAAACTTATTTACTCAGTATTGCGTAGCAGTAGTCTAGTCAAAATAGATGAAAAATGTGGCCAACCTCAAAAAAATTGCAACAGAAATTTTTTTGTTATTTCTCATTTCTAAAAGGCTTTATTTGTAACATACTAAAAGTCTACCAAAATATCTGAGTGGGAAAATGGATTTTTGGGGTAAAAAATAGCAAAATTTGACAAATATAGCGAGAAACTGGGAAAAGCTTGTTAAACATTCATTATTGATGATAATCATTTCAAATAAAAAGTTTTACAACAGGTTATACAGTGTTTATGAAATAAAATAATAAAAATAGGTGTGTTTTTCATAAACATGGAATTTTAGGTGAAAACATCCGATTTTTGTTGGATTTTGAGATTTACAAAGCCTGAATTGATTACAAACAGGACAGCAAAAATATAAATATTGGTAAAAGAGGTTCATTTGATAGTTTAAAAAAGACAAAAACCTTTATTCTAACTGTTCCAAAACTTTACAGCAATACCTAATTTGGTAAATGGTGATTTTGGGTAAAATATAGCAAAATCATAAAAAAATCGTTAAAAAATGGAAAAACACCAATTTGGAGTTTTAACTGTTTTTAAATCACTCTAAAAATAGAAAACTCAAATCCTAATAGAATAATAATCATATCAAACAAAATTCATAGTTAAAAAAAATTGAAAATAGCTGATTTTGGGTGGAAAAGGCTAAATTTGGTCCAAAATGGTCAAAAACTGGAAAAAAACTGATAAAATTCATATTCAGCACGTCATTGAGCAACCTCATGGTTTTTAGCGAAATTGCAAGAAATCTTAAATTGAAAATAAATACAAATCTGTTAAGAAATTTCAATGAGTAAAAATCATTTTGATACACTTCAATTATTGGGGTCCTTGCCGTTTCGGAATTAGGGACAATCAAGCGGTGAAAATTAGTTTTCGGGTTTCCAGACAGTTCCCTATGTTTAAGTGTATTGCTTTCTTTAAAATTGTACCTAAAAAGGTTCTGAAATCTAATTTACTCGAAATTGCGCAACAACCAATTGAAAAATAAAAATGCAATGGGAATTAGTTTAAAGACTCGAATTGCTAAGGGTTATGTTATTATGATATTGGGCCCCGTTTGAAATTGGTCCACTTTGAGGTCAAAAGGGTCCAAAAATTAAACTTTGTTTGATAGTTTATTCAAAAATTGAATCTTTGTGGCTGTTTGCCGGATATGCTGTATCTAACACAAAAAATTATACTTTAACAGTAACACTGTCTCGCGTTAGGTTGAAGGTTGGCGCGCCGGTCAAAACGTTTAAACCCGCTGCACATTTTATATGCCCCTGTCCTGATTAGACACGGATTCTTGCATGGTTACCTTTGATCTTGACTTTCAACAAATAAACTTGCAATGTTTCCAAAGCAAGTGTATTTGTGAAAAGTACACTAAGTTAGATACAAACAAAACAAGTATACTTTTAGTAAATGAGAAAGGTGAGAAACAACTCGATAAGTAAACCTTTTTAGCAAGGAAAGTCAACAAAAATAACTTCACAAGATGAGAATAAACATTTTGTTCACTTTGTTGATATAAAATTGTTCAGAAGAAGTTAACAAGTGCACTTTCTGAAAGTCGGAGAGTTTAGAAAACAACTAAACAAGTACACAAAATGAAGTATACAAGATGTGTTGCAATGCTAGTATCAGACAAGTTTAATGTTACAAGTGAACAAAGACCATGTACACAAGGCGAGTCTATACTTTTTTGTTCACTTTGTCAAAGTCAACTTGTTCAGAGGAAGTTAACAAGTACACTTTCTGAAAGTCGGAATGTTTAGAAAATAACTAAAAAAGTACACCCAATCAAGTTAACAAGGTTGGATATAATGCAACATTACCACTTATTTATGTCAACAAGTTGAGCTGAGAACTGTTCAACTCGTGACTATTATAAGCTTCCATAGACAGCTGACCTAATATATTGAGCCCCTACAAATGATTAAGACATAACTTATAACCCTGCAAAACTAGATCAGTACAGTTCAAACGATTTGTTATTGTCTTTTCCGATGTCTTTTGTGCATGCTTTTCGTACCTGGACTCCAAAACATTTGGTACTTAAAAACCTAAAATCGCTATTCCAAAATTCGAGTTGAGAGAATGTGGAAGGTTATAGTTCAATAGACGCTATCATGAGTTGTACCGAAGGTAACTATGTTGTCATATCGATAACAATCAATGGACTTCACTTACACAAGGATTTAGTACATGTACACATTGACTCAAAATTGCGAGTTATTTTAAAGGATTATATAAAATGGCAATTTCTATAACTATGGCTGTCATCAAATACTTTGTGTTTTTGTTTCCTTTATAGTATAACAAACTTATATAAATGTTGGAAGTGAGCTGATTGATATTTAAACCAAGGATACATATTTTCTTTATTCGTTGTTATGGGCATTGAACTAGCTTTCCGTAACTGCAATTACTCTCAAATCTGTACTGTGTGTCTTTTGTTGTTTTGTGCTTTGTACTGATCTGATGAGTTTATCCTTTTTCAATCGAGGTTTTATAGTTTGTTCTTTTGTTGTGCTGTTGTGTTGTACACCACTGTTTCGGGTAAGGGAGTGTTTTGGCGCCAGCAAATATTTTAGCCCGGCCACATTTTGTATGTTCCTGTCCAAAATCGGGTGTCTCAAATTTAGGGGTTGTCGTTTGAATATTATATTTCTTTTTGTTTTGTTTTGCTACATAAATCAGGCCGTTAGTGTTTTTCGTTTAATAGGGTAATATCTTTCATTTAAGGATTACTATGCGTAATGGTTTTTTTTCATTGTTGAATACCGTACGATAAACTATAATACATGTAGTTTTACTCTTATTTGGTCTCTGGCGGATGGTTGTCTCATTGAAAGTTGTACCAATTCTTCGTATCTTTATATTTCAATAAATCAATAGCTTTAGAACCCCCACAGTCACTGTCTGAGTGCTAAAGATATTTAGAACATATGGGCAATAGACCATTGATAAAATGTCTGATTTATCATCACATTTTTTCATGTATAAATATCTTACCTTTACCCCAGACGTTACATACTAATTCGATATTTCAGTAGTATGTGACCTTTATTTGATTTCATAACACCTTATTGGTATTCTGCACTTTTTACTAATACTTTAAAAACCTCACTCAACATAAGCTTTATATAACATATTATATATATATTTAAATCTTTATCTAATATGAACAGATATACTGAAACTCTTTTTTGTTTGTAATTTTAAATTGATGTTTGGTGTTTTAATAGCGTAACTTGGCGTTACACGAGAGAGCGAAACACATTAAGAGAGATACCTACATTTTAATATGTGTTGATGATCTTGATACATACAGAGTTTTAAAATAAATGTCACAAAAGCAATAGTCTCATTCCTTACATGGTACATGCATTTTCTAATATAGACATTGTTGGATCAAACATAGTTTGATAGCTAGCTAAACCTCTGACTTTTATGACAGTCGCATTCAATTATATTGACAATGATGTGTGAACAGACATAAGAGGTAAAAATGTCAAGATAAGGACAAAACAGTCAACAGTGTGTTTTTATCTTAATCACTATGAAAACAAATAAATATGTAACAAATAAACACAAGAAGGCATATAGACAAAGCACATAAGCAAAAATGAAGAATTCCAAAACCTACCATAGCACAATAAAGCAATGACGGGATCAACACCAAAATAGACTTAACAATAAAGTGATATTCAAAAGGCAGACAAAAGAATAATATAACACGTTAAATACAAATAAAAAAATAATATAACACGTTAAAGACAAATGAAACAATTATAAGACGTTATTGAGATCATGATAACCAACGTCAGTACCATAATCTATACTTCAAGACCATTGTGTATTATTGGAGATTTTTTTTTATACTAATCAACAAGGTTTTGGTACCTTTCGATGATTTTTTTTTATAACAAAAAAAAGACGCTCTTTGACATACACCTGATTCATCTGCTTTCTGCTTAAATACTGGTGACGTTTTACAAAGTCTGAGAAGAAGCTGCAAGCTCTTGAATACCGTTGAGGTTGGAAAATCTATATTCCATGTGCATGTGTATTGGTATATTGCTTTAAAGTGGAGAAATTGATCATTTTAAAATAAAGATCCTCTCGTTTTTCATAGATTCTGAAACTGGAATGACCGTGTATGTCAAATTGGAGTATAAGTCTAAAAATGAGGCAGAGGAAACCGTGTCAGTTGATTCTTTAATTTCTAGTTCTGCTGGGAGATATGTTTTTGATAATTTAACCCAAACCAGAAGTTTGGATTGTTAATTGAAAGAACATTAACAATTTATCTGAATATGAAATTAAATCTTCTTGTTTTTTACAAGTGTCTGAAGGAACTCCGACTCTTATGAAAATAAGACTAGGTCGCATAGTTTGTTTCAAATAGGAATGCCGAAAATTTGTTGAAATTTCTTCCTCCAAACTCAACAACTATGTTGTCAATAAGAAAACTACTTTTATGTGTTATGTCAATAGATTAACTACAGGAAAAGGTTGACGTGTGCTGTTACTAATGCGCATGCTAGTCATCCTGAAAATATATAAAAGTAAGATATGGTGATACATATTATAAACTATGCCGTCAGTCTTATATAGCAATTCAATCGGTTATAAATTTTGAAGAGAACTAAAAATGGCATGTATAAAAAATGAAAATACACATGTAAATATGGTGTGTACTCGTCGATGTTCTGTATTATCTTCAGAAGTTAATTATGTATCAGAATATTTTACCGGACATAAAACCAATGAGGTTGAAAAAGTATAGGCAAAGTTACCAAATGTATTTGCCTGAGAGAGATAGACTCCTACTTTCTTAATTATTTTTTTAAGAAGGAGGTTCATCAAATGCATGACCCGAGCGATAAGCATTATTTGGTCTCCAAAATAGCAGAAATAGTCAAATTTGGCAACCCTAACAAAATCATATTAATTTTTAAACAATTTACGTGGTCACAAACGCGTCGAAAAAAAGAAATAAAGATATCAAAGGGGCATAAAAAACTGATAAGGCGTAGATAAATAGGCAGCTCCATGGTTAAAAAAAGAACCAAAAAACAACGAAAAGACAAACAAGTCGATGCACAAAACACCTCGTAAATAGACTAATTAAGCAACAGGAACACCAACATGTGATCTTGGGTCTAGTGCTAGGGTAGGGTCAGCAGGTCTTATTCCACTAGTGGCACCAATCAGGTTGCTCAAGATACGTTCAAAATGTTGATCATTCTCATTTGGTGTTATCACAATCGATGAAAAGTAGACAGGAATGAGGTTTCGACGGTTGGGAACATACCGTGCTTATTTGCGAAGATTGCTCATCATATGGAAATTGTTTAAATTGTACAAGTCCTACAATTATAGTGTTGAATCTGTTGAAGTTGATGACAGAATATGTATACATATCATCATCATTTAAAAAAAAATATAATGCCATTGATGATAGACTTCTTATAATTAGATATTTACCAAATATAAAGATACTCTTTGGAATACCTCGCAATAAATGTGATATATACAAAGTACAGAGGCATATGTAATATGATACAAAGTATTATTTCCTACTCCAAAATCTGATCACATAACTGATCTATTGCTAGTTCTGAGGATATGCAATTACAATATTGTATATCAAATGACACACAGAAAAAAATAGCTAAAAAATGCCAATTTTCATCCGTACAGCATAACAGAAGGTATGAAATTGGTGGGCTCAGTGGGAATAGTTTGTTGTAACAAACTGTGTTTACCCTCTTTCACGAATCTGTTATCATTATTATTATTATGAACTATCATGGTAATTAAAAGCTAAAATACTATCACGAGATCACACGCAATGATTTACTAAAATTGTAAATGACTCTCAAAAATAGTCGGAACAACATTGAAACACAGGATGGTAATATTTACACCAACAGTTCTACCATGTAAGAAAGTTTCCCACCAAAGATCTTATAAAAGATTCGATCGAATTGAAATAATTCTGAACATGCCCTCAGTATTTGTCTTTTCATGCGAACGAAAATAGTTTTGAAATATTTTCGAACAATGAAAAATATAATGTCAATAGTATTCACAATTGATATATCACATTATTCAAACTAATGTATAAAATTGTCAGTTTTCCATAAAAGCAATTCATTTAATACACCACAAGAGCATCTTAAAAAATGAATGACGAAGGGCCAAAACAAAAGCTCCGTTCATTTCATATGTTGGTTATTGACTAGTATTTCTATTTTCACATGTACAACCATCTCATAATTATCTTATTTGCATTTGATAATTCGATAATGGTGGTTTAACTGTTGATGCAAAGGTTACTGGTATTAAAATTTGCATGTTTACTTAGACTTAGAACAATTGATGTAAATGGGTTTAAATAAAATGAAATTCCTTATTTAATCATTTTGTCTAAGCATTGAATATATCGCCCATAAAGTTTGAAGAATCTATCAAAATTCAAAAGAACAATGGCGAATGTACCAATAATAATATTTGAAAATGCATCATGATCACAAAAGAATACCAATAATAGAATGCAACCTGAATGGCAACATTGATTTACTGTTTGTTTTCTTCATCAGACACTATAGTTTGTACATTGACATTGCAGTAATCGCATTTTAGGGAGATCAATAATTAAACATTAAACTATGTTCTGCTTTTAACTATACGAGGTTACACGTTAATTGATGATATAGAAACTACGTACTGCACATGACCTGTATATTTATAACGCTAATACATGTCAATGTAAGACAGATGACATGCTACCTCCTACAGATGACAGAGACGTCACTTATTACCCTGCAGAACTATTAAAGTAAAGATGGCCAGGTTGTTGTCTCAATGGCACATTCACCGTTTCCAGTCTCAATTTTAATAATTGAAAGACGATTTCGAATGGTCTAAATATACCTTATGGATGGAGAGTTGTCTCATTGGCACTCACACCACATCTTCCTATATCTACTTATGTTTTAGTCAATGTCTTGTTTGAACTATGTCCTCTTTTTAACTATACGATGATACACGTTTAAACTCATGTTTAAATCTTACCTTTACCTCAGCCGACATATACTTTTTCAATATTATGTGACCTGTTTTTGCTATCATTATACCGTATATAGTAGACCTTATTGGTATTTTGTTTGATTTCACTAATACTTTAAACACCAATCTCAGCAGAAGCTTAAATTGTAATATGTAATAAGTCATAATTTTATTTTAACTCTTTTATATGAACAGATATTCTAAATTAAGGCAACAGTAGTATATCGATGTTTAAAAGTCATTACTCGATTGAGAGAAAACAATTCCGGGTTACAAACTAACACCGAGGAAAACACATCAACTATAGTTGTTAATGTTTGTGTCGTTTTTGGTCTTTTGTGGATAGTTGTTTCCTTGGCAAAATCATACCACATCGTCTTATATATATATATATATATATATACAACTCGTCTAAACATCAACCCAACAATGTTAGATCTGTAAATTTGCTTTCGCAAATTTTTGGTTCTTCCCTCGCCGGGATTCGAACCCATGCTACTGTGATATCGTGACACCAAATCGCCTGCACTGCAGCCGTCCCGCTAGACCACACGACCACCTGGGCTCTCAAAAAAAGAGCTTTCGCTGGCCATGTGTTACCTTTCCACGTCAGTTTTAATCTAGCGGCGTACTACAGTACATGATATATAAGGCATGAAGATGTTATTGTTACAGATCAGCTAAATTATCTATAGTAAAGGATCCTACAAATTAATGTAAGATACAGTCACAGAAAATAATTATATTCATAAGTACGTCTGAGTCAGTGACAACCCTACAACAGATGTATCCATCGGATCGCCATCAATGATGGTGATACATGGCTGTGTACATAATGTATATACAACTCGTCTAAACATCAACCCAACAATGTTAGATCTGTAAATTTGCTTTCGCAAATTTTTGGTTCTTCCCTCGCCGGGATTCGAACCCATGCTACTGTGATATCGTGACACCAAATCGCCTGCACTGCAGCCGTCCCGCTAGACCACACGACCACCTGGGCTCTCAAAAAAAGAGCTTTCGCTGGCCATGTGTTACCTTTCCACGTCAGTTTTAATCTAGCGGCGTACTACAGTACATGATATATAAGGCATGAAGATGTTATTGTTACAGATCAGCTAAATTATCTATAGTAATATATATATAAGAGGACCACAAAGGAATAACAAGATTACTGAAGTGCAACAGAAACAAACGCCAACATACATATATGTATAGAAACGAGCTATAAGTAAAACAAAACCTGTCATATTCCTGACTTTGTACAGGATATTTAAAGAAAACGATGGTGGGTTGAACCTGGTTTTATGGCTAGCCAAACACCCCGCTTATATGACAAAATTAGAAAATGTATAATTCTAAAACTCTAAAATTCAGCAGTATATGGGTGATATTTCCAGTTTCAAATCCCGTAAAAATAAATTCACATACAACATACGTTATACTGTATGAATTTATTTGTTCTATCGTGTGCATTGGCTTCGCCGGTGCTAATTGCAGAACCGCCCAGGTGGTCCTATGTTGACACTCTCGACTCCAATGAGGGATTGAATGTTATATCTTAGGCCAAGTCTTTCCACAGAAATGAAAATAGTTATTCTCTGCTTCTAAACTAAGCACGCGGTATTGATAGGAGAAAGAACAAACACTGACCGACTCAGAGCCAGACAAATGTTCCAGGGTAAAACACATTGTGCACTTAGGCGTTAAGAGTCTTGCTCAGTGCGTGTGTCAGTGTCTGCAGTAAAGTTCATGGTTAATTATATTCATAACATTATAATAACAGCACATGCATGTTTCATTATAATACGTTATTTTGATTGGCTAACAACAACCTAGCGTCATTCTGAAATGAACCTTCGTTTGAAAGTGAAATGTAACATTTATGGCACGAGTTTTCACAATAAAGTCCACAGGTAAATGAAAGAAAAGAATCATAGAAATCGTGTTTTCGTGATCTAAGCCCCCCCCCCCCCAATGTAATTAAAAGTATTGAAGGCTTATTAAAGTAATTTTATTGGATTGTAAAAGCGTTGACCGTTTGCAAATTTTTAGAATGAGGCGATTGTGCGCTTCATATTAAATGTATTTCGGTCATCGCTTTAACACCTCAATAAATTAAAAAAAAAGAAGCATTCAATTCTTAAATCATTATGTTTTCGTTCTTGATATGACATTGAACACTAATTTAAAAAAATCAATCAAAGCTCAGAAAACAAATCACATGTGTTTCATAAACTGTTGATATAAACTGAACATTTCTTTGATCTCAAGTAATGCCCGGTCAATATATTATCACGTTAAACTAAATACAATTTGTGAGTTTGATAGCAAAATGATGTCGTTTAAGTATTGAACCACTTATATCTGTTCTTTAAATCTGGAAAAAGCGAAAAGTCAAGTAAAATAAATCTCATTTATGAAAGGTGTGTGAACAAACACTTATCTTTGAAGTGTCAATTGATTGTATTTTTCATAACATATCATTTAAATGCCATTTTATTATAAATTGGATATATCTAACAAATTAGTAGTAAATGGCAAACATCAGAGTTATTTTTGTAAAGTTGAAGTAATATGCAATTTGAAATGTAAAATAGATAATAAATTATTTAAACTGTGAAGAAGATTACGCGACTACCTATTACACAGTTCTATTGCAGCAAGAAAACGTGGGAACAAATTGATTCCAAAAAGTAAACTTAAGTTTAATGGTGATCAAAAGCTTTCGTGTTTTTCTTTAAAAGTAATTGAATTAATACTACTTTAAGGTCTATAGGGAAATGAAAATTTAAACTTGTATTTAAATCTGGCTTTCAAATGTTTGGGTTTTGGTGTTCCTGATAAAGGTTAATACAGAAAAGCGTTTCGAACGCACGTTTATAAAGTGTTATTTTCGTTTATCAAGAAAGTCAATAGAACTATATGCTACACGGTTTGAATTTTAAAAATAACTTATATATGATCAACGTTCTACATCAGCATAAACGAACACATAATTCCGATTGGCATCAACTCGTTTAACTACACAACACCATTGTAAATAATCTATCGTATACAAAAAAATGATATTTCTTCAGATTTTCTATTCATTTTTAAAATTTATTCCGTGTCATTGGTGCTGCAATTCATATATTGAAAATTAAAAGTAACAAATGTTGATAAGCAATACACCAAAATCTTAAATATGAAAACCTTACCGTCGTAGAATTTAATAATTGAATTTTGATGTTATTTTGAAGTCAATAATTCAGCGCATAATACTCCAAAACAAATTCATACATTATTAGAGACAAATTATGCGATGTAAGTATGTGTAATATTTGGAAAACCTGATAGCTATATATCTCATTGTTCAGATTATACATACAAGAGAGGCAAACTATACAAAAGGGAGTATTTAAACTCAAAATTAAATCAATAACAAGATGACAACGCAATGGCAAAAAAAACAACAGAAAAACAAACCGACAAACAAGTTTATGAAACAAAACATAAAAAAGAACGAGAAAAACGAACCCCACCAAAAGACCTGAGGTAATCTCGGGTGCCTCTGAAGGATAAGCAGATTCTGCTACCCATGTGATATCCGTCATGTTGCCCATGTAAGAACAAACCCAGCGGTAAGTCTACTTCGTTAGGTCATATTCGGGGGGGGGGACCTGACAGGGATGACGGGATTGTGTTTACGCCATTTTGAACATATTCGTCGTCATACTTGAAACATATATGCCAAAACGGTCAACCAACTCGTGATGGCGTCCGCAAAATTTTCGAAAGGCTGATTTCAACTTCTCCACTTGGATCGACCCGGAACTCTTCGTTAAATATCTTCCTTGCCAACACAATAACTGATACATGCTATTGAGATTTGTAAATATGTTAACGAAACTAATGCACAGAACGTCCAGTAAATATGATGCCTCGATTCGGAAGGGTGCTCTCTCTGCATTTAAAATTACCCTTTATTTGCTCTTAAGGGGTCGGTAGATGGCATGTCACAAGAATAAATTTCTGACGCTATGCAATTTACCATCATTTTCAATTGGCATACACAAATTTCCTATTCTTCTTACAGGTCGATCCACATTACAAGACCTGGTTATCATATCAATTTGAAATGTGTTCACGTCCTAAACATGCATGAAATATTTGTCACTGAACGAAAAACAAACAATAATCAATCGATGAGTAGTTCACAGTGATGTGATTTGAACCCCTTTTTTTCTCTATCTCTCTTATGTGTGTTTATTTTCATGGACCTTGTTGTTCTAACACCTATTTAATGACAACTTGACAGTTTGTCCTTCCATATTTATATAATAAATCAGATTTTAAACCAGAATAGTAATATGTTAGTATAAGACATTTAATACCATATCCTTAACCTGACTTATTATTTCCGAAACTTTGTACGACATTTTTATTTATGATAGATTTAGAACTTAATTGTTTGTAAACAAAAGAAAGTTGACATTGAAACAAAATATGTAGGTATTAGATTTAAAGCTACGTTATTCCTTATCCTTACTTATATATAGTATGTACAATTAACTTTTCTTTGCTGAAGTTAATAGAGATCCCAATTAGAAATGTGATATTGAGTCTTTTTAATTGGTTTTAATGAAGTTAATCTTGATTAAACCAAAAGAGAAATCATATCCACTTTAACGCATTACATTTTCAAAGTCAAAATAACTACACTGACTATGCTATTTTTTTTTTATGAAAATACAACTGTTCAATTTAATAAGGTGTTAACTGAATGAAAGCGATAGGTAAGGTTTTTCATTCACTAATCGTTCTTTGGTATAACGATTCCCTCCAGAAACTGGTCTTGCAAGACGGTATTTAGAAAGAGTGAAAGTGTGTATGTCGTGATAATCTGTGGTCACCAACATCAATCGTAATTTCCTCTTTTGAAACTTTTGGACTATCAACTACAACTTGAATAATTTGGAAATTTAGACAGTGGGTGACGGAAAATTTGCCTCCATGAATTTAGCTTAGAACCGCTCTGAGTTGCTGCGACGATTCTGAAATATGGAGATAGCATAGAACTGTCCCTACATGTAATAATGAATTTGATGCCTCCATTCTGACTAAACGTGTCTGCGTATTCACACATCTCGCACATCCAAACGGACGTTTCTCGATTCTAGTTTGGATATAACATTGTTTTATCCCATTTAGCTCTTGGGTTTGCAAAAAAAAGAACAAAATGTATGTTATCCAGGATAAAATTAATATCATCTAGATATTTATTTGGCTGACTAAATTGATTGCTTCATAAAGTCGTGCAATATCACTTTTCCAACTACCGTTTTCAGTTTACCGTTAAAATTTCAGTTGAACAAACGACTTTTTCTGAACGAATCAAAGTGATAAGAATATACAAACTAATAATATATAACCTAATACGCAGTCGTGTATATGTAAAGTATACATGCACTAAAAATTCAACGTGGTTTTCATTTAATCTCAAATGGTTTAAGTATCATGTATTGCCTTTGAGTTAATGTTCATGAGTTTACTTAATCCAAACTTATAACTGACTACGCAGTATATACTTTGCTCATTGTTGAAGGCCATACTGTAAACTACAGCTGGTTATTTCTGTGTCATTCTGTCTCTGCAATCTTACTCCATCTTTTCTTCTTTTCCCTTTTTCCTTTTTTTTGCGGGGGGCGGGGGGGGGGGGGGAGGATTATGTATAAAATAATATTTAATATTTTAAACAAAAAGTAAAATCACAAAATACTGAACTCCGAAAACGGAAATTTCCTAATCAAATGGCAAAATCAAAAGCTTACACATATCAAATGAATGGGATTACAATTGTCATATTCCTGATGATTTGATACAGGAGGCAATTCTTTATGTAGAAAACGAAGATAACACAGCGGAATATGCATTCAACATTTTTTAGATTTTTTAGATCCTCATCTCACATGGCTGTCTACCAACGTTTTTTTTTCATCTGCTGAACAGTTTAAATTCTTGTAAAATCTGTTGCTGTCCTGTATTTGTTATTGATATTATTAAAGTGATAGACATGGCATATTGTAAATATACCTACATGTTATTTTTTTTGTCTTCTAACTAAAACAGCTTTGTTTTTTTTGTATCTTAAAGCTTCTACACCTGCGTGTAATTTTAACTCCTTATTAAAACATTTGTATTACATGTTATTATAATTAGGAATTTAAAAACCTGTACTTTTTGCCAATTGATCAGTCTAAAGTATTATAGTGTTTTTAGGTCACACTATTGGAACCTTTAACAGTTTTAAAAATGTTTAAACAATACATTTTGTTAAATTGTATTAGAAGTATTATCTTGCTTACTGAAAGATGTGCAAACAGTTTGTCTATTGAAAAAAATTAAAACAACTACACATTCCTAAAGCTTGTAATCGCTATAAATTTACTGATTTTAACAAGATCTGGAGATGCAAGATACATGTACTTTATTTATGAAAATAAGAAAATGTGGTATGATTGCCAATGAGACAACTCTCACCCAAATGCTAAATGTAAAACAATTCAAACGAGAAAGCTAAAAACTAAATATGATAAATAGCAACAAAGACAATCAAATCTGCATTTAAGGGCTCGGTAAACAACATGTATGTGCCTTGAAAGTTTTCTCAATGTACAATTAAACATCCAAACAAAATGTTTGTAACTATGGAGGGAATTAAGTAAAAGTAATGTGTGGTAATGAAATCCTTGACTCGATAATTTTAAAGATATACAATAAATCACGTTAATTTAAATTCAAAACATCACCACAAACACAATCAAAGCGAGCGAGATGTGATATATAACACTGTAAGATAGTGTGAAAGGAACACTCTCAAAATAAGGAAAATTAACAATAAGGAACAAAAAATCGTTCGTTTTGTTGTAAATGTTTGATAACAGTTTTCCGTGTTAAACTGAAATGTTGTTTGTTTAAATAAACACTTAAGCAAATCACTTTTCGGGGGTTCGATTAATAAGGTTTCTTTAAGGCGTGTTTTGTAAATGTAAACCTTTTCATAAAATGGTAATTCCTTTAAATTACATTAATTACAAATATGTTATTTAATTATCCACTGAGATATATGTTAAAATCTGGTATACAATTTTTGCATAATAACTTAAGTGTGAAAGGGTGCAGCTTTAGGACTAGTGGTTTTTCGACCTAATTTCTTTTTAATTCGGATCTATATTTCACAAATCCCTTCATTCAATTAAATCTATACGTTAAAAAGTTCTCTTGAACTGGAACAAACCATCCTTTCAAAGTTGCCTTGTTCGATTCTTTTCACAATCAATATAAAGACGCAACTATGGCACAATATTTTGTAAGCTAGTATACTGTGTTAGTTTGCAAATCAAACAAATATTGTAATATAGCTTATTACATATAAAACTGTATGTTTAAAACTATTGATTTCACCACAAACAAAACTTCACAAGAATTCAATCGATTTCGAACATGCTTACCAAAGCAATGAAAGAAATTAGTATTCAAACCTACATGTTATGTACAGAATATGTCAAAATTCTTATCAATAGATTTTTTAATATCTTAAATATTCAAAGTCTTCCATTCAATTAGATTGTAATGTTTTGTTTATTCTTGAATTTCTTTTTTTTTTTAAACGTGAATAAAATTACATACGTTTAACTCTACCATTAAAAAAAATAATACTGTGCCCTCTGTATAATTGAATATGCCATTATTCGTCAAACACCATTTAAGTCAATTTATTGTACATATATAATTTGTGTCCAACCGGTACATCAATGAATACGTTCCATTTGAATTGAAATATATCACAATTAAATATTTTTAAATTTCCTGAATGTATTTACCAAAGACACAATTGTGAAAATTCAATACAACATTTTTCTGAATAGCAATGATTTTGAAAAAGAGTTATTAAAGCACGATCTACCTATACACATATTGCTTAATCAGTCTATAGAAACTGCGTATACCATTCCTACAGCATACAGCGACTTGTTACGATACACATATTCTGAATAATTGTCAGCACTAACGTTCCAAATACACCGACTTGTAAAAGACACTGATGGACTTGCTTCGTTTTCGCCTATCGCTACAATCACTACAAGTTTGTATTTATCAAAGTCCTGCGCTTTTACTGCCTGTTTGATTTTCTCTGCTAATAATTTTGATTGACTTACGCAAATTTCTGGCTTATATGTCATATCTGCTAGCTCATTTTCCAAAATTTCTTCAATAACACTTTTGATTTTGTCAGTTTGGAACTTAACCTCAGGTTCAAGCTTGTATGTATTCTCATATTTAACATTTTTCTGTTGTGCATTAGACGTCAATATAAGCGCTGATCTTCCAGTGAGTGATTCAACCACTGACTGTCTCCTATGCGCCATAGACATTCTTCTTGAAATATCCGATCCGTAAGAAATCGACTGCTTTCTTCCGTAATCTTGTGAGCCTTTTCGTTCAATGTCAAAATGAATTTCTTGCGGTGCAATTGATTTCTTTCTGACCATATCTGGAGGTGCTAACGATTTTTTACGCGCCATTGCGTTTCTTTTATCAACAGATGTCATATTAGCTTAATTCTTTAAGTAAAAGCTTAAATAAACAATTCCAAAACTTTCTTCGTAATACCAATATTGGCAATCCGATTTTCTATCAACAATCCTTTGGTTGTTGTATTGGTGTACACGTCGACTTTAAAACTTCAGTCTGTATGGAGCACAGGAGTACATATGTATGCAGTTCATCAAATATGATACGTCATTTATTGAATGTTACTTTATCAGATACTTGTATCCCGTAGTGACAACGGTGAATCCTGATAAGAATAATATTATTTTAAAAAAGATACGATTGACACATCATGTCACGTGTTCTTCATACTTTAAACCCTTCATTGATTTAAATAATTGTTTAATGCATTTAGATCGTCCTTAACAAATTTTTGATAGAGTTTAAATACCATCTATATGGTGAATGCATGGATAAATGCGCACTTTATTTGAAAAAAAAAATACAAAAAAGATATACCCTTCATTAATACAATTATCGTATAAGTTTAAAATCAGCTGATTCCACTAAATCACTAATATTTTTTGTATATTTTTTTTTATAATTATAGAAATTACAAGGCCTGAGTTTTCGAATGCTTAATATGTATTGGGAGAAAAAAAAATGTTTTGAATAGCAATTACTTTTCAAAAAGATTAAAATCAAGAATGTGTCCATAGTACACGGATGCCCCATCCGGACAATAATTTTTTTTATGTTCAGTGGACCGTGAAATTGGGGGGTCAAAACTATAATTTGGTATTGAAATTAGAAAGATCATATCATAGGGAATATGTGTACCAAGTTTCAAGTTGATTGGACTGCAACTTCATTTAAAACCATCCTTGACCAAAAACATTAACCCGAAGCGGGACAGACAGACGAACGGACACACAGACCGATAAACATAATGCCTATTATGGGGCATACAAATAGGGCATACAAATAACATTATATTTACACATAGCCTGTCATACTGACCACTATAAAATGAATGTTAAAAATGCTTCTGCGTTATGCTGATCTTAACCTATAATAAGTTATAATATAGTCCTTCGATGTCCAATAATAAGGTCCTCCTCTAACATAGGTACATTAATACTGTTTTTTTTTGTGGAGCTTTAAATCATTGGGTCTATGTCTCGCTGACATTCTTCATTATTATAATATCTTCTTTTGTTCATATTAATTCAGACATGTGACATATTGTAAAGCTAGATGTATTAGATTTTGGATTAGATTTTAATTCAGAAAGATTTGCAAAAATCTACTGCATATATATGTGAAGTAATTAAAGAAAAATTTTAATTTCGTTTGTTTGTTATAATTTTGTGGTCGCTCTTGTCTGGCATGGATTAAGTCTAAATTATAGCGGAATTCCTCCAATTTCATATGAGCAATAATAGATATCGGGAAGTTGTCGTACATAGTTACGTAAGGCTGTACACATGCACGTTTATTTTTTTGTATTTATCCATCAAATATTTATACAGATAATGCACAAAACATACTGCGTAAATCAAGCGCTGGTCACATGCTTAAAATCTCCTGTAGTTCTGGCCAAATTAGCCTTTTTGAAACATATTTATGACACTAAAAACGCTTTTACCAAAGGAAATAGACAAGTGCTGTGGAAACATACAAGATGTTTACAACAATAAAAATATATCGTAAGCAGATTACTTTAAGTGTTAATTGATAGTATTCAATCTATACGAAGTGTATTAATCTTAATCTTAATCCAGAGTTATTTAATAGAAACGCTATAAACACCATAACCTAGTCCCCGTTCACTAGCATTTTTTTTATCGGTCTAATTTGAATCGATCTAAATAAAACCAGTTAGCATTCACATTATCTTCAATCATAACGATCTCTATCGGTCTAATCTGAACCACTGCGTTCACACTACAATTAAAAACGCAGTCGATCTAACCTTTTTACCCGTAAAACTGTAAACAATGTGTATAAATAGAACTGATTTATCAAATTCATGTGTTGATACACTGATACACACATTTGAAACAAAAAATGAATAAAGTTATTGTTTCTCTTGAATCACAAGTTAAAATTTTAATACTGGTGTTATTGTAGTTTTCTTTAATTTTGAAAAAAAATAACTGTAGCAACGAAGTTACAACACGACCCCGGAAATACTGCGGTTCCTGCATAGAAAATAAATCAACATAAGAAAAGAAGACACAGATTTCGCAAATCTAAGCTACGGCGAAGACAACATGTTTTCAGTTTGTTTTAAAGGTCTTTTAACAGAGAAATATGGGTTAAACAACAAACCTCTTATATAGTTTTGCCGCTATACATGCCCATACGTTATTTTCGATTTAATCGTACTAGTTTACACCGATCTCTGCGTTCACATTTAAAGTTAGATCGGTTTACTTTAGATCAATTCAAACTAAACTACCTCTTTTGGTGTTTTATTTTAGACCAATTGATGATCGATTCAAAGCGTTCACATTAGCCCTTAAACCGATCTAAAGTGAACCGGTCTAGTTTATATCGATAAAATTGTCCTATTTCTGACATTTGGTCGGGTTATAATTTGTTGTCTCTTTGACACATTCACTATTTCCATTCTCAATTCCAGTTTGCTTAATCAACCATTGAAACTAAGTTACTCACGAGTAACATGACTTTTGATACCAAAAACGGCACGAAAAGTTATAAGAATGTTCAAATAAACAATTTCACGCTTAACGCACTCTTTTTTCAACACAACATCCGTATACTGCTTGAAGTTTTAAATGTTGTAATTGAAATCACAAACGTAAGGTTGTAGAATAATTTTTCCTCGATGTCAATTGATGATAAAGTGTGACATCGTTCAATAACATTAACGACGCCAATGTGTCTGGAGCGAATGCGCATTTTGACAATAAACATCTCTTCAGTGATGATCGAGACCAAAATAATTGGAATCCAGAACCTATTAAGATATAGAGCTTTGCAATGAGCGCATGGTACGCCGCCGCTCCCTGTATCAAAGAATAAAATTCCATTACTCCTAAATGTGTTATCAGTTTTTGTTTTTGTTTTTAAACTAAATAGATATGAAACAGTCCCAAAAAGTTACATTAAACTGCAAAGAGATCTTTTGAGTTATTGTTCTAAAACTGGAAAATCACCCCATTGTTATAAATACAATCCAATAACTCACAAACTCATAAAAATCGAAAGGGAGCTCATGTCGATAAATATAAACAATTCTCTGAATCATCATTCAATTTAGGTAAGGCGTTTTTTAGTTAGTGTCCGACATGTTGACGATGAACGGACGGACGGACAACTGTATACCATGCATTACGTCCCGTGAATGAGCGTATTAAAATGATGAGCATATAAACCATAAAGGAAAAAAAGTATCATTACCAAAGCCATATAATGAATCAGCGGTTGGCATGAGCGATATATGATTCCTCAATTTAGAATAATTTCCAAGTTAATTTAGGTTATCCCTGCATGAACGAGTCTGACAAGTAAGTGAATCGAGAGAAGGGTCAGACAGTTTTGTTTACCACAACAAACGAGATCATATGTGATAGTGTAAATGTTTCTGTTATGTGTAGTACGTATACGTAAATATGCTTTATAGTGTGTCTACCTTATTCGAGATAGTGATAATCTCGCTGCTGCACTCTGAAGGTTTTTCTTTTTTTTTTATCCTTTCAGTTTTAACGACATATGTGGTCCGCATATGCAAATGGGAGATTATAACGCGTTTTATATGGATTGCGCAGTGCCTGTACCTTTTCATGATTTCTGAAATGTGTTCTTTGTTGTTAGTCCTTAGGGTTATAACAAGATGTGGTATAATAACACATGAGACAAATGCTGAAGACTTGAGTGACTATATATATACATGTATATATAGATCAACGTATGCATAGCAAGCTATAGAAGACCCCCAAAATACAGGAAATTAATGGCCTAATAACATTAACGGTACCTTTTTTTTCGCACCAGATGCGCATTTCGACAAAACATGTCTCTTCAGTGATGCTCTTGGCCAAAATATTTGAAATCCAAAGTTTATATAAAAGATGAAAAGCTATAATCCAAAAGTTCAAAAAGTATAGCCAAATCCGTGAAAGGAATCATAGCTTTGCATGAGGGAGATACATTCCTTATTCTATAATAATTTCTAACAATTTGTAACAGCAAATTTGAATAAAACAAACAACCCGTGTTTTCATGCTAGTACCGAAGTACTGGCTACTGGGCTGGTGATACCCTCGGGGACTAACATATGTACATAACAATGGTAGAAATTAAACAAAGATGTTACAGCGATAAACTACAACCACTTTGTTTGTTCGTCCGTTTTTTTTAAGTCCGGTGTAGTTGGTTGATGTACTTTATTGTACTGTCTATTATTTGTCATTTCTGTATTATCATCTCTAAGATAACACATTGGATCATGGAATCGGTGAACAACTAATATTCGCTTAGAAGGAATTATATTATAGTAACTTAATGCATGTAAATATATTTCATATTCATTAATTTATCCATTCTAATTTGCCATGGGCATAAAAGCACAGTTTCATAAATATTTATGCTTTGGATTATTTAATACAACATATGCAAAGCCGTTATCAATACCTTTATATCCTATAAATTGATTGTACCTGATTTATGACTATAGAAACAAAAATATATCAAAATACATGATAGTGAAAAAGACGGGTTGTAACAAAATAAGGACGTTTGTATTGTCATGTTTAATTTAACAACCTTGCTAACCTCAAACTGAACAATAGTATTACGTTAACAACCATTATGATTAAACAACATTGAATTTATATGAACGCATCAAAAATGAATATTAACTGGGTGTCAAAACATCTATACTCTTTCAAATAATTTAACAAAGAAACAACACTTGGGTCAAGATTTTAATAAAATTTGATTAGAGTTAAGCATGAAATTTTAATGAAAAAAAGAATTATGAACTCGTTATTTCTTATCACATTTAAAAACAAAATAACATTTTTAAATATTTTTTTTCATTTTTTACCAAAGTTTTGTTTAAATCAGCTTGTGCCCATATCATTTTTCTTTGTATCCGACTTTTATGATGATCGAAGCAAAGATCTAAATTGAAATTACTATTTATGGCAAAATTAACTTATATGTCCTATTTGTGGTCCACGTCGTCCATTTATCGGTACGCTTTTCGAGCGATGACTATATCAAAATACTAAGCATATAAGAATGAATCATATTAAATTGCAAGTGCTTGGATTTTCTTCCTGTTTTATATAGTTCGCACACATAAAGCATAAAAGAGCATAAATATACCGTAGGGACACATTCAAACTAATAGTATATGTTCTCTCAAAGTATGTATGATTTCTCGAAAGTATAGGCAACGTTTTTGTTGTTGTTGTTGTTTTAGTACGAGGGCCGGACCTAGATAAATGGCACTGCGCACATTAGATAAATCAAATAAACGTCTAAGTGTACAAAAACACCAAAATGGAAGAAAAGTAATTAAAAAACAACAATATCAATAAGTATTTCGGAAAACAGATATTCCTTATAAGTATGATGAAAAAAATTGTGTCTTATTAATCTACGTTGATGATCTTTTTGAAAAACAACAAAATAAAACCCGAATAACGCTTGTATAATTCAATAGTCTCAAAGTTAACTCAAATGAAGTCTTTATAATAGACAAAGCTGTTTACGGATTTTCATTGATTCCATTTGGTGCCAACGTTTTGAATTTTTTCAATCAACAACTTTCCTGAGTGCATGATTCTATCTCTTTTTGTCGACGTGTTTCTTATTGATATGAGGCAACATTCATACAGGAGCTATCATCATCCTTCAACTTCACGTTCCGCTTTATAGATGATGTACGTCTTCTCACCAAATGATTTTGGTGACTATGTTGAACGCATCTATCCAATCAAACTTGAAATAAAGGATAAAAAAGACACATTTTGTCTGTCGATTATCTTGATTTGCATCTAGAAATTGACAATTAGGGTTCGGTTGAGAACAAAACTTCAAGACAAAAGAAATTATTTCAGCATCCCAATTGTAAACAGCTTCGTCTATTGTAAAGACTTTGTTTTATTGATCTTTGAGATTATTGAATTATACAAGCCTTATTCGGGTTTTAATTTGTTGTTTTTCAAAAAGATCATAATCTATATAGCAATATTTCAGCAGAAACCTGCATATATCTCCCAGTTGATACGATATATCAGAGCTTGCATTTCCTATCCTTGAAAGAGGTTTGCTGCTTACAAGATATTGAAACAACGAAACCTTTACAGACGTTATCAAGAGTTGATTGACTGTTTAAAAATATGTTCAAAATGTCGAAACCACAATCACGCCCTGTTTTAACCGAATAAAGACTATCGAATTAGACTTATCAACATGTTTGTACTTACACGAGTGCCGTATGTCGAGCGGCAGGATCTGATAACCTTTCTCGGATCACATTAGATCGTCACCGGTTTTTGGTAGGATTCATATTGGCAAGTTTTCTATGAAATGTTTTGTGTACTGTATTTGTCTTTTTGTTTTTATTTTGTTGTTTTTGCCATGTGCATTCTCACTATGTTTTCGACAGTCACTGATGGATTTGAATACCCCTTTGATATATTTCGCCTCTCCCTTTAATGATGCATTTATTGAAAATGTATAGGTGGTTGCAGATAATTTCAAGTTTACTGACCATATCATTTACTTCTATAATAGTACTGTCAAATATCCACGTTTATTTTAATAGCAAGGCAATGATAAACTATGGAACGCCATGACTGTCTTTAAGAAGTTATTGTCTTTGATATCATCATGGAAGTACTAGATGTCAACATAATAATTCCATGATAGCATGTAGCGTTTTCTTTATATCAGATACTATCATCATTATATAATGAATTTTCGCTACTACATATTTTATTTTATTTTGAACTTTTAGAGTATATGATGTAGTTAATATATTACTAGTATATTTATATTGTTTCCTTATTGAATTTTGTAACTTTTCATTATACTTTGTTCATGGTTCGTTATATATTATGTATGTTTTATTAGATTATTTGTTTACTTCATTATTGTTGTACTTTTATTATGCTATGTAGTCGAATTTGAGTTTTCTTGTCGAATACAATTCTATTTAAACTTTTTCATGCATAAATGATGAAATCATACAAACAAGTAATGACTAGAAATATTTATATTATATTTATTTATTCACATGTATTACTGATTGTTATTCTGATACATTTATATGGGTTTCCTTCAAATTTAAGATGACGCGTATTTGATATTAAATGTTTTATCAATGTAAGCCGTATCCAATAAGACTTGATCAACGTATCTATAATGTTTTCTCAAAATATTTATGTTTTCCTCAGTTACGGATCTATGATGATTTTACTAGGTTACATAAGTGAGAAAATATCTTTCCAGAATAGCTACAAAAATAATGTATGCTGCCGGGGGAATAAGCCAAATATAGAGAGATCAACATCATGTAAAAAGAAGACGAACAGACGAAAAAACATCTGCATAAAACCGAAGATTGGACAACTCGAGCTCTAACTAAAATGTTCTTTGAAAAGATTAGCGCTTCTCGACTTTTTCTTCAATTCGATGAAGAAATGCAATGCAAGAAACATGCATTATTCCAGACAATATTTGGTTGGTTTTGTCAGAAAAAATTGTTATACAATCCAAATGCTGCAGATATCAATTGTATGAAATGAAGGTTAATGTTACACAAGCAAAATTATGAAGATATCAATTGTAAGATGTTTTAACAAATTGAGAGAGCTTGCAAAAAGTAAAAGAAAAAATACGTCGAATGGTAATGAGTTATTCCGTCTCTGACGCAAGTGTTTTGTTTTAGCTTTGTATTGATTTTTTTAAAAATCGACTGTATACTGAAGTTGCATTCCAACTTTTATGTAATTTAAAACTACTATTAGTTAAATGATTATTTATAAAGTCTTATGCATTGTTATGATAAAATATTAACCTAGGGAGCAAAATGAATTCTTCGACACCAACTAGAGTGCTTATACCCAATGACTTATATAGACATTATATACGTTCCTGTTATACCTTCCAACTTTTATTGTACTGATTATTAAGGAGTGTTTAACATTGAGATAGCTTTCAGTAACTTAGAGCATTCTTTGAAATTTGTTGGGGTTTTGGGTGATTTGTTTTATAAATATTCTGATATTGAAAATTAAAATCCTACCAATAAAGATGATTCTTAACTTAAAAGTCGTTATTCCTACATGTATATGTTTCACTAGAAGTGAAATCACAAATGAAATGAAAATGTTGAAAAATTAAAAAAAAAAAAAAAAAAGGAAGACAAAAGTCTTCTACTTTTAAAATATATTAACATAAACATTGTAATATCTGGTGTTTCCGTTTTTATTAATAACGGTGGGTCGTGATTATAAGAATAATAAATGTATTGTGTGTATCGTGATATATTTTTCATTTGTATCTAAATTATTATCATAGGTTTCATCGTATTGCTCCTTTCACCCTTGGCGTTATAAGCAATACTGTAGAGTTAATTACTGTTTAAAATGACATAAATAGGCATTAACATATTAACTTAGTCTCAAACTACCTCTTGTGGAGATCAATTATCTTCTCCTACTTCAATGGAAAATAAATTGTCAGTTACGTAAGTTTAGAAACAAGGTGATTTGACAGTCGATTCGTTTAAACCTTTTTAACTCTAACAAAAGATTTTCATTTGATTAAACATTATCTTTAAAGAAATTGGACATTTAAAGAATACTACACCTTACTTTGTACAAATTTAGATATAATCGTAATCATATGTAACAATTTGATGTATTTCGATCTCTACTTCAACTTAGTGATAGCAAAACAAACATATTCTAAAGTTACCATAAGAGTAGTAAGCCTTAGGGGGTTTACTGATTAAAATAGATGTTTTAGTAAAGGACTCTTTCTTTTTATATAATACCATTTATCAAAAGCATGATATGTGCTAGTTTTTAATCTTTTGTAATTAGTTTACATAATATTAGAAAAGCTATCAAGAAATGAAAATTCCTTCATAATTTACAAGTTCCAAACGGAACAAATAATAGTATTCAAGTTGGGTTCTCTCCCGTTTACCAGAGAAAAAATAACTAAAATGTTTCTTTTTTTTAGTAAAACGTTTCTATTTTTACGCTTTCTCCTAGTCTCTCTAATTGTAAGCTAGATTGTGATGTGCTGTGTCTTCCATTACAGTTTTACTTATATCGCTTCTCCGAGTCTCTATAAGCTAGGATTATGTGTGTTACATCTCCTAGTAAAGTTTTGCTTATGACAGTTCTCCGAGTCTCTCTATTCATAAGTTAAGGTATGATGTGTTGCATTTTCCTTTAAAGTTTATTTTTTGTCGCTTCTGTAAGTATATATATTCATAAGTTAGGATGTGTTCCGTCTTCAAGTTAAATAAAACGTATGTCGTTTTTCCAAGCCTCTCTATTAAAAATATTCTATCTAAACTTAAACTTTTGTTGCTTCTCCGAGTTTCTATTTTTTTTTAAGTAAGGCTATGATATGTTATATCTTCCAGTAAAGTTTCATTTTGTCGTTTTTCTGAGCCTCTTCATTTATTTGTAGGATGTATCTCCCATTTAGGTTTAATTTTGTCACTTGTTAAAGTCTCTATTTATATGTTTAAATTTTATTTGTGCAATCTTCCATTAAAGTTGTACTTTTGTCGCTTCTACAAGTGTCTCAATTCATAAGTCAGGGTGCGATATGTTCACTCAGCTGGTAAAGTTTGACTTCTGTCGCTTCTCGGTTTTGTTCTGTCTTTGTTTATGTTATGTTTAATTTATGTTGCTTCTCTTCGAATCTCTCTATTTATTAAATATGATATTGAATCAGAAGCTTATGTTTTAGACGCGATTCTTCTGAAAGTCAAACAGATCTTTACGAGGTGCCGTAAAGTGTGCTAACATGGTGACATTATACATTCAAACTAATACCCCATGTTGTTCCTATTATGAAGGTACACAAAATATTCGTTTAATCTTTATGGGAAATTACTTTCGGTATAAGTACATGTACCATCTGTAATTATGTGCTGAAAGTGTTTTCGTACTCCTCATGGCTTAATATCATATATACATCTTAACTTGTAATATTCATGAGATGGCAATTTTGTTGTGATAACTTGTGTAAAATCTTTCATTAGATAAAAGAGATGAGCTGCACGATATCATTATAAAACTTAAGTTCATTCAATCGTTTTATTGCAATAGGAGCTGTTGCACATAGAGAAAGCTAAACGGCAAACAGAAAAAAAAACGAACAGAAAAAAGAACAAATGAACATACGAATATTAAGTTTCTTACATATGTATGAGCTAAACATTATTCATCCGAAAGTTATTAATTTATTGCCGCATTTATACATTCTATATTTCATTTTTTTCCTTTTTCATGTTTTTTTGTTATCATTCTGATGTGTAATTATTATATAGAATCATATTCAAAACAGTGTGGCTGTGGCCAATGATTGACGTCCTTAATTCATTCAATGACTGGGACAGATTATGCGAACGTTTGTCTGTAACGACACTGCTCACTACTTATTTATTATAGAATTTATACTGTAGGGTCACCAAAGGTTCTAAAACGCCTTTAATAATGAAAAAATCCGAAAAATTAATCAGGAATAATCTTTATGTTTTGATTTATATTATTGATATAAATCATAGCATCGTGTTATTCATGATTAATTTTTCGAATTACTTTATTTAGGTATTGAGAACCTTTGGTAACCCCACAGTTTAAGTGTCTTTAACAAGTACATAGTGAGCAGTTGTCGTTACAGACAAACGTTCACATAATCTGTCTCAGTCAATGGGATAATTTAGGACGTCAATCAATGGCCACAACCACACTGTTTTGCATATGATTCTATCGTAATCATTCAAGTTTTCTCTCAACTATAATCCTTTTATTTACATGAATTATTGACGATTTATGTATCCGTCTTTATGTTCAAACATTGCGCAACAAAGACTAGATTATTTGACACTTTTTATTGGACTTTTGACAATTTTTTTAAAAGGTAAATCATCACAATCCTTTACCCCCGCTTTCGGCAAATCGCGAAATTGTATTATTAAAAAAAAATTGTTAACTTATAAATTGGATTGGGTCAATTCAACATGTCAATTAGACTTTGCATTGGTATTTCATTGGTTGTTAGTGTGGTTTTTTTTAATCATTAAAACATACTAGTAATCATCTTTTAAACAGGTAGATTCCATCAAAACTCACCGTCTAACAACCTTCTCATATCTGTCTCAATGGTTTCTAGCGTATAGATAGATAACTTATTGGCAATTTTATAAAATTTATTCTTTTTCTATATCAATATTAGTGTTAATCGAGCAAAAACAATCAGGGATATATGCTAAGTAAATATTTATGATGTTTACCAAAGCAAAACATACGTTGAAAGAGAAAGAAAACGAAACAAGCAATTTACACATAACACAGATGGCCTCGTTCTGACACAATAACAGATGGAGGTGTTACCAAGTGTATAGCATAAATATACGAGAGGCAATCTAATAAGACAATCAAATTAAAGATAACCCAACTTTTACATGTATGACAAAGTATTTAAGAATACTGAAAAATAGACAAGTCTATATACAAATCAGAAGATGTTTGTCATTGAAAAAAATCTCTACAAGAGACCAAAGAGGATCGAAAGATACCAGAGGTCATTCAAACTCATAAATCGAAAATTAATTGACAAAGTCATGGCTTAAAAAGTAAACACCAAACAGACAAACAATAGTACACAAAGCACAAATTATAAAAATGAAGAATAAGCAACACGAACCCCACCAAAGACTGTGGTGATCTCAGATGCTCCGGAAGAATAAAAAGATCCTGAACCACATGTCGCACCCGTCGTGTTAATCATGTTAGTAAACCGGTATTAAGTAATTCGGAAGATCACATTCGGGAAAAGGGAAACGAGGTTGTAGTTACGATATACGGCACCTATCCGCTGTCATCTTTGAAACATATATTCTATAAGGGTACACAAACTAGGGATGACGTCCGTAAAATTAACTCTTTGTTTAATAGCTTCCTTGTGAGCAGCAATCTTCTACCAAGAAAATCATGGTAGAAAATTCAATTCTGGGAATATCGTTTTAAGTGGAAGATAAATACTCCGTATGCAGTCGCAGCTGGAATGTTGCTACATAAAATGGAAACTTCACAATTGGGAAGCTGAAATTATATCTTTTGTTGTAAAGTTAGTTTTGTTTTAATAAGAGGCAGACTTAACTGTATCTGTTGTATCCTTTATCTCTAGTTCGAAGGGATAGATGAGTTCAACATAGTCAACAAGTTTTGAATTATCCTCTATAATGCGGAAAGTAAAATTAAAGAATACTGCTAACTTCTTTTACTTTCTTCTTAAGAAGTTCATGTATTTTTTCAGCACCATGAGAATAAAGGAACAAGTCGACAAAAAGAGGAGCACGATTGTTTCCCATGGGAATGATGATAGTTTGTTGAAAAACACGTCCTACAAACGTAACAAATATGTTGTCAATCAAGAAATCAAGCATCTTGATAATGTCAGTTTCAGTGAAATTTGTTTGAATCAGAGTGATATTTTACACAGTAGAATTACATGTAATCCCTACTTAAGACAAGATACTTGTATCTACGTTGGCCATTTTTTCAAGAATCAAAGCAATACCAACTCTTTTAATTTGTCTCTTTGTGTGAAATGGTGAATACTTGTGAAAAAGTATAGAAAAGTCAAATGTTTTAATACTATTGCAAGATGAAGGAGTCTTAGATTATGGGTACTCTAATGATCTTTGGATTGTTTTAGTATCCACGTCTGATTCACGCCACCTCTACGATAGACGTTTCACAATAACTTTGAAGCCCGGCTTTGATGGCTGATAAAATTAATGTTCAATCGTTTAATTGAAATAGGAGCTGTTGCACATACAGAATGTTTAGCGGCGAACAGAAAAAAAAACGAGCAGATGCACATTAAGTTTCTTACATATGTATGAGCAAAATTGATTCATTCAAAAGTCATTTCGAGGTTCTATGTGACGTTTAAATTTTCCAATTCTTTAAATTTCGTCCTATGTGACGTTTATATTTTCCAATTCTTTATATTTCTTCCTATGTGACGTTTAAATTTTCCAAATCTTTCAAATTCTTCGTATGTGCGTTTACATTTTCTGACGTCAAACACGCGAATCAGTGAATGTGTTTTTTGGATTGAATAGATGCTATTTGTGCTTTTTTGTAAACGAGTGTTTGTTTTAAGAATGTAGCACAGTGATGATTGCTGTAACCCCATTTTGACTATTTTTACCTATTATGTCTGTTTTGTTCACGCATCGTTGTAAATTTAACGGAATTTGATCATTTGATCAGGGAATTTCCTCAGAGTTCAGTATTTTTGTGATTTTCCTTTTTCATTAATTTTATTGTCGACTTTGTAAATTATATATTTAATTTTATTTTTTTTCTCTCTTTTAGGTCACCTGGCCTGAAGGGCCAAGTGAGATTTTCTCATCACTTTGCGCCCATGGTCCGTCGTCATCGTCGTCTGGAGTCGTCTTTTGGCTATACTTTTTTGACCTTTTGGATTATAGCTCTTCATCTTTTATATAAGCTTTGGATTTCAAATATTTTAGCCACGAGCCTCACTTCACTAAAAAGACATGTATTGTCGAAATGCGCATCTTGTGCAAGAAAATTGGTACTGTTAATTTTATTTTTTATTAACTTTTACAAAAATCTTCTCCTCTGAAACTACTGAGTCAAATCTAACCACATTTAGCCACAATCATCATAGGGGTAAAATGCAGTTTTTTGCTTATAACTCAAAAAACAAAGCATTTAGAGCAAATCTGACAAAGGGTAAATTGTTTATCAGGTCAAGATCTATCTGCCCTGAGATTTTTAGATGAATCAAACAACCCGTTGTTGAGTTGCTGCCCCTGAATTGGTAATTTTAAGGAAATTTTGCTGTTTTTGGTTATTATCTTGAATATCATTATAGATAGATATAAACTGTAAACAGAAATAATGTTCAGCAAAGTCAGATTTACAAATAAGTCAACATGACCGAAATGGTCAAAAACCAAAGCATTTAGAGCAAATCTGAGAGGGGTAAAATTGTTTATCAGGTCAAGATCTATCTGCCCTGAAATTTTCAGATGAATCGGACAACCCGTTGTTAAGTTGCTGCCCCTGTATTGGTAATTTTAAGGACATTTTGCCGTTTTTTTGTTATTATCTTGAATATTATCATAGATAGAGATAAACTGTAAACAGCAATAATGTACAGCAAAGTAAGACCTAAAAATAAATCAACATGACCAACATGGTCAATTGACCCCCAAGGAGTCATAAAATTTGTAAATTTTTACTAGCATTTTCCACTGAAACTACTGGGCCATGTTTATTATAGAAAGAGATAATTGTAAGCACAGCAAGACTGTTCAGTAAAGTAAGATGTACAAACACATCACCATCACCAAAACACAATTCTGTCATGAATCCATCTGCGTCCTTTTTTAATATTCACATAGACCTTGGTGAACGACACAGGCTCTTAAGAGCCTTTAGTTCATGTTTTCTTTATCATTCTGATTTGTAATAAATCTATATCGTAATCATTCAAGTTAATGCTCAACTATAATCCTTTTATTTACATCAATTAGAGACGATTTATATCCGTCTTTATGTTCATGCATTGCGCAGCAAAGACTGTGCATTATTTGACACTTTTTATTGTACTTTTGAAAAACTTTTTAAAAAGAAAGTCATCATAGTCCACTACCCCACTTTCGGCAAAACACAAAATTGTATTATTAAAAAAAATTGTAAACTTGTAAATTGGATTGGGTCAATTCCGCATGTCGATCAGACTTTAAATTGGTATTTAATTTGTTTTTTTTGTGTTGTTTTTGATAAATTACATATACTAGTGTTTCATCTTGTAGAATTGCTTATTCCCATCAAAACTTACCATCTAACAACTTGCGTATATCTTTCTCACTTGGTTTCTGGCGTATAGATAGATGTCTTACTGGCATTCTTAACAATATATTCCTTTTTATACCGATATTACTGTCATTCGAGCATTACCAATCAGAGATATAAGCTTAGTGAAGGAAGGTAGCTGCATATTTATGATATGTATAAAACAAAAGTTAAATAAAGTACGCAAAACATACGTTGAAAGAGAATGAAAACAAAACAAGCATCTTACAATTAACACAGATGGCTTCGTTCATACACAATGACAGATGGAGGGGCAACTAAGTGTATAACATAAGTACAGAAGAGGCAAACTAATAAGACAATTAAACTACAACTAAACTGAAAAAACAAGACAAGTCTATATAAAAATAAGAAGATATGGTATGCTTGTCAATGAGACAAATCTCCACAGTAGATAAAGGAGGGTCGAAAGATACCAGAAGGACATTAAAACTCACAAATCGAAAATAAACTGACAACGGCAAGGCTTAAAAAGAAAACGACAAACAGACAAACAATAGTGGGGTGATCTCAGGTGTTCCAGAAGGTTGAGTAGATCCAGCACCACATGTGGCAACCGCCGTGTTGCTCTTGTAACTAAACTGGTAATAAGTCATTCGGTAGGTCACATTTGGATTGTAGTTACGACATAAGGAATATATCCGCTATCCTCTCGATATGGCGTCTGAAAAGAATTTATGAAGGAATGATTTCCAAATTCATCATTTGGAACTCGTGGTTTATACAATTCCTTGTAAGCAGCGACCCTCTATTAAGGAAATTATGATATAAAATACAACCCCGGAAATATCGGATCAAGTAGGAGATGTCTACTCCGTATGCAGGCGCTTCTGGAATGTTGCTACATAAAAATGAAAAGTTAAAAATTAGGAAGCAAAAATCGTTTTTTTGTTGTAAGGTTAGTTTAGTTTTAAACCGACCATCATTGTCAATTTATACATGTAAATCGAGATAAGAGGCATACTGTATCTGGTGTATCCTTTATCTCTAATTTGAGAGGATAGATGAGTTAACATAGTCACCAAGTTTTGACGTGTTTAGTAAGAGTACATTATATCTAATGCGGAAAGTAAAATCAAAGGACACTGCTAACTTCTTTTATCTCTTCTTAAGAAATTCCTGTATTATGTAAGCCTCATAAAAATAAAGGAACAAGTACTTAAGAAGACGATTGGTTCTCATTGGAATGACGATAGTTTGTTGATAAACACGTCCCTCAAACGTAACAAATATGTCGTCATTGATAATGACAGTTTCAGATATTTTTTGTTTAAATCAGAGTAATATTTCACAAAGTAGAATTAATCCCTATATAAGACAAGATACCTGTAAACACGTTGGCCATTCTTTTTTACGAAACAAAGCAATACCAACTCTTTCAATTTGTCTTTTGGTTTGGAATGGGGAATACTTTGTAAAAAAAAAAGAAGTGTAAAAGTTTAGAAAAGTCAAATGTTTTTAAAATACTATTGCAAGATGAAAGAATGTTAGGTTGTGTGTACTCTAAATGATATTTGGAATTTTTGTTAGTAAACACATCTGATTCACGCCACCTTTAGAATAGGCTTTTTCACAATAGCCTGGCTTTGATTGCTGATAAAATAAGGTGTCATGGAGCACTTGGAAGACTCAGCAATACACTGTTTGTGTAGGGACACTCATTTAGTTTAGGAAACCAATACATGGAAGACCCAGTTATTCATCTTGGGTTGAAATTCCAAAGGTACATTGAACACACTTACTGAAACAGAAATTAACAACAAACTAAATTTTACGTGAAAAGCAGCAACCAACGATAACTGCTGAAAAAAATGCTCCTGACTTTGAACATGCACAGTTAGCATGAAGGAGAGATACACATTTTCGTGAGTACACAGCCCTACACTAACCTGAACAAATGGCGTAACAGCTATATATTTGTTAGAATAAACTGTAAAATCATATGAAAATGACTTGAATCACCAAACTGGAGGGGTTGCTTACATAAAGACAAAAACACAATGTACTGACTTAAGTGTACTAAAACCTTATTCAAAGTCAATAAAAACTAATGAACAAATCTTTTCTCAAAGACTGACAAATGTAAGAAAAATATATTGTAAAGACGTCTTAAACTAGTCTAGGAAAAGTGCGATCTTGTACAATGCAAAAGAAGTACAGAATCGACAGGATGTAAAACCATTAATTGTTTTATAAATGTATTGCCGGTCATGTACATATTTAGTTATGTTTTAACTCATCAAAAACAAAATCAATGTTAGCACCGTTGTTAAATTGATATCATTTTAAAATATATTTGTTAAAAGAATCAATGCGTTTAGATTGACTGTATCTAAATTCAACATCTCTATAAAAGAGGGACGAACGATACCAGAGGGACAGTCAAAGTCATAATTCGAAAATGAACTTACAACGCCATTGCTAAAAATGGAAAGGACAAACAGACAAACAATAGTACATATGACACAACATAGAAAACTAAGGAATAAAGCCTCGGTCACACCTTACCGGATAGCTCGAACGGACGCCTAACGGATAACTTTTTTTCAATCCGTTCATGCCCGTTAGGCGTCCGTCCATATCCATTGCATGTCCGTTAAGCGTACGTTTTATCCGTCGACGTCCGTTCTGTCCGGGGGGAAATTTTGAGCATGTTCAAAACTTTGAACGGATGTCCAACGGATAAAATGTCCGTTGGACGTCCGTTAGACGTTCGTTTTGAACGGTACTCGTCCGTTTCGTTTCCGTTTTGTTTCCGTTACGCGTCCTTTATACATCCGTTGGAGGTCTGGCAGATAAATTCACCTACGGACTTCTAACGGATTTCTAACGGATAAAACGGATGTTGAACGGATGTGAAACGGACTTCTACCGGACGTATAATGGACAAAACGGATGATGAACGGATCTGAAACGGATAAAATTATTGCCAATTGAAAATTTCTCGTCAGAAATGCCAAAAAGATTTCTTAAGGTTCATGAATTCTTATTATTCATAATCGATCTTAGAGTAAGTGCACATCTTCACAATCCAGCAACTGTTAAACTTATTCAGGTCAGACACTGCCCTTTAGCGGGATTTTGAAGAACAAACCAAAACCAGTTACACAGAACTTTGACTCTGGAGGCTCACAAATTAAATAGATTTGCTTTCATTATATTGCATGTTTTTTTCAGTTTTGTTTGGTAGTATTTGCATGATTTTTTATGTGTATATATATGCCGACTCTAAATAAAATCTACTTACTTGATTACTTAACTAGAACATTTTCAATATTAATGCGATTTACATGTATTATTATTGTCGCCTGCAATTTTTTCGTATATCTTGTTTATCCGTTTTATCCAGTACGCTTCCGTTAGGTGTCCGTTTTATGCGGTACTCGTCTGTTGGATGTGCGTTCGACATCCGTTCTGTCCGTTACGTCTCCGTTTCTCGTCCGTTGCATATCCTTTGCATGTCCGTTATGCATTCGTTAGGTGTCCGTTTTAGTTGGTCAGTACATCAACGGACGCCCAACGGATAACAATTTTGTCAACGGACAACTTTTATTTTCATCCGTTAGGCGTCCGTTCGTCTTATCCGGTAAGGTGTGACCGAGGCTTAAACAACACGAACCCCAACAAAAACTAGGGGTGATCTCAGGTGCTACGGAAGGGTACGCAGATCCTGTGGCATCCGTCGTGTTGCTTATGAGATAACAAATCAGGTAAATAGTCTAATTCGGTTAGGTCACATTTATGAAAGGGAGTTGGATTGTAGTTACGACATAAGGAACATATCTGATATCCTCAACTACAGACATCGCATAATAGGATATGAAATGTGTGATATCAATTATTACGATAAAAATCTTTTGGTGTTTCTCATTACATTTCCTATTCACAAGTGCGCCCATAGTTCAAATTATAAAACTACAAATTCTGATGCATATGCCCTGTTTAAAAAAAGATTTTTAACTACTTAAATATTTCGACACTTTCAGATGGTAAGCTTGGTATAATTCTGTTCAGAATTCTGAAAGTTTGTACATATGATTATTATTATCACATATTTTGTACTGATATGTACGTTTTTGCATGGCCAATAATAGCCGGAAGTCAAGGTTGGTTATCAGCCCTCGAAATCCATATCAAGCCCCCGAGTTTAACTTCCGGTAACCTGTCAATTAAAGGCTATTTGTTAACAAGTTGAACACAATGAAAAGAAATTTAGAAAGTTACAAACGTGCTGTAGAAGAAAAAAGTAGAAATCAACAGTGAAAATCACAAAAGTTCCCGTAAAATTTTGACGTCATGAAGAATTTATAAAATATATGACGCCACACTGGAATGAGTAGCGATATAGGATTCTTCCTAAGCATTTTTTAACATATGTAATGTAACACTTTAAAGTCGTTTAATATTTTCAATTCTTAGAATTAATATATAAATTTTTTATTATAAAAATAAAAATAATTATTTCTGAAACTTTTCACAAAACATTGTTAACCTACTGTGATACGAACTTTTTTTTTTAACTCACAGTGATACATTTATTTATTTTTTTCGTTTAATATCTTTTTGATTTTTGATGAAATATCAAACATAATTTGGTGTAAGCTATTTTTTTTCTCCTGCTTGAAAATATGTGATAAATAGATTATAACAAGTCATTTTCCATATGATCCATGGTATCAGCCCACGACCCATATCAAGCCCTCGGGCTAAAGCCCTCTGGCTTGATATGGGAGTCTAGGGCTGACACCAGGCCCATATGGAAAATGCCATTTAATAATCTATAATCATTGCATATATGTTAGGTGCTTTATTTATTCAGCGATACATGTGTTTCACCATTATTTAATCTTAAAACCACGTGTTGTGGACTTCGTCATGATCATGATCAGTGATGAAAGATTAAACTCATACTTTCCTCAAATAACATATATACAGTCAAAGCGGTCCACGAATGTAATTTTTTTCCGGAAATTAATTTCTGTAGTTATCTGTATACATAATATTGATACATAGAATGTAAATCTAACCATTTATCATTATTACTAATTTCATGAACAATATCCCTGTTTGTTCAGTAAAACTAACACTACAGGGGTGCCCTGTCAAATGCTGTAGACATGGTAATCATTATAACATCAATAGTGCAATAAATCAGAATTTAAATTAAAAACTTTTTTTTTTTTAAATCATTTGTGAAATGGTAATTCCATAAATGCCCGCGTCACACTGTCCCGATTTTTACGCCGATGGCAACACGTTTATGGAAATATTCAAAATCGGGACTGATCGTATCCAGATCGGGCTATTCGTAGTGCCATCTTTAACCATCGTAGAACCATCGGCCACTTTTTCTAGGCTTCGGGGACAACTTCGGGAAGGGTTCTAAATTTTTTAACATGCTAAAAAATCCACGCAGGTGCGTCCGATGTTGCGGGTTCGTATTGAGTTCGCATCACCATCCTCACCATCGTAATGTCACCGGGAATGCATCTTTGAACATCGTATTGCATTCGTGTTTCCATCGTTTCCATCGGGCAGTTTTGACATTACGATGTCTACACGAATGAATCACGAAGCTACCCGAAGGCCTTACGATAACCACACGACCTCGTGAAGACCTCGTAATCCCGTCGTGTTGCCATCGAAAAAAAGTACGAAGGCGAGAAGATGGAACTACGACGGCAATAAATCTAGCTAGATGTAAGTTAATTTTTGTGCTAAAATACATTTAAAGTGCCTTACGCGATATGCACTGGTCAGTCTACTACGACAGTTAAGAAAGACGTTCACAAAACATGGAGCTCATATCATATAATTCTATGAGAACAAGAAAGGCGACCGTGTTGTTTCTATAAATTCAAATGGAACGAGAAGAGCAGCTATTACAGGCTCAGGATAAAATTTTACAAGTAGAATATTATTTTTTGTCAATTTTTCATATTAATGAAAATCATAAACGCGCCTCGTACACCAACACTGCAGGTACACGTATATTGGGAAACCAACTTTTTCTTCATTATTCTGTTTTTTTATGTATCGTCTTAGCTATTGTCACACGAGTGTTTACTCCATAACCATTTTGTTTTCTATTTGTCATATTTTGCCGTATTTGTTGCTTTCCCCACATCCTTCCTTTTGTCTATATTATTATGATATTCTCCTGGAAAGAGCTATTTTTCAATAAAAGGGATAAACGAACCCATTACCTTACCTTAAAGTTAAACATGGACATAATTATGGGTGATTATTCAGACTAGTGCACACATTTTACAGTTCAAACAAGGCAATGCCGAGCGTGGCATCCCCTCGTATGTAACATATTGGGGACAAATATGGACACTATATTTGTATGGGACACATGCAGAAAATGGTAAATTAGATATGCATATTTGATACATAAACTACTTCTCTGTGCTATGGGTATCCGATTTCGAACTTTCCACTTCTATGTAATTTTTCTTTTGGTCTTGTATTTTCCTGCTAGACTCATACCCCTCCCTTTTCCTCTTTCTCTCTCTATCCCTGATTTTGGTGGCATGATATGCAGAGACTCAGAGACAAATTTTACCCTTCAAGCCCACGGTCTTCCGTCTTATGATTAAACCAGAAATGAAATGTACAATATAATATATATTCAATTTTGATCAAACAATTTAAAACGCGTGATGTCTTCGGCATATAATTTAAATGCATCGTAAGCTGTACACGACGTCTTTTAGAAATCGTATGGCCATCGCGTCATCATCGTAATCCATCATGTAGCCTTCGTGATCCATCCTGTAGGCTTCGGCTGAGATATGAAGCTTGAATACCCGTCTTCGGCTAATCTTCGTATGTCCATCTTTTGCTATCGTATATAATTTCGGCTCCATCGTATAGACTTCGTTAGTCATCGTACTTGCTTCGGTCACTTTTTAGTATTTTAACGAAATCGGAACCAACTTCGTACGAACTTACAATTTTCGCCTTCGGGTGTCCATCGTATATAAAAATCGGGACAGTGTGACGCGGGCATAACGGTCAACCAACTCGTGATAGCGTCTGTAAAATTTACGAAGAGATGATTTCAACTTCACCATTTGGAACTCTTGATTTGGTAGCTTCCTTATGAGCAACAACTCTCTAAACTTCCTCCTTACTATATGATATCCTGTGTTTTCTTCTGATACATCCAAACTTCAAAATTAAATGCATCTTATAAATGAAAGTTTCAGAAATATATGGTAACCAAATCGCAAATTGAAGCATATATTACGCTAATTGAATCGAAAACGAGCACATGCATAATACCCGAAAAATGGGACCATAAAGGAATATCAACGTCTTAAAAAGTTAGCTAAACAACAACAAGGTATAAACAGTCGTCTTATTTGTCGTACGATTTTGTTTTTACGTTTCCAGCTTGAAACTAAAATATCCGAAGTCTAAAAAAATAGAAAACTACATTTGTTAATATTTAATGTATTTAAAGTATCCCTTGAGTAATTTGTTGTGGTATAGTTAGAGAATTATTGATTATTTTGAACAACAAAATCATGAAGCTAACGGTAAGTGTATTATATTTATAAATTAATTGGAAATAAGACGAATTTTATACTTATTTTGTTCATAAACTTCAATTTTTAAAAATACCGGAACAGGCTTGTTATTTATAGGGCGCATATGTGCCAATACAACTACAACCAGGTGATAAACTCTTATTTCACAATTTAACAGAAATATTTGTCGCTTTCTTCTCAAGACTTTAAAGCAGTCTTAACATGCTGAACATCATTATAAAAGAGATTTTCGACAGTATTCAAATATAGTGAACATGTTTGTAAAAAAAACCTCTATGTTAATTATGAATCCGTATATACCAGTATTTATAAAGAGGAGAACCACACGTAGACTCTTGTTGGTGGGAGTCCTCTTTATATTAATAAAAAAATGAATTAAAATAAGTCTAGTGATTTCTATAACCATTTGTGTGAATGGCATGAGCAAAATGACAAAGTTCCTGGATCTCAATTTACTATTGATAACTAAAAATAGCCCATCAAATACTGAGTGTTAATCAGATGCGGTGAAGATTGGTTTAGAAACTTAAGGTCTGCTGTGTCAAGTGCACGTGCTCCATCACCAGTGTGGCTCTATCACTTTTCTACAGGTCTATCAACATTGGGCTCTACTCTTTTTTACTGGTCTATCAACAGTATGGCTCTTCTCTTATCTACAGGTCTATCAACAATGTGACTCTGCTCTTTTTCACTGGTCCATCAAAAGTGTGACTCTTCTGTTTTTAAAGGTATATCGACAGTGTGGCTCTTCTCTTATCTTCAGGTCTATCAACAGTGTGGCTCTTCTCTTTTCTACAGGTATATCATCAGTGTGGCTCTTCTCTTTTCCACATGTCTACCAACAGTGGAGCTCTTCTCTTATTTAAAGGAATATCGTCAGTGTGGCTCTTCTCTTTCCTACAGGTTTATTAACAATTTGGCTCTTCTCTTTTCTACAGGTCAATCGATAGTGTGGCTCTTCTCTTTTCTACAAGTCGATCAACAGTGTGGCGTTTTTCTACAAGTCTATTAACAGTGTGGCTCTTTTCTACAAGTCAATCAACAGTGTGGCACTTTTCTTTTTTAAATGTTTATCGTCAGTTTGGCTCTACTCTTTTCTACAGGTCTACTTATAGTATTGCTCTACTCTTTTTTACAGGTACAATGTATATCGTCAGTGTGGCCCTTCTCTTTCCTACAGGTTTATCAACAGTGTGGCTCTTCTTTTCTTTCTTTTTTAAGTAAATCGTCAGTTTGGCTCTTCTCTTTTCTACAGGTCTATCAACAGTATGGCTCTACTCTTTTTTACAGGTATATCGTCAGTGTGGCTCTACTCTTTTTTACAGGTATATCGTCAGTGTGGCTCTTCTTATTTCTACATGTCTATCGACAGTTTGGCTGTACTCTTTTTTTTACAGGTATATCGTCAGTGTGGCTCTTTTCTTTTGTACAGGTATATCGATAGTGTGGCTCTTCTCTTTTTTACAGACATATCGTCAGTGTGGCTCTTCTCTTTTCCACATGTCTACCAACAGTGTGCCTCTTCTCTTATTTAAAGGTATATCGTCAGCGTGGCTTTTCTCTTTTTTACATGTTTATAAACAGTGTGGCTCTTCTCTTTTTTAAAGATATATCGTCAGTGTGGCTCTACACTTTTCTACAGGTCTACCTACAGTGTGGATCTACTATATTTCTACAAGTACAATGTATATCGTCAGTGTGGCTCTTCTCTTTTCTACAGGTTTATCAACAGTGTGGCTCTTCTCTTTTTCAAAGGTATATCGTCAGTGTGGCTCTACTCGTTTTTACAGGTATATCGTCAGTGTGGCTCTTCACTTTCTACAGGTCAAAAAACAGTGTGGCTCTTCTCTTTTTAAAAAATATATTGACAGTGTGGCTCTACTCTATGAAAAGGTCAATCAATAGTGCGGCTCTTGTCTTTTTTTCATGTGACATTGTTGGTCAACAGTGTAGCTCTACTCTTTTTCAAACGGTCTATCAATGGTGTGGCTCTAGTCTTTTTTTCAATTGACATTGTCTGCCAACAGCGTGACTCTACTCAATTTACAAGTCTTTTAACAGTGTGGCTCTTCTCTTTTAAAAAAAAATATATTGACAGTGTGGCTCTACTCTTTTTCCAAATGTCTATCAATAGTGTGGCTCTTGTCTTTTTTTATTGTGACATTGTCCATCAACAGTGTGACTCTACTCTTTTCCAAAGGTCTATCAATAGTGTGGAACTAGTCTTTTTTTCATGTGACATTGACTGTCTGGTCTTTTAACAGCGTGGTTTTCCTCTTCTTTTACAGAACGCCAACAGTGTAGCTCTGCTCTTTTTCTAGTTTGAATTCTTGCAAAAAAATGTCAAATGGTTTCAGAACAGACATTATCGAAATATTAAGACTTCGTGTAGAAATTCTAAAATATGCTTTTCTATCACAAAATATTGACATACATATAAAATTGAGAATGGAAATGGGGAATGTGTCAAAGAGACAACAACCCGACCAAATAAAAAAACAACAGCAGAAGGTCACCAACAGGTCTTCAATGTAGCGAGAAATTCCCGCACCCGGAGGCGTCTTTCAGCTGGCCCCTAAACAAATATATACTAGTTCAGTGATAATGAACGCCATACTAATTTCCAAATTGTACACAAGAAACTAAAATTAAAATAATACAAGACTAACAAAGGCCAGAGGCTCCTGACTTGGGACAGGCGCAAAAATGCGGCGGGGTTAAACATGTTTGTGAGATCTCAACCCTCCCCCTATACCTCTAACCAATGTAGAAAAGTAAACGCATAACAATACGCACATTAAAATTCAGTTCAAGAGAAGTCCGAGTCTGATGTCAGAAGATGTAACCAAAGAAAATAAACAATATGACAATAATACATAAATAACAACAGACTACTAGCAGTTAACTGACATGCCAGCTCCAGACTTCAATTAAACTGACTGAAAGATTATGATTTCATCATATGAACATCAGGCACAATCCTTCCCGTTAGGGGTTTAGTATCATACCATCATAACATATATGAGAAGAACATAACCCGTGTCATGCCAACAACTGTTTTTAGAATAAATGTGTTTAGTTCCGACGCAAAGACCTTATCAGTGACTCAATATTAACGCCAAAATATGCAATCTTTAATGACTTGACAACAGTATCGTAATTATATTCCTTCTTAATAAGTCTATTCAAAGGTTTGTGCTTTATAAAGAATATTTCCATAAACAATTGGATGTGAAATACCTGAACGTATAAGAAGTCTGCATGTTGAGCTATATTTACGAATGATGTCTTAATACCGATGATAAAATTTAGTAAATGTTTTGACTAGTTTGTGATATCGAAAACCTTGGTGTAATAATTTTTCAGTAATACATAACTTTCTCTCGTTAAAATCAAAAACATTGTTACATACACGAGCGAATCGTACAAGTTGAGATATATAAACACCGTAAGATGGTGACAAGGGAACGTCACCATCTAAAAACGGATAATTAACATGATTAACGATAGGAAATGAAAAATCATCCCTTTTATCATAAATTTTAGTATTCAGCTTTCCGTTAGTGATATAGATATCAAGATCGAGGAAAGGGCAGTGGTCATTGTTAGTATCTATACCTACCATTATGCAGCTGACATCCTTTTCGAAACTTGGATAATATATTAAGATCCCACACTTTATTATGAGAAAACACACACACTTATTTAAGTTATGTCCACAAGAACAAAATTTGCGCATAGGTAATTCCACTAACTATTCGGTGTGTTTGTGTCGTATTTATACTGTAAAAGGATGCACTCGATTAAAATCCATTGATTCGCTTCAAAAAGTTTCCTTTTGTTTTCATGTCTTTATTCTTAAATCATTTGTTAGTTAGAAATATTTCATATGTTCATTAATTAATGTGTATATTTTGTATTTGTTTTGGAGAAGACGTTTCTAAGTTGTAAAACTTGTGTCTGATACTTTTGTCATTTTGAACAATAAAATATATTTAAACTATTGTTAGTATTAGCTTTATTTAAAGTGAGTTCAACAGGATAAATTTCATTAATATACATACTGAAGTCGTCATTATTGAGAGCCAAAGTATCATCCAAATATCTAAAAGTATTATTAAATTTGTTTATCAGATGTTGTTTTGATGGGTCTTTGCTTATTTTTGTATAGACTGTTCCATATCTATAGGTGATCAGTTTATTATTTTTCTTTTGCATCTCTAATTTCATAATGGAGCATCATCTATATCACGTATCATCTATATCATCATGTATTGCACACAGACGTTTTACACTATCATACATATCTATAAAACAGACGAAGAAGTGGTAAGTCATATTCATTGAAATTTTACTTTATTACAAAAGTGCATTTTATATTATAAGTAGTTTATATTTTCAATTGTAAGATGAACATAAAAACATTACCTGCAAGGTCACATATTATTATAAAAATAGAATTACCTGTAAAATAACAAAAAAATATAGAATACATTACTTGCAACATTGAATTTTAACTTATTTACCAAATGTGTAAATTTTGAAATCAGATATGCACAAAAAAGTAATTTGTTGCCGCTCGATACAACGACGGAGTATGAATTATTAATGATAAAATACTTAACAAATGTGAAAAACATTCGCATCACTGAACTCTTCACCAACAAAGTAGCAAATCATATACTGTAATTTCATTTAACAGATTAAGTGGATATTTGACCTTTAATGACTTTTTAAACAACTGTAATATGAATACGATTTTTTTTACTGTGATCGCCTAATTTGAAGATCCTGTGATTATAGTGAAATAAATAGGTGAAGGAAAAAAAACGTATGGAACGCTATCTTTTTATGTGACAACGATATTTGAACCTTCTCGATTAAAAGACGTAAGTCGTTCATTTGAAACATATAATGCATGATTTACTTTACCTATTTTTTGTTTCAGAAAGATTTTTTTTTTTTTTTTTAACATTTTAAGAAATGATAAGTGACAATGAAAAAGTTGAAACAATTTGAAAATGGAATACTTATGTTTAAGAATTTATATATCTCTAAAAGTGTTTTGCTGTGTCTTTAGGATAGGCCATTATGGTTGTAAATATACCTGGTGTGATTGGTATTGTTGTTTTCTACATCATCATTGTGATAATTGGTTTATGGGCGGGAAGGAAGAACAAAAAGGGGGATACAAATGATTTATTGGTAGCTGGCAGGAGTCTTGGTATGTTTGTGGCCACATTAACAACTGCAGGTCAGTATTTAGGGATTTTTCATTTTTTTAATGCTCATTATTTTTTAAATGAAATTGTTTACCTATTATAATTGATAAAAAATAGTTTCAATCCTTTGGTTTTTTAAATCCTGATTAAAACTAAGTCGGAAGTGCATACAGTAACTAAAACCAGTCGGAAACCAGGTTAAAATAGAACAAAAGAAACGAAGCTCTTTGTCAGAGAAGGCGATAAATGTTGAATAGATATAGGAAGATGTGGTGTGAGTGCCAATGAGACAACTCTCCATCCAAATAACAATTTAAAAATTAAACCATTGTATTGTTTACTATAGTAACAAAACTTTTAAAAGTTAATATAAATTAACAAAAATACAATTTTCTTCTCAATTACGAGGTGTTTTATGTCAAATGTTAAAACACCATTTGCATAAGTTATGAATTTATTTAGTACATAGTTAAGCAGAACAATTAGATATCAAGTCGACGACATGGGTATCTTTCAAGTTGGATGAAGGAAATGCATAACCTCCAATTTTTTTGAAAAAATTACCGCGGACGGAAAACATATCAATCTAATAGTTCAGTAATTTTCGTGTCTGCCCTTCCATTATGTGACTCAAGAAAAAATTCCCAAAAATAGGTAACAATTGTATCGGAAAGAGAATCGAATGCACCTTTTCATGTTAGGGCGTGTTTGAGTTGAATATTTTGTCTTGATATCGTACAAAGTAAGAATATTTCATCCATCGTCTCGCTTCAGATTCTATCATTTGTATATATCAAAGCTACAGGTTGATTTTAGAACACAAAAAAATCACAGTACTAAAAGATGAAATATATGGGTCAAGTGAAATACCTATCTAATGAGTCACAAAAACAGAGAAGGTGTGTTCTAATAGCTATATTTTTTTTACTGAAAGTACTTGACGACAGTCCTTCAAGTTGGATGATGAAAATGCATATCTTCGTAAAATTACAATTTTTGTGTGATATCTAGGGTGTAAAGTCTTCATACACTAAAAAAAAATCTAATCTGCCCTTCCACAAAATATTTAATTAGAATTTTTTTGGAATATTTATGCATTTTCGAAAATTCCACCTGACAACTGATCAGACAATAGTTTTAAGTTGAATCAATGCAGACAATATCATTAACCGATGCTCATTAGCTAGTTGATACATTTGTCTTTTTAAATACAACTGACATATAAGGATCGTAATGGTGCAATGTGGATAAATTTATCGGTTTCCAAGAGCAAAATTGGTAGCGCGTCATCGCTACAATGGCTTCCATATCTAGGGTGTAAAGTCTTCATACACTAAAAAAAATCTAATCTGCCCTTCCACAAAATATTTAATTAGAATTTTTTTGGAATATTTATGCATTTTCGAAAATTCCACCTGACAACTGATCAGACAATAGTTTTAAGTTGAATCAATGCAGACAATATCATTAACTGATGCTCATTAGCTAGTTGATACATTTGTCTTTTTAAATACAACTGACATATAAGGATCGTAATGGTGCAATGTGGATAAATTTATCGGTTTCCAAGAGCAAAATTGGTAGCGCGTCATCGCTACAATGGCTTCCATTTTTACGATTGTGAAAATGAACTGGCGTATTGGGGAGATAATTTTGACGAAGTAGAAACCTGACTGCAACACCTTATCTTTCGCATATTATTAATGACCTCGATCACACAACCATATATCGCATTATATTGAGTACGTTTTGTCATATTTGCAAATGAGCAGAACAAGTCTTTTTTCGTTATGGTGGATGATACGCGTATTAAGTAATCTTTGTGGTTTGTTGTGTTTTATAAACCAAGAAAAAAAACCGAACATATGTCCTGAGAGAACAAAATTAGAAAAAAAACTCACAGTTATAAATGTTTCAATGCATGGTAAATATACATAATATGTAGTTTCCCTTCTTACTGGAGTTTCAATAAAACAAGAAAAAGAATATAAAGGTTATTCTACGTCTTTTGATCTCTGATGGAGATTTTGCCATTGGCAATCATACCACATTTTCTCATTGGTCCCTTACGTCATGCAATGAAATCAAACATCAACATAGCGCGGTAATAAGTATATTTTATTGAAGCTACTATGGCAATCAAACCACATCTTTTTATTAAATCCAACGCCAAGCAATGAAAGAAAACATCAACATTTCGATAGGAAGTAACTGTATATTTTAATTGAAGCTACTATGGTTGGAGGGGCATACATCAATGGTACAGCAGAATCAATTGGTAGAGATGGACTTCTATGGACCATTGGACCAGTCGGATATAATATTTCATTAGTTTTAGGTTTGTGTAATATACTTTTAAATCATATTAGACTAAATCAAGGATTATTTAAAACTTAATGTATGTGAGAAAAATATCTGCTATTGATTTAATAACTATAACAGAAATATTTCTACAGAAAATGGGAGTTGTGTAAAAGTAATCTCCATATATATGGACAACATGGGAAAGAGCTAAATTTGGAGTATGTACATCAATAACACAGAAAGTCTACGACAAAAATAATAAAAGCATAAATAGGGTTATAGTGATATGTAGGGTAAACGTCAAAGAAACAGACATTTTACAACAGAAATTATAAAATCACATCTAGGGATAAAGGTATATGTGTGGTAAACGTCAAAGAAACGGAAAGTCTACGACTAAAATAACAAAAGAACTTATAGGAATAAAGGGATATGTTGGGTAAATGTCAAAGAAACGGAAAGTAAACAACAATTTAACAAAATCACATCTAGGGATAAAGGGATATGTGGGGTGACAGTCTTCGAAAAAAATAACCAAAGGACAACTTAGGGAAAAGAAAGATGTGTAGTAAACGTTAATGGAACAGAATGTTTGCAACAAAAATAACCATAGAACATATAGGGATAAAGGGAATATATGTCAATGAAACGGGAAAGTCTGTTACAAAATAACAAGAGGGCAACTAGGAATGAAAAGAGATGTTTGGTATACGTGAATCAACGGCAAAAAAAACCATAGAGACATGCATCTTCAGGAACATCTACAGTCTTCAACATAAGTTAGGTGTGTTTACAATATGTCAATCTTTGAACAAAATTTATATCTACGCGAGTCTATACAAATTTTGCGAATAATTTAACAGAAATGATATAGATCTATGCTACAGATATCAATAAACGATGTAATACAACAGATATAAATGGTATTTATACATTTACATTGTGTTTCAGAGCTTGACTTATTTTGAAACAGTTATCGCCCGTTGGTAACTGTCACAAAACGTATATACCTAACTCATAGTTTATTAACTTATATTGCACTTGCCGTAAGAAAAGTTTCAATACAACACAGTTGCATTTTGTATATATCAGTCATGCTTCCACAGAATGCTACACCTTTTTAACGTTAATATTTGTATATAAATTCAGAACTCTTTTGGAATAATAATTATCGTTCATTATACTATAAATGTCAAATCAGTCGATTTTCATGGGTTTTTGAATTGTGTGGTTGATTACAGAACATTAAATCAATGTTCTATGTTGGAAATCATTACTATTCTGATTGGTTACAATTGTTTGTTTGTTCGATAGCAGTTTAACAGTTTTACGCACATGTAGACTGTACTTTAAATCATGGCCTTAGCGAGAAGAAATTTGTTTTAAATCTATTTAATATTTATTACATAACTCAAACGGATGCTACATGTTTGTTCACAATTAATAGGATAGAAAGGAAGTTGAAAAACACCAAATAATTTAATCTTAATATGATCTATTCATTTTTTCTTAAAGTATATGGAAGTATTGGTATCAATTTTCAAAATTCGTACCTTACAACTAAGAGTTTTATAACATTTTTGAAGCTGCAGTTGTTATTTAGCCAATCATTCAGTAATGAGATACATAATCAAAGATTATAATTTCTATAGAAGAGACAACACAATTATTCATTATTGAAATCAACAATGACAAGTTGGATAAAATTGAGAATGTGTTAAAGAGACAACAATCCGACCATAAAGAAGACAACAGAAGAAGGTCACCAACAGGTCTTCAATGCAGCGAGTAATTCCCGCACCCGGAGGCGTCCTTCAGCTGGCCCCTTAATATATATATATGTATGAGTTCAGTGATAATGAACACCATACTAAACTCCAAATTGTACACAAGAAACTAAAATTAAAAATAATACAAGACTAACAAAGGCAAGAGGCTCTTGACTTGGGACAGGCGCAAAATACGGCGGGGTTAAACGGATGTACGTTTTACGTGGAAATAATTATTCTCATCTACAATTTTTAACCCACATATCATTTATAAGATTTAATTAAAATGATATTGACATGATTTGCGTTCTCTTAATACTGAAATAACTTAGTAGTTGGTATCTCCTACCCAAATATACTTGAAACAATCAGAAGGAATACAAATGTTAGTAGGGCATCTGTAAATATACACTTTGGGAATACCTGTGTCAGTATATTGGGAAATACTCAAAAAACATGTGAAAACTTGAATTGTGAAATCAAAATCTAAAACAGCACACCTGAACATCGACGGAACAATTTTAAAAAGGTTGTAATTTCATAAACTTGAAAACAAATGGAAACATGGTGTTAAAAGTGTTGAAACGTGATAAAATTTCACAAAAATCTTCCTTTAAGTGCATCACTAACACACACATACAAAAAATGCAACTTACATAAGTGTTTTTGCTAATTTACTTTTGTATTGGCTCTAAGTTTTTATAGTACACTAAAAAAAATAATCATTGAACACTGGTGTTTTCCCTAGGTATTATGAATAACTAATGTCATGTTTGTACATATTTATACCTATAACGTAAAAGAACATAAAGTTATTACTGCATGGTAAGTATTCATCATCCTTTGCGAATCGCGAAAACAGCTGATCTGCAGGGTATTCCTTTTACCGACATACATCAATATACATGATAAAATTGAGAAAGGAAATGGGGAATGTGTCAAAGCGACAATAACCCGATCATAGAGGAGACAGCAGCCGACAGCCACCAATGCATGTACTGTTTAACAACTTAGATAAAGAATACGTAGAAAGACACCGCTCGATTAAAAAAAAACTATAGTTTTAAATATCTGAATTGGCTGTATGATCCATGTAGCTAAAAAAGGCAGACTTACATGTCGTTGCCAAAATTTCACGAAAGCAAGAGTTTAAATACTGAGGAGAGAAAAATTCAAGAATACAATTTTGCGGAAAGAAATTCGCGAAACATACTTCATTACTGTCAATGTAATACTGTTTTAAAATGTTATTTATACCCGATATGATTTTCTGTAGGAAAAAAGACAACTTTCATTGCATTACGTATATCGTTATTCAATTGTTATGTGGATTGCAGCTCATCTCAGCATCAAGGATCAATCGTCTTAATTCGTAATTACTCATTGATAAGTCTTTTGTAGACAAGACGTCTAGCGTAAACTATTTAAATCCTTATATCTGTGATGAGTTAACTGTAGACTGATTATTATTCGTTGGATTTCTTATGTACAGGCAAAAAACGAATTAAAATGTTCAACGATTTATAACTCTGTATGCAGACTTTAACAGAAACAGAATACTTAATATCCTTCAAAAATGCAAGATTTCCTCAATCTACGATAATTGATACACTCGAAAATAAAAGAATCCATCGTATATTCAATCTATACCATTCGTATATGCGTAAGAAAATGTAAGAACGTACTTCTGTTTTAAGCACGACATTGGTTGGTAAATCTATATCGGCTGCAGTTTATTTTGACCAGTTTTAAAAGTTTGCATTATCTTATCTTATAGCTGCAAAAATATACGTGCCAAAAGTAAGAAAAGCAGAATATACAACTATATTTGACCCCATACAAGAAAAATATGGGAATCGGACTGGTGGACTACTATTCATTCCGGAATTGTTAGGAGATTTGTTCTGGGAAGCTGCCATCTTCAATGCATTAGGTTGTAGTCACATTAGAATAACAAAATAAATAGATTTTATCTGCATCAAAATCAAGTAACTGGAAGATACATGTATGGCGAAAAAGTAACTAAAATATCAATTTCACTATTAGAATTTGTAAAATTAAAGTTTTTAACAATATTTTTTATAAAGTTTTTTGTTAAGTCAGTGATATGAACAAATAAGTGAATAATTATCAACAATTGTAGGAAGTAATTTGTTTAACGTATTCGGTCAATGACAAGGTTCATAATACATGTTTTAAATAAATAATTTACACATTTGTTAAAAGTCAGTAACTCATGATTTCCATGTGTAATTGGAGGTATCTATCTTAATCGCGAATGACATTTTAACATCTCAATATTTTGATTCATTATAATCCAGAAGCTAATATATATTGCACTCCCTCCTTTTTATTTTTCATGCTTTTTTCTTACAGGAGCAACCGTTTCGATTATACTTGGACTTGAAATGTCGATTGCCATTATAGTTTCAGCAGTTATAGTTATTGTCTATACATTCTTTGGTGGTTTATACTCTGTAGCTTACACAGACGTTATACAGATGTTCTTCATTATCATAGGACTAGTACGTACAATTTTACTTAAATATTTTCTTGGTGAAATATAATTCATGAAATCTTAATGCAAGAAAGAAACAACTTGACGATGTTTACAAATGAAAGTCAAATTAAAAATATTTCAATACCCATTGGTGGCCAATGGCCATTGGCTGATATTTGGTCAAATTGCTGCCTCATTCTCCAATTCGATTCTCAATTTTATCAGAAATGGCGTATTTTTCAAAAGCTAGGATAAATAAGTGTAAACTGTAAAAAGCAAAATTGATCATATATTTAAAATTTGCAGATGAAAAAAAATGTATGATTAAAGCACTAAGGGGACTCAAAAAGTTATTATGCATTTTTTTGGGGAATCTATTGTACAGAGAGAGAAACTGTAAACGGCAGAAATAATCATCAATACCAGATCAGCAAATGGATCATATTTTCGTTGTGAATTATCTTCTGATCTATAATGTGGCCATTGTGGCAGATGCACATATATCCAACTGAGCAACACACAGGACATACGGTAGTCTTGTTTTCGATCACGTGTTAAGTAATACAACTGACACCTTATAAACGGCAAAGATGTATACAATACAATCAGAACATTGATGGAATAACAGATAAGTTATGGAAAAGTTTACGTTGTTGTATATGTACATTTTGTGTAACATTAAAGACTGTAACAGAAGTAATCAGCCAATTTATACCTAAGAGAAATTTATTTTAAAAAAGTTTTGATATTTTGATTTGTGACGTATCAATTCCATAGAAATTTTGTAATTAGCAGTTTATATATGCAATTTCGGCAAAACATCTATCCACTAAGTAAAATATTTAAAACCATCGATGATCCATAGGATCTTAAGTATTATACAATTAGTTGTGTTGCTACATATACATACTGGCGTTGAAAACATTTAGAGGATATAATTATAAATAATGATACACTTTTGGTTTAACTAATTGTTGAAGGCCGTTGGTGGCCTATAGTTGTAAACTCCTTTGTCATATTGGTCTTCTGTGAAGAGTTGTATAATTGGCAATCGTAGTTTACCACATCTTCTAGTTTTATATTTACAGGTAATTGCACTACCGTTTGCCGTGACTAACCCCGCGGTTGATTTCAGTAGAATAAGTAATACATGGCTGGGGGAAGTAAATAGTAACCAGATTGGGATATATATTGATACATTCCTTTTAACACTTGGGGGATGTCTGACGTGGCAGGTATGAAATACTTAATCATAAAATAAAATAAATAAAGGGCAACAGTAGCATATTGGTGTTCAAATGTCCTAGATCGATTGAGAAAAAAACAAATCCGAGTAACAAACCAAACCCGAGTGAAACACATCAACTATCAGAGGAAAACAAATAAATAACAGGAACACCGAAGTGCAACAAAAACAAACGTCAAAATACATAGAAATGAACTATTTGATAACAAATGCCATATTCCAAATTTGGTACAGGACATTATAAGAAAAAAATGGTGGGTTTAACCTGGCTTAATGGCATTCCAAATCTCATGCTTTATGACAATGTTGAAACAAAATATCGCTCAAACACTACGTGACCGAAATACAACACTAACACACACAAGAACATGTATCGATAAAGTACTTTTGTCTTTGAGTCGCACAAATGTGGGTTAAAGAAAATATTGTGAACTTGAAAGGGAAAGAATCTATCAAATACTGTCAAAGAGTATAACAAAAATACCAAACTCAAAGGGGAATTATAAAAGAGGAAGTTCATAAAATCTGACAAAATTAATTAACGGAACAAGTTTAAACCCGCTGTAATAATACCTACTTGGTACAAGCAGTTTTCGAAGAAAATGGTGGGTTTTATAGCTACGGTTTTATAGTTATATAGCTTATATATAATTTGCCGACAATCGTAACTGCAAATATTTTTTATTCAGAACAAATGAAATTGAAGTAAAGTAGCAGCTATTATTTTATCTTCCAGGCGTTTTACCAACGAATTCTAGCATGTAAATCTGTAACCATTGCTCAGAATTCTGCGTTATTGGGAGCTTTTATTTCATTTCTGATGTCGATACCACCTGCTGCTATTGGTGTTATTGGTGCTGCTACTGGTATTTATAAGATAATTTTAATAAGTTTGTAATACAGAAAATAAGTAAAAACCTGATGAAGTTATAACTAAAGCCAAAATGTTGGGAATATCTTTATATGACACAGCCATGTCATTAATATTTTTCAACAAACCGTAGTCCTTTCCTTCTTCTTTTTTTTTTTACAGCAAATGCAACTTGTTAATGAATTTTTACTTGTCGAAACATGTAAAACAACGTGCACAACTAGACTAAGTGAAGGAAAATAGTGCGTAACCTTTTGGAGCACATACTAACACTTGAATTTATTAAAGAAGGCTGATTGTGATTTCGGTTCAGTTATTTTTGTGAAGCTTTTACTTTATCAAATTTTTATGTATCCGTTGTTTCTTATTTGCCTATTCTTAGTCTTCAGAAACTGTTCTTATTTTCATTACAAGTCTGTGTCATCAATAATACCATTGTTGAACATAAAAGACAAGATGTCAGTCGTACGTATCGATGAAATGCGCGTTATTTTGTCAATTGTCAATTAGTATGAAATCGTTGTGAATCTAATGATAGCTGTTCACATTCGTCTTTCATAAGTTACCGTGACTCGAATCAAATGAGAGAACCAGCATAATTATTTTCTGTGGATCTTTTTGCAGATTGGAACATGACTGCGTATCCACAAAATTCCACATTATCTTACGAAGATTGGGCATTTATATTACCGATGGTTATGGAATATTTATGTCCATTAACAGTCTCGGTCATAGGATTCGGAGCAATCAGTGCTGCAGTTATGTCGTCTGCAGATTCCATTGTCCTGGCAACAGGCTCTGTATTCAGTAGAAATATTTACCAAAACTGCTTTAGACCTCAGGTAATTATCATGTAGCTAGAATATAAAAAAAGAGGTTTGGCATATGGCAAAATTTGGGGTACTTTGCTAATTTGCATCACGGCGATTTTGACTTATCATGACGACAGCCTTTTACAAAAGGATTATATATGCTTCTTAAATAAAAATGCGTATATACCAATTCATATTCTGTATCAATAATTTGTCCGCATATAGGTGAACTGTACATGATTATAGGGTTCTGCTCGTGTACAAATGAACATTGTCTACTTTAAAAACTTTCGGCTTCTTTTTTTTTTTTAAATCGGAAGCGTAACCGTAGTAAAATTGCTATATAAAATAGCGAAAATTCGTAAAATATCGTAGACAAGCCAGGTTCAAAACAGAAATTTAAGATATAAGAAGTTATTGTTCATGATTTGTCTGCATATAGGAAAACACCTTGTAGGTTGCATTTTAAAGTTAAATAATTTTAAACTTACCTGCTTCCTTAAGTTCGAGACCAAACTCTTTTAAAAACATTAAGATTTCAACCTTCCATTTCATAAAAAGTCAAATTTTCAGCCCTTTCCCTTAGAATTACACATCATTTTTATAAATATCCGCCTGAGGAAGTTTTCAAAGACAAATTAGTTTCAGATCAGTGACGGAAAAGGACAGGATTATCCGCAAATTTGATGTGATTTTTATTTTCAATCTTAGACTAAGGGAAGTTATTTAATCAAAAGGAGCAAAGTCACGTGATGCAAATCATTTGAATAAAGTGCCCTTTTTTTTGCCATTTGGTATGATTATCAAAGAGACCACTATCCACCGGCGTTCAAACTGTAGTTATAGGCAACAGTAGTATACCGGTGTTCAAAGGTCATAAATCGATAAAGAAAAAACAAATCCGTGTTACAAACCAAAACCGAGGGAAACATATAAACCATAAGAGGAAAAAAAAAAAACAGGAACACCGAAATGCAAACAACGAACACCAACACAAAAAGAAACAAAGTATTTGATAATAACTGCCATATTCCTGACTTGAAACAGGACATTTTAAGAAAACATACTGGATTGAACTTGGTTTAATGGCATACAAAACCTACCGCTTTATGACAATGTTTAAAATATCGCTAAAACACTAGGGACAGAAATACAACACAACCAGGTACAAATTTAACACAACAGATCGGTACGAAAAACAAACACAACTATCATAAGAACAGTGGATATAATTCACCATGAGGATGTTCTGTGGGAATTTTCTCTCCAATATCTGCATCAGGAACAATAACATTAGATTTATGGCCATATTTCTGATTTTTCATAGTATCATTTGTTTCACTATTATCTTCCACATCATGAATGTCGTTAGGTCTATAACCAATTGTTCAACTCTGTTCCTGTACATAGCGTTGGTAGATGATATACAATGTACTTGTGTTAACCCTTTGAGTACATTCCAGGAACATATTTATGGAGAACACTTGTCTGTATTTTTATTAGACTAGTAAATTATTTACTTTGAACCCCATTGTATGCCGACCCGGTTCATGACAAGGTATGGATGTCCCGAAACAGGTATATTATACTTTCAAAAAACGTTTATTGGAAGATACCAACACTTTGTTGATAAATAGTTCGTATCAACATCACAAATAATAGATGTTGGTCTTGATATATATATTCTAGGTATTTATGTTGTTTATCATCTTAATAACGTGTAATCTTATTCTTTTATTTGTCTGTAACTTATTCTTTTTTTTTGTAAAATATAACTGTTACTGGTTATTCCATTAGACGTGGCTCGGTACTTCCGCTTCTCGTCATTATGTTGTCGTGCTGGTCTTCCTCCTATTCCCACTTTTTGAAAATACTATTCCTTCTATTCCCACTTGCAAATAACAATAGTTGTTTTAATAAATAATTTGTTTTATAACAATCAAGGTTAGTTAGAATTTCACCTAAGATTTACCTGTATTTTTTGTTTAAAGCTTTACATATTTGGTACACTGTTTAGGTAGTATACCTTGTTTATTTGTAATATGTTTCTTTTTTCAACAAAAAAATACTTAAAAGTAAAGAAAAAAAATTATAAATAGATTGGACTTAGATTTATTTTTGGATTTTTTGAATTTGTACTTAAAAATCAAGAAACATTATTATAAATTAATAGATTGGAGTCAGATTTATTTCAAAAACTACTGTTTAAGCTGTCATTAGATATAGGAAGATGTGGTGTGAGTGCAAATGAGATAACTCTCCATCCCAATAACAATTTAAAAAGTAAACCATTATAGGTTAAAGTACGGCCTTCAACACGGAGCCTTGGCTCACACCGAATAACAAGCTATAAAGTGCCCTTGAAACCATTTTTAATAAACGGAATTATCTTTTGTATAGTTATCTCAAACATGTATTAATGACATTTGGTTAAAGAATACAATTAGAACATCACTCCAACATCAGTTTCAACAAACATGGTTTTCAAATGTTCAAGCATGTTCGATGGCATTAAATTATCGATTTTGTAAGGATACTTTTGGCTTTGAGAACTTTTTGATATTTTCGAATTTCGTGATATTTATACTTTATGCAAATTTAGAACCATCAACCATAAATTACCCATTGAGATAGGGAGATGGACAAATATTCAGAGAGATAGACGAAATTGTAAATTATGTAACTCTGAAGATCTTAGAGATGAGTATCATTATATTTTGATGCGCAACCAGGTAGTCACAACAGTAGAGATTGATGATGCAGCTTCCAACCGTCTTCACGTGGTAAAGATTGATAAACTTTAATAGAGTTGTATACAGTGATTGCCTAATGTTTGTGCTTCAAATGTATACTGTGTGATTTCATTTAGTTCTGTTGTATAATTTGTGTTTTATTATACTTGCTTGAATCTACAGTTGAAGTAATAAAATAATTTACTTATTTGTTTAAAAAAAACAGAAATTATACAGATGCAAAAATAACTTACTACTTGTTCTAATGTAGAAAAAACACTGGTCAATTAAAAGTTGATCAAAAATGTTTGTACAGTATAATCCTTTGTTTGCACAAGTTTTCCTCCTATTCCCACATAAAATTTTACCTTTTCTTACCAGATTTATAAAAAGTGGGAATAGAGGGAATGAACCGTCGTTCTATGGTACATTTTTGGATCTTTGTCTGTCGTTTTTGCTATTGTGTGTTGTCTAAATACCTTTTCGTTTATTTTGTAGTGATGAAGATTATAATACAACGTTGACACTTGTACCCCTATTTCTGACATGTTTACCTATCATGTCTGTTTGTTTAGTTCACACATCGTTGTCAATAAAATGAAATTTTATGCGACCGTCATGCAAGTGGTTTAGTGAGCATCATACACAAGCTTATTTCATCATTTTCTATATTTTCTATGGAGTTCGGTATTATTTTTCCTTAACTTTTTTCCTTAAAATATTTGACTAATAAGCTTCTTCGTCGCTCCAGTTTTTAATCTATTGGTAACATGCTCAGGTCCTTATCATGTTCTATCATGAGAATGTAAACGTAAATCGACAGCAAAATAAAAGAAATAATAAAACAAATCTAGATGTCATTGTACATATGGTTGCTAACCAAATAAAATGTCTTTAACATGTCATAACGTCAAAATCGCTGTTAGTATACAAATGAATGACTCAAGAAAGTATTTTATTTTCAGGCATCTGACAGAGAACTTACATGGGTTCTTCGTTTTACTATAGTTGTTGTGGGGACTCTTGGTGCTGTCATTGCTATATCTGCCAACAGTATTTATGGACTGTATATATTGTGCGCTGATGCTATGTATGTTGTTCAGTTTCCTGTTTTAACATGTGCATTGTGGGTACCGTTCGCGAATACATATGGAGCAATCAGTGGACTTGTTGTAGGAACCACACTACGTGTATTAGGAGGTGAACCAGTGTTGTCATTTCCGGCTATAATTAAGTATCCTGGGTATAATGATACGTTAGGACAGATATTTCCCTTCAAAACCTTTGCAATGTTGTCGTGTACATTTTCACTTCTTTCTATCTCATATTTGACAGAATATTTGTTCACAAAAAGAAAACTTTCAAAAAAGTTTGATATCTTCAACTGTTATGGACCTACATCGAGCCAATGTGAAAATGATGGAAGCGATATTTCAATGACTGTTAAAGCTGCAGATGACGTCAAAAATGAAACGGACAAATTTTTGAACAATTGATATTTTAACAAAGATCTATGATATTTTTTAATATAAAATGTGGGTTTTAACCTCATGGAGTTGAATTAAATTTTATACAAAACACACATTCCCTGTCTACACTATATATTTTATAGTAGCGGTAAAACGACAACACATGATGTTTAACTACAATGGGTCTAAAATAAATAACCAAGGCCATCTTAATCAATGGTCAAACATTGCCGGAGAACATTAATCTTTCACTTCGGTTCTGTACATTTAAATTCAATGTTGAGAACAAACAAGTGATGGAGCATCTATTACGACGAATGAAGTAGTTGTATTGATATAACAAATGATACTGCTAACAGTCCACTGCTATTAGTAGCACGTTAGTTGTCTTACATAATGATATTTCTGTAAAATTTATATAACAGCTGTCAAAATGCATCGCATACTTTTGTGATGTAAACGACAACCAATCATACTCAAACGACATTAACACTAACGTGTTGAATAGTGAAACCTTATGAAGTTATAAATAAACCCAAAGATACCAGGATTAAATTTTGTATTAACCACAGACGTACGTAGTCTACAAAAGACTCATCAATGACGCTCGAATCCAAAAAAGTTAAAAAGGCCAAAAAAATAAGAAGATGAAAAGTATTGAGGACCAACATTCCTAACATTTTTACCACAGCTAAGGTAATCTATTCCTGAGGTAGTAGAAAAGCATAAAAAATTAAAAGATTTAGTAATTTGGTAAACAGTCAATTTATAAATGTGACCATATTAATGATAATTCATGACTATAAGAGGTATTAGTAAAATGTTTGGTACTTCGTTAAATCAGTTATCTTTTTATGTTTATAGTTTATGTCATGTGTACTATTGTTTTTCTGTTTGTCTTTTTCATTTTAAGCCATGGTGTTGTCAGTTTGTTTTAGATTTATGAGTTTGACTGTCCCTTTGGTATCTTTCGTCCCTCTTTTGATGGTCATAGTTTAATGGGTTTTTTTTCACATAAATTCAAAAGTTTCGTACGACCCTTTAATTGATTGGATGTCTCGCGTTATTTGATTGTATATTGGTAATTTATTTTTCGCTAGAAGATTTTGTCCACACGCTTCAACTACCACTTCCGAGCGTATGATTAAATATTAAGTTGCCTGGAAAAACGTTTGTCAAATATTTTGAAGTTTATTCAACATTTTAAACAATTCTAAATATTGGTGAACAGATAGAAGGTGTCTGACCAATCCAAAAAAAATAACACCTTTAATACAAGTTGCTGGCCAAATACAAGGTCTTTCTGTATAATATTCACTGCTAAAGGAGTGACGGAAATGTGTGTTTGCTGAATGAGCGCGATGATGTGACATGACATGCTCCAAAAAAGTCCTGTTTGATATTGATTATATTTTTTCTACTTTTATATTTAAATACAAGAGAAGTATCGGCTTAATCAAGGAAAAATGGATAGCGTATTCGAAATCGTTAGGTTATAAAATTAAGAATTGAAATAAGGAATATGTCAAAGAGACAACAACCCAGTCAAGGAGAAGATAACAGCCGAAGGAAGGCTATGGGTCTTCAAAGCAGAATAAAAATCCCGCATCTGGAGATGGGCCTCATCTGGCTCCAAATAAAATGAAAATGTGTACTAGTTTAGTAAAAATGGACGTCATACTTAACTCCAAAACATATAAATGAACAAAAATAAAAAATCAAGACAAAAAAGGCTTAGGCCAGAGGCTCCTTACTAGGGGACAGGCGCCAAATTGCGGCGGGTTAAGCTTAATTTATTGATGAAAAGATTTTTTGGTTTGAATATTTTCAGCACTTTAAAACAGTAAAATAACATAAAAGCTGCTATTTTATTTTTACATTTTCCAGATATTATTTTATGAAGATCGTAGTAATATTGTGTAATTTTTATGACGATAATTCATTCTGTAACTGTACGGTCGTTATTGACGATTAATAGAGATTGAGTATTAATACACATGTGTGTGACAACTTTGATTCGGGTTGTATATAATGATCTTTTCGGAAATTGCAGACAAATAATATTGATTTTGCTTTTGTCTTTTGATGTTTTTAATTTATTATTTTTTTGACCACATAATTCACACAAAATACTAAACACTGTAAATATTGTGAATACAGAACTAATTGAAGTTCTACAATGAAGCCATATTTCCTGATACAAAATCACCTAGATATAATACGTATAGTAAAGCTGCTTTGTCATGTCTTGAAATAATGTCTTATATCGAACAATGTGATCGATATACATGCATGTAACTATTGAATTTCGTGTTACAGTATTTAACTTATGAATTAATGACCTTGAATATTGAGTTTCTTTATAAAAATGAAGTTTGACTTTTTATTATATGATTCTTTAGAAGTGAGTACAGTTAAACATTTAACATAGACTCATTTGTGCTACATTACCAATTAATATTTGTATTAATAAATATAAACTTTATTTAATCATTTAGGAGTGGATAAAAAAAACCACGAAAATCACAGAAAAGTAAATATCAAACAACAATGCTACCTTTAATTGAGGGTTTGTTTTTTTAGACGCACAACAGTCTTAATAAACCATTCATTGTTATTAATTTCATCAAATGTCGATTCTCCAATCAAATTGTTTTGTTACCAGGCTAAAGTTCGTGCATTTTGATAACGTACTATTTCCCAGTTGCCGTCATTGTAAAAAGAACAGTCGGATACCATCCTTGCAGTTGGGAATGTTAATGCAAGATGTACAAGCTGACAAAGTTCATTATAAAAAAAATGTTTAAAATGAAATGTTTTTACTATTATTTCAAGAGGACCATTTCCTATTTATATGCACACACTTGAGACAGATTTAAAATTAATTATCGATTGTACAATGCTTGCTTAAAGGGTGTTATTTCTATCAATTAGATAGTTTGATTTACCACGATTTGGGGCTTTTTTTCTGTATACAAATTGATTTTTGCAATATTTTTTTCCATAATCCTTTCGCAGATTATTTGCTTGTTAATAGTTTCACTGAATATTAGCCCTGTCAATATTTTCAAGGCATGTTTCACAATTATATCATACTCCCTGCGCAATAGTTGTCACAACATGAACAATCAACTTACTAGTACTCTCATAACCATTCCGATGCGCTTTTCAGAATTTACCATAATCAGGAACGTTATAATTAACAAAAAATGAAAATCATATAAAAAAATTATTTAATTGGTATGTTTAATCACAACTAAAATTCGTATTCTCTAGGCACGGGTAATCGTTTATTCATATATTGTCTTACATCTTTACAAAGGAACGGTATCCGCATTAGATTTATGTCTAGTTTTACTGTGTGCTTAAAAACTACATGAAAATTAAATCATAAAAATACTGAACTTCTAGAAAATTCAAAACGGAAGGTCCCTAATAAAATGACAAAATCAAAAGCTGTAACACATCAGAGGAATTTAAAACAGCTGTCATATTCCTGACTTATTACAAGTATTTTCTTATGTAGTAAAAAGTGGATTGAATCTGGTTTTATAGCAAGCTAAACCTCTCACTTGTATGACAATCGCATCAAATTCCATTATATAAACAACGGTGTGAACAAAACAAAAAGACATAATAGGTAAAAGTGTCATAAATATTGGTTCAGCAGTCAACATTGTGTTTTGATCTTACTCACTATGAACGAGATTTCATTTATAAGCAGGGAGTCACGTCAAATGGATATCACCAAAAACAAACTAAACAATAAAAGTAATAATCATAATGACAAATAAAAGAACACTAGATTACACTAAAGCTACAAAAATACTACGAATCTATTCTTCTTATCTGTCCCGAGTGTAGCATGTGACGTTAAGCATTTCTCTGTTGTTTTTGTTTTAAACTGCACCTTTTTTATTTTAAAAGTTGTGTATTTCATTGAAAAGATATTTACTAGCAAACAACAGCTGAGTGATAAAACTATTTTTGAATTATGTATAATTGAAAAGGCAATGTAATATTGTCCCTTAGTTATGTTTCCTAATATTTTGGTGTGCTTTCATTTGTTTAGCAGCTTTGTGACGTTGCAAAAAGACACGACAAAAGTAATTCAGCATTTTTCCAACTTCCTAATGCTTTGTCCAAATAATAACTTTATAACTATGGCACGCTGTTTTTATATTAATTCAAATTTGAAGATATCTTATTTATTTAACAAGATATCTTATTAAGTATTAAGATATCTTTAATTTTTATAAGATATCTTATTTAATTTGAAAGTAAATAAGATATCTCTATAAGTTAATAAGATATCTTTATAAGTTTATAAGATATCTCTATAAGTTAATAAGATATCTATATTAATTAACAAGATATCTTATTAAGTATTAAGATATCTTTAATTTACAAGATATCTTATTTAATTTGAAAGTAAATAAAATATCTCTATTAGTTTATAAGATATCTCTATTACTTTTTAAGATATCTTATTAAGTAAATAAGATATCTCTATTAGTTTATAAGATATCTCTATTATTTTTTAAGATATCTTATTAAGTAAATAAGATATCTCTAGTATTAACTATATAAAAGATATCTTATATAGTTAATAGAGATATCTTATAAAATTAATAGAGATATCTTTAATAAGATATCTTTATAAACATTTAAATAAGATATCTTCTTTAATATATAAGATATCTTGTCTAATAGATTAGATATCTCAATTAATATATAAGATATCTCATTTTGTTATTAAGATATCTTAATTAGTTTTTAAGATATCTTATTTAACTAAATAAGATATCTCGATATTTTTGAGGATATACAGTTGTTTCTTTGCAATCAAGATAAAAGATAGAAAACACCCTTTTTATCTTGAATAAATATAATAACGGCGTGCCATATAAAACTGTTGAATTGAAACACTAAAGTGTTGAGGTTCGGATTTGGAATTATACAATCAAATCAATAAGGCAAACCAATTATCAATTTGCAGCATATAAAAAAATGGTAATATAATTATCAAGCGCAAATACCTAAAAAAAAAAGGTGTTTTCTATCTTTTATCTTGATTGCAAAGAAACAACTGTATATCCTCAAAAATATCAAAGGACTTCGTTGTAAGTCACGGCCTTCAACCATGAGCAAAGTCTATACCGCATTGTAAACTATAAAAGGTCTCGACATGACAAACTGTAAACGAAAAGAAAAACATTTTTTATATATATATATAGATTAGACTGTTGGTTTTCCCGTTTGACTGGTTTTACACCAGTAATTTTAGGGACATTTATTATAGCTTTTTGTTCGGTGTGAGCCAAAGTTCCGTGTTGAAGGCCGTACATTGACCTATAATGGTTTACTTTTTAATAAATTGTTATTTGGGTGGAGAATTGTCTCATTGGCACTTAAACCACATCGTCATATATAATGACAGACAGCCACTAACGATAACTAATGTATCCGCGGTTGTTTGATTTAGATAGGCATATACAGAATGTGGCGGGGTTAAGCTTGAAATAATATTAACAAATTCGGCGTTTTGCATTTGCGCCGATCTGCATTTCATTTGCGCTGATTTTGTTTTTCATTTGCGCCGATTTTTTACAGGTAAATAACAGGTAAATTACAGGTGAAATCATATAAGAAGATGTGGTATGAATGCCAATGAGACAACTCTCCATATCCCAGTAATGTTATTTTCATTTATCATTAACCCTTACTATGCCAGAAGACCTCTTCCGTTAGCCAGTTGTACAACACATCTAATATATTCCTTTCTTATGATTTCGTCTCTTCTATATTTGGTGTAATTGTCGATAAAGAAGGCCATCTTTTCTTTGTCTGGATTACGTACTGGTGGGGCCATTTCCAGAGTTCGTATTTTCTCACAAGGGAGCTATAAAACCAAGAGTTCCACATGGTGAAGTTAAAATCATCCCTTCGTTAATTTTATGGACGCCATCATGAATTGGTTGACCGTTATGGAATGTGTACTTGTACGTTGTCTACAAATTATATAGGTTATGATAGACGAAATTCTTTTTAATTAGCTTATGCTATATAACTGTTTATAATTCTGTAAAGAATGACACTATATTTTATATCTGCAGTGTTCAATTAAATTAATGTAATATTGAACTGTACAGTATATTATGATAGATAAGACTTACATAAAATATTGATTAGATGTCAAAATTATGTGCACAATCATATACAACGGTTAAAAAATAGAATAGTATCATAATCAAATTTTGAATTTATTGTTTATAAAAGTTTAAATATATTCCAATTGAAACACTCATGAATATGATTGATTTGGTGATAGTTGTTTATGTTTATCTCTTTTAATTTTGGTATTCATCATATTTATAAATTTTTTCCATTATTTTATTTGAATTTTTTAATTAGAAAAATTGTTTCGAATAGGAAATATGTTCATAAAGAAAACTTCAAAACTGTGATGAACATGTTTGTAACAAAGTGATTTTTAAAGTATGATCTTTAAGAAATAACTTTTTAAGTAAATAAAGAACAGTGTCACATAAAGAAAAATATAAAATAGATTCATATCAAATAATTTGACAGGTGTCAAATTGATTTTTGATTATTTCGAATACGGACCAAACTTTTTTCGTGCTTTCAATGCACCATTGATTAGAAGAACTGTGCAATGTATGAACGTCCTGCTTATTTAAACATTAAACCGGAATACTGAGAGAGGAACGCGTTTCCCCCACACCACTCTATATCCCAGTAAGCAAAAGCTTCTATTTTCGATAGTTGAAAGAAGACCCCTATAAAAGGTATGAAATAAAAAAAAGTATTTTCACATTTTTTGTCATTTAATTTTCTGGAGTAATCCGACTTAAAGTTATACGAAACGAGTTTCTTATAAATATAATGTTTTATTAATGAACCATTAAAATATTGAACTATTGAACCAATTTATATCATCATGACACAACTTTGATTCTCATCTGCCTTATGACCCAAGAGTTATTATTGTCTTTAAAATTTATCCCTGTTTCTGTGGTGTTGACCGTCAAGATTTATACAACTTTTTGTTAAAGAAATTAATTCTTTTATCTCCAATTGTACCGTTATCCTGTATACCACAGTTTTAATTTTATATCTGTAGGACCCATAAATCGAAATTATCTTACAAGTTTGAATTATCTTTAAATTATGTTGGTTGAACTTTATATGGTACAAATAAAAAAAAAAATATTTGAATTTTTGATCACATTTAACCTTAACGCACTTGATACCATTTCCTCCTTAATTTGAAAATCTTATTAAACAAAATGGAGCAAACATTTGAACAGTAACTTTTATTTAAACATTTTTGAAATGTGTTTCCTTTAATGTGAATGAAATGGCCCTTTAATTATGATTCCATGAGAAGTGAGAATACTGAACAGTGTCTTTAAAAAAGAACAAGATTTGGTGACAATTAAACTTTTGCATCTAAATATTACTTTATTGAACTTTTGATCTTGATCTACATTTATTTAAATGTCTTAAAATAAACAAAACATGTTAATAATAAAATCAACGGAATACCAAAATTGCATTTCATGTAACGATTTACAATGAGACGATCGGCTTATTTGACAAAATTCGTAGCCAATTTCTTTTGTAACACGCCCTTTGTCACACTACGTATAAAGAAGACCGTGGTTCGTGTAAATCATATATTTTTTTGCAGTCATGTTTATTTACTCACACGATAATAATAGATATAAAGAATTCAAAAACCTTGAAATATATGTTAGTTGACCATGGGTTGAAGGGAAGGGTATTAACGCTATTCCATTGTTACTGATTGATAAAGATATTGATTTAATTCGATTTATTTAATGATGTTGTTAATCCATGTTCACGTTACTTATATCTATGTCTTTTAGGATTTTTGTCTGTGAGTCTATAGATAAGCATACCTTTTAAAAAATCACCCGATGAAAACAACATTTAAATACAAATATAACCTACTGAAATTGATATTTTCCTTTAGACCAGTTGACGTTTTGATGCTTTTCAATTCCGTACTTTATTTGGCTTTTTTAATATTGTTTTGTTCGAGCGTCACTGGTAAGTATATGGCAAACAAAACGCGCGTCTAGCGTACAAAATTATAATCCTGGTATCTAAGACAAATAAACTTATGCATGGTGTTAATTTGACTATATAGTATGACCATTTGATTTTCTTGGAAAAGACCTGGAGGATTTTCGCAGAAGTAATATCAATTGACATCTATTTATTAAGCAGGCTTATCTCTTACATTATTTATTCACTAGAAAGTTTATGTTAGATTTTGTACACAATTACATGTACATCCTATTCTGTTTGGCATATAAACTTTCCGTTCCACCATGATTTGCGCAATATAGTTAACAGTTCCGTTCTACCCAGGCCAGCACATTCACTTTTATAATCAAGCTACATCCTTTAAATTCCTCAACCAAAAACCATAAAATTAATCGCTCGATCCTTAATAATATTTTACATTCCCGAAGACTATGTGTAAAAAAGGCCATTTTAGATGAAACTTGTCAATTTCATCATGTTTATGACATTTATGACATGACGGTTAAAAATGATCAGGTTATAACAACCTACTAAATGTTTTCATTAAAATTAACATAGTTTTAAAGGATTTTAAGAAACCTTCTCTTTTTTGTATAATCGGATCTAAGTTATGTATGTAGCTTATTATACCTCCACGTAGGTAAACAAAGTACCATATATGCCAAGAAGTGTGAAAAAACTCAAAGGGTTAAAGGAAGCGTATAAGAAAAATAACATTCATGGTGCGTACGGAATAAGTAAAATCACATAAATACTCAGAGGAAAATTCAAAACGGAAAGTCCCTAATCAAATCTCAAAATTAAAAACTCAAACATATCAAACGAATGGATGACTACTGTCATATTCCTTATTTGGAACAGGCATTTCCTTTTGTAGAAAATGGTGGATTGAACCTAACTAAATATCTCATTTGTATAACAGTCGTGTCAATTCCATTATATTGACAACAATGTGTGAACAAAACAAACAGGTACATACATCAAAAATAGGGTTTAGCAGTCAGCTTATTTTATAATATCAATCACAATAAAAACAAACAAATGTGTAAGAAAGCACAAAAAGGCCTATATACAAAGCACATATGCAAAAAAAAAATAGACAAGCATACAACATTTTACCATAGCACAATAACACAATAAAACAATGACGGTATATACATATGTATCAAAGACACACAAAAAGGCATGCAAACAAAGAAAATAGGCAAAAATGGAAGACACAAAATATCATAGAACAATACCACAAAATGACGGGATGTATAAGTACAGACTCATGTCAAATGGATACCACCAAAAGAACAGACTAAACAGTAACAGTAATATTCCTAAAAGACAAATAAAAGTATACTGTAACACGTTATTTCAAAAGATGATAAACAACGGTCGTACCCTGAATCTATACTTCAGGTCCATCGTGTATTATTTATAAAGTTGATACGGAATAGCTATCAACAAGGTCTTGATACCTTTCGATGAACTTTAAGGACTAGAAGTTCTTTGACATACCTCTGTTTCATCAAATTTCAGCTCAGGCAATGCTTACGTTTTAAAAAGTCTGAGTAGGATCTGCAAGCTTTTTGATACCGAATAAGTTGGGAAATTTATATCCAATATGCATTGGAAGTGGGTAAAATCGTCCCTTTTCTGGAACTCTAAGTTTACTTGAAAGGCATTGATTCACAACAACTTGCACATCATTGACAAAATTAAGAATAACATAAATATCATGTAGGTCTGAGAGAAAAAATCAGACATACTTTTTTGAAAAAAATGAAATAACAAAAATACCGAAATCAAAAAAAATTCATAACGAAAAATCCCTAATCAAATTGTAAAAACATGACGAATCAAACGAATGGAAAACAGCTGTCATATTCCTGACTTTGTACAGGCTTTTTAAGAAGAAAATAGAAGACTTTGCCAGTTTTTTTGTAAATAGCGTTACCTCTCATTTATACGACAGTCACAATTATTTTTGATAATTCTCTAGCTACATTCATAGAGTTGTAAATAATAAGATAACCGAGGGGAAATTAAAACCTCCTATTGGAATAAATTTGAAAATTAAATATGTTTTATTTCATAATTGAATGTACTGATAACTTTAACTTATTTTATCGAGAGTCTGACAACTTATCTATGAAAGGATAAACTTATCGTAATATTCTAATTTATTTACAAAATAAATATCAATGAGAACTTCATCGGTAGCTGTTTATAAATTTTATCACGTGTATCTATTCTTTTTTTTTTATTTGTTTTTCATATTTGAATTATGTATTACATTTATTTTTTCATTTGCTTTTTTATTACCATCGTAAAATAGTTACAATCATGTCAAACTTTAATTGTGAAATAGCATTTATTAAAGCTATGTTAATTTTCAACAAATAATACAATGTGGAAAACTTATTTTTGAATACAAGAGTAAATATGGTTTGAGAAAAAAGTAAGGCAGATCATTCTTATTGTTGTGTGATGACTGACATTTTATAAATAAATCCAAAATAACAAAGTCGAATTCATTTGATTTGTTACTGATTTCTGTACTAAAACTGGGACCTTTTTAATTCAATGCGCATACAACATCAGTTTGTCGAATATGGCACACAAGAAAAATACTGCCGTCTTTTTTATATTAATAAGTAATTTACTTGCAAACGGTAAGATTTTAAAACTAATAGCTTTATTAATACTACACATTATTTTTAGTATTTTTTCTTTAAAATGATTGCATGGCATATTTGTATTTCAAATTGAATATTAACATTATCAAAAGACAGCATTGATGAATATCAATGTCTACTAGTATATCATCTATACCATAAATAGTGGCTTCAAATATATCGAAAACAACATCATGATGCTTAATTACGGATAAACAAATCGTGATGACATCCATAAATCTTTCAAATTGATGACTACAAATTTGCCAGTGGGAAGCTTCTGTTTAATAGCTTCTTGTAAACGGCAGCCCTCTACGGAAAAAACCTTTATTGAAAAGTTCTTGAATGTCATATCAACTGGAAATATATAATCATGTCATAAACAGTCGCTGCTGAATGTTGTCATATAAGAATGTAAGTTTAACTATATTGAAATGCTTAATTTCGTCCTTTCGTCGTAAATTTTTCTCAACTAACCCGAATTGTCAATTTCTATTTTCTCGCTGAATTGAAGACCCATTGATAGCCTTCTGCTGTTGTCTGCTTTTGATTGGATTGTTTTCTCTTTGAGACATTCCCCATTTCCATTCTCAATTTTGTAAACTTTAAAAGTCAGTAAATATACACATGGAAAAAAGTATTGCAACACCTGGATTTTTTAAAACTTGAAAAATCAGCCTCTTTTCTTGGATGAAATATAATAAAATATGTGTATAATATTATTGAAACATAGTTTATGATAACATTGGCATTGAAACGAACAAAAAATGTTTGAAAAAAAAATGATTTTTATAACCACAATTTTAATACCAAAATGGAGTGTTTTTTGTACAAAAAAATGCATTTTACAACTTTTACTGTAGTCGAACTTTATAATGTCAGACATTTCAAAAGTAGATGACTGTTCACATCATGGTTGATCGTTATACGTCAAAGAATTACAAAATGTAGTACTTTGTGCGCAGCCTCTATTCAAACGGATAACCGCATCTAAACGTCTTCTGATTCCTGCCATAAATCGACTAATTTATTGCTAAGGTAGCAGCAACCATTTCTGATGAGGGGCATTGTTTATTTTATGATGTGTTTGAACTGGGGTGTCCTTTCGCGCACTTTCCACCCAATAGTGTCCCGAATATGCTCGTTATGGTTGGAATCCGGGCTACGATTGTGCCAAGGAAGATGAACCGAATTCCATTTGAACATTGGATCTTCCTCCACAATGCTAATTTCCAACTTTGGTGAGCTATGCACTACATTGGATACGGAAAACTATGTATCTGTTCGTTAGCAAAGGTCTCCGAAATGGTCTTATCGCACGATTACCAGTAGCGATTAGTCGATCTCGAACAGTTCTTGTTAAAAGGCTCCTGTATGGCCACCACTCTCTTTTTTGGATTGTCTTGTATGCAATTGGTTTCCTTCTGACCAACCTTCATTATGCTTGATTTTCCTTAGCAAATGGTATAGGGGGTCTTCATTATCTCGGAATGTCTTTAACAGCGTTTATTGCCTGATTTATTCTCAAAACCACTTATAGTGAAATGGTGATGATCAATAATACGTCAGTTTTTACAGCGACATTCCTGCTTCCCTTATGCTGATTATCTGCCATCTTGCTGCAGTTAAGAGTTCTCAAGGACCCATTATAAGGTGTCAATCACATAACTTTAAACATTTGGTTATTTAAAAGGTTGAAACAATGAGGATAAAAACAACTGTTTTGCTTTTTACGGGTACAGTAGCTGCATGTGCAGATAACAAATTATCGAGTCGATATTCATTGATTAAACTCATGTGAATACTTAGATAATGTTTAACTAGTTATATTTTACCAAATTATATCCCAAAAAAATGAAGAGTGTTTTTTTAATTCAATTTCAATTTGGTGTTGCAATACTTTTTTCCATGTGTATAGATATAAATGGATCAAAATGATCCGATTATGTAGTTAGTTGATTGTAGATCTTCTATAGCTTTTACGATATTGATTACTATCTTTCTGGTATTTCTAGTGCTTATGGTTGTGTTTTTAAATATATCAAATCCTTCAAATTCCCCAACCCAAACGGAAATCATTGATAACAATGCTCGAAATGAAATTAAAAATGTTCCTTCGTAATATATTAGTTCAATAAATTAAAATTATCGATTAATATCTTCTGCGCTGCTTTTAACAAAATCTGACTAGTGTCGCATCAGATCAGTATAACTATGCGGACGCCAAGGTGTATTGATATTTGAAGAAAAAAAAATTGTTTACTGTTAAGTCATTCACAAGAAATTATTTGCAAGTAAATTGGCCACTCATGCTATCTTCCTTCCCTCGTCAATACTTTTCTTTTAACTATATTTTGTGAAAAACGCTTGAAAATCGAATTGACGCTATGAATTACTGTAACTGAAAAATCTGGATGAATATAAGTATGAACAATTTCATAGCTGTATTATGTGTTAAAACCAACAAAACGTCAGATAAATTGAGAATGGAAATTGGGTATATGTCAAAGAGGCAACAAACTTATAAAACAGCCAAATATTAATGTCTTAAACACATCAAGAACATCCTGCACCCGGTGGTGGGCTTTAGCTGGCCCCTTAACTCGTTTAGTTTCCAGCAATGTTGTACATGTACCGACATTTACCAGTAATAGCCATCCTTTTCCGGGAGGAAACAAAAATTCATCCTGATATTACACGATATCGATATTACACCACGGTCAAACAAATTGTGAAGATGTACGTTTAACTATCAAAAGATTGACGTCAAATTGGACCGTAAAAAAACCTTTGGTTCTCCGGAAGTAATAACATATTCATTCTTCCACTACGGTCATACATTACGGGAAGCCGTCCGCTAAACATCCGTAAAATTTTCAAATGGATGACTTCAACTTTACCAGTGGGAAGCTTCTGTTTAACAGCTACTTGCATGCAGCAACCCTCTTTGAAGGAAAACATTATAAAAAATTCTTAAATAGCGTATCACCTTGGAAATTTAAATAATGCATATGCAAGCACTGTTGAATGGTGTCATATAGAAATGGAAAGTTCACTATTGAAAAGCGGAAATTCTACCCTTTGTATTTTATTTTTTTTCTCAACCGACCCTCATTGTCAGTTTCTAGATGTAAATGAAAATTGAAATTAAATTAACATTTAAAATATTGCTATTGAATTATTAACATCAACACAACACAAGTTCCTTTAAGATTTGTTAGATTTATAAAATGAAAAAAATGTTTCATTTGTTGCAATAACAATAAAATTAGTCTTCTCCGTCATCTTATGGTGGAGAATATTTTACCAAACTGACATCATAAACAAAACAAATTCAGGAAATAAAAACAAAGGATCCAAGTTATATACTTAAATGATTGATGATTTTCGATAGCTTTTATGTTATTATATACTATCTTTTGCGTTATTTCTTGTGCTTATTTTTTTTAAAAAGTTTTATAATATTAGTACGGCACCGAGCTTTTTTGATTAAATCATTAATATGAATTAATAGGGTTGAAAACTATTTGATTTGTAATATCAGAGTTAACTAGATTAAATATATGAATAAAATGTTTTGTGTTGCTTGTAACACAATCTGACTGGTGTCGCACCAAACCAGTATAATAATTATAACTATGCAGACGCCAAAGTGTATTGGTATTTGAAAAAAGAAGGAGTGCTTACTATTAAGATATTCACAAGAAATTATTTGCAAGTACAAAGACAACTATTGTAATCTTCCTTCGCTCATCAACATTTTTCTTTTTTAAATTAGTATTTTAGTGAAGAAATGTTTGAAAACCATATTAACTACTATGATATACTGCATATAAAAAATATTGATGAGTGTGTAAACTTTCATAGCTGCATTGTATATTTCAACCAACAGAACATCAGATAAAATTGAAAATGGAAATGGTGAATTTATCAAAGAGACAACAACCCGACCATTGAGCAGAAATAGCCAAAGGCCACTAATATGTCTTTAACACAGCGCGAAATTCCCACACACCGGGAGCGGGTTACAGTTGATCCCTAAACTTGAAAAGAGTAATGTTTTATATGTAAACTATTTTGTACCGAAATTCGTCTGATTTCACTGAAATGTTTTTGTGATTTATTCTACGGATATACTTCTTTCTTAAATGCCAAAGATGAGACTCGGTCTTTATTTCCTTTACTTATATTTAAAAGGTTGGTTTATGGCTCCGGTTGTAACATCTTGTACCACAGATCGTGATACAGGAATACAAGACGTCGAAAACGCTGATGACAATAGAGATTCAGAAACAGGTTTGTAATAAATCGGTAATGTTTAAGGGAACAACTATCTAACTTCATAGTGGTGTTATGTTTTTTTTCTAAAAAATTTCTGATAGAAAAATATTCAAATCCCAAATTGAGGAAAACAAATATTCGGTTCATACAGAGGACAAAAAAATCAATTCTGAATCCAGATTTTCCCCATGCCGTACTATGTGAAATTTTGAACAATATAATTTAGCATTGAAAAATTCACAAAAGTTCTGAATTATACGAAAAAACAAAAAAACTATACCTCCCACAAAACTTGCTTTTAACTCCTATGTTCTACATTAAGCGATGTTAGTCCTCTTGGTTAGGCAGGGTTATCTGACACATTTTTTAACTACATACATTTATGGTGATTGTGGCCAATTTTGGTTAATTTTGTTTCAGTAGTTTTAGAGGAGAAGACTATTGTAACCCAACAACAACAAAAAAAGAAATTTGAAAATTACGGCTTTTGGAAATAAACATGCTATTGAAAATCAACAATGTAAGCTCTCTCTCTGTTTTTTTTTTGTGATATCCAACTAACGTGATTCTGTACTTATGCATCCCGTCATACTCTGAACGTTAAAATTATTGTATTTGAATTTTTTATATAGCTTTTACTCTTCAGTCTGTTTTTTCATATCCATATGACTAGGGACTTTCTATACCAAAGTATAGTAAAGAAAATCCCTGATTTAACGTGGCTCTGTCCCGTCATACTTTGAACGACAATATGTTCCACTCTTCCTTCAACATATACTTCGGTCGACACTTTTACACATCAATAGGAATTATTCTTAATTTGATACAAACTTTAATAAGACGCATGTCTGGGTATGGTGATCTATTAATATTTACAACCTTGTCTTTTTTCTTTATGACTAGTTTCTCATTTGCAATCACATCACATCTCAATTGTCTCAAACAGCTAGTCAAACAATCAAATTTTAAAACATTTATAAGTGTTATAAAAAAATTGGTGAACATCTGCTTTTTCTAAGATACAATTCCCAACCAAAAAAAAATGTTTTCTTAAATTTTTCTACCATCACGTGGTTTTTTTTTCATTTTTGCGAAATGATACACTTTTGTTTTAATGACACAAATATGGTCTAATCTAAAAGAAAACTGTTTTTACCCTTATCAGAAAACTAATCGTCTTTTGTAATTGTCTTCTGTACCATTGTGATCGTCTTTTTTTAATCCAAAATTTTCTACATTTGAAAATGTCTGTACCAAGTCATGAATATGACAGTTGTTGTTCATTGGTTTGATGTGTATTGTCATTTGATTTTGCCATTTTATTAGGGACTTTTTTTAGCCTCGGTCACACCTTACCGGATAGCTCGAACGGGCGCCTCACGGATAACTTTTTTTCAATCCGTTCATGTCCGTTAGACGTCCGTTCTTATCCGTTAGGCGTCAGTCCATGTCCGTTAAGCGTCCATTTTATCCGTTGACGTTCGTTCTGTCCGGTGGAAAATTTTGAGCATGTTCAAAACCTTGAACGGACGTCCAACGGATAAAATGTCCGTTGAACGTCCGTTAGGCGTCCGTTTTGTACGGTACTCGTCCGTTTTGTATCCGTTACGTGTCCGTTATGCATCCGTTGGAGATCCAGTAGACCAATTCACCAACGAACGTCTACCGGACGCCTAACGGATAATGTGAAACGGACATTAACGGAAGGATAACGGATAAAACGGATGCCTACCGGATGTAAAACGGACAAATGCCAATTGAAATTTCGCATGGTTTATTACCTTTAATTTTTAGATGGTTTATTGCCTTTAATTATCAGATTATTTTGTTCATTCGTTTTATCCGTTACGCTTCCGTTAGGTGGTACCGATCGATTATCAGGTTATCTGCATGTTGATATCGTAAAATATCAGCTGCGAGACATAATATGAAGCTTTTTGTCGAGTGAGCGTAGCGAACGAGATCAAAAAGCCTTCATATAATGTCAAGCAGCTGTAAAATATCAACATGCAGATAATCTGATAATCGTTTTATCGGGCTATATTTTCGTGTTTCAGAAGTGTTTTCTTTGTTTCACCAGCACACAAAAGATGACTTGATAAGTTCGGGTCAAAGTTATTAACGTCGGTTCAAACATTATGACGTCGCTGATATGCCCGGGTCAAAGTTATTAAGGCCGGATCAACGTATTTGACGTCACAAAGACATGATACGGAATAATATTAAGAGCTGAACAGAGTGATATAGACAGTGGGACGACCGATAATCCGTTTTATCCGGTACTCGCTCGTTGGATGTACGTTCGAAGTCCGTTCTGTCCGGTACGTATCAGTTTCACGTACGTTCAATGTCCTTTGTGTGTCCGTTAGGCATTCGTTACAGTACCAAGTCAGGAATATGACAGTTCTTGTCTATTCGTTTTTGATGCGTTTTGTTATTTGATTTTGCCATGTGATTATGGACTTTCCGTATAGATTTTCCTCTGAGTTCAGGATTTTTGTGATTTTACTTTTTAGTAAACCAACGGACTCCCAACGGATAAAAAAAATTGTCAACGGATAACCGTTTTTTTATCCGTTAGGCGTCTGTTCGAGCTAAAAGTAAGGTGTGACCGAGGCTTTACGATTGAATTTTCCTAAGAGTTCAGTATTTTTGTGATTTTATTATTTTTTGTCCTTTAAAGGTGTGGCAATATTGATAACCAGGAATAAATTTCCTTGCTGTGGATTTGTTAGTAAATGGAGGTTTCATGCCGACATGAGTGGTACTATTGATGCCCAAGTTTGGCGACTAGTTGCTGGAAGTTCGTACACATTAGTTGGTACCAATGTGTTGAATGCAAATAGTAAGATTAATTAAGAAATAATTCATGGGGGCTTGAATATATCGTGATTTTACCCCGGGTTGTCCATTTATGATAAATATTTTACCCTGGCCGATAGCTTTCTACCCAAGAGTTATTGACATGTCAAAAACATTCGAATAAGGATCGAGAAGCCAGTCACTCGAGAAGAGATCGCGAATTCGTCAAGTAGCGGTCGAATTGATCGGGAGAGGATCGTGTAGAGATCGAGTTTGGTCGGAATTCAAATAGTTTACCGATCAGTATCAATATAAGATCATTTCCCGATCAAGTACAACCTGTACGATATGTGGTCAAGATTAACACGACCAATGCACGATCTTTTCATGATCATTGCGACTTCTATATTTTTTTAATCACAGACTAACTTGACCAATTCCCAATCTCTACGCGACCACATTCGACCACTCTTCTATCACTACTCGGTCATTCACGAGTATATATGACTGCTACACGATTCTTTAAAATGTGTGCAGCTCTGATTAACTCTAATAACTCTGCAAAAATATATTGTCACTATTTATTTTTTAACAGTAGACTGATTCCTCCATGTAAAGTACGCGTTTGTACCTTTGCAAGGAGGTGTAACATTTAAAAAGAGAGAACAAAGATACCAAAGGGCCAATCGAACTCAAAGGTCGAAAACAAAACGGAAGAGCCATAGCGAAAAAACGAAAGTCGACGAGAAGACAAACAGAAGTCTACATAATTCAACATAGAAAACTACAAACGTAGCGACACGAAACCAAATAAAACCTGGGATGATCTCAGGACTAGTGTTTCGGAATGGAAGTAGATCCTGTATTTTGGCCCCAGAGGAATTTTATATCCCACCTACGATAATAGAGGCATTATGTTTGCTGGTATGTGGGTCTGTTCGTTCGTCCGTTCGTCCCGTTTGAGGTTAAAGTTTTTGGTCAAGGTATTTTTTGAACTTCAATTATCTTTAAACTTAGTACAAATGTACCCAATGATATGATCTTTCTAATTTTTTTGCCAAATTAAAGTTTTGACCCCAAATTCACGGTATATTGAACATAGGAAATGATAGTGCAAAGTTCGGGTCAAAGTTTCTAGGCAATGTAGTTTTTGATGAAGTTGAAGTCACATGAACCTAATACTTAGTACACATGTTCCCTATGATATGATCTTTCTAATCTTAATTCCAAATTAAAGTTTTGACCCCAATTTTACGGTCAAATGAACATGGAAAATGATAGTGTCAGTGGGGCGTCCGTGTACTATGGACACATTCTTGTTCAAATATGAAAAGTAATTGTCCATTAAAATTCATTATAAGACAGCTGATGACTAAATTAGACTTCAAAGTTAGTTTTCAGAACATCAAAATTACAGAAATTAACAACTATATGTCACCGTAAGGTAGACTGTTTACAAACACTTTTTTTCATACGCTTTTTGATACAATTTAATAAAAAAAAAAATGAGACAAAAGACAAATGATTTTTATTTGAATTTGTGATAGATATATGTAAACAGTTTCAGAAAAGGTATCCTCCAGGGGATTGAACTACTATTTGTTGCCAAATTTGGGGGAAATATGTGACATCTTGCAAAATTATTAGTAAACACAAGCAGGTTGTTGCCATGGATACAACAGAAAGAATGTCTTGAACTTTTCAACTACTGGGTATTGGGAATATAGAAAATACTGATTACTTACATATAAACATATATGACACAAACAGTACGCTTAATTTGTAAGAAAGCAAGGAAAAGAGGATTGTAAAATTTATATATATCGCTATCTAATGCGGGGTTCACACATTGCCGATTATTGCTCCCGTTTGAGATCAGACCAAATTACGACACGAAAAGTGAAAAAGTCGGATTAGTATCCTCAATTATCTGGAATGTCCTATCATTGTCTGAACGCAGTCGTTTTAGTTCGTTACAGATTCCTACGGGTCGGGAAGGTTCCGAATAGTTCGGCAAAGCACCCCGACAGTTAGATGCGTCCCGTAATATTCGGGGCAACTCAGCCGATTTTGTCTAGTAGGATTACTATCGTGGTTATGTCGTGACAGATTCTGCTGTATCGGATCGTATTCCGAACAATGTCTTGTTATTCTGGACGGTGTCCTGTGGAACGGGAATGATCTGGAGTAATTTTTCATAGCTGTTTTTCTGCCGATTAAGTCCAGATTGCATCCAGATCGTGTCGATTGCTAACCGTTTTTTGCCGAAACCGTTCCGAAACAGTCCCGTTATTAATACGTTATTCGTCAATGATACCCACGTCAGAGTCCCGACAATTACAGAATACAATACGACTGAGACCAGACAAAGCCGTTTGGATCATGATAGGATTACGTTCCGACAGTACCTGATCATCCCGATTATGCCGACAGTTTTCGAACGGATAACTTCCGTCTGCGTCGGTTCACTGTCTGGTCACTGTCTGATTTTTGTCGGATTACATTCGGTAGAGTCGGAACGCAGTCGTGACAGACTCGGTCGAATTTTACCTGGCGAAAAATACAAATCGGATTAGAAGCTGATTCAGAACGGGATTATCGGGACTAATTCGCTAAGAAACGGTTGAATAGCGACGCTTCCTGAACACTATCTGATTGTTGTCGTGATCAAATTATTTTTTTTACAAATTTTAATTTAAGTTTGATTTTCCATCCACGATTCACAGGATCTTGATCAGACTTTTATTTTTTTTTAATCGGGAATGGTCCTGTCAAGGACGGTAGTAAAAATCGTGAATGTGTGACCCCAGCTTAACATCAGTACTAATTCAGTGACAAATCTCATTTTGAAGAAAAGTGCAGTAATACTCCCATAACAAACCAGCGACCTACTTTATTTTCAGGAAGTTTTTCATAACCATTGGGGTCCTCTTTGTTCAGCTCCTGCACGTCACTCATACTTTTGATTTTGCCATTTGATTATGGACTTTTAGTTTTAAATGTTCCTCGGAGTTCAGTATTTTTGTGATTAAAATCTATACCGCCCACACATTGATCGCCTTCTAAGCCTCTGCATAAACTAGATTTCTCGGCACCCTCTGCTGCCTACCCCTTCTACGCTATTTACAAGCTCCGTTACAGCTATTAACCTATCTGAGCTATAACCACCTTGCTAAACAATCCAACTGCTTTATTTCCATTTAGAAAAAATGTATAATATTAGTCAGACCTTCTGTGAACTACTGAATCTAACCAAATAAATGGGCAACGTGTCCATTGGACACAGATAATGCCCTTGTTTGCATATAACGTTATTAAAGAGTCATTACATAAGAACTGTATAAGTGACACCACCCAAATTCGCACTTGATCTGTGTTTTATGGTATTATGTTTCATAGAATTTGTTGAGGCAAAATAAAATTAGAGAACATTCAGAAACTAATTTTTGGGACGTACGTATACGTTCTTACGGACGGACACGAAAAACTCTTTTTGAAAACGCCTCCTCCACTGCAGCGGGTGATACCATTTTTATATGTTTTATACTGAAATTGTACATACCCGAGCAATGCCCGACTATCCCTACGACCCCTATACGATCAAGTCGATCTGGTCTAGCCGAGATAAGGATGAGAAAGAGTAGTTGGTTTGGTCTGGCTAGTCGAGTTAAGATCGTGTATTTATCGTGAGTTGGTCGGAGTTATCGAATAAGTATTCAATTAGTAGTCCGGTTGAAGTCGTGATGGAGTCATCAATGAGTCATGAATGGTCGAGTTAATAGTTATCAAAGGTACCAGGATTATAATTTAGTACGCCAGACGCGCGTTTCGTCTACATAAGACTCATCAGTGACGCTCATATCGAAATACTTATAAACCAAACAAATACAAAGTTGAAGAGCATTGAGGATCCAAAATTCCAAAAAGTTGTGCCAAATACGGCTAAGGTAATCTATTCCTGGGATAAGAAATCCTTAGTTTTTCGAAAAATTCAAAGGTTTGTAAACAGGAAATTTATAAAAATGACCACATAATTGATATTCATGTCAACACCGAAGTGCTGACTACTGAGCTGGTGATACCCTCGGGGACGAAACGTCCACCAGCAGAGGCATCGACCCAGTGGTGTAAATAGTTATCAAAGGTACCAGGATTATAATTTAGTACGCCAGACGCGCGTTTCGTCTACATAAGACTCATCAGTGACGCTCATATCGAAATAGTTATAAACCAAACAAATACAAAGTTGAAGAGCATTGTGGTTCCAAAATTCCAAAAAGTTGTGCCAAATACGGCTAAGGTAATCTATGCCTGGGATAAGAAATCCTTAGTTTTTCGAAAAACTCAAAGTTTTGTAAACAGGAAATTTATAAAAATGACCACATAATTGATATTCATGTCAACACCGAAGTGCTGACTACTGGGCTGGTGATACCCTCGGGGACGAAACGTCCACTATCAGAGGCATCGACCCAGTGGTGTAAATAGTTATCCAAGGTACCAGGATTATAATTTAGTACGCCAGACGCGCGTTTCGTCTACATAAGACTCATCAGTGACGCTCATATCGAAATAGTTATAAACAAAACAAATACAAAGTTGAAGAGCATTGAGGATCCAAAATTCCAAAAAGTTGTGCCAAATACGGCTAAGGTACTCTATGCCTGGGATAAGAAATCCATAGTTTTTCGAAAAATTCAAAGTTTTGTAAACAGGAAATTTATAAAAATGACCACATAATTGATATGCATGTCAACACCGAAGTGCTGACTACTGGGCTGGTGATACCCTCGGGGACGAAACGTCCACCAGCAGAGGCATAAGTTCGTGTACAAATAGATGTCGGGCAGTAGCCGTAAACAGGACCGATCAAAAATTTGGTCACGCTTGGTCGTAGAAATTTTGACAATCGGGATCATCGAGTTGATCTGATCGACAGTGTGAACTTAGCTTAAGATGGTACACCCACCTTTGCGATCTTACAACGACCATACTGTGATCTCACTACGCTTCTACTACGATCAGATTTCGTCTAAGCACGATTGTTTTGAACATGTTCTAAGTTGGTCACGCTCATTTCGATCAGGAAGACCCCACCACGACCGTACTACGACGTTACTGCGATCTGCACGATCGCACTACGGTCGTCAAAATTATTTTTTTTATGCCCCACCTACGATAGTAGAGGGGCATTATGTTTTCTGGTCTGTGTGTTCGTTCGTCCGTCCGTCCGTCTGTCTGTCCCGCTTCAGGTTAAAGTTTTTGGTCAAGGTAGCTTTTGATGAAGTTGAAGTTCAATCAACTTGAAACTTAGTACACATGTTCCTTATGATATAATCTTTCTAATTTTAAAGCCAAATTAAACTTTTGACCCCAATTTCACGGTCCACTGAACATAGAAAAATGAAAGTGGAAGTTTCAGGTTAAAGTTTTTGGTCAAGGTAGTTTTTGATGAAGCTGAAGTTCAATCAACTTCAAACTTAGTTCACTTGTTGCTTATGATATTTTCTTTCTAATATTAATGCCAAGTTATATTTTTTACCCAATTTCACGGTCCATTGAACATGGAAAATGATAGTGCGAGTGGGGCATCCGTGTACTTTGGACACATTCTTGTTTTCACATGTCGTAGTGCGATCATGCTTGGTGGGACTGTGGTATTAGAACTAACGTTATATTTATACCGATTTAAAGATTTACAACAGTAATTTATCATACCTCTGTGACCTGCTAACAAGGACCAACGACGCTCGAAGTTGCATGTCAAAGATTAAGGAGATTTGATATGATGGCCAATTGTCCAGCAGAGTGTAAATAACGTAGATGGAAGCAACTAATTGTCACTGCACGACCTTCAATAATAACCAGAACTAATACCGTCAAGTCAAGTATAAGAGCTAAGGACATGAACAAATTAAAACGTTAAGTCTAGCGTCCGAGATTTTTTTTGCAGGCGGGACATTGATCGTAAAGCAAAGTTCTTCGTAACACATATTCCTCTAAATCAAATATCACACACATTCAACTAGGCTGAAGTATCTACATCTTTTCTTAAAGGAATAAAATGTTTTAATGATAAATTGACATTATTTGTTAATAGGTCCTGGTAACGGGGAAACTGAAAATATTGCAGATGGAGATAGAATTCGAGTTTATAAAGATGACTATATGGGACTGTAAGTAACACAAATATATTTTATTATTATAGTTGCCATTAGGTGGCAAATTTATGCACATCAAATTGATTAAATGAAGAACTCTAAAATTTAATTTACAACATTCTGAAAGGTTCAGAAAAGTACAAAAGTTCCATAGAAAAAACGCTTTTAAAGTTTTAAAGTATGAACAGTCCCCGTGCGTATTTTGGGACTGTATTTCAACCAATTAAACCTTGACAAAGTACCATAAGATAACCGATTGGAACATGATCCTGCTACGAATACGTTAATATAAATCTAAATATAGATTTGATGCAAACACGTACGACATATGCTGATGATTTGTCTTCATACTGAAACCGCTGAGGTATCGGAATCATGAGGAGCAATTTATGAAAAATTTGTAACGACAAGTATCTAAAATCAGAAACCAGTTCACATGGAGATAATAGAATCCATATTTTACATACTACCGAAACAGACTTTTCAAGATGCTTATCATGTGTCAATTTAGTACCATCCTTTAAAAATGACTTTGTCAACTGTAAAATGGTATATATACATATCAATTCACAATGCATTATCTGCCAAACATGTATACCAGGTTTGGTTGAAGGTTGTTACGATAATTATTTAAGTTGTCATTTTTGTAGTTATTAGGATAGGATAGGTATGGTGCTTTGTCCTGTAGCAAGACACAACACATTATATTAAAAAAAATGGAATCTTTGAACCCTCTCCCACCTGAAACGATCCTTGTCTCGCTTGATGTTACCTGCCTCTAAACTAACATCCCCCATGACGATGGTATTGAAGCCTGTAGGGAAGTCTGGAACTCTCGTAACACCTTACATCCACCAACTGAATGTCTCATCCAGCTCCTCACTTTGGTATTAAAATGCAATAACTTCACATTCAATGGTGAACACTTTTCCAAGTTAATGGAACAGCAATGGGAACAAAGATGGCCCCGTCTTATGCCAATATTTTTATGGGGAAATTAGAACAGAAAATTCTAAATTCTTTTCTTTATCAACCCCTCTCTTGGTTCCGATTTATTGACGATATTGACATGAAGTGGGATAATACTGAACAAGAACTAAATTTGTTTATTCAACATGCCAACGATGCCCATCCCTCAATAAAATTCACATATGAAAACTCTGACTCAAAGATCACATTTCTTGACACTACAACGCAATTGAGGGATGGAAACATATTTACAGATTTGTATTGCAAGCCCACAGACAAACATCAATATCTGTCTCCTTTAAGTTGTCACCCTAAACATTGCACCAAGAGCATTCCCTACAGCCAGGCCATACGAATAAAAAGAATTTGCTCCACCAACGATGTTGCCAAAAAACGACTACAAGAACTTTGCGGTCACCTAAAACATCGAGGCTAAAAAAGGAAAGACATTGATGATTACCTTGTAAACATCAAATGAATGCTAATCCAATTCCATCATCAGGTGGGGTCCTCCTTCCTTGGCTGTTTCGGCGCTATTCCACAACAACCTCCAGAGGTGCGCCGGCTCAGGTGATCAATCTGAACCTGGAACTGGATGGCCTACACGGCTCCGATGTCTCAGCTGATGTCATTGCTGTTCTTCTGTAACTGAATGCTGTTCTGTATATCTAAATCTGTCCATTATCTACACAATAAATGTTCATTGTTCTAACACTTTGTACTTTTCCACACTTCGTCTCTTTTCCTCCAAATCCACTGTGATGCCACTTCTGCTTCTCTATACACTTCTGTAATCAGTTTCTTCCTCTCTGCTCCTACCACTCCCAAGGTCCTAAGTGCCCGCCACATTGACTGTCCTGCAAAGCCCCTGCATCCGACTTCTATTGCCAAACACCACGTCCTCCATCCCTGCTGTTTGCAATCCTCTACTAGCTGCTGGTATTTTGCCATCTTTCTTTCATAAGCTTCCTCTATTCTGTCTTCCCATGGGACTGTCAGTTCCAGCAAGACCGCCTGCCTAGTTCCCTGTGACCAAATGACTATATCTGGTCTTAGCGATGTTGCTGCTATTTCTGCCGGGAAACTCATGCGTTGATGTATGTCTGCTGTCATCTGCCAGTCTGATGCTGTTCCAAGTATCCCTAAACCTTCTGCCTGGTTGTCTTTCTTTTCTCCAGCCCTCACAAAATTTACAAATGTGATGTTCTTCTGCATCTTTCTCTTCTTTCTCCTGGTGGTATCCAACTTTGCTGCTATTGTTTTCAATACACTGTCATGCCTCCATGTATATCTTCCATCTTTCAATGCGACTGGACATGCTGACAACACATGCTGTAGAGATGCTGGTTTGTCTTTGCATAAGGTGCATGTTGGGTCTTCTATCAACCCCCAGGTATAGAGGTTTGATGGGCTTGGTAAAACATCATACACTGATCTTAGTAGAAAACTCAATCTGTATCCCTCCATACTCCAAATCTCGCTCCAGATCAAAGCCCTGATTCTAGCTCCTTGCCAATTCAACCAACTACCCTGCTGTTTCATTCCTACTGTCTTTACATTCCTACTCTCTTCTTCCATCTGTCGTATTTCCTGTTGCACCAGTTCCCTCCGTCCCTTCTCAATTGCTGTATCCCACCTTGGTTTTGTTGTCATACCAAAACCCAAAATCCAACTGCTGTTACACCAACGATGACACTGTGCTTTAGTCTAGTCTCAGCTTCCTTAACTGCTTCCTCTGCTTTCCATTTTCTTCCTGTCCTGATCTTTACTTTGGCTCCTCTCACTTTAGCATATTTGCTGTCTCTCAACGTCATAACCTGTCTTGTCTTTGTAACTTTATACTCTTCTGTCAATGCCTTCATTGGTAATTGTAGCTTTGTTCCTGTGCTGTACAATCCAATGCTGCTGAAACTTCTTGGCACACCCAACCATCTTCTTAGGCATGCACTGATCTTTCTCTCTAAGGCCTCCACTTTGGACAATGGGAACTCGTAAACTAGTAATGGCCACAATATCCTTGGTAAGACCCCATGTTGATATGTCCAGGCCTTATATCTTCCTGGGAGCCCACTTTTGTCTATCTTCGTCAGCCATTCTACCAATTGCACTTGAACTTCACCCATGTTTACCATATCTGCTAGTGTTGCATCAAACTTTTTACCTAGGCATTTCACTGGTTTCTCTCCAACTGTTGGTATCTTTTCACCTGCTAACTCAAATGTCTCATCTTGCACTTTGCCTTTCCGCACTATCAAACTTCTAGATTTACTTGGTTTGAACTTCATCCTGGCCCACTTAATCATCCTTTCCAATTCCTCTAAAGTCCATCTTCCCTCTATGACTGTTTTTGCTGTCACTGTCATATCATCCATAAAAGCTCTTACTGGTGGTTGCATGACCCCTGATGACAATAATGGTCCTCTACTTGGTTTTTCTACTGATTTTACAATTAAGTTCATTGCTGCTGCAAACAGGACTACTGATACTGTACACCCCGTTAGTATACCAACTTCAAGTCTCTGCCAAGCTGTGGTGAAGTCTCCAGCTGTGAACCTCATTTCAATCTTGTCAAAATACTCTCGCAGCATAGTTCTGATAGTTGGTGGAACATGATACCTCTCCAATGTCAGGTCTACTAGTTTGTGAGGTATGGACCCATAAGCATTAGCCAGATCTAGCCAAAACACTGCTAAGTCACTTTTCTTCTCCTTTGCTTCTCTTAAAATCTGTGTAATAACGCTGGTGTGTTCGATGCAACCAGATACTTCAGGCATGCCTCCTTTCTGGACTGCTATGTCTGATCAGTCTGGGACAGTTCTTATATACCCTATATGAAATACCATTTGGTCCTGGTGCTGACCCTGCTCTTGCCTTTCTCACTACGTCCTGCACTTCTTGGAACTTCAGGTCTGACTCTGGTTCTTTTGGCTCCTCTGGTGTTAACAATTTCTCACATTCTTCCAGGTCTTCTCCTCGTCTCTCATCACTGTGGGTCTTCCTGAGATGTTCTTCCACTTCTTCCCTCGAGTTTTCCAGTTTTCCAGATCCTCTCGCTCCAAATAATCGCTTCATATACTGAAATGGGTTTGCTGTAAATGTTGTTCTCTCCTTTGCCTTTTTCTTTCTATCTCTTCTATGCGTTTCTGCTCTTGTAAGTGTTTTAAGTTTTTCCCTAGTTTCCTTTCTTAACTGCTGTAATGGTAACCTTTCATTCTCATTGGCGACTTTGTACCTCTTCTTTAACCTTCTCAGGTCTCCTCTCAATTCCTTGATCTTCTTCTGTCTCCGGTTACTATGGCCTTGTTTTGTTGGTTGTTTCCCTTGTGGTACCACTCCAAATCTGTCCTTTCCTACGCTGTAAATAATGGACGTCATTGCTGTTATCTTTCTGTCTACACTGCCTGCTAATGTTGCCTCTAAGATGTTTTCCAAATCTTCGTCAAGCGCTTTCCAAGCTGCTTTGTCTGCATTCGTTGGCCATTTGATCTTCTCTTTGCGTGGCTCATTCTCTTCTCTACGGGTTGTTGGTTCTATCCTGTCTTCTTTACGGACTGTTGTTTCTATCCCGTCTTCTCTATGGACTGTTGGTTCTATCCTCTCTATCTCTTCTGCCTCGTCAAGTTGTTCTACCTCTGTAGCCTGCTGTTCCTCGTGCTCATCCTCACCCTGGGTCACAGGGAGGCTATCATCACTGTGGTTTGCTTCCTGGATGGTCTCCTCCTCCGTCTGACCAGATCTCTCTGTGCGTTGATTGCCAGAATGGGGTTGCACACATTTCATTCTACTTTGATGGATCTTCAAACCTCTAGAATTATTACAGACTTTACCACAAAAACATTCACATCCGTTGTTCTGGTTCGTTGTCCTTGTCGGTTCCATAGTCGTTTCCTGGTCCTGTCCTATGGGCTGTTCATCCTCCCTCGCTCTCGCACAGCCCCGAGGGTGTCTTAGTATATATCGTTCCATAGCGTGTAAAATGGGTTCCCCTTCACAGGAGATGCACTTTTTTTCTCGTGCTAGCAACATCAGCCGAGATGAACTTTTACAATATAAAGTCAAAAAGGTCAACAGGAGGGTGCCTTTTGTGTTGACTTACCATCCAAAATTTGACAACTTATCTCACTTATCCGCGAAAGTTGGAAAGATATCGAAAAACATCCTAAACTATCCAAGATCTTTCCCGAGCCACTTGTACTGGCTTTCCGTAGGCCCAAAAGCCTTAAAGACTTGCTGGTGAGAGCTGAGTTATCCTCTCAAGCAGGCTCTTCGTCAGTGGGCTCTTGTAAGGGTTGTGGAAACAAACGATGTCTGAATTGCAAACAAATACTGATTACCCAGACTTTTAACAGTCACTCCACTGGTACAGAATACACCATATTTTGCAATGTTAATTGCAAGCCTACAAATGTTGTGTATCTCCTACAGTGTAAATGTGGTAAACAGTATGTTGGCGAGTCAGAACAGCCGTTTCACAAACGAATGAACGGTCATCGTAGCGACTACCAATGCAAGCCAGACCTCCCTCTTAGTCGACATTTGAGATCCCCTGGCCACACTAAGGCAGATCTCAATCGACTGACCATTACTATCATTGACCACAACTCTGCTTGGTCTAGGGAGGATAGACTTACTCGGGAAAGATTCTGGATAAGAAAATTAACAACTTTGGCACCAAATGGGATAAATGAAAAGATGTAGTTCGACATCATGCAGTGCTTCACATCTGGGTTATACTACTTATTATTACAGTCTCTGTTTCTATTTCTTTACCTTACTCATCTCTGAAATAAATCTGTTGAATATAACAATTTAGATTGCTTAATTTTTTCAGGGATGTATAAGTACCAAGCCACGTTCAACTAGTTTACTTTAGTCAAAATGTATTATTATACTTTAACGGTCGTTCGTTTTAAACATATCAGACTCTAATGTAACTATACTACCGTTGTCAAATCTGAAATATTGACAAATTTAGACCGTTCAGTGCTGTTTATTTGGAATTCTTACTGACGCAATCTTTATTGTGCTAGTTCATATCGCACATTATTTTTTTTAATTTAAAGCATATATTTGAACTCTTTGATGTAAATAGTCATATAACCTATGTCGTGTTTAACACATTTTTAGAACTGTGCAAGCGTCTTACCTGATGTTCGGTTTGACCTTTTTAATTGTATAAACTTCAAGATTGTAACAGCTTAATCTAAGTAGACTGATAATTGATTCATTCAACATCACAATCATATATACTGATGAAGGATATCTGTTATCCGAAATATTTATAAATAATTACATTTATAGTTCCTTTTTGTGTTATTGGTGTTGTTATGTACACTTTTTAGGCGTTTATATAATTTATTTTATTGTGTACATGTATCGTTATTTGTAACGATCCAGCGCCCTCATGGGGAAAATCGTTGACTATTATTCAGACGTTTTATATATATATATAAATCTATTATATATACATCTGTTGTAGGGTTGTCACTGACTCAGACGTACTTATGAATATAATTATTTTCTGTGACTGTATCTTACATTAATTTGTAGGATCCTTTACTATAGATAATTTAGCTGATCTGTAACAATAACATCTTCATGTCTTATATATCATGTACTGTAGTACGCCGCTAGATTAAAACTGACGTGGAAAGGTAACATATGGCCACCGAAAGCTCTTTAATGACTGATGTAATTAGTCATATAACCTATTTCATATTCAACATATTTTTGCAATGATGCAAGCGTCTTAACTGATGTTCGGTTTGCCTTTTTTATTGTATAAATTTCAAGATTTAGTAAAAGTTTAATCTAAGAAGACTTAAAGATGATTCATTTAACATCAGAATCTGACTGACGAAGGATATCTGTTATCCGAAATATTTATAAATAATTACATTTATAGTTCCTTTTTGTGTTATTGGTGTTGTTATGTACACTTTTTAGGCGTTTATATAATTTATTTTATTGTGTACATGTATCGTTACTTGTAACGATCCAGCGCCCTCGTGGGAAAAATCGTTGACTATTATTCAGACGTTTTATAAACGAGTCTAAATTGAAAACTACGTTCAAACCTATGATTGCGTTGGATAAAAACCGCAATTTTTATACGTGTGCATGTCAAACAAATTTCGTTGTAGAAGGGTCTAAAAACAGCACAAACAACATTTTCCAAAAGACCAACAAAGTGAAAAAGTATATCTAAACAAAACGCATTTGAATTTGATTAGTGTAACAATATCATTTTTCTAAACAAGTAAAAAGATAAAAATATAAAAAAAGAAGATGTGGTATGATTGCCAATGACACAACTATCCACAAGAGACCAAAATGACACATACATTAACAACTATAGGTAACCTTACGGCCTTCAACAATGAGCAAAGCCCATACACCACAGTCAACTATAAGAGGCTAAGTTTATATATTTAGACATTCAACCGGTGATTTCATCATAACTTATGAGAACCAAAATGGTCGAAGACTTAAGTTGACAGGGGTAACAACAGATATGACTTCACCTTCACCATACGACTGGTCTGCATCGGTACTTGGTTACAACTTTGAATACGCCATTAGAGCAACAACTACACCAAGTAAGTATAGTCAAACAGTCATAGAATTTCAAAGTATAAAGTGACATTTCAGATTTGGGATATCTGTTTTGTTATCAATGTAATGGTAGAATAGATTGCAGGAATTACATAATAATATTACGTATTTAACTTACAGTAAAATTTGTAAATATTTCAACGTTTCAAATATACTTTTGATTATGCATTACCTGATAAGTCATTTAGCACCATTTAATAAATGATCAGTATCCTGATAATATATACATGTAGTGATCTGCAGTAATATTTAAAATGTTTCCAATGGTGTAATTGTCTGGTAGAATTTCACTTGAAAATTATATCAATTAAGATGATGAAGAATCCAAGAGGCAATTGCATCAATAATCAAAAGTCCAATAGAAATATACAGTACGGTATTGAAAAAGAGAACAACAAATAAGCTAGGTCAGATAGAAATCGACCGTGTGCAAATGAATATCAATCAGTACATCTGTTAACCTATTTCGGATTGGAAAAAAACATGCAAAGTATGTAATTGTTTGAAAAGGTTGATATAAGAAACCTTCAAACAGACCCAAAAAATCGTTTTTATTGAAGAATTGAATGCTTCATTTAAGAATTGAATGCTTCTTTTTGTAAATTTATTGGGTGGTAAAAGCGTTGACCGAAGTACATTTTGTATGAAGCGCGGAAGCGCTTCATTCTAAAAATGTACGCACGGTCAACGCTTTTACAACCCTATAAAGTTTCAAAAAGAAGTATTCAATACTTATAATTACATTTTTTTAGCTAAAATCATGAAAAGACGATTTTTATCCAGTTTTATTTAATTCACCTGTGCACTTTTTTGTGGGACCTCGTGTCATCATGCATGATAAATGTTATTGTCTGATGCAATTGTTTACGGAATAACATGTTAGCCAATCAGAATAACGTATTATAATGAAACTTACATCTAATGTAATTATTTGGCAGTAAAAGCGTTGAGCAAAGTATATTTTGTATGAAGCGCGGTAAAATGTGCGCACAATCAACGCTTTTACAACCCCATGAAGTAACAAAAAGAAGCATTCAATACTTATATAATTACATTTTTTAGCTATGATAATGAAAACACGAATTTTATAATTGTTTTATTTAATTCACCTGTGCACTCTATTGTGGAACCACGTGTTATCATTAATGAAAAGTTTTATTGAGTAATGCAATTACTTAAGGAATAACACGTGATAAGAGTAAGCCAATCAAAATGAAACATACATCTTATGTAATTATTTCGTATTAGAACGTTCCAAAATCAATTTTAAGTCTTATTTGTGCACATGTATATGTGCACGTGCATGAAGTCGATTTCTATCCGACGTAGCTCAAATAGATATAGAACTGACCAGTATCCTGATAACCCCACACAGACAACAAAGGAATAAGGAATAGGAACCGAAATATGTACCAGCATGATTTCAATTGGTACGGTTTCTTCTTCACTACTAACACCTGCAAATAACGAACTGTAACAATCGTTCAACCTTACATTCATAACGAATAACCAAGAGTACTATAAAATTCCGAATATGAAACTTTTTTCGTGCTATTTTCAAATACAATGTTAAAACCCCTTTTCCAAAATAAATAAATTATCTTATCATTATAGACCATAAGGTGTATTGTTGCAACAACAAATCTGAATAGATTTACCCTTTCAGATAATACGTGACATTTACATTTACATTCAGGCGAAATCCCTACATTTTCTGCCTTACCCGACATTACAAAGTTTAACGATGAGGTATTAGTAGGCGATATTGTATCCACAGTAACAGCAACCGACAATGACCCTGAAGATGCTAATGAGTTGCAGATTACATTCACCAGCGGTTCAACTTATTTTGAATACTTGAATTCAACAAGTAAGTTAAAATGATATATATTTCTTAATAGTTTTATATAAAAAGTAAAACAATCAAAGCAATTAGGCTAGGCGGATAAATAGTAAAAATACTTATATATCAGCACTTACTAGCTAGTCCGGTTATATAGCGATACTATTTATGTCCTCTCTCTTCATACTCCTATGTCAGTCTGGATTACGTTGCAGAAGTCAAAATATCTTATTCTGTTGTGCACTACATATTGTACTTTTATTCTATTGATTAGTTATGTTTTGCAACTCATTGACACTTCTTCTTTTTTTTGCTTAAGGGTGTTCGCTTGTCATGTTTTTGATTTTTTGTCAGATTTTCTGAATCCTCTGGTTTTATCCATTTGGATGCCTGAAAAAAATTTGCCTATTGACCCAATTTTTCTTTTTACATGTATAATTTTTCTTTTTTACATGTATAATGATAAGCCATCTGTAAAAGTCTTTTTTGAGAACTCAAACTTGTCAATGATAAAGCTATGAAAAGTCAAGAGAGAACAATTTTCCGCCAAAATTTCAATGTTTAATATCTCGAAAACAAGCACATTGACATATATATTTTTTTGGGGTCTTTCAATTCCTTTATTATAAAAACGAAGATGTGGTATGATTGTCAATGAGACAACTGTTCACAAGAGACTAAAATGACACAGACATTAACAAGTTATCCCCTATAAATATATACTAGTGTTTTGAAAAGTTAATTATTTTGAAATTGAGTAGCGAACTCCCTTAACACATACTAATCTTACTTGTATGGCATAATTCTATAATTGTGCCTCGTACTATCTTAGAACATGATAAATGTAATATTAGTATAATTACAAAACAAATTTAAAAGAAGGGAGCTTCAAAAGTGCTTATAATAGTCTTTTATTAGATCAACGAAAATATAAATAGTATAACTCTAAAACCATTTATGATAGTAATCTCAGTGTTTGTAAAGTGCGGATCCTTAAATATCATTTTCACTGTATATGCCAGAAGTTTCTGATGTAGAATGATAAATAAACAGACGACGTTTTTTTATTTTTGAAGAAAATGAAGAAAATTAGTTAAAATGTATATGTTAAGAAACACATAATACTAATAAAACAAAGTAACAGATGCGAACGGGTTGTTTTCGCGCCTAAAGCCAAATAGCTGTGAAATATATACCAAAAAAGTGAATATTTAGGACATTTCACGAACAGATCGTGCAGGTGGGCGTATGACATTTGCGCCGTTTGAAAATATTCATTCTTTCATTTGCACTCATAACACATCTTCTTATACCATTTCACCTGTAATTTACCTGTTATTTACCTGTAAAAAAATCGGCGCAAATGCAAAACGCCGGTGCAGGTGTTTTATAACTAACAGGTAAGATGTTGTTGCAGAAAAAATATTCATTTCAACACAATTATTAAAGTTGTATAACGTAGAATAGGTTTTGTCATTCAGTTTCTTCATATTGAACTGAATTCCACTATGATGCTTTCGTTATGCGAGTCATGTTTACTGTCGAATAATGATACTATTCTTTCATTTTCACTGTAGAGCGATTCATTAGTATTGAATATGCGGAGCATTTTCACTGTATGATTTATTCATGTTTTTTTTTTATCTATTATAGCGTATTTTTTTAAGCATGTAAAGCAAGACTTAAGTTAGCGTGCTTGCTTTGGTTTTTTTTATTGTACAATCATTGTGATAACACCCTATTTAATTCAAATATAATAATTATATAAATACAGGTTAAACTATGCCGATACATATTGTTTAAAGATGTCAATCTTATTTACAAAGTTTGTATACACAATTATACAAACAAAGCAAGCAAGTCAACCAAAGTTTTGCTTTACATGCATTAGGAAGTTAGCTGTAAAGCCTTAATTTAGCCGACTTGTTCAAACAATAGATAAAGTAAGAGACGGATTTGATAAAATTTAACTTACGGAGGAAAGTTTGGTTTTAAAACACTCTAAATAAATTCAATAGAAATAACATTAATTTCAAATGTATTCCATTTAATTAAGAATTGAATGCTTCTTTTTGTAAATTTATTGGGGTGTAAAAGCGTTGACCGAAGTACATTTTGTATGAAGCGCGGAAGCGCTTCATTCTAAAAATGAACGCACGGTCAACGCTTTTACAACCCTATAAAGTTACAAAAAGAAGCATTCAATACTTATAATTACATTTTTAGCTAGGATTATAAAAACACGATTTTTATGAAGTTATTTTTTTTTAAATTTACCTGTGCACTTTATTGTGGGACCTCGTGTCATCATGAATGAAATGTTATTGTCTCATGCAACTGCTTACGGAATAACATGTGATGTGCAATTAGCCAATCAGAATAACGTATTATAATGAAACATACATCTAATGTAATTATTTTCTTATAAATCGTATAAGGATCTTTATTATTGTTTTTTTTATCCATTTCCATATCCTTTGGTTTTTTTTTCATTTCCATGACACTTCACCACTAATTACGTACCTCTTGATATAGATTGGATCGTTGGTTTTCCCGTTTAAAAGGTTTTACACTGGGGCCCTTTATAACTTGCTGTTCGGTGTGAGCCAAGACTCCATGTTAAAGACCGTATTTTGACGTATAAAGGTATACTTTTATAAATTGTGACTCGGATGGAGAGTTGTCTCATTGTCACATATGACATCTTATCTATCTATATATGGCTCAAATCGAAACGAGACGGGATAAAAAGGGATAAAAACACACTTTTTAATATATTTATAATGGGCTTAATATGAGTCAGAAAAGAGTAGAATAATGGGTCGCGTTGGGGTATAAGCGTGACGCGGAATTTTGTAAGCGTGACGCGGAATTTTGTAAGCGTGACACGTGAAAGTCAAATGATTGTGTCGTGAAAACGAGAAATAAAGTATAGCGGGACACGGAAAATTTCAAAAAATGAGAACTTTTTGGTCCCTTTTTCAAGTTTGTGGACTCCAAATTGCTACTGAGACAAACGTCTTTATGGATATTTGGGGTTCTTTGACATGCTGAATCTAACCGTATATCCAGTTTGGGGAGTTTTTGCCAAGTTACCGAAATAGCCCACATAGAGGTGCAACGGGTCTAAGATCATCAAACATGAATTGTAGCATGCATGTCGTGTACAATTACCCAAATGTGCATTGTTTGACCTCTGTGGTAGTATCCACTCGCGGATCTAGAAATTTTCATAAGTAGGGGCCCAATGACTGCTCCAGTGATTCCATATAAAACTTACCAAATGATTTCCCAAAAAGGGGGAAACCCCCTGTCCCCCCCTAAATCCTCCTCCAGTATCGAGCTGTGCATTACAGATCTTTTTTTGTGTATCAAGGGTGCTCTACGTCATGTACCAATGCAAATAAAAAAGTTCGCCCACACACCTTACATTTCATGTGTTAATAATTTATGTCACATACCGTTTCACCTTATACAGTAAAAATCATGCAAGCAACAATCGAGTCAAGAACATTTATTCTACCAAAAACTGTCTTTTTCAGAATACGGAAATTGAAGCAGTTGAGGGTACAACTGGGAAAGTTAATCTTTTTTAAGCTTTTCTGTCACCATTGCGTTTCAAGATGCATATTTCTCTGTTCGCAAGTGTATGTATTGCGTGGAAGATAACGTCCTAAAATGTACTCGTCTCTATTTTACACAGACTGCACTTAAACTCCGCCATATTAATCTTTGACTTAAAAAAAATACAGAAATATCTTTTAATTTTTTTTTAAATCAAGGAAAGACGTAATTTGAAGAATACATTATGACATTTTGAGAAGCGTTTTTGTTACAAGTTTGAAAAGCTATATATTTGATAAAGAATGAATGAGGAGTTTGTATTTCAATTTGAAAATACATTTATCATAAATTCTAAAGTCAACTTAGTTTTTTCATTTGTTTCAAGTGCATTTATCACATAATTCTACTATAAAAATTCCTCGCATCTTCGAAAATTCCACATCAGAAATGACTGCACTAACAGTGATAATTCATCGCATCTCAGTATAGTTAAAATGGATCGCTTTCAATAATCGATATGCTATATTATGTTGCTTTCATAACACTTATTTGAACTTTAATGCTATGTGTGTACATAATATAGACATATCACAATGAAAATATGTAAAAACTTTCCTTCAAATCAATTAATATGGTATTTTCAAAACGTAAACAAATACAGTTTTCCCATGATCCTTATTCTACAATAGACATACCCGCATATGACAGTGAAAATGAACTAGCTGGATTCGCACTTTATATACACTGAATCTTATATGTAACTGTAACGTGTAACGAGCAATCAATGGATCCGTATCTGAATAAATCAGGATTTCAAGTGTTAAACTCAATTTTTAACCACAACCAGTTGTCTTATTTTAAACAATTAACAGACCCTTAAATGAATTCCCAATGTCAAAGATATACGACACACAACACACATAAATCAAAATGCAAGATGAAGTACCTCATTCATAATGCATAAACACAATATTACATATTGCATGAAGATAGTATCACACAACACGTATGTACTATTAGTTATCTTGATGTAATCAGGGGTGTACAGAATTTTACACCGTTGTTGAAAATTCATACACCCTGAGGCGCAGCCGAATGTGTGTTTGAATTTTCAACAACGGTGTAAAATTTCTTACACCCCTGATTACACCAAGATAACGAATTTATTTCTTATGAACAATTCCTTTACTCATTTTGAAACCAGGATGTAAAATTATAAAAATGGTATTAAAAAATTCCAGCGTAATATTTTTTTATTTTTTTTATATAACTACGCGGGCTCAATGGATTACAAATCGAAAATAAATGCTAAATATGTTAGTTTTTGTGTCTTTCAAAGCACAACCAATATACAGAATTAATTGCAGGATAAAGACAATTACTGTTTAAAGTCTTTACAGCTTTTACATTAATGCTAGTAAGACAAATCTTTGTTTGGCTTGCTTGCTTTGCTTGTATCAATGTTTGCTCAAGCATGGCAATTAAGATAAGCGGGGCGTCAGCTTGTATACATCATTCTTTAAATTTTATTGGGCGTTATGTTTGAGGTTAAGGACACAAAATTTTAAACATCACAGGATGACAAATATAAAGCGCAATCGTAGAAATGGACGCCAAAAAATTGATTTTTTTTTCTTCGAAGATATGCATTTTCATCATCCAACTTAAAAGACTGTCGTGAAGTACTGTTAGTAAAACAAAAAAGCTATTCGAACACACCTCCTCTGATTTTGTGATTCATTACATAGGTATTTCATTTGACCCATATATTTCATCCTAAGTAATGTGAGTTTTTTATGTTATTAAGTCAACCTGTAGCTTTGCTATATAAAAAAAGATAGAATATGAAGCGAGATGATGTATCAAATGTTCTTGCTTTGTACGTTTTCAAGATAAGATATTCATCTCAAACACACCCTAACATAATAAGGTGCACTCTATTTTCTCTTTTTGATACATCTTTTTTTTTAAATTTTCTTGGGTCACATAATGGAAAAGAAGAGACGGAACTTATAGACAGATATGTTTTCCGTCCGTGGTAATTTTTAAAAAAAATTCGGAGGTTATGCATTTTCTTCATCCAACTTGATAGATAATCATGTCGTCGACTTGATATCTAATTGTTCTGGTTGACTATGTAATAGATAAATTGAAAACTTATGCAAATGTTTGTTTTTACAATAAAACACTTCGTATTTGAGAGGTAAATTGTTATTTAATTTGTTTCTATTAATATCTTTTAAAATTTTTATTTCCGTAGTAAACATTACAAAAAGAATTTATCACCTTCTCTATAAGCAAAGAATAATCAGTTTGAAGGTTAACAAGCAAAAATTAATCCAAAGTGCGCAAAAAAAAATTGACATTATAAATGAAAGGGATGAATTAAGGAAGCTCGCTTGTCATGTTTTAGAAATTTTGTCAGATTTTCGGAATCCTTTGGTTTTATCCATTTGAATGCCTTAACAAATTTTTCCCAGTGACCCCCATTTTTCTTTTTATTATTCTTTTACATGCATAATGATAAGCTGTCTGATGAAGTCTTATAAAATTTTAATTACTTTTTAATAGTTTTTGAGGACTTAAACCTGTCAATGATAAAGCTATGAAAAGTCAAGAGAGTACATTTTCCCGCCAAAATTTCAATGGCTAATATCTCGAAAACAAGCACGGTGACCTATATATCATTTTGGCTCTTTTGATTCCTTTATTAATCCCCTATGGATATATGCTATTGTTTTGAAAAGTTAAACACTTTGAAACTGAAAACCCAGCTCCCTTAAGTCACCCCTCCCCTACTTTATTTATCCCTTTTATTATAAAATCGAGTGCACCTTCTTGTGTTAGGCCCAATAACTTTAAGTATGATACATACAAGCTGAAGCCCCGCCTATCTTAATTGCCATGCTTGAGCAAACATTGATACAAGCAAAGCAAGCAAGCCAAACAAAAATTTGTCTTGCTAGCATTAATGTAAAAGCTGTAAATATCAGCTGTATTTGTACTCGGCTCGAAACAGGTGTAGTAGCTCGCTAAAAGATTGCATACACCTTGTTTCCTAGCCTCGTACAAATACAGCTGATACTTAAAGACACTAAACAGTTATTGTCTATAAATGTTGTGCTTACAGAAAAGTGTTCCATTTGTCTGTGAGCAAGTTCTAATTCTCGAGTCACTTAAATCAATATTTTTTTTGAATTTCTTTGATTTTATACGTTTTAGTTTTTAGTTCACAATAGTCCAAAGGAATATAAAGACCTTCATCCAAACACAACAATTTGACTCCAAACAGATTAATCTATTCTCCTACAGGTATAACTATATGCCTCATGCCTTATCAGCAGTAAAAAAATATAATACAATAATAAAAAATAAGGTGATTTGGTATGATTGCAAATGAGTCAACTATCCACAAAAGTTATAATGATTCAGAAGAATATATAAGCAGTGTGTGGTTTCAAATCATCAGAGATGACCCCCCCCCCCCCCACTCAAGAAAATCATATTTCAGGCGACTATAGAAGATGGTGACCGCAATGAATACAGACGAGTTTATCATGCTTTATCATCAACGTAGAAATAAAAAAAAACATACTGGCAGCTGTATAATATACATTGTATGGGCTTTGTTCATTGTTGAAGGCCGTACAGTGATCTATGTTTGTTAATTTCTGTGTCATTTAGTCTGTTATGAAGAGTTTTCTTAATGACAATCATACTACATCTTCTGTTATTGTACTTTATAGGTTAATTAGGATACAAGTCCGTGTTGATTAGTCTCGAGTTTTCTATACTACGTTTTGTGCACTTTTTTTTTGTCTGTTTATCTTTTTCGTTTATTTCCTATTTAAGAGTTGGAACGTCCCTCTGGTTTCTTTTGCCCCTTTTCTACATATGTATGCTTAATGAATAAAGAGTTGTCTTTCTTTCCGAGGGTTGAACAAAAACTGTGACAATAGAGAAAGGTGTGGATGGGGTTTGCAGAATACAGAATAATTTGGAAAAAATAAAGAGTAGAGAAAAATGAACAAAAATTAAAAAATAGAGAAAAATTAATGAAAATGTTTAAAGAAAAGATAATAATAGGGTGCTTAAATATAAAGATTAAATGCAAAATATAAACAAATGTTTAAACATATAATACAGAAAAGAACAACGTCTAGAATACTGTTATCAAATAATTACAGAATTTCTCCTTTTTTATATTGAAGATAAAACAATAAAGGTGAATGTGTACTATTGCAAATTAAAGTATTCAACAAAATTTAAAAAAACTGGAATTAAATATAACAAAGAGATATTTACGGGGAGGGTGTTTTCTATCCAGCAAAAGAATCTATCAATTGATTTATGATAACATAACTTACTAGATTCACTACTGCATACATATTCTTTACATAAACAGATGAAATAAGCGTTATAAGTATACCACCTGTTGGAGTATATAACCCAAGTTTGACAGTAACAGATCCATGTGACAAGTCTTCCAGTGGAACACAGAAGATAACCATAGTCAATAGGGTAAAACTATTACATTTTTCTGATTTTTTTCCACAGGTTTCAATTGTGTTCTCTATCCCGTTACAAATGCATTGCTGATCCAATACGTTCGTGGAGTATAACTTCTGCAAAAGCTATGGAGCCTCTGATCATCTCCACTGATAACAAATTTTACACGTTGCTTTATTTGAATGCAAAAGAAAAAAATCCTTAAGATGTTCTTGCTATATCATTCCTCTGAAAGGAATTATATGCGTTTTGAAAAATGCTCCCGTAGATTTTTGTAAAACAGAACTGATACATTTTCTCTCATTATATAAATGGCTTTGTAAAGTTAGATACTAGTCCCAGTTTTCACACATTATACAATGCATGTTGTGCTGGTCATGTTGATAAACAAGACTAAGAGCTCTCCTATCGATTTTAGTTTTTAGGTTATGTAAAGGGCGATGAAATAATGTTTATTTAACTAGATGCAAAAATTAAAAAAGTGTTTTCACATTTGAAAATTCTGCCAAAGAAGATGAACATCTATGGAAAATACAGTTTGACAATTATTTTTAGAAATTATCAAGTTCAAATGATCATTTTCTTTTAACGATAAATGATCTTAAACATATTTAAATTTTTGAAAGTTTAAAAAAAACACAATTCTGCTTAAATGCAGAGCAACGAAATGTCTTCCTTTAAGTCAGAACAGAACAGCAAGGTTTGACAGTATTTAAATTCAAAAATGTATTATATGCTTTAAATTATTATTTTGATTTTCAGCTTCCCGTAATTAACAACCTTCCAAGTACTGTATCAATATTAGAGGATACACCAGACAATACTCTCATATTTACCATAAATGCCACAGACACCGTTACTGACCTGGTAACATGCGACAAGATAGGCGGAGCTGGTATTCCATTTTATGTTTCCGACATTTCACCAACAACAGGTAAAACCTAAATTGTAAAAAATGAAATTTGAGGAAGTTTATAATTCTTCAATCAGACATTTTCAGTACTAGCAAGCAAACAAATCTAAACGTTATTTATATACATACACTGACTTTGAAATAGAAGTGTATGATTCCATATATTTGTGTTGTTTCATTAAGTACTAAAAGCCTATTTTGTCGTAATACCTATATAAAGCCTGTCTCATATCCTTACATGAGTTTAGAAGTTGACAATGGATATTTGTTGAGAATTAATCAAAAAAACAAAATAAATGCAAAATTTTAGCAAATGAAATGTTTGAGCAGTTTTTTTCAAGATCAAATAAGATGCGAAACTCTTCAAAGATATTTGTATTTCTTTTCTCATATTGATTTATGTAACTATTTCAAAAAAGTGACACTATTCGAAAAATATCATAAAATTCAGAAATGGGCTTTGATTATTAGAACCATGAACACATATGCTACTTTGTTTATTCTTCGACCAGCTAAAGACTTACTGACTTCAAATAAATCTGCCTCCACGGTAGTATTTTATATACATCCTTTAACTTTTTGCAGATTATGGCGTATTTATGGACCCTGGTGTGACCTTGAATTATGATAATAACCCTTCCTATACACTAACTGTAAGATGTAGTGATGACGATGACAATGTAGAAGGAATATTGACAATCAATATTATACCCAATCAGGTAATTTGTATTAGTTTCATACATATCTACAACATGTGGCCTTATTCATGACATTATGTTGTCTAGTTATATAAACTCGATTCCCCCCTTCCACAAAAAAAAAAGGAATACGGTATTTTTAAGAGCTTCTGAGGATTTTTAAACATCTATTAATCATGACCTAATATATCTGGCATGCCTTTGCTGTGATTAATTATCCACATGATGAGTACCCAATCGTAAATACTAGTACGATTGTTTGCTTTCTTGGGTCATACTTGGGTTTAGGCAGTTAAATATTCTTATTATAACAACCATTGCTATATCTTAAGGTTTGAATTAGCTATGTTTCTAAATATTTTAATGTATTTGTATACAATGTCTTCACCCGAATAAATATTATCTTGATTAACATTTCTTTCCCTTCCTCCCTAAAACTGTTTTCAATGATTGTAGGCACCTGTTATCAACAGTTTGCCAGATTCTGTCAGTTTCCTTGAAGATGTCAATACCAACACCTTATTACATAAAATCAACGTAACAGACTTTGAAGGAGATTTAGTGTCATGTTCACTGAACTCTATCAGTACTATATTTGATGTTTCACTCATACCTGCTTCAAACGGTAATTTGTATTTATCAATTATGATTTGATCTCAAGAAAGTGTTATTTTCATATCTGAGAAGCGTAGAAAAATCCATGAATAGTAGGAGTGCTAATGAGACAACTCTCCATCCACGTCACAATTTTGTTTTAAAGAAAACCATTATAGGTCGAAGTACGGTCTTCAGCACAAAGTCTTGGCTCGCACTGAACAGCAAGCTATATAGGCCCCCAAAAATTACTGGTGAAAAAACATTTAATCAGAAAAACCAATGGGCTCATATATATATAAACCGAAAAACGAGAATCACTCACGAACCACATCAACCAGGCTAAACAATTTTGTACACTACGTCCACTGCAGATTAATTCGTTGTGCTCAAATCAAACCAAATAGAATGTCGAATCAATAAGGAATTTGAAAAGCATTTGCCTGAAATTCTAATGAGTTGTGCTTAATATGGGCATTAATTGACATTGATAACAATCAAAATCTCAAATTGCACGAATTTAGAATATGCATTGTAATCTTTAAAAATGCTTCATAAAATAATTCATATGTGTTCTGGCGTTTCTATCATTTCGTTGATGAGTTGTACATTGAGCAAACACGTTCTAGTGTACTAGATTAATAAACTTTTTTTAAAAGACTTCGATTACTTTTTTTAAACAACTGATTCGCTGACACTACTGGTGATCTTTTTGTTCCAAGGTTATTACAACCCAGTTGTAAGCTTCTGTGCTGACATGAATTATCACCGACGCGGTCATATTTGGTATTAAATATTTTATTATTTGAAGTCTTTTATATATGCTTTGGATTTCAAATATTTTGGCAACGAGCATCACTGAAGAGACATGTGTTGTCGAAATGCGCATCTGGTGCAAAAAAATTGGTACCGTTGATTTTATTATCAATCCCTTGACATAGAGCGCCAAACCAAATTTAGTGCAGTTGCTTATATTTTTGAAAGCCCTTCAACTTCGCAACTACTTTTACTTTTTCTGATAAGTATGCTTCTTATGTAGTTGAAATACAATCTGATGGTAAACTGAACAATTCTTGAGAAAGGTTATATGCTCTCTTCGTCGTTGATTTATTTAAAAGCGATTTTGTGCTAATTTTAATTCATTGTTACCACTGATACCCTTCTTGTTCTGACAATTAACATGCACGTAATTATGTTTGATGTAGTATATGGAATTTACCTGACTGGAGGTACAACTCTTGATTATGATACAACAAACTCCTACTCCTTGTCAGTAAAGTGTGAGGACCAAAGACGAAGTGATACTGAAATATATACTGTTAATTTGATACGTAATACGGTAAATATTATACAATCTGCAAAGGGCCTTTTGAATTTATATGTATTTATTTTTAATACGAAGACGAATGTGGTGCTTGTTTACCATCTTTTCATTATTTAGATGTTTCCTGCTCTGTAACCGGGTTGTCTCTTTGACACATTCCCCATTTTTATTCTCAATTTTAAACTATTAGCATTAATTTAGTTTATTTAAGTAAATTTTAGATCTGTTATTAATTCATTGAAACTCTGTTATTTTATTAATTTAATTTACTATATGAAAACAAAAGATTTATTGGTTTGGAGAGTGCTTTGATAAATAGACAAGGTATGTGTTAATTTATCAAAGCACTTTCCAAACAGGTTAATATTTTTTTTATGTTATTTACTATATTATCAAGCAAAAAAGAAGTAAATGACCAATAATTAGACATGGATTGTATCCTATACATTCAGTCATTTTTTAATTGTTCTATAGTAAAAATGTTGTATTCCTGTTTTTTATTTTTGCTCATGTGCTTTGTCTATATGCCTTTTTTTCCTTGCTACATGACGTGACCTTGTACTTAAACATCCCGTCATTGTGTTATTTAAGGGGTACAATCAAAGTCACGTGATGGATATGAACACACCGGAAGTTACAGTCGAACTCGCCGCTTGATAGGTTAGTAGTTGCATTTTCTTGTTTATATCAATTAATTTTTGATTAATAAGTTGGCACACCGAATGTCGGATAGTATGTAGTTTTAAAATACACAATTGTTTTTGCTAGAAAGCGTGCAGTTATTGCAAACGCTTTGACACAGTTATCTGGTAAAATTTTGGAACAGTGTCGAAGTGTTAGAACTAACTGCACGCTTTCAAGCAAGGATAATTGTGTATTTCAAAACCAGATAGTATCCGGCATTCGGTGCACTACCTTATTTATCAAATTTTATTGATATAAACAAGTAAATACGACTACTTTCCTTTCAAGCGGTCTGCTCGACTGTTACTTCCGGTGTGTGTATAACCATCATGTAATTTTGATTGTACCCCTTGTTATTATGTTGAAGTAAATGTTTGCATTATTGTCCTTCATTTTAAAAAAAATGTTCTTTGTCTATATGCCCCTTTTCTTTTGTTTTCTTTGGTACATATTTGTATGTTTTCATGGTGATTACGATAATATTAACATTATGTTGACTGATGTACCCCTAATAGACATTTGCGGAAACTGTCATACATTGTACACCTACGATTAGGATCACAATTACACTTACAGGTAGCATTTAAATCTTGGGCTTTCTCAGAGTGTAAAAATAAACCATCGATCCAAAACCATGTAACGATAGAGAAGTTTTCCTGTAGTTAAAATTATTTTTTTGAAATATATTTTCATGCAATCTGTAATCACATTAATTATTGCATATGGTGTTATCCAAGGTTGAAAATGCTGCAATTGTACGAAGTATGATAGAATAAACTTGCATTATTTTAGAAATAAATTTAACATGACAGACACACAAAATATCACAATTGTCGTTGCAGTTGATAGATTGTGACAATCGTTGAAAAAAGTCAGCAATACTTTGTGTAAGCTTGTTTATGCTAAGACATACTTTTTCTCTTTTATTTTGTTTTAAAGAAAATGATGAAATACAGCAACGGTTGGTTTTGAGCTATTTATTCTTCATGAAAGTTCACTTGCCATTCGGTATAGTTTTGAAATCTTTTATTCTTCCTGAATAGGACAAAAAAAACACAACTCATTTACTATTCAAGAGAAAAAACAGTTATCGACGAACTTTTATATGTCGGAAGTATATTTTATACTGTTCGCCAGACTCAGTTGAAATGTCAAATAGTTGTATTCAAAAAGTTAAAACTTTGCTATCTATGTTATCAACAGCAACACACAGATTATGACAAACGAGTTCCAATGCAAGTTGTTGTTTTTTTTACATGCAATTATTATAACAAGATCCCTGGAATCATTAAGTATGGAGGTTTTTTTTCGCGGTGTCGATAACTATCCTCCATGAACAAAGGTGGAACTGGTATGCTCGAAACATGAGATAAACTTAACCCTGTTCCGAGACTGGTACTATTTTTATGGAATTGTAATATTATAGAGTGCATTGACGACGCAGGGGTCGATCCAGCCATTTCTCGAAGAGGATTCCAACCCTAGATAAAAGGGTGCGACCAAATGTCTCTAATCAAAAGCATAGATCGGCAAGAAAAGAGGTGTTCCAACCCCAAAAACAGTCCGTGATCTCTCACTGCGACGTTTTTTTATTTCAACACAAAGTTTATACTCAAATCTATTCAACTGATTGTTAGGAATAAAACAAATGAAAAGAGTAGCAGTCGAGAAGAAATTGTTAAAAAAATTCACAATCTATTTAAATCGACAACGCAACAGTTGCGAATACAAAGTTGTAATCGTGCAGTATAGTATCATGTGAACAATATTTTTGCTGGTTTTCGTATTCTTACCATTGCATTAAAAGAACCCATTTTCGCGGGGAAATATAAAAAAGAAGATGTGGTATGATTGTCAATGAGACAACTATCCACAAAAGGCCAAAATGACACAAACATTAACAACTATAGGTCACAGTACGGCCTTCAACAATGAACAAAGCCCATACCGCATAGTCAGCTAAAAAAGGCCCCGATGAAACAATGTAAAACAATTCAAACGAGAAAACTAACGGCCTTATTTAAGTAAAAACAATGAACGAAAACAAATATGTAACACATAAACAAACGACAACCACTGAATTACAGGCTCCTGACTTGGGACAGGCACATACATAAAAAATGTGGCGGGGTTAAACATGTTAGCGGGATCCCAACCCTCCCCCTAAGTCTGTTTCACTTGCTGATCATATCATACATGCATATGTCTATCTACACATCCGGTCCTAAAAAATCCTTGTCTTCAAGTATTCGGCTTTGAGTGGTAAATGCAGAAAACCGCTTCGGACATATTTTTTTCTTCATAGAAAACACCATTTGCTACTTTGTATATGTATTGTTGGTTTGTTTTTGTATTTTGAGATTATAATCGTAAGTCTAAAGTGTAATCCTAGAGTTTCCGCAAATGTCTATTTATGATATTATTACCTATAATGTCTGTTTGTTTTGTTCACACATCGTTGTCAATATTATGGAATATTTTTGCGACTATCATACAAGTGAGAGATTAAGCTAACTATAAAACCAGGTGTAATCCACTATTTTCTAGCTAAGAAAATGTCTGTTCCAAGTCAAGAATATGACATTTATTATCCGTTTCATTTGTGTTTGACCTATTCATTTTGCCATTTGATTGGGGTCTTTATTTTTTGAATTTTCCGCGGATTCCAAGTATTTTTGGTTTTTTTTAACCTTTTTTTTTTACTTTTCCGACAATGAAAGAAGACTTGACTAATTAAGTGATTATTTTTTGTAGCCCCCGGTAATAAACAGCTTGCCATATACAGAAAGTATATCAGAAGACCTGATAACCAACACATTGATACACGCATTGAATTTTACGGATGTCAATATTGATGATATCATCACCTGCACGTTAAATTCACAAAATACGTTATTTGAATTAACAAAAATATCTCCGGAATTAGGTTTGTATACATAAATGTTATCAACAGTCATCAATTCACAACGTACGTATTTGAGTTGTTAGTTTGACATAAATAAGAATTGAATGGTTTTTTTTCCAAAAATAATATCTTGGACAAACAATTAAAGCTATGAACTTATATATTATGTCCTAGATATACGTCTTTAGTTTCAGATACAGACGTCGAACAGTCTGTTTTTCTTATGGGACCATGGCTAGACTGTTCATGTAAAGTTTGTAAAACAATAATCAGGAATTTATTGTTCAATAATAAGCCGAATAGATAAATGCATAGACAGCCGTAAGAAAAATACGTATGCCGTGATATTACTCTGAAGTTAGAAGAAGGCGATCTGATGAGTCTTATGTTGACGGGCGCGCCGTCTGGCGTATTAAATTATAATCCTGATACTTTTGATAACTATTAAGGCATTCAGAAATATCTTAATATCGAGAAGGATATTCGAACAAGAAAAGGGCTTTATATCCGACTCCTTTTTTGTTTTTTTTTTAGTTTGGTGTTTAGTGCAGTGAAAACACATCTCATCAAGGGAATTGAAGTTCCAAAAGGTTGTTTACAAATACAGTTACTATGATTGTTTTTTTTTTATGAAGATTTTCTTATTTTGGTAGCGATTGGGTATCGTTTTCAGAAATGATAGTACTTACCACATATACTAACCAGAAGAGATAGAAAATTTATAAATTAACGAATGTAACATGCATATGTATATCAAACATCTGTAAACCAATATAAAACAAAATTGCCGAATAACTTAAGAAATAAACTAAATTCAGAATAAAAAGAAAACTGGACAAAACCTGTGCAAATACGATGAACGACAAAAAGACTACCAAAAGTTTACAATAACTACATAGACAACTAAAGGCTTAAACACTCAAACTGCAGTAAAAACAATTCAACATTCCAATGTAAAATAGTCCGAGAACACAGTTGTTGCGAAGTGCATTTCTTTCAGACAATAAATTAAAATAAGAAAAACTCCCACCTGCGCTTTCTCAATATTTGTTTTACAGGTTGGTGTACTTCTTTTGGGATAAATTATAGACAAAATATAAAAAAAACTTCATTGGCTCTAATCTAAATATGGATAATGTTTTGTTTAAGAGGGGGGTCTTGTAATCTTTTCACAGCTTCCAAAATGCTAATTTATAATCTTTTTCAGCTTGACCAAATCACTCCTTTACTTCCAAAAAAATTATTTTTTTACAGTGTAACTCTATCATCCTACTTGCGTTTTAACGCATAAAACACGAAGAAATAAATTTGGAAGGGGTATAAAAAATTAAATTAAACAATTGAATTATTGATTGATTATAAAGTATGTGTTTAATTATACATCAACTAACTCTTACAGAGGATTATGGTGTCTTTTTGAAAGGCGGAACAGTTCTTAATTACGATATTACACCGTCGTATTCTCTTGACATAGAGTGTGGTGATCATAGGAGAAAAGTCGCTGATGTCCTCACAGTTGATCTCATTCGTAATGAGGTATGCCATTTTCTTAGACTACTGAAGATAGCTTGATACAATGCATATTTAATTTTCATGTTTTATACATATAAAAGGCAACAATTTGGACGTAATTGAAATTAAAGATCTATTGAAGATTTTTCTGTGTGTTTAATAAAAAAAAACTTCTTTTGGTTTTCTAATATCTTAAACATATCAACTATAATGAAATTTTACTATCTAAATATGACGACTGTCTATTGAACATACCCTCTTATTTAAGCCACCGACCATTATTAATTTACCAATGAGTTGCGAGATACCAGAGAGTATTGAAACAGAGAGTCTCTTGTATACAGTATCAGTTACCGACCCTACCAACGATTCAGTTACATGTACCCTTGTAGCAGCGAGCTCTATTTATTATTTACAGTCTTGATCCACTCAGTTTGGTGAGTCTAATATATATTATATCTAAAAATATATCTCTTTTCAACTGATTTCATAGAAACATGTTCTTGCCAACACTTTCAAGTAGTTAGTAATTACATTAAAATATAACAAGCATTTAATGCATTGTTTTGTATGGGTGTTACATGTACATGCGTATCTTAATTAAATTTTAATACTTATGAAAACGCGAATACATTTATGGTACCGTCACTAGAGGAATCTGTTGTTAAAAATACCTAGTGGAAAGACTATTGATGAACTGAAGTTTATTTATTCTCCTAGCAAGAAGTAATACTTTGAATACACCTTAAAAATGATAATACAACCTTTCTAAAAAAAGAAAAGTATTTTTTTTCAAACAAACAAAAAAGGCAAAACGAGAAAACAAAAGAGAGGTTTATGAAGTAGTTATTTGATGACTGATTGTTTATTTACGGTTATGTATGCATTATGTGTGTCTTATCTCTATTCAATATAAAGAAAGCTATCATGATTTAGTCACATGGTGAGCATTGTGGAGAAAGTTAAAAGCAATACAAATATTGTGTAATATTTTGCTTTTAATTCTTTTTTAATTTGATTGACTGCTAATAGTAACATGTAAAGGTTTTTTTTCTGGCTCGTAGAAGTAACTTTTAAGACGATATTGTACAATTAACATAATTTTGTACCCCACAGAAACAGAAATCTATGTAAGAGGAAACCAAGACTTTGTGTACGACACCCAAAAGCAATATACTATCGACTTAGTGTGTGAAGATTTAAGACGAAGTGATTCGTCATATTTTTACGTATATCTTCTTCGTAATATGCCTCCATCATTTACTAATCTTCAAGGTAATTTTTATCATATTTCTGCATATTGTTCTCCAGGATAAGATGTGGTTTACCTTTACCCACGATAAACACGCGGAAACTGTTGAATTCATAGTGGTGCGCAATAAAATAATCATGAAAAGAAAATCAACCAGTATATGAAGCTTATGTCGTTCACATAAAATTCTTATCAACACCGTTGGTCGTCGAAATAAAATTCCGAGTTGAAGAACCTAAAATTCTGCAAAGTTGTTTTAAATATAGAAGTCTATGACATCGTGTGAAAACATTTGTGTTTGGAGTTATTCTATATTTTATAGAAAGTAAATTTTCCGAAAATGAACGTATTAATGATTTTCATGATAGCATGCTAGAGTTTGTGATACTCTCATTGACAAAAATTTAACCAGCAGTGCAACCAATCCAGCGATTGTTTATACTTATAAGAGGTACCAGGCGTATCATTAAGTACACCTACATAGGAATCAGAAGTGACGCATTATTTAACACAGATAAATAGCCTTATCAAATAGAATTTAAAAAGAGCATACCATCAGAAAATTTAAACGTCAATGTATGCCACAAAAAAAGTATCTCAAAAAGTACAACAACATTACCAAACTCCAAGGAAAATCAAAACAGTATATTGCATGACCCTCTGAACACAAACGGCACATTGAACCTTTTCTCATTTTAACTGTCATGCAATTTAATAAAGCATATTGAACTTGTATTTTTAAATGAGAGTATTTAAATCAACCCAACAACAATCTGGATTTCATTCATATGTACTATTGTTTTATATCTCAAGCTAAAACCACTGTATCTGCACAGGCAGTAGTTGCTGGTCAGGTAATTTATACCATAACAAGTGTAGATCCAGAGAGTGACAATGTACAGTATACAATGACATCAAGTAGTGCAACATCACCATTTACAATCAATCAGAACAGTAAGTTCAATAAATATAAACAGTAAACATCATTGAGATAGATAATTTATCATCCTTTAAGATAAAAAAATATTCATTACGTATTTGTTACATGTGTATTGCTGTTTTGCTTTGCAATTTGTAGTCTCATGGCGTCATGCTTTTTTCTGTTTTGCGACTGAGATCAAATACGCTGTTGTTTACGACGTTAGATGCTAGCAATTATTTTAAATCTCAAGCATGATCTGAAAATTATAATACAGTAAAAATCAAAGGAATAATACACAAAATGTCGACTATTTGTAAATATGTTTTACATTAGATGTCATTCAGGTATGCTGTAAAGGACGAATGGTTTTTTTTTGGTAGAAAATACGTGTTTTGAATGAAAAATATATGAAGTGTGGTTATATGGCTGATGACCGGGACTTTGAAATATAGTACAATGTTACATGCACAAGCATGGGTTTAAAGGATACTGAAATCATATATTATGGAAGACGATAATTACGACAACACAATTAAAAATTGTTGGGGAATTTTTAAAAAGGCGGACTACATGCATTTACCTTATAAATTAAAGAGAAGAATTTGTTTGCTTTTATGATCTTATCTGTTAATAATAAACAAACAACTGGATAAATTATACAATCATCTTTTTTTTTATTTTTGACAACGCGTTTTTTTTTATTCTTTGAAAATCCGGCAACTTTGTTCATTTAGAATACAAAATGCATGTCATGCTTGAACTTATTAACGAATTGAATAATCTCAAATAATTGAATATTTTCAGCTGGTGCTATATCATTGAGTCGCTCAGTCAAGACTGAGTTAGAAATCGGATATGAATTATTTATCAGTGTATCAGATGGTAGGAACACTGTTGCTTCACGAACATTATCTGTTCGAATTATAGGTACATAATGTTATTGCTAACCCATTTTATTGATACCTTATGCTCATGCGTGTTCAACACAGGAGTGTGGTCCTTACGCAGAAACTGCCCCACAAAGTAAAGAGGAAGAAAGATTAAAAATGACACTCCGTTATTCTATGAACACCATCATGAATTGGTTAGTCTATATGATGTGTCTGTGTCTAACTAACTAATTTTATTCTTAAAACGTCTTAGATTGTGGTTTAACATCTATGTCATATGTCTGCTAAGTACTGAACGTGAAAAGTTCCCGAATATGTTAATCTAACTTAACTAACTTTCAGCTCACTTCAAAAAGGAACATTTTACTGCCGTTATAACTTCGCTTAATTTGCAATCTAAATGATAATTAGTAATAAAGTTGTAAATATTTGTTTCTATTTTTCGAGACCCCTGATTAAACATCTTAATGTTTTATAAACAATCAACTTTTTATTTCCTTGCTTTGAATGTTTTTTAATATATGAGGAATTTGAGAAGATAGTAAAATGATAAATTCGAAAAAGGGTATAGCCGACAAACTATTGGCTTCACAATAATTTGTTGACGACCAATTATCTTTGTGGTGTTAGTGCTTTGTACAATTTTATAACAGAGGTAAAGGAATTGGGCACCACATAATGAAAAAAAAACAACAACGTTGAAACCAGTTGCTACGGAAGAGTGAACACTTCCAGGTCGTCTAATTGCATCTGTTGTATGTTTAAAATGTATTGATAAAATATTTCCAAAGTTATTCATTACACAGGGATGGTAGGTATAAACCACAATATATCAATGATTTTCTGTGACAACATGCTACGAAGGTTAAGATAGAAATTTTGTCATTAGTTTTACAGCGGCATTATAACCAACTCCCTCAGAAACAAAAAACATCAGAAGTTGTTGGGATATGTTTAAGATTCCTTGAATTCCTTAATTATTTTCTCTAAAAACTGACTTAACAATTTTATTTTGATTTAAGACAAATTTAACAAGAAAACGTATTGTAACTGTTTTTTGTACTTTTTCAGACATCAACCATCCACCAAAATTCTTAAATCCTATACAAAAGGAAGTTGTATTAGAAGGAATAAGTATCGGATCGTCTATATTTCAACCATCAATTACTGATGAAGATTTGTCAGACGTTCATACGTTTTTAGTTTCGTATTCCCCGCCTGAAGGTGCTGTCTACTTTGGAGTTGACACGTCAAGTAAGTCGCATGATTTTTATCAATGTTATTACCATGTGATACAGTGTCAAGTAAATCTCAATTTGTGTTCATATTCATAGGTTATTTATTATTTGTGCGAATCCAAAACTCTATTGGCGAGACACATATCTTTGAATGTTTTTGAAATCATGTATGCATTTTAAATTCATTCACTTTCATTTAAAATGCCTTACTAATTTGTTTGCAAACTTTAACCGAACTTCAATGATATTTCAGATGGATTAATAACTTCTCTAGTCGATATTGATTACGAGACTATACCCTACAAGACCTTTCTACTGACGATTACTGGGTCAGATTCTCTAATGGTGGACACCACTAACATAACGCTAAATATACAGAATGTCAATGAACCACCAAAGTTCACCAAAAAGAACTATGCATTCTCAGCTACAGAAAATAGTGTAAGTATACCTAATATAAAAATTAAAACAATAACAAAGATATCATGCTTACAATTGGAATGAAAGGCGAGATATTGTCTTTTACTTGATTTCATAAAATGTAAATTTCACAATCAATGTAGTAGAAACCTTGTCAATATATTATACGTTTCTTTAGGGTGGAACTGTTCTCCAGAATCCATACTACCAGTTCACAGAAGAAGATGGAGACGCGGTGAAGTTTTCAATAGATTGCGGAACAGAAACAGGTCTCCTTGACATCGATTCATCTACTGGCTTCCTGTCCTATTCCATTGATTATGACTTAGACGTAGCTGGTACAGCTTCTCAGTTAATCTGCCAGGTTCATATAACAGACAACGAGTACACTGATACTGCATTTCTAAACATAACTATACTTGATGAAAATGACAATGCACCTGTTTTTCAGCAAAATGAATATACCTTTTTTGTGACAAGCATTTCGTCCGTTAAAACTGACATTGGGAATGTTGAGGCAACTGATAAAGACATCGGAGTCTACGGTAAGACTACACTCACTTTCTAGATACAATTTTTTAACAAACCATAACACAGTTCAGATTGTCAAATGAAATTACTTGTCAGATTACCAAATCCATAGTGTATGTTTAAACAACTTTGGTTGCTGAATTTTTATTATTGTCACAATAATCAATTTTATATGTCCTTTTGGGTTTTTTCCACACAGTGTTGTCAACGTGACGGAAAAAATATAAAACTATCATTCAAATGTGAGGTTTCGCTAGCGTTAAATTTTTTTGGAAAGTTGATGATATGGTAATTGTTTCCCATTCGGACCGTTAGTTGATACACCTAACTGCGGCCGAGCTTCGCGAAAGGTCGTGCGACATAATCAGTCAAACAAACTTTATTAGATTAACTCTCTAAGGGACGAACGTTTTCATTGGTCATTTCAAACCTTCGACCTCAGAACTGCGAAAATAGAACACTATTTAATAACGAGCAAAGCCCATACCGCATAGTCAGCTATAAAAGGCCCCGAATTCAAACAAAAATTGTTCCTTATAAAATACGATTTTTCACAAGTATTAATTTATTATTTATAAAAAAGAAGATGTGGTATGATTGCCAATGAGACAACTATCCACAAAAGACCAAAATGACACACATTAACAATTATAGGGCACCGTACGGCCTTCAACAGTGAGCAAAGCCCATACCGCATATAGTCAGCTATAAAATGCCCAGATAAGACAATGTAAAACAATTCAAGCGAGAAAACTAACGGCCTTATTTATGTAAAAAAAATAACGAAAAACAAATATGTAACACATAAACAAACGACAACCACTGAATTACAGTCTCCTGACTTGGGACAGGCACATACATAAATAATGTGGCGGGGTTAAACATGTTAGCGGGATCCCAACCCTCCCCCTAACCTGGGACAGTGGTATAACAGTACAACATAAGAACGAACTATAAAAATCAGTTGAAAAAGGCTTAACTCATCAGATAGACAAATAATAAAAGTAGACGTGGCCGGGTACTTATACATCCCGTCACAAAAGACACAATGAGCAGATCTGAGAGTACTCGCAGTTATCTGACAGCTAGTTCTAAGCCATTACCAACTAATAAAAATATAGTTCCACACATGCAAAAGAAATAATCTTCGCCGATGTAACATTTCAATTTATTACAACAACCTGCCTTCACTGAATTCATTCAGGTGCACCAATGATACGATAAAAGTTATTTTGTTTTTATCTTTTGGGGACAATTTCCTCCGTTAATGGTACGCTTATAGCTACATTTTTGTACTGTGTGTATGTTTTATCGCATGAAAATAATAAAAGAGGAATGTCAGTGCAACCCCTCATTAATTATTGTAATGAATCAGCATTATGAGATACTTATTATAAGTGACCACGACATTGTTAGGATTATAACCTATCGTTAGTATGAAAGAAATTAAAAGTGGTTCATATATTCATCCGTATAAAAGCGGCACATGTATTATATTTTATCCTTATATTTCTCATCATGACGGGTACAAGATAATAGAGTTGCTGCATGCATAAAGAACTTAGAATATTACTTAAAACAAAATATCAGTATAATATTTCGACCCCACTATTTGAAGTTAACAAAACATTTATTTAATTCTTTTGACCATAGGTTTGTAAACTATACAAATCATTGTTTTTACGTTCGTAGTAACATAGTTAATTCCATTGTCGGTCACATGTGTCAATTCACGTGCAAACTAACTACATTGTTGTTGTATTTAAATCTTTCGGCCAATCAAATGACACGTAACAACTTGTTTGTATGTGATACGCCAGAATGTTATCAATGAACAATCAAACGCTAAAGTTGACTGCATATCAGGGTAGTAGCAAAGCGTTTGGTTTTGTCCGGGTTTTTATACCTCCCTTTTGTAATTTACCTTGGAGTTTGAAAGAAAGAAAAAAATCTATATCTTTTTAACATATTATCATTCTGATTATGCACTTTATTTGTCGCTGGACGTTATACAGCAATCCATTGTTGTAATCATCATATATATTTGGAGTTTTATAATGAATTCGAACCAGTTGCTTTAAAGGCCTAATTTTATAGTTTGTTTCTATTACTAAAATATGAACAAAGGACTTACCAATAATATTTATCTGGCTGAAATCGTAAAATAAATCATTAATATCGCTTTGGTTTACTTAAAGTCATTTAATAGCTCATATATTTGGCAATTTTTTTATAAGATATGTCGATGCTTAAAATATCGGACAATCAATAAAAAGGGTCTTTCTATAAACGCTATGTTCTGGCTATTGAACGCTATGTTCTGGCGTTCTAGCGTATTGGATTTTAAACCTGGTGCCTTTTGTTAGCTATTATTCATGTGTTTCTTTGTCTAGTATGTTCTCCTATTTATTTGTATTGTATTCCTGTAATTTTATGTTGTCATTTTAATGTCATATTCAACATTGCCATTAAAGCAGGAGGTTTGGCATGCCATAAAACCAGGTTCTTTTTTTTTAAATGTCCTGTACCAAGTCCGGAATATGGCCATTTATATATTTAGTTCGTTTCTGTGTGTGTTACATTTTAATGTTTGTTTTCTCTTATATTTGAGTGTGAATTCACATTACTATAAGACTTGTCACGATATTTTTCTATCCCAAATTCATGTATTTGGTTTTGATGTTATAGATATAGGAAGATGTGGTGTGGGTGCCAATGAGACAACTCTCCATCCAAATAAAAAATTAAAAAGTAAACCATTATAGGTTAAAGTACGGCCTTCAACACGGAGCCTTGGCTCACACCGAGCAACAAGCTATAAAGGGCCCCAAAATTACTAGTTATATTTGTTATTCTCTTCGGATTTTGTCTAATGATAAGTCCGTTTCTGTGTGTGTTATATTTTAATGTTGTGGCGTTGTTCTCCTCTTATATTTAATGCGTTTCCCTTTTTTAATTGTTTTTTGTCCATCGATTTACGAGGTATACTAATGTTGCCTTTATTTGACTATATTATTCTGAAATAACATGCCTTTTCAGGGTTTCCCCTGGGTCAATTATTTTTGTCGCCAACTTTTCGCCAAAAGAATATATTTTTCGCCACTTTATTAGTTTTTTCGCCAAGTAACACACATATATTTTTCCTTAAAAAAATGTCCTTTTCTTCCAGCCCCCCCCCCCCCCCCCCCTAAATAAGAAGTTGTTTTTACAACAAAACGAAGCATCTTATCAATTGGAATTGATCCCTCGTGTAAGGTGTAGTCATTACATTGATCCCTCGTGTAAGGTGTAGTCATTACATTGATCCCTCGTGTAAGGTGTAGTCATTACATGAAAGGGTTACTGTCATGCCAACCTTTTGAATAGATTTCTTCATAACGACAGTTTTCTACACCATCGTAAATAAGGTAAAACACGTGTGTCACTGAAACGACTTTGAAGTACGTATACACACTCAAATTAATGATCTATATGAAAGTTAAATGATAAAGTTTTAAATCAGAGACCTTTCTTGCTTTTGAACATATCATTGAAAGAAGGAGAGGAAAATTTTGCTTCAAACACGTGCGTCGCAAAGTGGTTAATAAATCCCTTTTGTGACATGTGACAGAAGCCATTTAACCATATCATTTTGTTATATCATACAATCAACACCTTTATTAATTAGTCCTTTGATGTCGATAGCTGAAAATGCAATCAGCTGATTATTGATTTTCTGTCAAAATCTTAACGAGTTCAAGGTGAAAAATTCCGAGTATTGTCTGATCGGTAAAGTCAGAGAAACCCGAAAAAAGTAAATAAACAAGATGGCTGAAAATAAATCGTTTATATAATATATTTCTTTCGCCAAATTCTTTCGCCAATGACGAATTTTAATCGCCACAATTATTATTTTTTCGCAAATTGCGGAAACCCTGCCTTTTGTAAAGAGCATGTTATAATGATCTGCAACGAAGACGAAAATTATCAGTATCAAATTTGTTTTGCACCATATTCGCATTTTGACAATACGTCTCTTTGGTGATGCTCGAGACCAATGTGTTTGAAAATACAAATTTTATTAAGAATAAGGTATTATTCATTTAAAAATTAATAAGATATTTCATTTTGTAGGGAATATAATTTATCACCTTGCACAGGAAGATATCAACAATGGTTTATTCAGCGTGTCTGTTGATGGTTTCATTAGAAGCAAACAATCTCTCGAAAATATAATACCAGGAACCATTTTTAACCTTACAGTGTATGCAGTGGATAGTGGGGGTAATGAAAACATTACATTGGTTTATATTGTGATACCTGATCCAGAGATCGGAACAAATAAATATCGAGATATAATATATTACAAGACTTTCTTCACCTTCTCTCCTAATATGGCATGGTTTGTTCCATTGATGATGGTTCTAATGGTAACAGCTTGCGTAGTATTACACACTATATATAAAGGATATTGCACATGCTCTAAGACAGAAAAGTAAGTTCTTATTGTGAAGGGTCTTTAAATTTATGAACATACATGAAGTCAGTAATGTAAAAGTTTGATTTATACCAGATAAGGTTATAAGGTTTGAAAGCTTTGTTAGCAACGGTAAAAGTTTCTAACGGAATAAATAGTATAGAATATTTGTTCCAACATGAACACAAATTATGACATTGTTTAATACAAAGTTTTCAGAGGCACTTCTGTTAGGTGGAACACATATACGTTGACAGATGGAGTCACCAAACGGTTAAACAAAGACCAAATGTCAAAACCTCAAACAAACATTTACTTTGGTAAATTTAGGGATTTTCTATGCTAAGATTGTGTGGACGAAATGTTCGTCTATCATACCAATTTACTAGCCTGGTCTTTTTGACAAAAAGTTGATAAACCAGGGTTATATCAAAGAACGTATCGTTCTTTTTCTAAAACAAAACGTTTATCAGACGATTCTACGACCTTGTTTATTACTATTTCGTATCAAGTTAACAAATAATACACGATGGTCTTGATGTATTTTTTTTTTTTAACGTGGATAATATACTTTATTGCACTCTATTGCTGTTAACAATTTACTTAGTGTACAGCATTGCACTAAGTATTCCTGATATATTAGTTATTAGGTATCCAGGGAGAATATCTAATAAAAGTAAATTGATGTTACATATTATAATATTTTAAATGATTTCATGTTTACCGGAGAATTTCACTTCCGTCCGATAGTGTTTTTTAATTTTTTAATATAAGATAAATGTGCATCGTTTTGCCATCATCATCTTTGTGATTTGGTCTTGATGTATAGCTTTTTGTTACTGGTGTTGTTTATCATCATTTTTTTTTAATATAATGACTTTTTTGTTAGGAGTACCAAAAAGATTTTAACAAATAAATTTGTTGTTTATTATATTTCTACGAATATGGAAGTGAAAATTTATCGTCATACTTAGTCTATTAAAAATAGTAAAACAAGATATAACACAAACTAAATAAACATCGAATAACTGATATGCATTACAAATTGTGTCAATAGTTCAAATTAACATGAAAGTACGATTTGAGAGTACTCGCAGTTACTGAAAGCTAGTTCACGGTGGGTATGGTTGTCCTGCGAGAGAATGTTCTGTGCTGGTGATTCGGTCCTGACGGGTGCTGGTGATCAAGGAAAAAATGTAAACAAAGACTAAAATGATGATTTTTGACGTTTTCACTCATAAAAAATGGAAGAAAACAGTTGAGATTTTTCAATTTCGTTTCTCATTGGTTAATAAATAAAAAATGACCCTCTAAACTGTTTCGGTAAGCGTAACACAAAAATGCTCATTTTCAGAAAATCCCGAACTGAAAAAATAAAAAAAAAATGCTCATAGAGTCCGCTTTCTATACCGCAATCCACACGACAAAACAATTTTGTGAAAAAACATTGCAATTTATTAAAATTTATCATTTTCTCAATTTATTCATGTCCTGATACTGTGCTGGTGGGTCCTGATACAGTGCTGGTGATTTTGGATAAGAAGTTGGTCATATTTGAAACAAATGTTACAAAATCAATAAAATTGGGCAGATAAGTGTTGCCAACAGGATCTATGACTCCTACTTTAGCTCTTTTTCATCCATTTGACTGTTTAATATATGTTTCCAAATGATCTTATCTTGTATTACATGATAACTAATTAATTACATTATGATACTTTATTCCGATTCGCTTACTGCACATCACGTGTTATTCCGTAAGCAATTGCATTGTTCATAAAAACTTTTCATTCATGATAACACGTGGTCCCAAAATATAGTGCACGTCAGGTGAATTAAATAAAACAATAATAAAGTCAATAAATTCGTGTTTCCATGATCATTGCTAAAAAATGTAATTATAAGTTTTGAATGCTCCTTTTTGTACTCCTTAGGATTGTAAAAGCGTTGATCGTGCGCACTTTTTTAGTATGGAAGCGCTTCATACAAAATGTACTTCGGTCAACGCTTTTAAACCCCAATGAAGTTACAAAAAGAAGCATTCAATTCTTAAATAACATCTTTCGTCCAATATCAGATAACAATATATATATTATCTAAAATAAGTTAAAAATTCCACAATATTATATAATTCATTTTATGTGTCAATTTGTTCGAAAAAAATCGAAAAGAAGAGAGTTTTTTTAATGTCATGATTATCTGTCGCTTTCTAGATCTATGCTTAGCATTTATTTCAGATGACATGTATACATATATTAATAGATAAACAAAAGGCTGCAACTGATATTTTTGTATTTAAAATGATTCGTTGTAACGAGAATATTTGTGGTGAATGGAAACTGTTACGGTCAAAATCTTAAATTGCTTATAAATGTTGCTGGACCGAGTTTCGTTATCTGATCTGAATTTTCTGAAATGTGCAAGGTAGACAGACATTTTGATTTTTTTACTCGGTAATGAACCCTTGTGTTGATCCCATGCTAAAAATAACAACAATCTCTGTGCAAAGGTCTGTGAATTTTCTACAAAAATAGTGATTCTATTTTTACTATAAAATTCTCTTTTTCTACTAAATACAATAATGATCTTTAAATAATAATGCTTTGCAAGAAGTTTCCCCTTGATATATGTACAAAATTATATCTCTTTTATTCATTGTCTGTGCTGTTTTGATACTATTGCAGTTTGCACATTTAGTAATTGACAGGCCAAAGGAGGGGTCATAAACCGTACACGAAAAGATAAAAGATTGATTAAAGTACTTAATTTGCATCTTTGAACCCCCACCCCGGATTGTTTTTAAGGAGCCTGGGGTGTCTAAAAATTGTCGATTACTGACAGCCGAGTACACATTTTACTTTCCATGCGTGTTTATGTTGATTGTTAAAGTCCTGAAAACGGATAGATGGAAACAAAAATGTTTGATACATCTGGCTTTAGATTCAGTTTTTTTTAAATATAAATTAAGGCTACATTTTAATATAATAATTCTATGAATTCACAATATAAAATAATGCAAAAAAAAAATGAATGAAGTGAAATATCTTAGTAAGGAGTCATTACTACAGAGATGGTGTGTTTGACACCCAAAACTTGAAAGCTTAGTGATATTACCAATATTAAAATAAAAGTGTATTTTAGTTGGGTATTTTTTCCATTTACTCATTTTCAATTGTAATCAAGGCACATTTGATTTTTTTTCGTGAAAAATATTTAAATATAGAAAAGTAGGACACATTGTTCACTTCCTCTCCCGTAATTCTTTATCAAAAATATTTATTTTGAATTGAAAAAGCTAAGAAATCGTAGTTTTGTTAGTGTTCTCTAGGTTATCTCATTTTCATTCTCTGACATATTCTAGCCTGCCCTTTCATAAAATATCGAACTTTCGAAAAAAAAAATACCTGATAACCGTTTAGACAAAAAAAAATTGTGTTGGAAAAATCTTACAGCAAGTGATTCTTAATAGCTATAAGATACATTTTTCTTTTACAATACAACATTTAAATCTTACGGGAAACTATTTCAAGCTTTCACTGTTATCTCGCTCTAACTTATCCCCCCCCCCCAAAAAAAAAAAAAACCCACCAAACAAACAAACCCGAAATACTATTGTCATTCTTATAGTCAGCACTCAATTGTTCACAAACAAATGTGTTTTAAGCTGCTAAAGACATGATTCAAACGTTCAGAAAGTCATTTGTTCTATATTTTTGCTCTCCATTTTTATGCAAAACATTTTACATTTTTATTTTATGGGTTATTGTTGAAGGTCGTACGATGACGTATGGTTGTTAACAGATAGTATACTTCCTTTGGTTTCTTATAGAAATTTGTCCATTGACAACAAACATACCACATCATCTACTTTATATAAGTATTGTATAAATTACAATGAATTTTGGTGATCTTGCAAAATGATCGTTATCCCGAAAATCGTAAACATTTTTTCTTATCTTAAAAGGGGACAAGAAGGGTTCCATTAACAGGACAATAAATAAGATTACAGTTAATTTAAAAAAACAATAAAAAAATAGGGGTATTTTTTCTCTCATAATTGCAGTAAACAGATTCACCACAATGTCAATTTCAAGAAAGCAGACAACAGCTAGTTAGTCAATAACAGTACAGCATCAATTATCTTGAATATGTGCCACTTTTAACTAAAATATAAAAGCACAGAACCAGGACATAGAAGCACAGAACCAGGACCGTTTTTTCTTATCACCAGCACAGCGTCAGGACAATTCCGTTTAACGAACTTGCACGACTTTTGCAATATAATATTGTTGTAATATACTTTGCATGGTACTTATGACACATCAGAGAAAAATTAAGCAACAAAACAGTCGTTTTATTGCCGTTCTGATACAATGTAAACAAACCCACCAGCACAGAATCAGGACCCACCAGCACCCGTCAGGACCAAATCACCAGCACAGTACGTTCTCTCGCAGGACAACCATACCCACCGTGTAGTTAAACGCCACATTTTTTTTATAATTAACAAAAATCATGCATTATCATCTTCATTAGGTGTTATAATGTTCTTTTATTTGTTTTTGCAAATTATTACCTTTACTTCTGTTTAGTGTATTTTTTTGTAATACCCATTTCACGTGCCTCGGTACATTCCGTCATTTTGAAATGGGTGCTATTTTTGTATTCTTGTCTTTCGTTGTGGCTAATGTGCTTTGTCTAAATGCCTCTTGTTTTTCTTTGTTTTTGGTTTTTCAAGTGATTAAGATTATAATACAATATTGACAGGGATGCCTCATAAACTGAAGAAGTTGTCCATATCTTTAGCTTTTGAATCAATACTGACATATGATGCATAGTTGTTAAGATATCAGTAATAGGTATGTTTTGTAGGAAACAGAAGAAGATGCATCCAAAATATCGTAAAAGGAAAACAGCTATCGAAATGTGAAAAAAAAACAGGATTATATGTAAAAAAAAAGAAGAAATAACAATGCGATTTTTAAATAATTGAGAGGATTTTTGAGATACAAATAACAATCCATGTGATTAAATACGAGTTGTACCTAATATTTTCATTATGTTTTAATCGTTATTGCAATCAATTAATAAATGCTGGCTATTTAAAATGAAAATCAATGCATTAAATCAAAATATTCATTTAGACCTAGTCATAATCATTAAAATACCATTTGAGCTTAAGAACACTCTCTGTATTATATCGATTCATACCACCAAGAAACTGGCTTATATTAAGTAATCAGATTAGTGTTCAAAGAAAATTCCCTTGAGTTCACGAACCTAAATTTAGAAATTGTTTCCTATACATGTATATGAAAGTTGTTTAATAGTCTTCATATCATTGTTAAGATGTTATTATATTACCAGTAATTAATGTTATAAAAACACTGCCTTTGTGTTTTAAACACGTGACAAATTCACTAGAATGCGACGTATCACTGATTTTTTTACTCGACATGAGCAACATTATGTATCAACCATTTATGACTATTAAAAAAGAGGATCATTATTTGTAAAGTTATGATTTATTTGTCTGTTCGTTTTGTTTTGTTTTACCATATTGTATGTTTTTGGGTAATGTTTTAATGATCCCCCTCTTTCTTTTAAGTTTTAACAGAAAAAGTATTTATCAATCTATCAACAAAACATTGTTTTTTAAAAACCACTTTCATTTCTTTTCCTGCAAGTTCTATTTTACCTAAGCACCAAATCCCTATATTTTTGACGGCGGTTGTTAAAAATTGATAATCTGTGTTATTCCATATTGATAAAATTTTAGTAAGTTTTTCTATATGAATGGGATTTTGAATAAATCAGCATGTTCACCTGCGGAAAAATATATGCGGAAAAGTATATTCATCGCGCAAAACGTCTCGTGCTTTTGGGTGCATAATTCTGGTAAAAAAACGTTGATGGGTTTTGGTGAATAATTGCCATTACATACATTTCTCCCAGAATATGGAAAGAAACAAGTTCTGTCTTTTGTTTCGGTAAATATGTGGTTTAATTGACTTTGAAAAACTGATATTCACTTCGGCCGTTGGACTCAGTGAATATTAGTTTTTCAAAAGTCAATAAAACTACATATTTACTTCAACAAAAGACAGTAATTATATAATATCTTTGTTGTAAAAAGCAAAATCACAAAAATACCGAATGCAGAGGAAAACTCAAAAAGGAAGGTTCCGGTTCAAATTGCAAAATCAATAGCTCAAACACATCAAACGAATGGATAACAACTGTCATTTTCCTGACTTGGTTCGGCCTTTTTGTATGTAACATTGTTCAATTGTGAAAAAAACACAAAATTATTTGTTTCATTGTTTCTATATTTCTTGCCCATGAAATATTTTCTAATTCAAATTAAGCAAATATCTATCCATCAATCAATGTAATCTATCAATGCAATCATGCTATAAAACTGACAAAAAACATAAAATATTTTATTTCATTTGATGATCACCAGCCCAGGTGTCAGCATGATTATAAATTAAACTAACGTTAATGCAAAATTGAAATCCAGGTATCTTTGTGTATTTGCATATCTTATGAAACCACCAATCGACAGACATAAAACAAAAAAAACTATTAAAACAGGGGAGAAGTTTGAAAATACTTCTATGCAACAGGTGTCAGCGAATTTCTACGTCGAAGGAATGTCGAATGAATTGTTTTCCTTCTTTTTTTCGGATTACTTCTCTCCCTTGATTTCTTCACACAAAATCTTCGTGGTGGCATTAAGTCCAGAGCTACGATGAAACTGGTTACAAATATCAAAAACGTTACTCCGAAGTAACCGATGATAGCCGAAGAGCTCCGAGGATCGGAGGCACTTATTTTCTTTCGCATCTCCGAAGACAATTCGCTTTTAGTAACCTTTAGCTCTTCTATAAAATCTAAATTTACAGTTAAAGTAGCCAATGGTGTAGTCGTCAAGACTAACGAACTCGATGTATTGCCGCTATAAATACACTCGCATTCACATGACAGATGAGAATCGGATTTGGTTGATATCACATCGTTTGAAGTATAAGCTTCGGTAGCTACGGTTGATTCTGCATTAGACGTTTGAACTGAAAATAAAACAAAATGATATCATGAAAGTAAGTTCAGTAATACATTTATTTCATGATAGCAAAATTAAATTTTTCAAGTGATTGATTCATTGGGAAAATGAAATTTCTTTTTGCATAAACGATAATGATTTTGATTGTTGATTGAGATGTATCATTATTTTCAATTATCATTTATTACAGATGCATACACATTTATAAAAATTATGTCAATGTTTCAACAACCAAAAATTTATTATAAAACAAGCTACATGCTGTCAAAAGGGAGATAATCAAAATGTTGCTACGGTTTTAAATGAAACCTTGTTAAAACTGAATTCTTCTTTTCTTGATTTCTTTGAAGACACTATGCACACTCTTAACATTTTAACCTCATGTATTAAAACCTAGGGAATGGATGTGTATATGTTGCATCTGCTTTGCAAGATAGTGACGTATACATTCTTGACAGCACTTTGTCTTGCACATGTGAGTTAAAATGATCAACCATTTAATATTTGAAACTGTCCTATATTTATAGTATTTCAAACCTTCATACACAAGAAAAAACCTTTTTTTTTATACTTGGTGTATCCAATTGGAAGGAGAAGGAGACTATAATAAGTGTGCCATTATCAAATTTGTAATGCGTTTCAAAATAACAATTATAGATTTTGACTACTATACAGTAAAACGTCTTTTATAGTATTATTATTTTAGTAATATCTAGTGGCAGTTTTTAGACAGGTTTCGATGGAACTTTCTAGTGATTTTAGAAATGGTAATTTGAAATGAGCTGTAAAGGCCTTAATGAAAGAAAAATGCACAAAATATGTCATGCACATTCCACTAAGTTGTCAATTTCATTTACACTTGTTCGCATATTTTTTCCATCCAGTTATCTAATAGGGTTATGACCTTTTAAATCATCCAATGATCTTTTGAGATCACCGGAAATCACTAGTTGATTACATTTATTTATACAATGGGTTCGGAAAGGAATAAATTTTAATAGAATTAGAGATATATCTTATAAAGTTTTTAGCAATACCTTATCGTCGTTATCATTCATAGTTACAGCTAAACCAACCACAATTAGCAAACCAATATTTTGTGTAATTACGATTTTAATATTCTAATCCCTCGTTTCCACAAACGTAAAATTAAGCGGGCTTTTTCATTATATACTTCTGGAACCCTTTAAATATATCATTTTTTACATTGTTGATACAAAACAAGCGATGTGGTATCCTTCACTAAGACATCGGTATACAATATTACATGCAGAATGAAGAAGTATCCAACATGTTTCTACTTGGAATAAATCAATATTTCACTAAACGATTGCTTATTGGAGTTTATGCAAATGGAAAGATATCCTGGTACAGTATGGCCTAGATGACTCATGAACTTAAATTGATTGATGAAATTATTTAATCGAGTTATTACGTGACAGAAGGTTGTTGAAAAAATTATTAAGACCGCTTGTATCATGTTAATCGGAGAAACACAGGGGCATAAACTCCACAAATAACACCACGGTTAAGATTGAAATCATTGAGAAAAATTCGATCTTAAAGAAATTAAATATAGAAGCCATAGCAGTAGAAACCATCATTGCATTGCAACAAAAACAAACGCCAACACATAAAAAAAAACAATTGTCATACTCCTGACCTGGTATAGGACATTTAAAAATGATTGCTTGAACCTGGTTTTTTATGACTAGCCAAACCTCCTGCTTGTAGGGCAATGTAAAATTATATCGCTAAAATGACAATACTACGTGACAGAACCAGCATAAAGAAACGGAGGAGAACAGAGAAGAGAAAAACGCATAAATAAATAAGATAATGGTTCATTTCAATAGGTAACCACAGAATAACAACGAACATCTAAAATTAATTAAAAACAGAACACAAATACAGCACAATATAATTACGAACTGTACGTCACACTAATTAAAACATGTAAACCTCAGAATAATAACGGGCATCTTCAGACATTTAAAGAGATTTACAAACAAAATATTGCATGGAGACAAAATACATGATACATCATATAAGAATTTTTTATTAAAGTTATTCTTTTTTATACGACAGAGGTTATCCTTGATATTCATAGTTATCAAAGGTACAAGGATTATAATTTAGTACGCCAGATGCGCATTTCGTCTACATGAGACTCATCATTGACGCTCATATCAAAATATTTATAAAGCCAAACAAGTACAAAATTCAAAAAAGTAGTGCCAAATACGTCTACGGTAATCTTTGTCTGGGGGTAACTTAGTTTTTCGAAAAAAATCAAAGTTTTGTAAACATGAAATTTATAAAATTGACCAAAAATACTTACAACTGATGAATTCAGATTTATCATAAAATGCCGACCTGAATATATCAATTTTGTTAGGTATAGATCAAACCAATACATTAACTTTAAATTAAATATATTTGTGTTATTTGAAAAATTCATATCAAAAATTTATAAAAATAAGAAATAATTTTTTTGTTTTCTTACCGTGTACGTATTGCAGATATATGAACCAATAAATATGTTTTGTCTTTACATAAACCATTCTGTTCTAACTGAGAAACAATTTAGAATACATCAATATTAAGAAGGTTGAAAACGATGTTCTTGCATGTTAAAATACTATAATAGTCACCCTAACCATTTAGCTAAATTGTAGTCAACTGTTCGCGGCTTCTCTTCTTTCATACGTTTCGTTACAATTTACAATATCGGAAATTTCGTCAAAAAAAGATTTCAGCTTTTGGTTTCATCATTAAGAGTGTCTTCTCATTTACAACTAAAATATATATGAAAGTAAAAACAAAGTATCTATCTCTCTCTCTCTCTCTCTCTCTCTCTCTCTCTCTCTCTCTCTCTCTCTCTCTCTCTCTCTTAAATCACTCCGATTTTGAACGGTTTTCATTAATAGCCAATTGTCTTCTCTATAAGCAAAGATTTTTGAATCAGTCTATTTTTAAAAAGTGAAAAAATCCGATCCAAGAATTTCCATTTTTTTCCTGTAGCATAACTTTTGGACATGATCTTTGAATGAAATGATGTATATAACTATTTGATTTGGATGTTTTAAAGTAAAGCTGACACAAGCCATATATAGCCAGGAATTGTGATATTGATTTTTTGGGGGGTTTAAAATGCAGTAACATGGAAAAAATAATAAGAAACAATACATGGAAATCCAGTATTTCAACTGTATGCATGGCTTCGATTCCAGAATATATGATATATTCGACAAATCGCCGAAATGTTCATCTTTGAGGATCATGATCATTAAATATTCTTTTCATTTAAGAAATGATTATGCGTGGAGACAGTTTTATGGTAAAAATTTCCGAAAGGGTAACATAATAATGGAGATAACAAAAAAAACAGTTTCTTGTGGAGAGTCGTCTCATTGGCAATTTACCAATCAAAGTGCTTGTTAGAAAATTTCTAAATAGAATATTGGTCTTTTACTCGATCACAAAGCATAACCCAAACGTTAACTAGAACTCCATCTCGACCATAAGATTAACCGGTGACAGCATAAAAACACATATACAAATACTTTAGTCTACAAAAGTTGGTATCAATATTTTAACTTTAATAATGATTAAGATGAGAGTAAATGAAATCAGAGTTACCACACCATTAAACGAACATAATAACAGACACAGAGGGTCTTAAACTACTTTGATCAAGATTTGATCCCTATTACGAAGATGTATCAGATATCAAACAAATAGAACTTCACGAATAATTAAACTTAGATGTGATAGGTAAAAGATATGAATATATAACAAAAGAAAGAATATATGCTCATATATTTTATTCATTTTAGTGCTTTTCATTAGTTTTGATCATAACATATATTTTACGTAGTGCTTTGATATGAGTTAATTGTTTAACGATATCCGTTTAATAGACATTTTAATCTCACAATATTGAGAAAATTATTTTAGGGTTAGTTTGTCTATCGTGACTAAATCTTATAAAAATACATTCCCGTTGCTATGTGCAACTAATAATCTACACAAATACTATTATACAGCAATTTGTCTCAACATGATAGCTATGACATGAGAAAACATATCTTGATGAAATGTGTCTCAATGCAGCTTTACTAAGTGCGGATAAAAATCATTTAGGGCAGTGTGTTACCTTGAGAATAGGTCAAAATTTTATAATACGTATTTTATTCATCCGATATGACAATAAACATTACACACATAAGGGATAAGGATTTAGAAGGATTTCCATTTTTTTCTCAAAGAAATTCTTGTAAATCACCTCTCAAAATACAAAACATAGTAATTTAGTTCTTCAAATTAAACTGATAGAAAAGTTTTCAATTTAATCAATTAATAAATTTTATAACACATTCTAGTATATCTACTTAGAAAAAACATTTTGATGCTAGAAAAGTGTCATAACTGTCACATCTAGTAATAATAAGCATTTTTACTCAAACAAGGTTGTGACATAAATGTTACAGTCAAAGTCAAGAATTGGTTGCACCATACAATGTCCAATTTTCTCAACCCAGAAGGGACATGTATTTGCATATTTTTTTTTATATTCAAATAAAAATTAAACAGTCCCATTTTGTCCAAATGAAAGTCAGTTTCTGAAATATAGCGGAAATCTTGTAATACTCATTCTTTCATTGACTCTATCAATAATAAGATTTGATCATCAATTACAAAAATAAAACTGTTGCTTGAATATACGTATGCTTTTTATATTATTTTCTACAACCTCAAGCTAAAATATATTTGAAAGGATTTTCGCAATATACGTTCATGGGTGTTTATGCATAAGAGCATTGGGATTTTTTTTAATGTGGAAAAAGGTGGGGTGAGGAGGGTGGTATAAAAAAAAACGGAATTTGTTAAGGGCAAATTTCTAAATTAATATTACAAACATCTGACGGAGTGTCTTGCGAATGGACAACATCATTGGTAAAAAATATGCTCTGAATGCAATTGCAGTTTCCTCCTACGACACACATTTTATCCACTAACTTTTAAAAGTTAATATTAAATTTTGCTTTAATATCCTTTATCATTATTGTATGGATGAAGTTTAAGAAACATAAGCATTTTACAGCTATCAACTATACCTTTCCATTACCTGTAAAGAAGGTCTGAAATTGACGTATGTGGACTAGTAATTGTCTTCAAACCGGTACAGTTTTAGATGTGAATCCAAAAGAACAACACGATATTAAAGTTAAATTTCAATCACTTACTTTGTGTAAGGATATAACAAAGAAAGTTTTATGTGTTCATTTTTGTAATTGTATTTAAAATGATTTTATAGACATATTGATAAGGGTTACCATTATACTGTTGTCGTCTATTCACTGCGTGTGGTATTTTTAAATGTATATTAAATTGTCAATATATTGATAATACCAATGCGTAACTTTTCTTTCTATCTGCATTGAAATTCTGTACAACTTGATTTGAGTTTTGCCCATGATTGAGTCTTCCTAAAATGTTGATGAAGTTATATGAAATCATTAACGAAAAAACAGCCGACGACTTAAAATAATTATAGAGTATAGGTCATTCATAAACTTTAGGGGACTCAAGCGATATTGGTCTAATGTAGATTAATCCCAATTTAAAAATAATCACAAACATAAGTTACAACAAGGTAAAGGTAATGATAGCACGCCATTATTTCATATTAGCAGGTTAATGATTTTTACTTTATCATAGAATTTTTTAACATGATATAAGATTTGACACAAGTAATACAACTCATTTAATAAATTTCCTGTCATAAAAGTAATAATTTTTCGAAATACTCAGGATTTTCTTATTCCAGGCATAGATTACCGTAGCTGTATTTGTCGCAACTCTTTGGAATGTTTGGGGCTTCAATGATCTTCAACTATGTACTTGTTTGGTTAAAAAACTTTTTTCATCTGAACGTAACTGATGAGTCATGTAGACAAAACGCGCGTCTGGTGTTTCAAATTATTATCCTGGTACCTTTGATAACTATCTGAACTGTTGTCTAAATATACGTTACGATATATGGATGAATAAAGACGAAATAGAACAATAACAAATTTCGGAAGCGCAACAAAATTAAGCCGACATGGAGGGTGCATACACTTTACCTTTAAAGTTAAATTGTTTGTATGCACATTGAACATCAAATTTATGTGACGTATATAATTTTTCTAACGTCAGACACTCAAATCAATCCATGTGTTCTTAGACAGTAGATGTTATTGTGTCCTGTTAAATTGTTCCCTTTTAAAAAGTTTTGGATTCTCATATATTCTATGTATAATTTTTGGACTAGTTTGAATCTCGGTCTATTTCTGTAATTTATTCTTACATACTTTTGATTTTTTAACCCTGTATGCGTACATTGCCTATGTAAATTTTAAAATTGTTTGTATGCACATTGAACGACAAATTTATGTGACGTATATAATTTTTCTGACGTCGGACACTCAAGTAGATCCATGTGTTCGTGGATAGGTTTTTGTGTCCTGTTAAATTGTTCCTTTTAAAAGTTTTGGATTCTCATAAATTCTATGTATAACTTTTGGACTAGTTTGATTTCTGTAATTTATTCTTACATACTTTTGATTTTTTAACCCTGTCTGCGCTCATTGCCTATGTAAAATTTAAAATTGTTTATAATCCAGGTACTTTTGATAACTATTGTATGCACATTGAACGACAAATTTATGTGACGTATATAATTTTTCTGACGTCAGACACTCAAATCAATCCATGTGTTCGTAGATAGTAGATGTTGTTGTGTCCTGTTAAATTGTTATACGATGATGACTGATGTTCCCATATTTTGACTATTTTATTGATTGTGACTGTTTATTTAACGCATCATGTAAATGTAACGGAATTTGATGAGACTGTTATTAAAGTGAGAGGGTTAGCGCTATAGAACCAGGTTTAATCCACCATTTTCTACATTTGAAAATGCCTGTACCAAGTCAGGAATATGACAGTTCTTGTCCATTCGTTTTTGATGCGTTTTGTTTTTTGATTTTGCCATGTGATTATGGACTTTCCAAATTGATTTTCCTCTGAGTTCAGTATTTTTGTGATTTTACTTTTTAACATATACAGAAATTCTATCTATGTGGGATACTGAACTTGTTTAAGGACATTGATATTAAGAAGCTGTCTCACGAAAACATATGTTCGACTTTAATCAGATATACAGTGACTCACGTCGTCTTCAATTGAATTTTGTTGAATAATTGATGCATTGGAAATCATCACACATCTACTGTTTTGTATAGTGTTAAATGACATGAAGAGTTGTTCAGTGTCACTGCTAAGCAAATTGAACAAAAACGCACTATGTTACGTACATAAAGAAAGAGCCGTTGAGCTGAGAAAGAATCTTATAGTTCAATGAAAATGTTTGTTTGGGAATATAAAATTGAAACGATGGAGCATGTACGGTGATCTTAGTCCCCGTTTACATTTGAAAGAAATTGAACCCATTTTTATTTGAATCGACCTTAAAAAGAACAGTTCGTGTAAACATTTGCGAAAGCAAGATCGATCGAGATCGATCTCTTTCAATACATTGCATTTAAACTGCAAAATAAAAAGAACTGTTCTGACCGTTTTACATTTCGAAAATAAAAAATCATAAAAAAAAAGAGTAGTAAAATAACGTTTGCATCTCGGGTGGACAATCACATACGGCGAATTCCTTGATATCATTTTTGGATCATCAACATTTCATGTTCAGTGATAAATTAACTTTTTGATTCACACTGGGTTCAATGTACGAAAACCATAAGCCTATATGTCTACCATAGATGATTATTTTAACGATAGTAGGAGTAAACATGTTTTATGATTCAATTTTGTATTCACACTTTTGTGCAGCTAACCCTCGATCATCTATCAAGTTGTGCAGCTAAATTTATATTTTTTTTTATAAACAAACAAATATATAAAAAGTCCGTCACATATGACATCTGAACAGGTCACCGCCATGTAGAACTATCTAAAAAGATAAAACATAAACAGTATAAAGTTATATTTAGTTTGACTAACAAAATAAAAAAACTATTCCCAATTTCAAAATTCTTGCAACATAAGTTGCAACTTAAACTCAAATTTTAACATAAGTTAAAGGTCAATTTCGACCAATGGTCAATGTTTATTAAAGTTAATAAACAATCACACGTGAATCTACACGTGGACAAGCTATATAGCCACGTGTATTATATAACAAGAATACATCTGTAGGAGCTACTTTTGATATAGAATTAAAAATCTAACCACTTTGTCTATTCAAATGTAAACGTGACAGAAATTGACTGCAGATAAAGAAGATCGAATCAGACGATAAAATATAAATCAAAATGCATGTTTTCAATGGCATTTTGAATGAAGTCGTCATATCAATTGTTTTCCATATTATATCCTGCGTTTTTATCAGTCCGCTTTTTTTAAAACCAAAACCCCGACACTGATGTTATCATTGAAGCATACAAAATGAAATCGTTCTTTTCGATAGCTGTTAAAAATGGGATAAGGATATGGAGACCATGTGTTTGTCCTTTGTCACATAAACACTGCTTTATATATCTTTATTAAAGCAGTAGTTACTTCATCTTCCAAATCACCTCTATCATTAATGCTTGTCTTATAACTGGCATACTCTTTTACCCTTTTCTTGTATGTTAATCCCTCAATTGCCTTTATAAACGCGTTTCTTAATGTCATTTACATAAACTGTTATAAGTAAATATATATACTATGGTATACATTTTCAGTAAATATTTAAACATCAATTTGATAAAGATAATTATTAAAGGAAAATGACAATATTTGATTTAGTTTTTCTTGTATTTAAGAATATCAATTATATGATTATATATCAAACATATATGGTGTGTTTTCGAATATGTCTTAACTGTTATAAAACAAATCCTTACATTGTAACACGACTGTTTAAAGAGCAAAACATATCTTACGTTGATTTAAATCAAATTTTGACTACGGGTCTTTAAACATTGTTGAGTAGTATCTATTGTAAAGTCACTTATATAAGTGTAACTATTGATGTTAACTTTAAAAAAGTTGAAAATCTATGACAAAAGATTTCCTTTCGAGTTCAAAATTTCGGAGGAAAAAGATGTTTGAGCAATAACCATTCATCAAAACATAATTGGTAGTTGTGAAACAGTACAATAATAGTAACAAACAACGGACATCAGTTCCAAATCTTGCTTTAGCTTAGAATGTAAACCATATACACTATCTTTTAGTGCGTTCGAGTGCTTATGCCTTAGATATGGTTTTACAACTGATAGAATATAAAGGAGTTGAAAACAAAAACAAACAACTTTTAGGGATTGTGGTCCTTAATGCTCTTCAACTTCGTACTTTTTTTGGCCTTTAACTTTTTTAGATTCGAGCGTCACTGATGAGTCTTTTGTAGACGAAACGCGCGTCTGGCGTATATACAAAATTTAGTCCTGGTATCTATGATGAGTTTATAAAATAGTTTGCACTTAGTATATTCTTGCATTCTTTGATGAGCCTGTCATACAAGTAAGAGGTTTAGCTAGCTATAAAACCAGGTGCATTCCACCATTTTCTACATTAGAAAATGCCTGTTCCAAGTCAGGAATATGACAGTTGTTATCCATTCGTTTGATGTGTTTGGACTTTTGATTTTGCCTTTTGATTTTGGATTTTCCTTTTTGAATTTTTCTCGGAGTTCAGTATTTTTGTGTTTTTACTTTTTAGTGCATGCAATTCCTTCAAGATATTTCAAAGCATGCTTATTATTTTTAATGATTCATATTGCCAGCACTTCGGTGTTGACATGAATATCAAGTATATGGTCATTGTATTAAATTTCCTGTTACAAAACTTTGTTTAGAAAAACTAAGGCTTTTCTTATCCCAGGAATGTATTACCTTAGTCGTATTTGGCACAACTTCTTGGAATTTTGGATCCTCAAAGCTTTGCAACTTTATACTTGTTTGGCTTTATACATGTTTTGATCTGAGCGTCATTGATGAGTCTTTATGTAGCTGGTGTATTCAAATTATAATCCCGGTACCTTTGATAAATATTGTACCAGTACTATATTTAACATCTGTAACTGTGCAAAATATCGGCTTTTCCAGGAATGTTTTCTAAATGCAACTGGGTTCATTATTAATATTCTTAAATGTATAATAAGTGTTGCAACATTAATTTTTATTTCATAATTCCTATATGTTAGTACATAAAACTCTCTTTTGGAGAGTAGTTCGCAGTATTAATCATCATCGCATTTAGATAAACTGATCTATTCTTGACATTCATATTTTGTTATTCGTTGTTCTAAATTTAGATAGGGCTAAAATAAAAAACGCATCAAATTAACGAAGTTTTATTTTTTATTCTAAAATAATCATCTCTACGCACATTCTTAACATTCATAGGTCGGTGTTATAAAGTTCACCACACTTTATTACCGTATCATCTGTTACAGTAATTATAATTGACAGATCAGCAACTCTCACATGTCTGCACGTTCTTAAATAAACATGCAATTAAATAGATCAATTGAAGTTCTTATACACATGTTGTCATTCTGTAGTCTGACCATCAAACGATGTACTTGTTAATAAATTAGTTATAGAAACTGGATTGTATTATTACATAGCAAAGATATTACACATTTGGCGACGAGGAAAAAAATGAATATTAAAATAAATGTGAATTTCTACAAGTGAGAATGCCGACTTACGGGAAATTAGACATTTTTGATGAATCCGAAGATTGGACACAATATGTAGAACGTATGGAACATTATTTTAATGCTAATGAGATAGACGAAGAAGACCAGAAAAGGGATATTTTCTTAAGTGTATGTGGGAAGAATACCTACAAATTAATAAGGGATTTATTAGCACCAGCCAAACCAGGAACGAAGTCACTGGCCGATTTAACAAAACTAGTGAAAGACCACCGAGATCCAGTACCATCATAAAGATTTAAATTTAACAGTAGAACAAGACACAGCGATGAGTCAGTGAGGACATTTATTGCAGCACTAAGAAGTCTGACAGAACACTGTAATTATGGTGACACGTTAAATGCGATGTTACGTGACAGGTTAGTCGTCGGGATAAAGAGTGACCGTATACAGAGGAGGCTGCTAGCAGAGCCGAATTTAACATTTGATAAGACATTGGAAATTGCTACCGCTATGGAGACTGCAGAGAAGAATGCACAGGACATCCAAGCGAGTGGGACAAATGGAACATTTCAGAAACAAATCAATAAAGTTTCAAAATCATATACAAGAAACAACTCTGGAAATTCGAAACAAGTAGATTGTTACCGGTGTGGAGAAAATCACTTAGCCGCTGAATGCAGGTTTAAGGATGTAAAATGCCACAGCTGTAAAAAGAAAGGAAATATCGCAAAGATATGCCGTAGCAAATCTGACAATGGGAAGTTAAGTGAAAATCACAGAGAGTTTAAATCACGTTTTAAACCACGTGCTCATTTCATGGAGCAGGATGAAACTAGCGAAAGTGAAAGTGAAAATGAAGTTTACTCAGTTTTTCATTTTGGAAATAAATCTAATGAGGCATATAAAGTGCAAATCAATGTGAATGAATGTGAAATAGCCATGGAAATAGATACAGGAGCGTCCGTATCTATCATGAGCGAGGATACTTACAAGGAATATAAGTCGAAATTCAGAATCGAACCGACAAGTGCTAAACTCCGAACATATATGGGAGAGCAGATTCCTGTAATAGGACGTGCAATCGTCAATGTCATCTACAAGAAGGAAAGTTCAAAATTACCATTACTGATAGTGAAGCGTAAAGGTCCGAATTTACTAGGCCGAGACTGGTTGAACAAACTCCAACTGGATTGGAAGGATATTTTCTCCGTCGTTGGAAGTGATAATCAATCGAGGAATTTAAATGTGATCTTGGAAGCAAATAAGGAGGTTTTCAAAGATGAACTTGGAACTGTAAAAGGCATGAAAGCCAAGATTTATGTCGATGAGAGTGCCGTACCGAAATATTTCAAGGCTCGCCCTTTGCCGTATGCGTTAAAGGATAAAGTGGAGATGGAACTTGAACGTCTTGAGAAGGAGGGTCAGATTCAACAAGTAGAATTTTCCGACTGGGCCGCTCCGATAGTACCCGTAGTTAAAGAGAACGGATCTATTAGAATTTGTGGTGACTACAAGGTAACCGTTAATGCCGTTTCAAAGTTAGACAATTACCCGATTCCTAAAACAGAGGATTTATACGCAACGCTTGGAGGAGGACAAGAATATACAAAATTGGACTTAAATCAAGCATATCAAAAAATTGAACTTGATGAGGACAGTAAGAGGTATGTGACTATAAACACGCATAAGGGTTTATTCAGATACAATAGACTTCCGTATGGTGAAGCGTCCAGCCCAGGTATTTTCCAAAGAACACTTGAAAATGTTGTGCAAGGTATAGCCAATATTTTGGTTCGAGTAGATGATATACTGATAACGGGTAAAACAAGAGAGGAACATATAAATACTCTTTCTGAGGTATTGTCTAGATTTAAGAGAATCGGAATTCGGTTAAAGAAACAGAAATGTGTGTTCATGGCCGAAGAAGTTGTTTATTTGGGATTTAAAATAAACAAACACGGAATCTATCCAGTCGAGAGTAAAGTTGAGGCGATCGATAAAGCACCAAGTCCGACAAACGTGACAGAACTGAAAGCTTATCTTGGAATGCTGAACTATTACAATAGATTCTTAGCGAATTTGTCTCACTTGTTAAAGCCGCTACATGTACTTCTACAGAAAGACACAAAATGGAGTTGGGGAAAAGAACAGGAAAAAGCGTTCGTAGAGTCAAAACAGCTGTTGAAATCCGCATCAGTACTTGTACATTTCGATCCGAAAAAGAAATTAATCTTAGCATGTGATGCATCTCCGTATGGATTAGGCGCCGTACTTTCGCATAAAATGGACGACGGCATTGACAAACCAATAGCTTATACATCTCGAACACTTTCTTCAGCAGAGAAGAATTATTCCGTTCTTGAGAAGGAGAGTCTTGCAATAATATTTGGTATCAAGAAATTTCATCAATATTTGTATGGACACCCCGTTACAATCATAACCGATCACAAGCCGCTCATAGGTTTATTTCGAGAAGATAAACCTATACCGACAATGGCCGCATCTCGAATTCAAAGGTGGGCACTGACGTTAGCTGCATATGAGTACACGATTGTATACAAAGAAGGGAGTTTGAATGGTAATGCGGATGGACTAAGTAGACTTCCGCTGAAAACAAACATTGAAAAGACACCAACGCCAGGTGATACTATATTATTAATGGAACATTTAGCCACTACGCCAGTTGATGCTAAACAAATTCAAAAGTGGACACGCAAGGACACAATACTATCTATGGTTCTTAGATACATTTTGAATGGATGGCCGTCAAAATGTCCAAGTGAAGACATGAGACCGTATTTTAGTAGAAAAACTGAACTGTGTAGTCAGGACGGATGCATATTGTGGGGAGGAAGAGTAATTATACCACAACCAGGACGTGAAGCCATGTTAAATGAATTACACCAAGGACATCCAGGGATTACTAGAATGAAAAGTCTAGCAAGAAGCTACATATGGTGGCCGGGAATGGACAATGACTTGGAATTAACTGTAGTTAATTGTTATAGTTGTCAGGAAAACCGCAAGTTACCAGCAGAAGCACCGTTACATCCGTGGGAATATCCGAGCCATCCGTGGTCGAGAATACACATAGACTTTGCAGGACCATTCATGAACAAATCATTTCTAATTATGGTTGATGCGTATTCAAAATGGATAGACATATACGTAATGAATTCTACAACATCCGAAGCTACGATTGCAAAACTTGAACAAACGTTTGCAACACATGGATTATGTGATCTCATTATTAGTGATAATGGAGGCGCATTTACTAGCAAGGAATTCGCCGATTATGTGAAATCAAATGGAATTGAACATCGTACTTCCGCGCCGTGGCATCCAGCTAGTAATGGTTGTGCTGAACGAGCAGTTCAGAGTTTCAAAGAAGGTATGAAGAAAATCAAAGAAGGAACTGTCCAGGAAAAGTTGAACCGTTTTCTTTTCAACTACCGTATAACGCCACAAACAACGACAGGATTGGCACCATCAGAATTGCTTATGAAAAGGAAACTCAAGTCGCGTCTAGATTTAGTTTTTCCAAATATCGAGAAGCGAGTTCAGGAGAGACAACAAAAACAAAAACATTATCACGATAAGAAATCTGTGAACAGACAAATTAATGTAGGACAGGGAGTATTTGCCCGAAATTTCGCAATTGGTTCGAAGATTAAATGGATTCCGGGAGAAGTTATAAAACAATCAGGACCACTTTCATTTCATATTAAATTGCAAGATGGACGTGTCATTCGGAGACATATTGACCACATCAGAGTACGAAACTTGGATTGCACAAACAACGAAAATGAAGAAAAATATGACAATGACAGTGATTTGTTTGAGCCAGAAATAACTATACCGATAAGTACTCCTGAGACCGAACAACCGCAAATCGAGAAACCGTCAAACAAGACTGAACAAATGGAACCACGCTATCCGAAGAGAATAAGAAAAGAACCATCGCATTTAAAGGATTTTGTGTTAAAATAAATGGTTGATTTATAAAGAGGCATAATAATCCTCGCAACCGTTTGGAGTGCATTACGTACTTCGCAGTGCATGTGTGTACATATCAATTAGTGTAAGAAATAACAACAAGACCAGTGCGAACATTTTTATTTTTATTTTCATAGTAGGACATTATAGTTTCAGTGCAGACAAACTTTAACGAATGAATCTTTGTGATCTGTCATTTTTATTTGTTTACAAACTGATATGGACTTATCAATCAGTAGCCGTGAAAAGAAATTAATTTTCTGTAATTGAGTTAATTTGTTTTTAATTTGTTTTTATCTAAGGAAGGAGAAGTGTTATAAAGTTCACCACACTTTATTACCGTATTATCTGTTACAGTAATTATAATTGACAGATCAGCAACTCTCACATGTCTGCACGTTCTTAAATAAACATGCAATTAAATAGATCAATTGAAGTTCTTATACACATGTTGTCATTCTGTAGTCTGACCATCAAACGATGTACTTGTTAATAAATTAGTTATAGAAACTGGATTGTATTATTACATAGCAAAGATATTACAGTCGGTTTCACAATTATGCTATATTGTTTAGAGTATCTCTATTTTGTACCCCCTGCATATTACGTATAATTAATTATGATGGCCAAGTGTATTTCAAAGAATTGCATACAAAACAAATACAAATTCCACAGAAATCTGAAATACTGTGAATTACGTAATACCTTGATTCCTGATACAGATAATTATAACGAAATATTTAAATAAGATTCGGTCGACATCGAAAGCTTTTTAAAAAAGGGCAGTCATGTTCAACTTAAATATTTACCTGCTTGATAGTTCTATCTCGTCATATGGAAGCGTATAAGGGACATCCTTCGTTATTTTTTTCTCTCAAATTGTTGACTTTTTTTCTTTGAACTATCAACTTTAATCTTACTATTTCCAGCATAAATTTTGAAATTATCATCTTTAATCTTGGAATACTAGTAATGAACTTTAATTTTAGAATTATCAAATTTAAACTTTGGAATAATCAATTTTGATATTACCAACTTTAATTTTTGAATTTCCAACTTTAATCTTGGGATTATCAACTTTATTCTGGAAAATTCCAACTATTATCTTCGAAAAAGTAAAATCACAAAAATAAGGAACTCAGAGGACAATCTAATCGGAAGGTCTATTATCACATGGCGAAATCAAATGAGAAAAACACATAAAAAACGAATGGACGAGAACTGTCATATTCCTGACTTGGTACAGGCATTCTCAAATGTAGAAAATGGTGGATTAAACCTGGTTTTATATCGCTAAACCTCTCACTGTGATGACATTCTCATCAAATTCCGTCAATTTAAATCTTAGAAATGCCATATATATTACTTCTTGTCTATAGTTTATTGTGTTTCTAAATTTATACATAATCGACAAATAATTATTATCGTTAAAAAAAAATATTTTTTTTGGTTAAATATTAAAGAAAAAAAGATTTTTTTCTAAAGTCTTGAATAGCTCAACGAAGCATAATGTCCTTGAAGGAGGTAAAACTTCATATAGATTGGGTATATATAAGACCCATTGGAGGCCTTCGGTTGCTTTTTCTGTTCTTTGGTCGGGTTCTTGTCTCTTTGACATATTCCCCTTTTCCATTCTCAATCTTACACGTGGTTTGCCAAAAGTATGGGTCATAATTTTGCAAGATTTTTTATATGTAACACTTCTTTTTAATGACATTCTATATTGATATGCATTTTTTCTGTCATAACTTTATATTGATTAGGGGTATGTCTACATGTCTTATATTAATATTTTATTGTAATCTTATATTGTATATAATTGTATATTTTGAATCAATCAGGGACTTAATATTTACATAAATAATTTAGTTACATTAATATAAAGTTTACATTATAATGTATTTACATAACTGAAAAGTTTACATGTTAATTTATTTACATATATATAAAGTTCCTGACTCTATGTATTTGTAAATTAGAATACTGTATACAAGTTAGGGTCATTCTGTGTATATAATCATGTATAAATATAGGTATCAAATACTACTGAGTGTTATATAAAGTAAAATCACACTGAACTCAGAGGAAAATCAATTTGGAAAGTCCGTAATCACATGGCAAAATCAAAAAACAAAACGCATCAAAAACGAATGGACAAGAACTGTCATATTCCTGACTTGGTACAGGCATTTTCAAATGTAGAAAATGGTGGATTAAACCTGGTTCTATAGCGCTAACCCTCTCACTTTAATAACAGTCTCATCAAATTCCGTTACATTTACATGATGCGTTAAATAAACAGTCACAATCAATAAAATAGTCAAAATATGGGAACATCAGTCATCATCGTATAACAATTTAACAGGACACAACAACATCTACTATCTACGAACAGACGGGTAAAGACGGATACATTTGTTTAGTCACAATCATCATACAATTACCAAACGAATTCGAAGTCGCCCTCTCCCCCTCTTCCCCTGTGCTAATGTCAAAATCTAAATATCCATTTGTAATTATGTATGCATTACATACATTTGTTATATTATATTGCTGAATAGGCGGATGTGCATCAATATTTACAATAGTAATCACCAACAAAGAGTAAAGATAAGCACATCAAACTGTGCAATGTTTGGGCTAGACGAGAGTCCAGTGTTCAAAAAAATCCCTAGATTTCACTAGGTTAATGAAAGTTGCAAAAATCAGTTTTGCTCTAGTGAGGGTAATTTCAAGATTAAAGTTGATAATTTCAAGATTAAAATTGATAATTTCAAGATTAATGTTTAAGAAATAATTCCATCGTGTCATGCTCTATGCTCATTTTAACATGGGTAGGCATTATATTTGTCGATATTTTACACTGAGCGTTAGCTAGGTGTAAAATGTGGTCAAATATAATGCCTACCTATGTTAAAATGAGCATAGAGCAGACACGAAGGAATTATTTCGATTCTTATAGGACATATACAGTAATTTCATAGGTCGAAGCGTACGAAAATACCGTAAAAATGTTCAAACTTTTCCCGTTTTTTTCCCGAGAAGTCTGTGCATTACATTTCATATTTGATAAGTTTAAAAACTACAAGCAGGGTAAATATATGTTGTTTTACAAAAAAATATATAATAAAAGTTTATTCCTGCTGCTTAAATGTATACATTTTAAAGGATAACGATGGAAATAACGTTTATATACACAGTAGGTTCGTGCGCATGTGTCAAACATATTTGTTGTGCTCATTAGAACACGGCTTTGTTTACAAAGCGTAATAAGGACGTCATATTAGAATAATAGTTCCAAAATTGAAGTTAATAATTCCAAGATTAATGTTAATAGTTCCAAAATTGAAGTTAATAATTCCAAGATTAAAATTGGAAATTCCAAGATAAAAGTTATAATAGCAAGATGAAAGTCAACAATTCAAAAATAAAATTTTGAACATGATTGCCCTAATACGCGTCCTTACGAACATGCAGATGACTTTCTTTTGTACAAGTTTTTAAAATTTGAAAAGGAAAAGGATAGTTTGTAATTATACTTACATATATATATGCAATGAATGCTGTACCCATATTTTTACTATATTATTTATTATGTCTGTTTAGTTCACGCATCATTGTAATTATACTGGAATGTGATGAGACTGTCAACAAAGTGAGAGGTTTAGCTATATAAAACCAGGTTTAATCCACCATTTCCTACATTTGAAAATGTCTGGACCAAGTCAGGAACATCACAGTTCTCGTCCATTCGTTTTTTATGTGTTTTCTCATTTGATGTTGCCATGTGATGATAGACCTTCCGATTAGATTTTCCTCTGAGTTCAGTATTTTTGTGATTTTCCTTTTTATATAATTGTTTGACAAAGTCTTGTATTTTGATGTTATGAATTTTGATAAAAGTTATAATAGCAAGATTTAAAATAAAGAACATCAATTATTTTTTTCGATAATGGAGAGATAGTATGCTCAAATCTGCTATCTCATTTAAAATCAAACACATCTGAGTTTGTTTATTATAAAAAAAAACCACCTGATAGTTTTATTATTGTACATTGAATGGATTTTGTATTTTATAGTAAATAAAAGTTATATGTAAAATGTTCATATGTTTGTACAATAGATGAGATGTCGATACCGTATTTGATTAAATTGAATTGCAAAATGTTTTTGTCATTCGGCAAAAGCTAGTGCACGAATAATCAACATTGATAGTGAATAGGTTTTAAAATGAGTACAGTTATAGTACTATGGGTTTAGTATATTCAAACGCATGAGATGGCCTTGCCTTTAATAGATTAATAATTCTAACTGAGACGAAAAGTATGTTTACCAGGTAATAGATATAAGAGACAACTCTCCATCCAAATCACAATTTGTAAAAGTAAACCATTGTAGGTCAAGGTACGCTTAGTTTAAACGTCATTTATATAACGAAAAAAAAACCATTTTATAAGCAAGCCATGTTTTTAAATTTTTTATTAATTTAATGTCATGTATTTTATTCTATTACTAAGTTGTTGTTAAAAAAAAGGTTGAACTTCGACTATCATCTAAGTTAAACAATAGCGTCAGTCTCTAGTTATGAAGCCATCGTAAGGCAGACCAATTTTAATATCTAACTATGATTGACATTTAACAAACAAATAAAATAAATATTAATCGATTTGATTGGTACACGTTTTTTCTATAGATTTTCTAATTTTGTGAGTTTCATTATTGCACATTTCCTTTTTTATTTTATTGTACACTCTGATATGAAAGCAAGTGGTCGCTAGAATTGGTCGCCAGCTTGACTTGTCTCTAGAATTGGTCGTTATTAGAAGTCTGTCTGATTTTTATACACAACTTAAGTGTATTCAACATGACCTGCAAAGTAAATGTTATATCATGTTTGATATTGATATTTATATGTAAACAAGACTACGGTAAGACTAAGTTATTTGTTACAATAGAAGATAAAATATTCAAATAATACATCATTTTAAAAACAATCACTTTTCAAAAGCTAATAATTGAATGAGAAAAACTAATGTTGTTAAAAAGATATCTATTTGCAATTGATCAAGGATATTTCTGTATATGTATAAAACATTTATTTTACAAAAAAGTATAAAACTTTTATAATACAAAAAAAGAAAAGACAAATCATATATAGGATTTTATAGGTCTACTTTATAGGAGAAAAAACAAGCTAATATGAAATATATAGACCATTATCATTCTTGATTAGATGCACATGGTTTCTGGTTATCATCTGGGTTTGGTATCCTCTGTACATCTTATATACATCCTCTGATCCTGATCGAAAAAAAATAGGGATACAGCGGTCAACATTGTGTTATTAAACCAATCATTATGAAAACAAACAAATTTGTCAACAAGGATAAACAAACAGGCATATAGACAAAGCATATAAGCAAAAACGAGACAAGACTACAAAATGTTCCATAACACAATAACACAATGTATTATAGTTTTGAGCCACGTCACATCAGCGCTGTAAAAGAATGTAATGAGATACACTGAACCCGTACAGTCAAACATGCTAACAACACTTTATTTTTTCATGAAACCGATGCGCTCCACTGGATCTAACTCCAACAGGAACGCTCAAACCCAATTACAAACAATGTAAATTAGTTATCAAAGGTGGTACCAAGCTTATAATTTAGTAAGCAAGACGCTCGTTTCGTCTTCATAAGACTCATCAGTGACGCTCAGATCAAAAAAGTTAGAAAGCCAAACAAGTACAAAGTTGAATAGCATTGAAGACCAAAACATTCAAAAAGTTGTGCCAAATACAGCTAATGTTATCCATGCCTGACAAAAAGCGGACAAAAGGATAGTAGTCAAAATTTTGCTCGAAGGAGTTGAATCCTATGTCTCTTTATAATTTCTTAATTTACAAACAGAATAAAGAAAGTCTGTTTTGCACATCATTTTAGACGCAGAAAGACACTAACTAATTCCGAAAGGTGCATCAGCTGTTGAATTGCTGTTCACCGATTTGACTCAAATTCACGTATTTAATTTAAAAAGTACTTAAGTTTTACATCCGATTCGAATATGACGTGCTTCTCCCACTTTATGAATAAAACCATGCTCTAAATCCAATAAAATATGTTTGCACATGCTTATATTAACTACTGCAGAATAATGCATTTTATCAAATTGACATATTTATTAACTGAAAACTCTTTCAAACTCTTAATTGATGCATATTTTGTTACAATTCATTTATTATGACTGTAATGTGTTGCAATTCGAAATTGATATATATTCTTTTTGTTAAAGTCACATTTTCAAATGCAATCAATGTCTCCCACATAGTCTTTTCTCCCCTTTTAAGCAAAGAGAGAACCATATCACAACAGGTAAAGACATGGATAACAATAAGTGTTTCAGATCACTCAGATCACTCATTCCTTTTCAAGCAAAGAGAGAACAGTATCACAACCCGTCATAAGGTATTGGTCAGAAATAAAAGTGTGTGATCACTCATTGCCTAGTGCATTTCAAAGGCCATTGATGGATATAAATCCAAAGTCTTTTGCCCTCCCAAACACAACGTCTACCCCTATGTCACGGAATAGCGAAACAGTAGTGACAACATCATCATTAACGACTGTTCGAATCATGACTCGTTTAAGTGCGTGTTTCACTGCATCAGACACATGCACCATGATTTTAGTGTCTGCCTCTAAATGTGAACTTGGTGCTGAACTTGAAATACATTACGTGGTGGATAAGATAGAATAGCCTGACCATTTGTTGCTATAACTACCATACGCATGCAAGACTTCATCCACTCGTATTTCAGTTTCAAGGTATTTTATTTAGGTAAGGACATAATACCCAATCAGCATACTCAGAAGGCCGCAATTCACAATCGGAGAGCTGATTTCCAACATTTACAAAGACTGTGGTATTGTTTCTCACATCTTAATAAATTCTGCAAAAACACATATTTTCTTTCCTTGTTAACCTAATCTGTTTCTTTATCTTCCAACAAAACCACGTATCGTTTTCAATGACATTAAACATCAAATCCATATGGTGATGTTGGCTGGTCAATCATCATTCTAAATGCTATAGTCACATCTTCAAACTCCATTAATGTCACCAACGCAGTTCCTTTTCCAGCGAACGTGTTATCTTTTAATGCCTAGTGTATTTGAAAGGTCATTGATTGATATATATCTTATACTTTTCCCCTTCTAAATGCAAACCAAAGTTTGTCTGCCCTATGTCACGGAATAGCGAAACAGCAATGACATCAGTATCGACTGTTTGAGTCATGACTCAGTTAAGTCTATGTTTCACTGCATCAGACACATCTATCTTGATTCTAGTGTCAGTCTCTTCGTGTAAACATGGTGCTAAACTTGAAACATCATCAAGTGGTGGATAACACTAAACATCCTGAGCATTTGTTGCTTCAACTACCTTGTACTCAAAATTGTATTGAGCAAGCTCCTGTGAATGAAAACTTAAAAGTTCTTTCTTACTGTCGTCATCTCTCAGAAAATTTTCCTATCTTTGAGGATGTTTTTAATCCTGGGTTTGTCTGTGTATTCCCTTTCCCCTAAATGTTGCCCTTGCTTCTTTTAGCAGCTTTCAAACTACCAGTATTTCGCTATTCCGTGACAAAGGGGCAGACGAACTATTGATTGTAATTGGGGAGGCAAAAATCTTTGGATTAATATCGATCAATGGCCTTTCAAATGCACTAGGCAATGAGTGATCACACACTTTTACTTCTGACCAATACCTTATGACGGGTTGTGATACTGTTCTCTCTTTGCTTGAAAAGGGGAAAAAAAGACTGCGTGGGAGACATTGATGGTATTTGAAGATGTGACTTTAACATAAAGTATGATGATTGATCAGCCTAAATCACCGGGGTTGTACTGTACAAACTTATCAGATCTAACATGATTAACGAACCAAGAAAATCAATTTTTGCACAAAAGGGAAATCTCATTTTAAGTGAGGCTATTCCCACGACTTGTTCTGGTCTTTTCAAGCATGTAAAACGTGTAATATACTAATGTTTAGTGAGACGAGCTTTGGATTGACTCTTATGCTACCTAGCCTTGTCACTAATGGATTGCGAAGGGACAAAGAGGGTCCCTTTAAAAAAAACTCTTTCTGAGACCTCATAATTTTTTCAGAAGCTTGTACATTATGGATGTAAGAAAGGATGCCGCGGTTATTTTTAATGTGTGAAATCGGGTCTCCCGTGCACTGCTTTGTGTGCATGTGGTGGTGACTGTGAATAAGCATGTATTCTTGGCCAAATAGAAGTAGATTTAAATATTTTTTAGTACTATAGTGATTTCATTTTGTTTAAATTAATCTATCCAAAAACTCTACATCGAAGAAATAGATTGAGGACTCATCTTTAAAATTTACGTCATATTTTTACCGGAAGTGTCAACTTTATATCTTAGCATTTACAACATGCTAGAATAAGTGGTTTTGGGGATAACTTAAAGCCAAAAGTTTAATGACCAGCACAAAATAAAATCATTTTCTTTACATTTTGAAAAAAGTTGGAAATTTGAACAAAAAATTGATATTTCTCTGTCCGCCATTTTGGATACTTCCGGAAGTAAGGGTTTTTAAGACATATGTCTTATACATTGTCTTCATCAGAAGCACCAAAGAAAGGTTCATACACAATGTAATTATAGTAGCAATACGTTAAAACACATTTCAATTACCCTCCCTAAAAAATAAGCTTATTTAAGTACAATGTCCGCCATATTGGATTTTAACCAGAAGTGAGATTTCTGAAGACATCTAATCTATTTAATTTATCCAAAAGTAGTAAAAAAACAAAGGTCTGTACCAAATATTATGATAGTAGCATGACAATAGGACATTTTTACACGCTAGTCTTCGATATTGGGCTGATTTAAGTATATTGTCCGCCATTTTGGATTTTACCGGAAGTGAGACATTTTTTTCAAATGCCTCTCTATCTGAAATAAAAGAGTAATAGTTGAGGAAGGTCTATGCCAAATTTCATGCTTGTAACAGGATGTGCACAATTTTTTACAAAGCCGCCGGACTAATATTACGACAACTGTTCATGTTGGCTGATCAAAACTCCTCCTGCTAAAAATAAATTGCACCTGTCGTATGCTTGTTTACAAACCAAAAAGAGAGGTTCACGGAGAAGCCTACGCAAACGCTCTACACTTGTACACATCGGACATAGTTATAACCTGTATTGTCCTAATCAGAATTGAAATAGTTGATGCAAGCTATACTTTGTTGTAATTTTAACACGGGCAGGTATTATAGTCATGTTCTTTAGCCCTCACTATCGCTCGAGAAAAAATAAATAAAAATCACGAATATAATGCCTACTCATGTTAAATAAAGTATAGCTTGCATCAATTATTTCTTAAATTAAAAGAAAATCTTAATAAACAATAAAAAAAAAAGCACGGACTCGATATTTATGTGCAGCATTTCGTGTGTATTTTATTCTAGACTCTATCTAAATAACCATTGAAATGACTACGAAGACTGCCGAGTAATATAACCCTGTATAGACATAAATAAACACATGTAAATTACGTGCAATTGGATTTTTTAATTTTTATGTATGTTTAATTTCAAATTATAGGTTAGTATAAAATTAAAATCCTGGTACCTTTGATAACTAATCAAACAACATACCGTCGCTGTTATGCAAAAACCTCATATCTCAATTTTTTGCGGAAATCTTTTTATCGATTATTAAGAATTAAATATGTATGTTCCACTGAATGCGAAAATATCTGATCTTCTAACCAATCATTAACCCGAATTCTGACAAGTGACGAAAAAAGTGTAGTCGGATTGGTGAGACATTTTGTTGTGCGAAAATATCATCATATCTCAAAAGAAAAAAAAGATGGCACTAGCAGCTGAGATTATAACAGGTACAGTTTTGTCAATTTTTTGTCTAATATATTATGTATAGCTTAGAAATAATGAAAAGCTTTGAAAATACAATATAGGTGCAGAAATTTTTGCTCGCCTTGGTAATTGATTGGTTAGAAGATACGATATTTTTGCATACATTGGAACATAAATATTTAATTCTAAATAATCGATAAAAAAAAATCAGTTTTTATTGCCTAGTGTAAAATTATGAAAACCTTAGATACGAGGTTTTTGCATAACAGCGACGATACGTTAATCAACGTTTTTACCTATAAAGAATGACTTTTGTGTATCAAATCAGTAACCTAATGTTTCACCCTCGTTACACTTTCAATGTTGACAATCATTTCCTTTAGATATTTAAACACGATAAAAATGCGTTATCTGTCGGAGGAGTCAAATTAAAGACCAAAATACGGAATCAATGAGAGTAAATCATTGACTTGCAAGTGAATAATAAATGTGTGATGTTTTAAAGCTGATATTGATCAAATTTTTGCTAAACTGACTTCTTAGTGAAATATATTTCAAAGTTCTGCTTTTAGTACTAATTGAAGTATATAGAATACTGTTTTAAATTTTAGTCCAAATCATAGGTTATGTCCCTTTGACTGAAAGATATTTTACACCAGTAACATTTTTCAAAAGCATATCATAGGTTATGTCCCTTTGACTGAAAGCTATTTTACACCAGTTACATTTTTCAAAAGCATATGTCTTTTGGCAAATACATTGGGTCACATATACAATTAATGCAAAGATATCAAAATGAGTCAATGTTAGCAGTTTTTAGCAGTACTGTACTATATATATAATTTTTTTTAAATGTAAGGCCCTCATGAAAACCTCTTAAAAAATCTGATAGAAATGATGCACATCTGACGGATTTTAGATTTATGTTACAGTTCAAGGGACACAAAGGGTACCTTGGTCTACTTTTTCTTTAGGTTAGTCTACCAACTGAAAAGATATTCAGTCAAAATTCTTTTGGTTCCAATCATATAAATTGAATTCTATAATCTCTACTGCAAGTAATTGTAATAATTTGTACTGATAAATATTTTATTTTTGGATGCATGATTTTTATTAGTTGTTATTGGCTTTGAACTAGCTGTCAGTAACTGCGAATACTCTCAGATGTGTACTTAATTTTCTTTTTTGTGTGGATTTATATGTACCCTGCCACGTCCATTCTGTGTATTTCTGTTTGTAGCCATCTATGAGTTTAGCCTTTTTCCAATGATTTTAAAAATTTCTGTTACACCACAGTACAATGTAAGAGGAGGGCTGGCGTCTTCAAACTAGTTCAACCCAGACCCCTTCACTATGTGCCTGTCTCAAGTCCGGAGCATATTATTCAGTGTTTATCGTTAGTTACTGTGTAAAATATTTGTTTTCTGTGTATTATTTCAGACACATATTAGGCCGTTAGTTTTCTCATTGTTTTACATTTGTCTATTTAGAACTTTTATAGATGACTATTTGGTTTGGCCTGTGTTCATTGTTGAAGCCATACAGTGATCTATAGTTGTTATCTTTTGACTATTTGGGGCCTATTATAGCTGACTATGCGGTATGGGTTTTGCTCATTATTGAAACGGCATGGTGACCTAAAGTTGTTGTTGTTTTTGTCAATTCGGGGTCTGTTAAAGGTGACTATGTGGTATGGGCTTTGCTCATTATTAAAGGCCATACGGTGACCTATAGTTGTTAATTTTGATGTCATTTTGTCTCTTGTCGAGAGTTGTCTAATTGGAAATCATACCACATCTTTTTATTTTTATATTAGATAATTATACTTCCAGCGGCTGCTTGTCCAAATACAGGAACTATAACAGGAAATTTTAATACCAGAGATACAGACACAGGTAACGTGAATATACACTTTGTATTTTAGTATAATCTAGTCATAAGTAGTTTACCGATACTAAAATTATTAATTACAAAGGATTACAATTTAGAGAATAAACAATAATTGCATGAAATTGCAAGACAAGACAAGACAAGACAAATACTTTATTAGAGTCTCACCTCAAAGTTGACATACATTTATACATTTATAAAATTACAGTAATATCTAAAACAACATGAGCCACTCTAAAAAGAGTTATGAGAGACTATAAAATTTCTACAAAACACATTATTATCTACAATTATATAAAATACCTTTTCTTTTTAATAATACATCATAGCAGATTTTGGCTAAAAAGTAACACACATTTTCATCAGTGAATAAAAATTTGAATTTATCATCATCAGACAAATTAACAAAATCACAATTAAAAGAGCTAGCATGTCTAAATAAAATAGCTCGTAAATCTGCATATACTGGGCAGTTAATTAAGACATGTTTCTCATCTTCAATAATGTTATTTTTCTTACATTGCTCATTAAAACATAATCTATTGTCAACCATAATGCCTTCATATCGGCCAGTTTCTATTCTCAGAGGTGCAACACCACATCTAAATTTAGCATATGCACTCTTATATTTTCCAGGCATATTAATACATAAATATTTTTCTCTATTAAAACATTGCTTAAACATTCTATACGTTCGCAATTTACTTCTTTCATTGTACATTAAGTTAGAGTACCACTTCTCTTTATATCTACAAAAATTTTCCTTTTCAATTTGTTTAATTGTATTTTTATCAATAGAAAAATCAGTATTACATAAAAACTCCATATCCATTTCTTTAAATTTCACATTGACTCTATAATTCCAATTTTTAAATTTACTATTACAGCATCTTTTGCCCCATAAGAAAACCTTTTTATTAACTCTACAATGAGACATTTTAGTAAGTCTCGACCATAATCTAAAAATACATGTCCACTGAGATATAATACTGGGCATCCAACCCATATCTCCATATAAGGCTAAGTTAGGGGTGTATTTACCCACACCCATAAAAAATCTCATTGCTCTATTTTTTACAGCATTAATACAAGAAAAATCCTGGTGACCCCAAATTGAGGCACCGTATTCAATTACAGACATAACAAGTGTATCAAAAAGTTTTGTAAATGTATCAAATTGAAAACCTCCATTAGCTTTACATTTAGCTATTAATAAACCTAATGACCTACTTGCAGATTTAGCTACTGCCTTAGCCATACAATTGTAGTCTAAAAATTCTGACAACAGTAAACCTAGATAAGTATAACTAGGAACAATTTCCATATCATTATTATTAAGTACAAAAGTAAAATTTGTCTTTGGTATAGACTTAGTTCTGAAATGTACAATTTTTGATTTCTCTAGATTTACAACTAAATCATTTTTACAACACCATATATTTAAAGTATCCAACATTTTTTGTAAATCTTTCTCATTTTCTGTTATAAATACAAGATCATCTGCATAAAGTAGTACACAAATTTTTTCATCATCAATTTTTACTCCAATATCTATTTTTTTAACTTCATCTACAAGGTCATTAATAAAAATGTTAAACAAAATTGGAGACAGAATACACCCTTGTTTCAAACCACATTTAACCTCAAACCAGTCAGTAAAATTACCATTTACTTTTACACATGAATATACATTTCTATAAAGTGACAAAATAGCATTTAACATTTAACAACTACTTATACCTAAATTTTCCAATTTACCAAAAAGCAAATCCCTGTTTATCCAGTCGTAAGCTTTTTTAAAGTCTATAAATGCTACAAATGTTGATAATTTACGCAATTTACGTGTTTCTATGACAGTAGTCAAAGTAGAAATATGGTCTATAATAGTATTTCGTCCCTTTCTGAAACCATTTTGTTCATCATGAAGAAAATTAAGTTCATCAAGTTTAACGGTAAGACGAGAGTTTAATACACCACAGTAAAGTTTATAAGATACAGGAGCCAAAGTTATTCCACGGTATGCCATAGGGTCTCTTGGATCTGCAGTAGAGCTCTTTTGAATCGGAGTAATGATACCTTTCGACCATAGTGCAGGTATCTTACCAGAGTCAAAGCAAATATTAAAAATTCGAGTTAAAGCTAACAATGCAGTTTGATTCTTATAAAGTTCAACCGTAATTTCATCACAGCCAGGCGATTTACCATTTTTTGAAGACAACAGTACATTAAACACTTCTTCATATGATATAAAGCTATCAAGATAATCATCATACACATTTTCATTACTATGAATATATTCAACATTATTATGATTATTTCTATTTAACATATTAGAAAATTCACATTTCCATTTATCTAATACTACATTTTTATCACATGATACTGACTCATCACTTAATTTCACTTCCATTGGGATAAAACTTCGGCGTTCACTACCAACTCCTATTTTACCAATTTTCCTCCAAAATTCCTTTGCATGTACTCCAATCTGAGCGTGACTGGAAACGTAAAAAAAAAATAAAGACTGAGCAACAGGAACACTGCCAAGGTTCGGGGATGGTTTCATGTTTTCCAAAAGGGTAGGCAGATCTTGCTTTATACGTGCCATCCGTCGTGTTGCTTTTGTAACAGGAAAACTGATGTGTTAATGTTCATTTGATTTAGGTGAAATCTGGTTTAACTTTTAGAATGGTAGTTGGACAAAATACAGGTTAATAAAAAAAGGATTTATTTCAATAGAATTTATAGCAGGTGCAGAAACATTATACATCTTATAATAAGAGAAAAGAACGTGTATCAAGGATGAAAAATATGTAAGATTTATGTACATACATGTACATACATGTACATACATGTACATACATGTACATACATGTACATACATGTACATACATGTACATACGGATATTTCTCGCTGCATTGAATACATGTTGGTAACCTTCTGCTGTTGTCTGCTCTATGGTCGGGTTTGACACATTCCTCATTTCCATTCTGAATTTTATGATGTATATTTTGACAAGTTATCATTTTGTACAAATTATAATTTGTATTTTGACTAGTTTGTACAAATTGTAATTTGTACAAAAGTGCTTGTACAAATTATAGTTTGTACAAAGTTTCACTAAATTTCACTTATAACTTGTACAATAATTTATAGCATAGATTTTGATACACACTATAAACATAATCTACAAAATACAAAAAATACCCAGACGGAGACAGAATATATAATTGATGAAATTCAGATAGATTAAGGAAAGATGGCCATGTTACAATTATATATGAATATGATATAATTTGTCTTCAGTGACAATTCTGATAGTATAATAGAAATTGGTTTCAGTGACAGTTCTGATAACATAATAGAAATTGGCCTCAGTGACAATTCTGACAGTATAATAGAAATTAACCGCAGTGACAATTCTGATAGAATAATAGAAATTGGCCTCAGTGACAATTCTGATAGTATAATAGAAATTGGCTTCAGTGATAATTCTGATAGTGCAATAGAAATTGGCCTCAGTGACAATTCTGATAGTATAATAGAAATTGGCCTCAGTGACAATTCTGATAGTATAATAGAAAGTGGCCTCAGTGACAATTCTGATAGTATAATAGAAATTGGCCTCAGTGACAATTCTGATAGTATAATAGAAATTGGCCTCAGCGACAGTTCTGATAGTATAATAGAAATTGAACTCGGTGACATTAAAACACCAATGAATACGTGTCAGGAACAAAGGGCAAGGAAGCGTGCGATGTCTTTCCAACAGATCCGAGCCAAATATCTAACCACGAAAATGGGACGGAAATGTCTGAACTTTCTAACGCCGTAATGTCAGTATATTAATTCCTTAGTATGATTGTGTCCCAAAAATATGAAAGGGCTATTTGTTGAATCTGGAGAATTTGGGCACCGCATTCGAAAATCTGTGTGAATTTTAACATGATAATTGTCTTTCCCTTCGTCAAGCAATTAAAAAGCCGTTTAAAACTTATTTTGTGTAAATGTAAAGGGGTTCACCACACAAAAATTAAAGTAAATATAAACGAAAAATCAAACGTTGTTGTGAGTTCCCGAAGCCATAATTCACACACATGCCCACACAAAAGATACAGAACTAACTTTGTATTTTGTAAATAAGGTTAATGATTATGCACCCTTGCGTTGATTCTTTGCTTAATTAACACACAGGTACCCAAGTGTGTTTATCTAAACATGGAAATTTTATCACAGCCGTTACAGTTATACTCTCATAATTGACAGTGCTTGATAAATTGGGTATTTTTACATGCAGTGCAGATCTCCTTTAAACAAGTTTATAAATTTAGACATTGATTGAAATAAATTTAAAAGTGGACCAATTCAAGGACACCTTCTAGGGTACGCTTAATTTTGGTGACTCAGTAAGAGTTTGTTTTTTTTAAATCTAAAGGTTATTTAGGACTTTTTGTAAACATTAAACGCTAGAACATTACAGAAAAACAAATGAAAAAGCAATGTTTAAAATTTTATACATGTACCAATTTTTTGAGAGTGGAGTTTCTTCAACAGTCTTGGATAAGTTTGCCACATAATCCTTTTTTCTAATAAATGAAATAATAAATTTTATCGCTATTTTGTGCAGTTTTCCTTTGATCTTTTTTTGTGATAATTTTCATATCATGCTTCTCGCTTGAGATGAAAAAAATATCGCTAGAAACTAAGGAGGCCACGTGGCGTTGCTAACGAAATTGACATTGAAATTGACAACGTCGTCATAGGTAAAATAGCGATAAACAGATTATCATTGGTCATCTCAACTCGATTGCTTTTCTCACTTTCGCTGTACCAGCTCAAGCGAGAAAATCAATCTCGTTGAGATGATCAACGATAATCTATAAATAATGCTTTGCACGAAGTTTTCCCTTCGTATATATTCCTTGATAGTCCATCTCTATTATACATTATCTTTGCTGTTTTGGTACTATTTTAGTTAGAAAATTTCGTATTTCACATGGCTACAGAAGGGTTCATAAACCTTAACATGTGTTCATTGAATAAAAATTATTATAAGTGTATCAATGGTTTTTATAACAAAATCCATACTATAAATTAGTGTACAAGTTATAAGTGAATTTTAGTCAGATGTTGTACAAATTATTATTTGTACAAGCATTTTTTGTACAAATTACGATTTAATATCCATTTATAATTTGTACAAAATGATTACTTATACACAACAAATATATATATCTACATTATCATTTATTTGTCTTTAACACGTAAGAGTATAAAGTGTTTTCTTTTCTATTATTCAATTTCAAACGAAACTGTCGTTACAGTTTTTAAAAATTTCAACTGAGTGTATAAATAAATTTTGGAAAAAAAATACTTAAAAAACAATCATTTAAAACTGACAGAAACATACAATGGACACCTACATTGTACGGGTGCGGGAATTCTCGCTCCATTGAAGACCCATTGGTGGCCTTCAGCTGTTGTCTGCTCTATGGTCGGATTATTGTCGCTTTGACATATTCCCCATTTCCTTTCTCAATTTTATTGAATCCAATAAAACTATTTTGACAAAGCTTGGATAAAATCATACAAGGAAAATTAAGCAAAGGAAAATTGTTTTACGGATACAGAATATTAAATTAAACACACATTTTTACTATAAAGTTGTTTTTAGCATTATCAGGATACTCATTGTAGTAAACAAAATCCTGATCTTCCATAAACAAAGCAAAAACAAAGAGATGTGGTATGATAGCCCATGAGGCAACTATCTATCAAAGTCTGAAGAATTAATATGTAAACATAGCTGAGAATAACCGATCGAAAAAAATGTACCTGAACTGTACGATTTTTTTACGACCGGACAAAAAGATAGTGCAGATGTTGTGCTTTCGAATGGTATATGATTCAACCGTAAGTTAGGTGGGTGCATTAAAAATATTTGTTTATGGTTAATGTCACTCGTCTATATCACCAAATTTAAAACACAGAGAAAAAAAATCCAGTCCTCTAAAACTAATATTTTTTCTTATGTGTAGGTGTTGCAGTTTTGATGGAGCATGAGGACTATGATTTTGAATGCTGCGGTTTTGTTAACAGATGGACATTTCGTTCCGATTTAGCTGGTAGTGTTGATGCCATGGTTTGGCGGTTAGACGCGGGCACTTCGTACACATTAGTTGGTTTTGATACTATAAATTCAAGTAGTAAGTTTGTAAATAATGTTATAATTATTGTTGATGCAGTCAGGGTGTGATGTTTTATATCATTAATCTATCAAGACAGGAAATGTTAATAAATATAGGAAGATGTGGTATGAGTGCCAATGAGACAACTCTCCACACGACACAATTTATAAAAGTAAAACATTATAGGCCAAGATACACATTATAGGTCAAGGTTTAAGTCTATATTGATTTTAAAAAAAAGAATAAGTAATCTTACAAAAACTGGCACAAGTATTCTTGATATTTAAAAAAAAAAGATTATAATTATCTGTGTTACAAAACTCAATTCTCTACCGATCAAAGCAAATTTCTAGATAAAATCAAGTTAGTGAAGAAGACTTAAATGTATGCAAAGTTGAAAGTATACACGGGATTTGTTTCAAAGAGACAACAACCCGATCGAAGAACAGAAACATCCAATGGCCACCAAAGGGTCTTCACCGCATCACACAAAATAAAAACAAAATTCCAAAAAAACAATAGAGAGAGGTTCTTAACGACGGGGCAGGCCTATAATTGCACGGGGTTAAACATGTTTTGTTCGATCTCAACACAGCCCTATAATAGAAAAAACAAACACACAGCAATACCTTACAATAAAACTCAGTTTAAAAGAAGTCCAAGTCCGAAACTTGAAAAGGAAACAGAAGAAACCAAGCAAATGACAATGATCAACATAAATTAAAACAGGACTTCTGGCAATTCATACATATACAAGTTCCAGACCTCAATTAAACTGATTGAAATATTATGTAAAAACAAGAACTATCTTTAAAAAAGATATCCGACTTATTTAAATTTGAGTACTAGTATATGTTTTGAAACTATCATTTCAATAACCTTCAGAAGCACAATGACTTAATGATGCAGGACCTCTTTAATTAAATCTCCATCTAAATGTAACTACAAGAAATTATTTACTAATCTGGTTATATTAAGGCAATAATATATAAGAATATTGTGACGACACCTAAAAATTTTATTTGTCAAAAAATCAAGTGCAAAAAACAAGAAGAATTACCAACAAAAGAACGTTACAAATTGTTTTGCGAGTATTCCGATTATATTTAAATAAGTAATTTATTTAAATAACGTTTTCTCTGTTTGTGTTCAGTATTCTCGGTCCTCGTATCTTTCTGTTTACATTCACCAAAACCCTGCGGAACTCTCACATGAGTAGGTGCGTTCTAAAAGTTATGTACGTTCGTACAACAAAGATTACATAACAAAATATATAATTGTCCCGAATAAATGCAAAGAGCTATTGGAGAAACAATTATTTTGAAAATATAAATCTTTGTAAGATCTAGTTTAAATATTTACAGTTTTTCACTTGCTTTCCATCACGATATAATTAACGAGACGTTTTTTCAAACACAACCAAATCACCCACCCTTACAGCATTTTGTCCAATCACAGAAAAGATTTTCGAGCATGCATATCCTGTTGCCATAGTAAAGCGTTAAGTTCAAAGGGCACAAACCAAAACTATACCGACTACGTCGGAAAAACTTTGCATCATAAGAAAATCAAACGCTTATTCAAAACATAATTCTTTTGGATGGTGGAACGTGAAGTCAAGTAATAGGACTTCCGTCTGTTCATTTATCTCTGGTGAGAACAAAGAACAATTCGATAATAAAAAGGAGCAAAGCCGTTTCCCACAGAAATATCGGTTTGAAAAAATGCCCCTATTATTTTATGTAAACACAGATTATAGATATGATGCCAATTAATAAAAACAGAATTTCGGAACTGTTGTTTCATGTAGACTTATATGTGTCAAATAAATGCTATCTTTTTGTAGTTCCCTCAACCGTAGAGTCGGAAGATATTGCAAATGGTAAAAGAATTCGAGTTAACACTGGCGATCTTATCGGGTTGTAAGTTTGTTTTTATATATAATCAAAGTGGCGTTTTTTTAATGTAGGACGTGCGTAGCGTTTGTCTCTTTTATATACGATGTCAATTACCAGGTTATACTGAACTCGAAATGTTCTATCAATAGGTAAATTTTATTTATAATATTCTAATTCTTCACCTCAAACGTATTTAAAGTATTTATAAAATAAAAACAAACACTTGTTTCATAGGAATAGCTCGCCAGTATGTTACTGTTATATTTTATTAAATCAAAATATTGAGTCCCGATGTCATGATATCGCCAACACCGCTGCGTAGTACACGCAGGCGCGGATCCAGAGGTTTGAAACCCCTCTTTTTTTTGGACGATCAATGCATTTGAATGGAGATATATAATTTGACCCCCCTTTTTAAAATGGCTGGATCCGCCCATGTACACGACAGCCTACAAAATAGAAAAACAAAATCAGAAATAATATATAGATATAGGAAGATGTGGTGTGAGTGCCAATGAGACAACTTTCCATCCAAATAACAATTTAAAAAGTAAACCATTATAGGTTAAAGTACGGCCTTCAATACATATAAATCTTAAGAATCAAACAAACAATGTCCTACTGATAGAATAAATATCTATCTATCTATGCATGAAAACATTTAAAATATACAAGCATCTAAATCCGGAGAAAGGGGATCTTTACCTAAACTAAGCTGCCTTACTGCACGGTATACGAGCTTCGAATGACAATATATCTTAAGGTTCATCATAACCTTTTGGCTAAAATGGCCGTATTTACACCCCAAATTTTACTCTGAGTCCAGACTAACCTATACACCTGCAACAGCTTTAAGGGATGGCAGGAACTAGATATATAAATTTTAAATGCATTTTATGTTTCAGAAAATTATTAACTTTTCTAGATTTTGCTATCCATTTTTTTTCGTTCCTGCAGAAGGTGCAAAAATTAACTAAGTAGTGAAAACGATTGAGAAGCTCCCCTCATATAATCAATGTTGTGAGTAGTATTGATTTAAATGGACAATAGATGAACAATAGACACCTGTAAACAATAGGTGATTTAACAGGTTTAAACTGTGTTACTGAGTGGACCGTATCAAATGAAACTCGGGTGTTTGTTTATTTTTCTATCTTCTGCAGACTGGAAAAAAATGCACATCAAAATGCAGGTAAGTTTTTCATTTTCTGAAACGTAGACTTCATATAACTTTTATATATCTAGTTCCTGCCATGCCTTAAAACTTTCCTGAATGTACCAGTTTGTCTGTACTCATAGTAATTTTTGAGGTGTAAACACGGCCATATTTTTCAATTCCTTATGATGAACCTTAAATTATTTAAACAGGACAACTATTCGCACTGTAAAAATCCCGTGCTATTTACATAACAAATATCATACTCAATATATTTACGCAATGCAACAAAAATTGACCTATCCGAAATATCATATATTTAAAACACAAACCTGTTTATCTAAAATAAATATAAACACCAATAGATGACCACTGCGGACACACAATCACGTGTGATTATTTAAATAATAGAAAACACGTGTATGCTAAACTTTAATAAATACATTCATAAATTAAAAACCAATTGTTCAACCAATTGTTCAGAGAACAATTGAAGGTCTTTCCACCAAAAACAATGTATTTTGATATGAAAGTTATAAAATTAAGTTAAGAAATGTCATTTCAATGGTCAAATAAAAGCTTTTTGTGCGCTGATTCCCAAAAAGTATGGTTTCTATACAATATTTTTTCAATAAGGGAGATAATTTGTTACTTTCGGTTTTAAAATGTTACTTCCGATAATATTTGAATATTTTCTTGACACTGATTGCAAAAATATCTATATGCATTTATATTAATACAGTACAAAAAATAGCAACTGCCGGTGTACATAAGGTCACTTCCGGTTGTTTTTTTTCAAGGTTAAATGGTTTGATACCTTTTGCCAAAAACCTTGGCTTTATCATGTATACATATGAGGTAAAAGCAAAGGTCAAAATCTAGAACGTTAAATTAATCTATGACCTTGAGATCAATTTCAAGGTCATAAACCACGGACCTCAAATGACCATGTGTCTTAATTATATTTGGATAATGAGTTACATCACCATACACGTATTTTTAAATACAAGAGAGGAGAAAACTCCCTTTTATGTTCAACGTACACTTACAATAAAAATTTACATGTTACGACATGTCGCAACTAACAATTTAGTAAAAATAACTTGTTGATATTGTTGTGTTTCAGTTATGGGCGTTTATACTCATGGCTACAAACCTTTAACTATCTGTTATAGTCACTGAATAGTCACTGAATCAGTCACTTGACTTCGTAGCACGTCTTGTTGGGGTTATCTCTAGCATCGAAGTGGGGTTTCCGGTCTTGCGCATTGGGAAGTTATTGTTCCTCCTAATCGGAGCACCTTGGTATTGGACTTTACCACACTCCACTCCATTTTCTTTTGGAAAGTTCATTAATCTTGATTCGAATCTTGATCCTAAATTTGTTGCAACAGAGTTGAAATATATATATCCAAATTATAAAATGACTGTCTTAGTAGTGAATGCTTTTGAAAATCCTTCAGTGGTTTAGATACTATTTTGTCAAATACTCCAACTGTAACTCAACATATTTACACTTTATACATCAACTACACGGCAACTATAGTCCAAGTCAACGACTCAATATGAAATTCCGTAGTTGTTGACTTCTGTTCCAGATAAAATCCTTGACTAATGAAAACCAGGAAGACTCCCGGTGAATTTCATTAGAACAAGAAAATTAAGTATAAAAATATACACAAAAACACTCTTATAACAGAGTAAATATAAACATTTTCTTCATGTAACGAAATAAACATATATACAACAAATATAGTCAGTTCCTCCTCTCTACTCCCTCTTTCCATATATTCTTTGTGTGTTTGCAAATGTAGTTTCGAAAACTTGCTCCACTGGGATGTTCAATAGTTTTGAGATTTCCTCCGCTACAAAGTTGACTATATATGGATTTGGGATTTGATTTTCTTTATATTTAATATACGGAGCATCAGATTCCAAAACTAGACGGCTAATTCCATTTTCTTTTATAATTTCACGAATATTTGGATAACGGTTACCAAAGATAAAGGGGGAGATACCAAAAACTAAATTGATGAAATGTCCTGAAGCTGTTAAGTAGATTTCTTGAGATGAAGTGAAGCAATGCCAGTGGATCTTCTGTTCTTTTGGGCAACAGTTTACAAGAGAGGTCAGTAAAGTGAGATGAAGGGCATCATTTCCACGGCAATGTATGACAACTGGTAGACTATTTTTTACAGCGAGTTGTAGCTGCTTCTCAAGGTACTCAATCTGTTTAGATAGATTAATGTTTCTGTCTGAAGTGTCAAGTCCACACTCTCCAATAGCTACAGTCCTGGAGGACTTGACAAGGTACTCTAGATCTGCCAGATGTCTCTGTAGATTTGACGATGATGAAGAATTGACAGTGCGTGGGTGGATACCGAAACTGAAATGGACGGATGGTGTTTTACGCAATTCTGTTCTTTGTGATGAATTTGGCCAGGATGAGGGAAAACAGAAATTAGCCACCATAAACATCATGCATGTTTTGTAATACTCCCGAGTTCCAAAATCGGACAGCTCATGGAAACCAGAACAACCGGTACGAACCAAGAGCGTGTCCAAATGGAAATGGGAGTCAGCAATTGAAATTGGTCCGGAAAGTTGGATTGCCAAAGGTCCTAATGGAATTCCTGCTGCAGATTTATATTCTTCAAAAGTTTTAAGCCAATGTTGCTGGTCGGACTGTAATTTAGAGAGGACAATAACCAAAAATTTCCAGTGAATTAGAGAATGAAGGCTGTATACTGCTTTAGATTTTAATTTCTTTCCTTGTAGAGCCGGATAATTATTCAGTTGGTTAAAAAGTCTGACTAGAGACAGTTCCTGTTCTGTAAAATTTCTATTTGTTCTCACCTCTGCCATAATTTCACTTACATATCTCATTAATCCTTCAGGGTAGTCCACATTATTCATCACTGCCAATTCTCTAAATAACCCGTTCATAAGATGAACCCAACTTTCTCCGTACTCATCTTCATCCCACTGAAAACGTTCTTCAGCTGTATGGTGTTCCCTGCCATGGTACTCTAGTCTTCTTTCCTGCTTACTGCAGCTCCAGCATGCTGTCTGCGGACTACAATACCACGGAAGGTGTTTATCCAATGCATGTCTGGCTGGGTGTCTGGCCTTTAGGGGGCATAGTATACACTGCGGAGCCTTTGGATCTTCCAATTCATCCAGCACTTCCATCTCATTCCCCATGATCACCACTGTCCTATTCCCTTCCAACTCAATCTCATCCCGTACATCATATTCCAGCTCGCGTTCAATGGACGCCATCCTACTTATAGAGCTGCAAATAAACAATTACCACATAAAATAATATTTTTTAAACAGTTACAACCAACGCAACATATTTACACACAACATATTCAATTAATCGTCAAACGTCGTATCATAATCATCCAAATATCTAGGACGATTCCTCGTACGACCGACATACTCGCTTTCCTCTGAATCCTCTACTGTATAGAGAAAGGTTTCATCTAAATCACTTTCACTAAATGAGTCGTTTAAATCTGATACAACCCTATAATGATGTTCACACTCCTTTTCACCAGCACTGCCGGTTAAACAAAAGGGGCAAGAACTAATAGTTTCAGCATCAACAACAGGGCCATGAATACGTCCTGGGGTATTCATAACCTGGTTATTCACATCAGCATTTTGGACAGGAATTCCATTAGTGGTCTGACCATAATTTCCAGAACTACCGGAGCATATCATGGTCAGATCATTGTCTAGAATTTTGTCTGGGAATAACGCCGAGAGATCTTGGCCAATATCAGGATCTTGTATCATAATATCTAAATCCTCATTCTCCTTATGAACACCTAGTGAAAGCCTATTCTTAGCATATTTAAGCCATTTTGGTAAAACTCTATCCTCACAGGGTTTCAATTTATCATGGTGCACAACGAGAATTTTCTTGCGCTTTTGGATTCTGTACAAAACAGGGGATATGACTTTAATGACTAAATATGGCCCTTGCCAAGGTGATCTTAGCTTTTTACTCTCCCCTACTTTAGTGGCAGAATCTATTCTATAAACAGCATCCCCGACATCATAGGTTCTCTGAAAGAGCTTTGTGTCGTAATCTCTTTTCTGTCTGAATTGTGCAGACTGAATATTCTCCCTGACAATTGAGTGTACCTCTTCCATAACTTGCTTGAGATCTTTAATATATTCCGATGGTTGCTTACTGTTCCCACTAGTGTGTGAGGTGCCCATTAGCAAATCCACAGGATGCTGAACTTCTCTTCCAAACATATGCATGTTAGGGGAATACCCTGTATTTCTGTTCTCAGTTGATCTAATGGCTCCTGCTAACAACTGTAAATTTTGGTCCCAGTCTCTTTGCTTCCCTTTTAAAAAACAACGAATACATTGAATGATGGTTCTGTTGTATCTTTCAACCTGACCGTTGCAGCAAGGACGATATGAGGTAGTTCTTGTTTTTGGAGTTTCCAGAAGGCTACAGAGTTCACGAAAAAGATTTCCATCTAGATTTTTACCCTGATCTGAGTGTATCATGGACGGACATCCAAATCTTGATATAAAATTATCAGTTAATGTTGTAGCCACAGTTTGAGCATTCTGGTTAGGCAAAGCATAAAATTCAACCCATTTTGTGAACTGGTCTATTACCACAAGTATACATTTGTTACCTTTTGCACTTTCTCTAAGCGGACCTAAAATGTCTATATGGATTCGTTCCATCGGGGAAACAGCATGGAATTGTCCAAGAGCTCCTTTTGCTTTTCTACTCGGCTTCTTATTGATGTTACATACTTCGCAAGTTCTAACATGAATCAATGCATCATGCCTCATTCCATGCCACATGAATCTTGACTTAAGCTTGTTGTAAGTTTTCTGTTGTCCAAAGTGTCCAGCTAATTTTGTATCGTGACAATTTACCAAGACCTCTTGTTTCATTGATTTAGGAACCATGACCAGTACTTTTGGCGGTACAATATCTAACCACTCATAGACTAGAACTCCATCGTTAAATTTTAGCTGTGAATTACAGCTCCACCAATGTTTTGCAGCTGGACTGCATAGCTGTAATTCAAACTCACTGGGAACTTGATCATTCTTTAACCACTGTATAATCTGGCATAAGTCTGAATCTTTCTCCTGTTCTGTAATAATGTTCCTGGTTGATCTGTCTTCCATCCAGTTGCAATGGTCTGTTTTGGCATTGTTGACATCAGTTTCTGCTACTATCCTCACAGCAAGTGGAATGACGTCATCAATATCAGCTTCAAATTGTCCCCAAGTTCTCTGTGCTCTACAACAATAATCACAGCCCCCGCAAGGCAACCCTTCCAACTTTGCACCAGCAAAATAATTATCACAAGCTTCAAGATTATCAGGAATTCTCGAGAGACCGTCTGCATTAGCATGTTTCTTACCAGGCCGGTGCTGTATTATCATATCATACTGTGAGAGTTCCTCCAGCCATCTAGCTAACTGTCCTTCTATCGCCTTGAACTTTAAGAGCCATGTTAGACTGCTATGGTCAGTTCTAACTATAAATTGACGACCTAGTAAATAGTTTATAAACTGACGTGTAAATGTAATTATGGCCAGTTACTCTTTCCGTGTGGTGCAATAGCGTCTCTGAGCAGGGGTTAGAATCTTGCTTGCGTAACAAACGACACATTCCTTTCCATTATGTATCTGTATGAGTTCAGCACCAACCGATGTATCAGAAGCATCAGTATCTAGTATAAACTGTGTATCTGGATCGGGATATGCCAATATTGCAGAAGTTACAAGAGCCTGATGTATCTTTTCAAACGCTTCCTGGTGTCTCTCTCCCCAGTGGAAAGTTATTTTCTTTTGATTGAGCTCATGTAGTGGACCAGACAGTTTGCTATAGTTTTTAATATGATCTCTATGGTAGTTAGCAAAACCCAAAAAAGACTCAACATCTTTCTTCTTTTTTGGTATAGGCCAATTCAGAATGGTATTTCTACTCTCTGGATTAACAGATATACCGTCTCTGTTAACAAGTTTTCCTAAAAACAGTACTTCCGTCTGAAAGAATGAACATTTGCTTGGTTTAAGCTTCAAGTTATTATCTTTAAAACGTTGCAAAACTTTATAGAGGTTTTCAAGATGGTTACTAAAATCTTTACCCAGCACGATGACGTTATCTAGATATGCGAGACATTCTTTCCAAGTTAAACCAGTCAAAATCAGCTGTATCATCCTCTGGAAAAATGCCGAACTATTACAGAGACCAAAACTTAATCTGATATACTCAAAAAGACCATACTTGGTGAGGAAGGCTGTTTTATGTCTATCAGACTCATGAATTTCGGCTTGATAATAACCTGACGCCATGTCCAGGCAGGACATAAACTGTGTCCCTTTAAGGGTGTCCAAACAAGAGTCAATACGAGGAACAGAAAATGCGTCTTTTCTGGTTAAAGCATTTAATTTCCTATAATCAATGCAGTACCGCAGGGCTCCACATTTCTTACGAATAAGGACTGGGGCAGCTGCCCACTCAGAAGAAGATGGCTGGATAATCTTTTTATTCAATAAATCCTGCAAGTGGGTTTCCTCTTCTTTTTCGAATCCTAGAGGAGTACGCCGCAAACGTTCTTTCACAGGAGCTGAATTCCCCGTATCAATGCGATGTTTTATTTTGGTAAAGTGCCCAATATCAAGTTAATTTTTGGCAAACATATCTTGAAATTTCACTAACAGATAAGCCAATTTTCTGGATTGATCGAGCGATAGATTTTTCTTTGATTTAATAAACATATCCTGCAAATGTTCTGGAATACAGCTTAATATATCTTTTCCTGAATCAAGTTGTTCCAGTTTTCTAACACTAAGTGTTGGACCATCTTCAGCTTCTTCAATGACTTCTGCTACCTCCATCGCTGTTCCAATATTACAATTCTTTTTTAAAGTTATATATTTATCAGTGACATTTCTCAAAGATACTGGTACTTGGTGTTCAGCTGTACTCAATATATTTGGCATAAGCAACCCCTTCAAGTTTGTTGTAGGTTGAACAATAATCTCGTTTTCACAATCTCCACTCAATTTAGCATGCAAATGAACTTCTGATTGTGGTGGAACTATAACACCTTTCCCTAACTTCACCCTACAGATTTTTATCTTGTCGCTTTTTGCATTGAGCACTGCAGCTGTCAGTTTTTCGCCATCAACTGTTATGGTCAAACAACTAAATTTATAACAGCTTTTATGTGTCGTAAAACATCTAGTCCTAAAATGACTGGATCTGTTATATCAGCAACTATGACCCTCCATCTTGTTTCAGTTTTGCCTACCTTGATAGCTACTCTATCTGCATATCTTGCAGTGATACTATTGTCTTTTCCTGCTCCTTTCAATATAACTGGCTCTTTAACTTCAATTGCAGGATTCAAGGACTTACCTGTGCTGCAGTGTCAACAATTGCCTCAGCCTGTTTACCATTTATAGTTATTTTCAGTACTAAATTAATGGGTTTATATTTGGTATCATCTCCATACATAGAAACTTCTTTCACCTTAAATTGACTAGTGACTGTTGGAACTTCCTCATTCTTGAAATGGCTCATCTCACAAGTACCAGAACAACCGGTAATTGTTGTGGAACGAGTCACATCCAAGTTTGAGTTAAATGATCCTGGCTTATTGATGTTTGAAACAAGATCATGAGTACCAGCATTGCTGGTTACACTCACAATTTGTTTAATTTCAGTTGTTGGTGGGCGACCTGTATGTGGATAATGGACTAAAGACCGGTCTAAGCCTTCAGTCCTTGAGAGTTTAAATGTTGGTCTCTTTCAGTTGGCTTTGGCGATGGTGACCTTGGAATCCTAGCCACAGCTGTGGTATTAGGGCAATTCCTTGCATAATGCCATAATGCCCTTTTTCATGACAACGGAAACACTCGTCATTAGACCTATCTGGGCTTCTTCCTGGTGATATGGACCTGCGATTTGGACTACCAATCGATTGTCTGGAAACAGCCATCATAATATTTGAAACGTCATCTTTAATGTTACCAATGTCCTGTTCAGTTCTTTTAAGACGTGACTCAACTGAAGACTGCCAATCAGAAGATGGAGTCTGTCTCCTGTCATATGATGTTGAATTTCTCCTGTCATACCTATTTAATGCTCGAACAGCAAGTTCTGAAGACTCTGTTTCGGAATCATTATCAGAGTCAAAGTGAACTCTTTTGACAACCTCTGGTCTCTTTCCGAGCACAATTCTTTGATTGTGTATGGAACTCTTTACACACTGTAGAGCATTATCTAATGTAGTTTGATTCTTCTCCATAGCGAAGAGAGTAGCTTTCTTATCGCTACAGCCCTTTAAAAATGCATCTACACTTATCGTTTCGACCACATTTTCAGATGTAGTTGGTCCATATCCGTCACTAGCCATCTCCTGGACTCTTTCTGCGAACTCCTCTACTGTTTCATCAATATTTTGTCTTACTTCCTGTAATTGCCTTCTAATGGTATAGGGTAGGTCCTTATTTCCGAAACGTTGATTCAGCTTTTCTGAAAGTAGTACGAAATCATTTTGGACTGACAGCGGACGAGTACTATAGAACTTCAGTGCTTTCTCCCGCAAACATTCTATAAGTCTGTCTAATCTTTGTTTACTATCCCACTTGTACCGATTTGAAAAATGAATAAATTGCATGTAATAAGGTTTCCATTCAGTCTTACCATCATAGCACGGGAGCCTTTGTGGCGCTGGTCCACTACTGTTAGGATGTTTGTTCTGCTCAGATATTTGAACAGATTTTGACATGTCAGCTGTTACCTTTGAAATTTCTGCATCTTGAACATTACTTTTAGGATTCTTTTCGTGCTGCTCTATTGTTTCTGTTACTCTTTTGGACATTTGTAGATGTTTTATTTCCTCTTCAAGACGGACACATTTATTTCTCGCAACTTTTTCACGCTCTATGGTCCGTGCCTGTGTTTCCCGTTCTTCATTTAATTTAATTACCAATTGGTTGGTTTTGTCCATAAATATGGTTTTCTCAATTTCAAACTTTTTCTCTAAGGACTCCATCAGATCTTTCATTTCCTTTCTTTCTACTTGTAATACATCCATATGTTCATTTTGCTCTTCCAGTTTATCCAGTTTGTCTTTCTCAACCTTGATCAATAATTTTTCCTTCTCCTGTTGACTAAACTCTTGTTGGGCTAATGACTCCATTGCGTACTTCTGTTTTGTTTCGTCTATCAATTTAGCATACTCATTCTTTTCTTCTATTTCCCCTTCCAATGCATCTTGCAATTCTTTTATTTTCTGTTTTAATTCATGTTGAACGGTTGTCTTGTCTTGAGTTGCAATTAACAACTTTGTGTCAAAATTCTTTTGAATTTTCTTTATCTCCTGTTCAGCATCTTCTTTTTGATTGACAAGTCTTGTTTTTTGTTTTCAACTTCTCAATTAGTTTGATCTGTTCGGCACTTTCATCAACTTCTTCTTTTTTTTCAAAAATAATTCGACCTGCTGCTACAAGAGGATCCCACAGGGTATTCGGAAGACCTTGGATGAACTTCAAATCCTCGAGCGTTAATTTTCCCTTAGCTGTCCTTGCATCGATAATCAGTTTAGCTCTTGCTTCCCCAATATCCTTAATTGTCATCAGTTCCTCTTTACTTGCCGTGTTTATATTCACTTCTTTTGACATGATTGCTCTATCTGTATGATGTCAATATACGGCTTAGTTTACACGCGATATGTGGAAGCAAATTATCTAAGATGTGTATCGATAATCGAGAACAACAAATGTAATATTGACCAGATCTCCCGGTATAAAATATTACACCTGTGCAGTTATAATGAGGGACAAATGTAAATATCAACCAGATCTCCCGGTATAAAGTATTACACTTGAAAAGCAATAATATAGGACAAATGTAAATATTAACCAGATCTACAGGTATAAAATATAACACCTGTACAGCAATAATATAGAACAAATGTAAATATCAACCAGATCTCCCGGTATAACATATTACACTTGTGCCTGCACAATATTCAAAAAATGGCTCTGTAAGCGGTTGTTATTTTTATTTGAATTTATTTGTATTTTTTTTTTTATTATTTTTGTACTGTGTAATGCACTTGTAATTTCCAATCCAGATCAACCGGAAATGAAAAAGTACCAATGCAGTTAACAAACATGTATTTTTGTATACACAAGTATAATTCAATCCAGACCAACCGGAAAATTGATTTATACTGATGTACTGTCAGTTAAACTTAGTGTATGCTATAAAAAACAAATATTGACTTGTAAAAATTCAAGTGTGACTGCGCAAAATTGAAATGAACACTTTATTTCAATATTATTACTTTTTACAAGTTACAATTTCTGCTCCCTGTAATTACAAAACACATAAGTAATAAACAATAATTATATGTTCATTCAGGGGAATAAATGTAGGTGTGTATGCAATGGTTTATTACAGACCCACGTGCGAAATCACGAAAATATATTTTCAGAATCCCGCCAAATATGAATTTGACCGCGTCAAAATAGACACACAAAAACTAAATTTATAGCCACGACAGCGTTCACATCTGATACCAATGTTGTGTTTCAGTTATGGGCGTTTATACTCATGGCTACAAACCTTTAACTATCTGTTATAGTCACTGAATAGTCACTGAATCAGTCACTTGACTTCGTAGCACGTCTTGTTGGGGTTATCTCTAGCATCGAAGTGGGGTTTCCGGTCTTGCGCATTGGGAAGTTATTGTTCCTCCTAATCGGAGCACCTTGGTATTGGACTTTACCACAATATCTGATACGGTTTTGGGGAATAACTTAAAATAAGCCAAATTCAAAGTAAAACATTACTTAATCTATCACAATATTTATTTTCATAACCCTGCAACAACTTCTTTGGAATGTCCACTTAATGTTTTATTATCATCTATGACGATGTGTTATACATATCTAAAATAGAAAATAATAAAATGCATTATACAAAAATTAGAATATGACCTTGACCTTTGACCTTGACCTATTTTTCATTTTATTGGACCAAGGACCTCAAATATACGACTATTCTTTGATTTTTAGATTGTAATATTTTTGCCTGTTGGTATACATTATTGACTATCAAATATTCCCTTTTTATACTTCCTGACTAAAAATTAGAATAGCGATTCGACGCATACAATTCATAAAATGTGTTATTTACAATAACAGTTCTACTTCAAATACATATACAACTGGTGCTGTTAGTTTTCTCATTTTTCTCATTTTACATTTGTCATAGATGACTATGCGGTATAGGCTTTGGTCATTGTTGAAAGCTGTACGGTGGTATTTAATTGTTAATTTCTGTGTCGTTTTGGTCTCTTGTGGAGTGTTTTCTGACTAGCAATCATATCGCATCTTTTTTTTGTATCTTCATATGCAGCAGGATTGAAATTATGAACGTCAGACACATTTTGTTCACAAGCATTTCATCTACAAAAGACTTTTGTATTGTATCATTGGCGCTCGAAAAAAACCGTTGCAAATAAAATCAAATTAAAAGAATTGCTGATTGCTCATAGTATAATTTCCTTCAAACAGCCTTTAACACTTGACCTGACTTAAAATTAACGCGCCAACTATCATGTTTTTTCTCTGTTTTTTTTTTCTTTATAGAAACATAACATAAAATGAGGTTGATATCTAACCGTTACTATCGTAATTCAGTTATACGTTACAAATATTTGTTTTCAAGTAAAAAAAATGAATTCTTAAAGAATCATTTCAGGTACTACAATTTATTTTTATTTAACTGTGTATGTTATTTGCTTTGCCGGTTTTTTTTACCAAGATTATGGTTGTCTTTTGGGTATGGTTTTACAACTTACCCCTTTTTCCTTAATTTTGTATTTACATTGTATCATAGATCAAATTTATTCGTTCAGTGCATGTTCACTTGTTTTTTGTTATTATGTCTTTTGTTTGATTGTTTGAGAAAAGCAATTTTGATATTTTATATGTTGTAAATATGCACTATTGTTTCAGGTTTGGTAAAGGTTGGCGCCTATTAACACATTTAATCCGGCTACATTTGTTTGCACCTGCCCTAAATAAGGAACCAAATGCATGATCAGTGGTTGTCGTTTGTTGATGTGGTTTATTAATGTTTCTCTTATTCTTAATAGATTATACCGTTGGTTTTCACTGTTTAAATGGTTTTACACTAGTCATTTTGGGGGCCCTTTCTAGCTTGCTTGTTTGGTGTTAGAAAAAGCTCCGTGCTAAATGATTTACTTTGACCTTTAATGGTTTACTTTTAAATACGTTGTGACTTGTATGGAGAATTGTCTCATTTGCACTCACACCACATCTTCTCATATCTATAAGCTAATAAACAGGAATATAAATGTATCAAATGGTAACGCAATTCAATTGTTTTGAATAAAGGCTTGATCAACAACTTTTTAATTGTTCTGACAATTTTGAATCAATTTGAAGGACGAACATCCGGTATCACATGCTTCCGATTACGTTAAAGTCTTACTTTTATTGTTTATATGAGTTCATAATACTTCTAAAGTATACGATGTTTCGGTGTCTTAGTGTATGTGTGTTTCTGTGCCTAAGTGTATGTGTGTTTCTGTGTCTTAGTGTATGTGTGTTTCTGTGCCTAAGTGTATGTGTGTTTCTGTGTTTAAGTGTATGTGTGTTTCTGTGTATGTGTGTTTCTGTGTCTAAATGTATGTGTGTTTCTGTGTCTAAGTGTATGTGTGTTATTGACAAAAAAATATTTCTATCATTTAGACATACGACCAGCAGTTCGTTCATTATACCATGTTATCTTGAGAACCAAGGAAATGGGAATGCTGGCAGAAAAAAGAGAACATTTACATCTGTTTTATCATCTATGTCATCCCCAAGTCCATACGACTGGAATAACGCAGATTCCGACAATGCAGTTTGTGCCATTCAAGCGACAACTACACCAAGTAAGTGCAACCACAATCTTATCCATATTATTTGTTTCATTGATAATGATACATTTTATTTAGTTTTTGTAAAAATCTTGAAATGATTCACTGGAATACGAAACCACTTTTTAACGACACTTTTATTCACCAAATATGCTTGTTATATTGTTACTTCAAGAAACCAAGGTTTTCTGCAAGTTTCCTGTTATATTCCACTGATTACCCAGGTTAATATTCAGCTGCTGGTATATATGTTTTACACATTTCTTGAAATACAATTGTACAACATTTTTATGCAATATTTTTTAATCTATACAACCGTCTATACCTCTTTTTAGTGACTTCAGTAATGGATTAAATTTCATTGTTCTGCTTTCATTATATTTTTGTGTATTCTTGAACAAAAATTTGATAAACATTTACCTTAATTTGTCAGTTTCTGATTAGACACATAAATTGATTTTTATATAGAAAAACTACAATTGTAAGGAAATACTTCAGACCAAAATAATTTTTAACAGAAAGATTTATCCGAAGACTAATTGCTTAAAAAAGATACTCTAAGTTTAAAATTGATTTAATCATTAACTCATAAATACTTTTTCATTTTTTTTTAAAATCGACAAGAAAAAAAAAGTGGTTATAATCTTCTTCTTCGTTCCATACATTGCATAGAGACTCATTCTTCTGTTTCCATTTAAACAATTATAAGTGTTTAGTTGGTAACTATATGAATTGTGAAAATTTCAATCTACATGTTTTTAATGTAGACGAAACGCGCGTCTGGTGTACTAAATTATAACCCTGGTCCCTTTGATAACTATTTAACTTATTTTCTTCTAAATAATGAAACATGACAACATATAGTTGGTTAATAGTGATGTTCTCAATAATTTGAAATACGCATCCATTTGCTAACATCAATTGATGGTTCAGTTTTATCTTTGCAAATTGACTTAGGCCGTGTTCACATTGACCTAAACTCGGTGTTGTGTAAGTGTAACTCACACATAAACTAAACATAATTACGTTCCCATTGATAAAACTCAATGTTTACATGTAGTGTAAATCATGTTTTGTCTACATGCAGTCGATAGTCGATGTAGGCCTTGTGTATGTTAAGTGTACACAAAACTAGGCATTCAGAACTTTAATTTTCTCATGTATATTTAAAAACGAAACATTTTTCATATAACATTGATACTTATGACACTTATAAATAAAGTTCTTTGCAGAACTATTTGTCTAAATTTTATATATTTATTTGTTATAAAAACACTTTACACAGCCTTATTAACCCCGAATCAAGACTCATCCATTATAATTGCCGAACACATGATTCATTTGAAAAGTTCTTCCCGAATCGATTGGACGTACACACTGACAGAAATATTTGCCACTGGTCTTTACTCAAACAACGATTCACTCATACATGCATTACTGGAAAAAGGGTGAAGTTAATTGTTTGTTTGTGTAGTATCTCAGATCCGTTAAAATACAATTAGAAATAATAAAAAAAAACATTACCCCCTCCCGTTTGCCAAATACTCCTTGGAGAAAAAATACCATTTGAAACAAACAGAAAAGATATAAATGTAGTGATCCTTAACATCGCAATTCTTTTTCTTCTGCTGTAAGCACGCTGATGGCGAGCCTGCGTTTACATGCGCAACCGATACATCTTTAAACTACTGCAAATCATCCAAAATGACTTTCTTAAAGGAGCAACCACTTTACTCCACAACAAAAAAAAGGGGGAGGGGGAGGGGGATTCTTAGTCAGAATTTTTCTGGCGCGAAAGTTTAAAATTAGTTGGATTTTTTCGATGGTACCAATTCAATATTTAATACTATAATGTATGGGAAAACTTTGGATTCAGAATATTTGTTCATTCTAATCATCTGAATGACCCGATTGATTTTTAATCAAATTCTTGAAAAATCCATCCCCCTTTTTTTTTAAGTCAAATGGTCGTTCCCTATCTGCTAGAAAAGATGTTCGAAAATTTAAATTCGGTTCTACGTAATGAACATTTAGGAGATAACTGTATTGTATCTTAAGCTCCGACGGCATCAATTGGGGATTTGATGGTCGCAAATTAAGTTTACTGGCGACGCGTTAGCGGAGACAGTAAACGGGTATTTGCGACCATCAAATCCCCAATTGATGCCGTCGGAGCTTAAAATACAATATTGTTATCTCCATTCTAATGAAACTGACAGAAAACAACGTTAAAACATGTATTTAAAATCTGTCATATGCCGTCTGCGCTTGCGCGTAGGTCCCATAGCATCAATTGTCAATTGATGCCATGTAAGAAAGTGACGTTATCCAATCAAAATGAATGTTACAAACGTTGTTGCATTAGAATTAAATGACATATAGTTTATAAGGCCGTGTTCACACCAAACGCCGTGTAGAGTAAACATGTTTACAATTAGTTTAGTGTAGTGTACACTGGTTTCACATTACATTTGTTCACATCTATACACCTTGTTTAGCTACCTGTACATAAGATTTGTTCCCACTTGTAAACTATATGTCATTTAAATGTTCATTACGTAGAACTGAATTCAAAATTTTTGTAAAATTTTTTCTAGCGGTAAGGGAACAACCATTTGACTTCAAAAGGAAGGGGGGATGGGAATGGAAATATTCCGATCCCCAATTTGATAAAAAAAAATGATCATACAGATGATAAAAAAAAATATTCTGAATCAAGAGTTTCCCCTTACATTATAGTGTTAAATATTGAAAAAAAAAGTAGTTGATCACCAGCATCGAAAAAAAAAGGAATAAAAACGTCCGCGCGAAAAAAAATTTGACTCAGATAAAAAAAAAAATAACCCTCCCCCTTTTGTTAAGTTAAATGGTTGCTACTTTATTAAAGCAATTTTTATAATTTGCAGTAGTTTGAATATACTAGAGATGTCTCGATAACGCATTAGAAAACGTTAGCTGCAACAGCGTGCTTACAGCCGGGAAAAAAGGATTGAGATATTAGGGATCACTACAATTTTTATCTTTTCTGTTCGTTTCAAATGGTATTTCTTCTCCAAGGAGTATTTGGTAAAGGAATAAGGTAACGTTTTTTTTTAATTTATTTAACGTGTTATTTAACGGAACTGAGATACTGGACAAACATATCATTTACCTCACACTTTTTCTAGTCATGCATTTATGCGTGAATCGTTTTTTGAGGAAAGACCAGTGGCGAATATTTCTGTGTACGTCAAGTCCATTCGGGAAGACCTTTTCAAATAAATTAGGCAGCAACTATTTACTTCATTTTTGTGGAGGGGGAGGGGGGCGTGAGCTAGTGATTTTTTTCAGGACAAATTTTGGTGACAAGTCGAAATCAATTTTAGCATTATATATATATAGTGCAGCTGAGGGGGAAACAAACAATATTTTTTCAGGGCAAAAAACTGGAAACACTTTTTGTTTCCAAAACAAAATCCATAGCTCACCACCCCACCCCCTTACCATTATGTTTTATACTCGACTATAATAGCCCCCCCCCCCCCCCGAAAATCAATTGGTTGCTGTCTTATGGGTTCGGCAATGATGCTGCTTTGAGTCTTAATTAGTGGTCAATAAAGTACGTTAATTTTGTTTTGACAAAAAAAAAAATTGTAAAATTTAGACAACTAATAATTATCAAAAATATCACTTTTACTCAAAAATAGTTTCCTCCTTAAATATATACACGATAAAACTAATGCCCTAAATGCCTAGTTTTGTGTACACTTAACCTACACAAGGCCTACATTGACTATCGACTGTGTGTAGGTAAGGCCGTGTTCACATTGACCTAAATTCGGTGTTGTGTTAGTGTAACTCACACGTAAACTAAACACAATTGCGTTCCCATTGATAAAACTCAATGTGTACATGTAATTTAAATCATGTTTTATCCACACACAGTCGATAGTCAATGTAGGCCTTGTGTAGGTTAAGTGTACACAAAACTAGGCATTTAGGACATTAGTTTGACCGTGTATATGTTTAAGGAGGAAAATGTTTTTGAGTAAAATTGATATTTTTGATAATTATTAGTATAGTTCTTGAATACAGAAATTGTTGTCTAAATTTTACAGTATTTTTTTTGTTAAAAAAATTTCACGTAGTTTATTAACCCCTGATCATGACTCAAAGCAGCATCATTGCCGAACCCATAAGACAGCAACCAATTGATTTTCGGGGGGGGGGGCTACTATAGTTGAGTATAACACATAAAGGCATAGGGGTGGGGTGGTGAGCTATGGATTTTGTTTTGAACACAAAAAATGTTTCCGGTTTTTGGCTCTGAAATTTTTTTATTTATTTGTTTGTTTCAACCTCAGCTGCCACTATATATAATGCTAAAATTGCTTTCGAGTTGTCACCAAAATTTCTCCCGAAATAAATCAATAGCCCACAACCCTCTACCCCCCCCTACTCCCCCTCCTCCTCCTCCCAAAAATGAGGTATATAGTTGCTGCCTAATTCATTTGAAAAGGTCTTCCTGAATCGACTTGACGTACACAGAAATATTCGCCAATGGTCTTTACTCAAACAACGATTCACGCATAAATGCATGACTAAAAAAAGTGTGGGGTAAATATATGTTTGTCTAGTATCTCAGATCCGTTAAATAACACTTAAAATAAATAAAAGAAAACGTTACCCTATTCTTTTACCAATACTCCTTTGAGAAGAAATACCATTTGAAACAAACAGAAAACATAAAAATGTAGTGATCCCTAATATCGCAATCCTTTTTTTGGCTGTAAGCACACTGCTGCAGCTAACATTTTCTAATGCGTAATCGAGACATCTCTAGTATATTCAAACTACTGCAAATTATAAAAATGGCTTTCATAAAGTAGCAACCACTTAACTTAAAAAAGGGGGAGGGCTATTTTGTTTTTTTATCTGAGTCAGATTTTTTTTTCGCGCGTACGTTTTTTTTTAAATATTTAACACTGTAATGTATTGGGAAACTCTTGATTCAGAATAAATTTTTTATCATCTGTTTGACCATTTTTTGTTATCAAATTGGGGATCGGAATATTCCCATCCCCATCCCCACCCCCTTTTGCAGTCAAATGTTTGTTCCCTTACCGTTAGAAAAATTGTCAAAAAATTTCGATTCAGTTCTACGTAATGAACATTTAAATGACATATAGTTTACAAGTGGGAACAAATCTTATGTACAGGTAGCTAAACAAGGTGTATATATGTGAACAAATGTAATGTGAAACCAGTGTACACTACACTAAACTAATTGTAAACATGTTTACTCTACACGGTGTTTGGTGTGAACACGGCCTAAAACATGATTTAAACTACATGTAAACATTGAGTTTTATCAATGGGAACGCAATTGTGTTTAGTTTACGTGTCAGTTACACTAACACAACACCGAATTTAGGTCAATGTGAACACGGCCTAAGTGTGAACAAATCGTGTGTACAGGTAGCTAAACAAGGTGTATAGATGTGAACAAATTTAATGTGAAACTAGCTTACATCACATTAAACCAAATGTAAACAAGTTTACTGTACACGGCGTTTGGTGTGAACGCGGCCTTATATAATATGCTTGTTGATAAAGCTTGAAGCCTCAATGTAATTACCTTTCCAGATCAGTTGCTGTCCAGAAATATTTACAATACTTTTAATAGAACTTTCAGACTTTACATTTTTTTTAAACTTTGTTACTGCTTGACCTCGAATAGTTTTAATCATTAAATATTACACATTGATTTATAAATGACTGTCTTACAAAAAATCAGTATATTTTTTTGTAAAATTGTCTTTGTTTATTGACTCTTTAACAAGTATAATATCACATAGTTGTTATGTTTGTAAGCGTTTCATTATTGAAATAAGTTTCTCATTTTCGAATATTTTGGCATCAAACGTTACTAAACTTACATTTATTGTCGTAAGGTGGTTATTTATTTTGAACATTTCTAAGACGTAAAAGTTTATTATTGTACCTATTTCACTGCAGGTCAAGATCCATCCTTGACTGGGTTAACCGACGTAATAAAACATAATGACGAGGTGTTTGCAGGCGATCTATTATTCACATTTACAGCTGCTGATGATGACCTGGAAGACGCAAATAGCTTGGTTATAACATTTAGCAGTGCTACAATTTATTTTGGACTCCAAAATACCAGTAAGACTTGCGTAATATATTGGACTATACATAGAGACGTGTTTTTTTTGTCTTACTTGAACTAATACTTCGAAAAAAATATTTTTAAAAGGAGAAAATAATCATATTCACCTACGGAAAGATAATTTCAAAGTTAAGAATAGAAAAAAATGATTATTGCAGACTAAGATTTTTCTTAACATTCAAACATTCAAACATCTTAATGATCTTATGTATTCAAATTGAAATAAATCGCTAATATTCTTATTTAACTGAGAACTAGGTGTCAAAAGTGTTTATTCGTTCACTTATATTTTTTTTTACTTCTTTGTTAATACATTTTTGGTACTTCTTTGCAATGAAGACATTTTGAAAGACGGCAATTTCACATATGCTAGAGCACTTTGAAAGTATACATTTGCATGGCTTTTATACATTAATTCTGTATATGAGAGATACGATGTGTGTGTGTATTTCTTAACTCACTATAGACGTGTTTTTGCTGTCTTAGATATATATAGGTAACAGAATAATAGACCACTATCGAGTTCATCCGTCACCGGCAAAAACTCATCAATTATGCACGTCTTTATGACGTCATTTACCAGATAGAGGGGCTCGCCTGTATCCCTGCACTATTTACGTTCATCAAGCGTCTTAGTGATCGTCTTTGTGCAGGATAAACTAGAAATAATAGTTGCTCTGTAGGTACTTACTGACAATTCCCTAATGACAGCAGTGTTGATTGTCAATTTTGAGAATTCAATTTGCCGAATAATTCGTACAATATAGAATTATAGTTTTCCAACCACTCGCTCAACATTGGAAGGAAGTGACGACGCCCCTAAACGCACAAATGACGGTAATAAAGGCGCGTATAATTGACGAGTTTTTTCCGGTGACGGATGAACTCGAAAGTGGTCTATTGTCTGATTTGTAAGTTTCGTTTTTTTTTTATTCCTAGATGGGACATTTTCACTGACTTTTTTTTTGCATGAGGATGATTCACGTATAATTCCGGTCTGGCTCTTTTGTTATTTTAAATTTCATGCAATACTTCCATATTTTTTTTATTTTTACATTGATTTGTATTTATTAAATGGAGCTGGCATGTCAGTTAACTGCTAGTAGTCTGTTGTTATTTATGTATTATTGTCATTTTGTTTATTTTCTTTGGTTACATCTTCTGACATCAGACTCGGACTTCTCTTGAACTGAATTTTAATGTGCGTATTGTTATGCGTTTACTTTTCTACATTGGTTAGAGGTATAGGCGGAGGGTTGAGATCTCACAAACATGTTTAACCCCGCCGCATTTTTGCGCCTGTCCCAAGTCAGGAGCCTCTGGCCTTTGTTAGTCTTGTATTATTTGAGTTTTAGTTTCTTGAGTACAATTTGGAAATTAAAATGGCGTTCATTATCACTGAACTAGTATATATTTGTTTAGGGGCCAGCTGAAGGACGCCTCCGGGTGCGGGAATTTCTCGCTACATTGAAGACCTGTTGGTGACCTTCTGCTGTTGTTTTTTTAATTGGTCGGGTTGTTGTCTCTTTGACACATTCCCCATTTCCATTCTCAATTTTATTATGAGATTTTAAAAATGGATAAACTACCGTTGCCTTTAATTTAAAATCGTTTGATAGGTGATTCATCAGAGTACATCATTTATTTTATTATTTGAGCATCTCGAAAAAATAGCTAAAATTCATAATTGTTAATTTCTAAAACCCTCCACTTTTTTTGTATATGGTATATATTTCTTATACTTTTTCAAAATGTACATTTAGTTCACAATTGGAAAGTTTAAACCATATTTTCGTTGTGTTTACTCATCTTTAGGTTTTTGATTCCTTGTGAATTTCTTTTTAATTTATTTTTTTGTGGGGAGAATAGAAATATGCACTTTATATAACGTGCTAAAGTCAGCACATTCTTATTGAAATGCTTGACATGTGCATAGTTAGAAATGATAAATATATTATTTTCTATTTTTCCATAATATATTAATAGATGAAATACGAATAACAACTGTACCACCTATTGGAAGTTATAATCTAACCTTAACAGTAACAGATCCGTGTGGCAACCTTACCACTAGTACACCAACAATAACAGTTATAAATAGAGTAAGATATATCATCACTATATATGGCTCACATATAACCACAGATATGCTTCGTTTGACGTAGTCACAGTCCCTTCCATATTGTGACATTATGCAGTCGGATTTATCACTGACTTTGTATATGTCCGGGTTTTTGTCGGGATCTCTTCAACTATTGACCTTTGGTTGTTCCTGTTGTATCTTGATCCTCTGTTTTCAATCTATTTCAATACTAATAAATCCACTTAGCATATTTTAATTGCGTCCGAAAAACTGTCGGAGTACGTCTTTATCTTTTTCACTTCGTATCATTGGTTCAACAGCTTTCTTGTTAGCATCTATCTTCTATCAAGGAAATTATGACTAGAAACGCAATGTCTGGAATATCGTTTTATTTTGGAGATATATATATAACCAGGAAGATTTGGACTATTTGCGATTAGAAATAAATTAAGATCAGACATTATATTTTAAGTGCTAAAGTGACAATTTGTTAATCCGTCTATCTAACCTTTTATATTTCTTTGTGTTTAATTAATTATATTGCTAAATATATGTTTGTCGTGAGGGAAATCACTCGGACCATGACAAGTTAATCCGTTGGAAACTAATCCTTTGCTATAGAAACTGTTTTCTATATATTCTTTTGTATGTTATTTTGTAGTCAGTTTTAGGTCTTAGGTCTGGTACTGTCCGGACCTTGCTAATAAAGTTTTAAGTATTGGTATTCCGTCTTTGAATCACTATAACACGGAAAACGCCCGGTTATATATACTCCATGGGCAGAAACTACTAAAATGTTGCTAAATACAAAAGGAACATTGAAATTAGAAAATTGTTAGCATCTCTTTTGTCGTAAAGTTTTGATCTCAACCGAACCTTATTGTAAACTTCTAGGTAATGTAAAAAATTGAGGCAAACTAATATCTCGGGTTTTTACATTTCAAGTAAATTGTGATTAATACGTTTACATTGTAACGTAGTCACCAAATTTTACTTATTTATTGAGCTGACATCATCTTTATATCGGTATGTGTAGTTTATAGAATAATGCTAAATTTTTCATTCTTTCCAAGAAGCTGCATTATTGAGTCTGTCTCGTAGGAAACAGGACACATATCCGATAAAAGAGGAGCACAATTTGCTTCCAAAGGAATGATGGTTGTGTGATGACAACAACAGGTCCTCAAAACTTGAGAAATATGATATCATTCAAACAATAAGTATTTCAACTATGTATTAAGGAGACTTTTGTACGAATAAACTAATTTTTAAATCAATTAATTCTTGACATTTGAGAAACCATTTTATCATAAGTTGCAATCAAGTAAAACTGTTATCATAATTTACTTTGCTTTTAAAGTTGGACATTATATTTCAGCTTCCTGTAATTAACAACCTGCCAAGTAGTGTATCAATAATAGAGGACACACCAGATAATACTCTTATATTTACCATTAATGCCACAGACACCGTTACTGACCCGGTAACATGCGTAAAACATGGAGGAGTTGGTATTCCATTTTCTGTTACAGCAATGTCATCACCTTCAACAGGTAAAACAATGTTTTTTCTTTAAATGTAGCATCTTAAATTTAAACTGAAGGACAGATATTTCAAAGATGACTACGTTCGAATATTGATAGTAATCCGTCTCTACATATTATTACTTTTTTACCACATGTATTTGATTGACCTGGAGATAACATTTTTTCTATATATTTGAATTTAGTGTGATCTTGTGTTTGAAGGGCATGTCCAACCGAATTGAAACACTAAAAACTGTATACGATATTTGCTGTCTCAAATTCAGCTATCAACTTACATTGATGTGAATTATCTTTTCACTAGAAAACAAAAGACAATATTTTTTTCTATGGAATGAAATTATATTCGCATGGTTCAACATTTATCAGACTCATGTGTATTGCGGAAGATGTAGATAAATAACAGCCACAAGTCCTATAAACGCTCGTTGTATTTATCTATTTTTGTAAGGATATGAAAAAAAAGGCTGATCAAGGGAAAAGCAGTCTTGGTTAAATAGAATGAAAAGTTATCAAAATATTAAAAATAAAGAAGATTGCTCTTCAGAAAGAAAAAAAACAATTGAGTCACTATACTCATTTGTCTGGTGCTACAAATGTGTCATATTTATTCAAGACAAAAAAAAATACAATTTAGTTACCATGAGAAGGTCATGTAAGGTTAATCAAATTGAATAAAGGAACGGGAACATTCATGTAAACATTAGAAAATTGGGTCTTTTCGGAATTTGCGGTTGTAATGCTCTTCAGTTTCTTTACTTATTTGGCTTTTTCTCACATATGCAACTATTCCAGTCATAATTAGGTTCGATAACTCTGTATGTGACTGGTTTAATTATGATTATGTAAAATGTACTGGTTACCCAAGTAATGATTTCAAAATATATATATATATATAGATATTGCATCTTTGTTACAATCCATCCGTTGTTTCCTTTCGTTGATATAAAATATTATCATAAAATGATTTCATAAACAATCGTATAATAATCTATAATACTAATCTTATATTAAGTCTTGTCAAAACTTACATCGTGATTAGGCCACTTTGCCATGTTTGTTTTCTTTGATCACGTTGATGACTTAATTAATATCTCCACAATCTAGCTTTATTAATTATCATACGAGTTACAATAACGCGTCATGTTTAATGGCAATAAAAACAGTTAAATCTTATTGAATTATTTGCATGTGCAAAATAAGTGTCGAACATCGTCTACGTTTAAAGATATTTGGTCGCCATTTTGTTATATGTAACTTCGAAATTGTATCAAAACAAATAGCATGTTTCCACTTTCACAGAGGGAAATAATGTTTAATTCTATGCTGCATTAAGGTAAGACAATTATTGAAAAGACATGCATCTAACAATTTTTCGATTTTCATCATAAAAATCTACAAAAATATATATTCCCATGTCGCCCCACGCTATCAATGTTCATGTAAACTGCATGGTCGGTGCATGTAAATCTTTATTTTAAGTGAGAGACTGTTTCTTCTAAATATATTGAGGAACATGTGAAAAAGAAATTTCTTAAGTACAAAAAGACACACTTTGATAAATATTTGAAATATTACTTTCCGATGTATAACTAAATGAATACCGGCATGTCGTGTCGTTGTGAACCTTCAACAGTGGCCGCCATTTTGAAAATATTGCTGAGGACTGCCAAAATATGAACTTTTCAAACAAACTTCGAAGCAAAAAGTTTAATACCTGAACTGATATGGTTTGGGATTTACTTTAAATAAATATGTTGTCGATCTTTTTAGGGGTTGGAAGGATATAAGCAACAATTAATTAGTTGAGAAAATTGATTTTACAAAAAGGTCCCATTGCAATTTTGTCAAGTTTTTACGAAGATGTCAACGGAGGCTGTGTGGCTATGTCACCTCAATTTTCAAACTTATTCGAAGCACGGAATCATATTTCTGAACTGAAACTTAAAACATATTTAATTGTAAAAATTTATAAACTGTAAAACGCGGGGTTAGAAGGAAAAATATACATTATAACAAAAAAGTTATGACCGTTTTATTTATGTGCCCGTTCGCTTTCATGGATAATCTGTCGGCCATTAATAATATACAACTTAAGTGTAAAAGTCACGTGATGACCGAGATAGTTGGATATGTCGTTCTGATTTAAGCGCCAATGATGAGATTTATGTTCCGAACCAAGTATCTTATGTACCAAATAATCCGCCTGGTATCCTTAAATATAATATAATTTTCAGGTTATGGCGTATATTTGGACACTGGAACGACTTTAAATTATGATTCTAATCCTTCATATACTGTAAATGTAAGATGCAACGATACAAGTGATACGGTTGATGATATATTGACAATCGTTATTATTCCGAATCAGGTATGTATGGTCTAATCTATACTTCATTGTACACACCATATATAAAAAAAAATTAAGAAGATGTAGTGCGATCGCCAGTGAGACAACTCTACACAAAATGACACAGAAGTTAACAACTACATCGTCAATCTTTCAACAATGAGGAAATCTCACACCGCATAGTCAGCTATACAAGGTCCCGATTTTACTGACGTAAAACAATTAATACGAGAACACTACCTGCCTTATTTATGAACAAAATACTAAATGAAAAACAAATATATGATACAAATAACAACCACTGAATTACAGGCTTCTCACCGGGGACACTCACATACATATTGTGGCGGGGTAAAACATGTTGAAGGGCGACGACCCCCTCCACCTAACCTGGGACAGTTGTGTATAAATACATCATAAAAAAAAACTATAACAATGGGTGGAAAAAACTTAACTCATCAAATATAAACCAATAGAAATATCTTTGACTTAAACACAGAGTATACGTGTCAAGGCACTTATACATCTCCACATCAACAAAAAACATTAAGTACATATCTGAGAGTTGTTGCAAATTACTGACAGTTAGTGCAAAGTCTATAACAACTTATAAACATATCATGCATCTTAGAGCAAAATTTCAATTAGTGCACATTCGAAATACATTTGATTTAGTGTAAAGACGTCAATAACTATCAGAAAAGAATTATGATCTTATGCAATTTCAAGATGCATTCATCGACAAATTGTAGAGCCATTGTCATATTACAAATGGCATCATGTATTTGTCGATTCCTGAATTTTACATTTCTAAAGGTCATGCTTTTCTCAGTTTGCTCATGTCAAGAATTATATAGAAAAAAATAGCTGTTTTTTTATTTATTTTTATAATTGGAGATTGAGCTTTTTTTCAAAATGATTAACAATTTTGAAATTTATGGAATAAGAGCTATTTTTCATCATTTTATTTTTTTACAACCTGTATATTCATCGTATATAAATATAAGAAGATGGGATCTGAGTTCCAATAATATTCATCTTATGTTAAGTTGTAATTATGTATTATAATATTCAAGGCACCTGTCATCAACAGTTTGCCGGATACTGTTAGTTTCCTTGAAGACGCCAACACCAACACTTTGCTGCATCCAATTAATGTCACTGATTTTGAAGGAGATGTCATTTCATGTTATCTTATTCCAACCAGTACTGTATTCGATATTTCATTGGTGACACCCCCAAACAATGGTTTGTACCGAATTCTTTTTATATTTAAAAAAAATGTTTGAAAAAAATTCTTCTTTATTATATCGTTAGTATAGCAGATATATTTCGATTTGTCACAAATAATATAAGGATGTAATACAGTATAGATAATCATTCCTTATCAAAATTTGACTTCAAAATTGTTTGATCTAGTTCCTATTCGCTTTTGTCACTACCGTAAAAAATTATCGACAGAGAATAATTATACCGGCCATCATAATACATGTCTATTGTTTATCTTTCTTAATATCAGAGGCGGGATTCAGCTGGCCCTTAAACAAAATGTGTACTACCTGAATGAAAATAGCGGTCACATCAAACTCTAAAACTTATTATTGGACTAAAAAAAACATACAAATCTAATAAAGACCAGATGCGACTGACTTGTGAAAGACGCAAAAATGCCGCAGGGTTACCGGAATGGTTGATCTGATAGTTTAATTCTGCTTTAACGAAGTTTTAAAAATAGTATATATGATCTAAAGCGTACAAAATATAAAACATGATTTTCAAATAATAAATACGAGTAAAATGTTTTTAAAAGAAATTTTGAATTTGAATTTTATTTAGAATATGGAATATACCTAATAGGAGGGACAACTCTAGATTACGATACGACACCCTCTTATTCATTTACAGTAAAGTGTGAAGATCAAAGACGAAATGATACAGCTAGTTTTATCGTTAATTTAATACGGAATACAGTAAATATCATTTCTACATTTAATGCTTACAAATGATTTCATCTTATATTGTTATCAATGGTAGTTTTATCGAAATCTGCATCAACTGTTTATCTTATCACTCTTAAATGTATATTTAAAAACTTTTGCAGACAATAGATAGTTACAATTAAGATGGTAGTAGTTTCGGGATGTGTTAACCTTAGTAATCAATTAAGTAGAGACAAATCGAGTCAATAAACAAAAACCTGAAGGAATCGCATAAATTAAAGAAGCGCTTGTGTGTGCATCAAAAGGGTAAGCGTCAACTGATTTTTTGCATGCGAAACCAAACTGAATCGAAATATCACAATCGGGAAAAGGAAGAATTTTCAAAACAGGGTACCAAAAACATAAAAAGAAAGAGCTAAAATCGACTATTTTGAACGACGAATCTTATTATTATCAAACAGGCATTGAAAAATGTAATTGTAATTGCTCGAGTTCGATATCATCTATATTTATGTCTGTGTTTACATCAGGTTATGTGTACATCGGCAGTCCTCGAAGGTCTCACCGATATTTAATTAGATAGTTGTTCCACAATATTCAAGCCCATGCATAATTAATTGTAATACTATATATATCTTTTTATTTGGATATACGTTTTAATATGTTATAAATCAAAGGCGAGAATTTGAGACAAATCGCTGAACATTACTTAGACAGCCAATGCCCCTTTACCTTAGCTTATGATTTCTTATAATAGATACCTTCAATTAAGAAGATAGTAGTTTCGCAATGTTTAAAAAAAGAGGGACGAAAGATACCTAAGGGACAGTCAAACTCGTAAATCTAAAACAAACTGACAACGCCATGGCTAAAAATGAAAAAGACGAACAGAAAAACAATAGTACACATGACACAACATAGAAAACTAAAGAATAAACAACACAAACCCCACCAAAAACTAGGGGTGATCTCAAACCTAGTAGATCGACTATCCAGAGACATATCAGGGTAATCAACAACAAAACCTGAAGGAATCGCATAAACTAAAGTAGGGATATTACTAACGTCCAAAAGAACAAGCGCGAAATACTATGCATGCATCACCAGCCTTATGAATCCAGACAAAGTCAAAATTTCACAATCGAGAATAGGATGAATTTTCAAAACAGGATATCTAAAGCTAAATATAAAGAAAGGGAATTATATATATTCAACGCCGAATCTAAACCACATATTCTTATATATTACTCTAAAGATTAATATTTCGTCATGTTTTCAAACATGTTAATCTATTGAGAATTGTGTGTTTGACAGACATATTCTAAAGGACAGCTCTTTAATCGAAATGTTTTCGAGTCGTCTCCTTATTCTATTTAATTTTTTATGATTTTTACATTTTAAACAGACTAAAGTTTTTCAATATTCTAATGCTTCGTATTTCTTTCTTTTTGTTCTCTTTTTTTTTAAACAAGTATGTCTGAATTTTATTTCTTTTACTGTCCAATAATATCATTGATATCAGATTTAAATTTTTTAAGTCACACTATTTCATTGTAGCCCCCCGTAATAAATAGCTTGCCATCTACAGAAAGTATATCAGAGGACTTGATAACAAAGACATTGATACACACATTGAATGTTACGGATGTTAACACAGCAGATATCATCACTTGTGCATTGAATTCACATACAACTTTATTTGAAATAGGTAAAACATCTTTAGCTTTTTCATTTATGTAATTTTTATTGACTAGTTTTTTTTTTTTTGCTTGTTGCCTTGTTGCAGTTGTTCATCAAACATCTCCCTAGAACTACATGAAGCGTATCATTCCAATTCATGTGTGATTGCTAGTTCTGCACTAATTCAATTTCAAAATGTACTTCCGGAACTTTCAATCGCAAACCGTATGCCCAAATATTGTGTCGGAGTTTTGGCTCGAAACAAGTCTATGTAAAACAGAAATTTCAGGGTTAGCAAAACAGAGAACCGTTACTTTCGATAAAAGTATCTTTAATTTCAAAGTAAATTTTAAAAACCAATTTTCATGCCTGACAATGTATTTTGTTTTGTATTAATGATTACTTTGAAATAAAACGTCTATTTTGATCATTTTTATGACCCACTGGTTTTTGTTTCATAATAATTCCGTAGAACTACAACAACATATATATTTTGCTACTCTTGTTATGCTGTTTCAAAATGTCAGTTCTGTTTAGAAGATGCAGGAATAGTTTAATTCATGTATTAAAAGAATAAGACACTCAATAATTTAAACGAAGAAATCTCAGATTCCTATGATGATATTCGTAAAATGCCTCGTGAAAGAAATTCAATTTTACAGGCATTAACTCATGTCAGTGTTTTGTCCATTATCCAAACCATTCCTTTGCACTTAGTAACACACGTGATAACTCATATCAAAGCAAGAAACTATAACCTCATTTTAAAATGTGTGTATTGCATAAATCGCTTGAAAGAATACTAATAGCTAAATTGTTTTTAAATTACTATACATTGTGTATTTCGAAATATATATTTGCCAAATGATTAATTAGTTTATTGACAGCTGAAAGCTATGACCGAATATGACTTAAAGCGTTTATCGTTTCAAAATTATAAATCAATTGATTCGTAATGAAAAATTTCAAATGAATCATTGTTTCTAATTACTTCTGTTTTTTTGTAGATGGTTACCGAGTTTTCTTGATCGGAGGAACAACTCTAAACTACGACGTTACTCCGACTTATTTACTAGATATAGAATGTGGTGATCATAGAAGAAACGTATCTGATGTACTCACAGTAAATCTCATTCGTAATGAGGTATGGTAAATATGAATATGCATACCCTTTAACCGGATACCGGTAATGCAGATGTTAGGTTACACAGATCAATGTATGCTGAACACGATGGCAAACTTCTCTTTATTGCAATGCCAATCGGAAGGGCAAACAAAAATTTGCTATACACGGTATCAAAACAAGAAGTTTCGAATAGCTTGTGAGAGTACAAATCATATATCATCTGCAGTAGTGGTAGACGGTGTATTCCTGTGTTACTAGTTCGATAAAATCTGGTTCAACTGTTCAACTAACAAAGATAAATCATCAACACAACCCGTAAGAACAGAACACAAATATACAACTTTAGACACTTACCTACCAGATTCTGAATCGATCAAAACATACGTAATATATTTCGTAATATCTGGTATTTTAAATCTGTGCTCCATTTCATAATTTTAGCCACCATCAATTGTAAACCTACCAATGAGTTGTGAGATACCAGAAAGCATCACCGCAGAAAGTTTATTGTATACCGTATCTGTTACAGACCCAACCAATGACACAGTAACATGCACTTTGACAACAGCGACTAATACATTTTTTCTCCAGTCTGGCTCAAGTCAGTTTGGTATGTAACATGATTACTTTAATGCTATAGACGCTAATGTGTTTACATGGAACACATTTTCAGCGAAAGGGTAAAAACATAACGGAAGGGCGTTTATTTATTATTTTACATAAATATCATCAAATAGGTTTTCCAATTTTCACAATTTAAAAATTAAGACGCATCCCACATTGTTTTTGGTTTGTTTTTGGGTTGTTTTTTTTTGGGGGGGGGGGGGAATTGTCTTTACAAGTATTAGATACATAAAGGATAACTTTAAATACTTGTATTCGCATAGTGCATTTACATTATTTCATAAAGAAAATCCTTTACAATGAAAAAATACATAAATACAGGAATTTAATATCATAACGATTTAAGCATGCATATATTGTAAGGTTCGAATTTTACGCCAGTTAAAAATTATAAGAAGACTAAAGATGAAAGTAAACACTACAAGATATGCTTACGTTGACATTACGTTTCAATTGATGAATAATAAAAATATATATATATCTATACTATTAAACGAGAAGACCTCCTTTTGTGTGTCGCTTCTCTTCTTTCCACAAAAAAAATAATCATCATGCCTCTGTGTCCTTTAGGTATAGTGCATAGTTGCATTTGTCATCCATTCATATGAATGAACTCATCATAGATACCAAGACTAAATTTAGTATATACGCCAGACGCGCGTTTCGTCTACAAATATTCAGATTGAGTTATTTTGGAAGAAAAACGAAGAAAGAAATGTCCGTATATAGTGTCCGTCGTTGGACGAAATTTTAAGTCAGGTTAGACTTTCGGTTTGCGTTTTTATGCCCCACCTACGATAGAAGAGGGGCATTATGTTTTCTGGTCTGTGCGTCCGTTCGTCCGTTCGTTCGTCCATCTGTCTGTTCGTTCGTCCGTCCGTCTGTTACAGTTCAGATTAAAGTTTTTGGTCAAGGTAGTTTTTGATGAAGTTGAAGTCCAATCAACTTGAAACCTAGAATCATGTTCCCTTTGATAAGATCATTCTAATTTTAATGCCAAATTATAGTTTTGAACCCAATGTCATGGTCCACTGAACATAGAAAATGATAGGGCGAAGTTCAGGTTAAAGTTTTTGGTCAAGGTAGTTTTTGATGAAGTTGAAGTCCAATCAACTTGAAACTTAGTACACATGTTCCACATGATATGATTTTTCCAATTTTAATGCCAAATTATAGTTTTGACCCAATGTCATGGTCCACTGAACATAGAAAATGATAGTGCGAAGTTCAGGTTAAAGTTTTTGGTCAAGATAGTTTTTGATGAAGTTAAAGTTGCATCAACTTGAAACTTAGTACACATGTTCCTCATGATATGATCTATCTAATTTTAAAGCCAAATTATAGTTTTGACTCCAATGTCATGGTCCACTGAACATAGAAAATGATAGTGCGAAGTTCAGGTTAAAGTTTTTGGTCGTGGTAGTTTTTGATGAAGTTAAAGTTACATCAACTTGAAATTTAGTACACATGTTCCATATGATGTATGAATTTTAATTCCAAATTGAAGTTTTGACCCCAATTTCATGGTCCACTGAACATAGAAAATGATAGTGCGAGTGGGGCATTCGTGTACTATGGACACATTCTTGTTCTGTTTACCTTGAACATACATATACTACGAATAAAGTGTATTTTCTATCTGATATCACTTTCAAGTTTACTATCCACGGCGGTTACAGAGTTTATTAAATAGAGAGGGTCTGTACGATACAATACGATCAATGACCGCTGTGGATCGATTAGTAAACTGAGGATTGAAAGTAAAAAGCAATTACACTTTATTTATAGTAATGAATGTTCATTTTATACATAAGAGCGCTAAAATGATTCATGTGGTATTAAAACAATTAGAAAAAATTAAAAGAAATGGGAATTTCGGGGGAAAAAGGAGGACCCGGGCTAGATAAACAATTAACCTGTCCCAAAGTACCTATAACTTTTGATACCTTTTCTGAAATTCTCCAGTCATTAAATTTTTTACAAAAATAATTGATCACACAATAAGAATATGTTGTATGATTGCCAATGAGATAGCACCCCAAAAGAGACCAATATGACACAGACATTAACAACTGTAGGTCAATGAACGAAAACAAATATGTACTAGTAACACAAAATAAAACGACAGCGACTGAATTACAGGCTCCTGACTTGAATGTTTATAATTATATACTAAATGTATGTTCATATTGAAATTTATAGAAAACAAAAAATTGGGAATTTTGAAAATAAAGGATGAGATATAAAAAAAAATCTATCCCTAAGTACCTATGACTTTTGATACTATTCCTTAAACTCTACAGTCATTAAATATTTTACAAAATTCTTCCTACAACACTGTAAATACGTTCAACCACGCTCTGAATGCCCGCAATTTCGCGGATGTGTTCTAGTTATGTTTGAAACAAAACAATATATTATGCATTTCATATTTTGGAACGCCTATATTATTAATTTATGTTACAATTACCCGTGAAGCATCCAATTAAATCATATATACTAATAGCAAACGTTCAACACAACACACAAAGTACGTTCTTGGTAATTAACTCATTATACATTACAAATAAACGCATTTGTAAGCTTTATTTCTAAACAGTATGAGGTAGCTGTGGTGAAAAGTAAGGTCGCATATTTCCTTGAGTGTCGCAGTTTTACCCGTTTTGTTTATGATATAAACAGCAATGCAAGTCGATCGAATGCAATCTGATCGCTGGCCGCTGGTTTATATTATTGCTGTCTTGAACATGTTGAATGAGTCGGTGTTGTATGGTACACTTTTCCAAATATCAAGAGCGATATGCACAATATTGTAAGACTGCTGAAATTTTTGATAGAAGTCGCATTCATAGTTCGAACAGTTGTGTCTGCCTCATAACGTAGGGGTATAATTTTATTACCTCTGAAAACTAAATCTGGATAATTCATCAAAATTGTTTTTACCCTACCACATATTTTAAATTGAAATTAAATTACAAATTGAAACTGTCCAACACCCTAAAATACAGAAAAAAGATGCAGATATTGCCCTAAAGCTATGTATAGATTTACTAACCTTTGCCAGTTAATCACAGTCATACGTATCTTTTCTGTTTTCTGTATGTTGATATTCACCGCTAGTTGTTCCTCTAAACTATATCATAGTTTACTCCATAGCTGATACAGTTAACATAATTCTGATAAGGAGTTGTATAAGCTAAATACAAAGTTAGTTTACCAATGTTCAATTGATTAGTCATAGGTTCATGTAAATAATAAAGTATCATGTAAAACATGTCTCAATATTATAAAAGATTCGGAAAGGTTTTCCCTACATATGTAATGAGAGTGAGACTGGAAAGCATAGTATATCTGACATGAATCAGTAGGTAAGAGAATCTTGATTGCACACATTATATTTGTTTTACCAATCAGTTAACAACCTATTTTTTCTGATATACAAAATGCATGAAGAAAACTGTTGTTTATTTTGTTTAACCTAGTTTATGAAACATTACAGCTTCACAATTGTTGCTGACCTCTGAAACCGTTTTTTTTTTTATGAAACTAGGATTATAATTTACGAACAATGTATTATATTCAACAGAAACTGATATCTATGTTAGAGGGAACCAAGCTTTTGACTATGACACCTTGAATCGATACACATTAGGCATAAAATGTGCTGACCAGCGAAGAAATGATACATCAGAATTTTATATATACCTGCTTCGTAATATGCCGCCATACTTTACAAATCTTCAAGGTACTTTTTGCTATCACTAAATGTAAAATGATATTTCTTTTATTCAAGGCATAAAATAAACTTGTACTACACAATAGTATTTACCCATTATTGTATTTTGAACAGAACGTTATAAATTAAGCTCTGTTGACAAGGGGATGATACCAAGGTTACAATCAAAATAAAATAAAAAGAATGTTATAAAAAGGCAATATCATGACCCAAATTGAGTCCTTAATTAACTCTGATACCAGTAGCCGTGGATGGATCAACAGTTCTGTTGTAATATGAACACCTGCATTATTACTTCTATTTGAGACGGTTAATTTGGAATTTAAAAGGTGTGGAGTTAGACAGTTTTTTAATTTTCTTAGCAATTACTACAGACGTGTTGCATCAGCTTCATGATCTGACCACATACCGAGCAATTCCAAAATTATAACAATAACCTGTCAATTAATTTATACATTTATCTAGGTTAATTAGTCACTAGTTTGCTATACCCTAAACACTTTGACAAAACGAACGACCCAATATTGTATTATCGTTCGAAAGATCACCTTGGTGTCCATTTACACATTTATATGCTCAAGTCACCCTTCGGAACCCTATAATTAAGAAATTGGAAAATTAGCAGAAATGAAAAACGAATTTGTAACCTGTTGCTTTCTTCTTTGTCTGCAGCTAAAACACCAGTATCGGCACAGACAGCAGTGACTGGTCAGGTTGTATACAGTGTTACAAGTGTAGATCCAGAGAGTGACAATGTACAGTATACAATGACATCCAGCAGTGCATCGGCGCCATTTTCAATAAACCAGAACAGTAAGTTAAACATTTTATAATCAGTTGTTTTTTAGGTATCACATTATACTGATTTGCCATGATTTTATAATGCGTTCTCAAGATGCGACCTTACACCGCCCGATGTTAAGACAATAACAATAAAAACCAAGGAGTAAAGTAAACAAAGACTCACAAAACCAAAGGACATTTACATCAACAGTTATAAATAATAATTAAGAAACAACACAAACTCCACAAAAGACCGGGAGTAAAATCAGGTGCTCCGGAAGGATAATCATCTCCTGCACCGTATATGAAGGTTAGGGAGAGGGTTTGACGCCGCACACATGTTTTGTAAGTGCCTCTCAAGTCATGAGTCGATAACTTCGTGCTACCTTTTCAGTTGGTGGATGATTGTTTCATTGGAATCATATATTATTAGTATAGTATTCATTACAAAAGATGGGACGAAAGATACCAGAGAGACAGTCAAACACATAAATCGAAAATAAACTGACAACACCTGGCTAAAAATGAAAGAAGACAAACAGACAAACCATAGAACACATGACACAACATAGTTACTGACTAAAGAATAAGCAAGATTTTTTCGAATCTTACTGTTCAAAGAAGCCATGCTTACAATTTGTGTTACATATTCAGTGAAAAGGTCACGAGAGCTTATGTTTCAATTGTTTTTGAATATGCAAAATCCAAAAAATTGTTATCTTTGACTTGCACGTTTTTCGTATGGATAATTCTAACAGTTGGTCACGAGAAGAGACAACCAACATAAATCATAAGAAAGGTGGCAATGAAAAACCCACAAGATTTAAAGAATAAATATGATTAGACAAAAGACAGTTATATATATAATACTAAACTGCCCACTCAGTTATATATATTTCAACACTGAAACTTAACGTAAAGCAACATGATTCAAACCAGGAATTAACAAATGTTCTAAATATATGTCGCACGGGAACGGTCGTCCAAACTATGGTGTCTAAAAATCACCAAAAATCTTCTGAAGAGATGATATAAATATACATTTAAGAACTCTCGGTTTTAAATTTAAGTTTCTAATGAAAACTAATATATCTGGATTTGTAAACGGGGTGGGGGTATCACAATGAATAATACTATATATGAGGAACCTAGGCAAACAGGCTCGTCACAGTAGATGACACATGAGATAGCTTTTCATATTTTTTTGAAGCAAACCATAAAAAATAATGTTTATATTAAGATGAATATGTCACTTACAAATATGTATATAAAAAAAAAAGAAGCAGCAACCCGTCAGAAAAGACAACTGAATAAAGCATATAAAGAACTTAGTTGTAAATCAATCATAACAGAGAAGTTTTATTACAGAGTTAGTGTAGCTTTTGCATGCTACAAACGTCAAATTCGATAAACTTCACTTATGGAATTGTTGTTTAAAATGACGACAGTCATCTTCGCTAGCCAAGGGTTACGATCTACCTCCATCATATCCACCCTTGGCGGATTGAGATAAAATTTCAGAAACACAAAGTTATGATTTTCATTGGTTGCAGTCGTAACTGACTGATTCCAATAAAAAAAAAAAGTGCCAATAACACGATCACGTGTAAATGTAGAAAATGTAGGTAAACAATTACCAACGTGTTGATTGTGCAAAAAGTCCCAACACCTCAAAACATACGATGATATTTAGTGAAAATTTAATCAACTAATAGAAGTTTCTAAGTATGTTTCTTGCACAAATGTTGGAACGTCAACATATATTTTCGTTTCTGTCTCACTTAATTCGTAGACTCTAGATGCTACCGAGTTTTCACCTCCACACTGAAGAGAGGGCATGTGCTCTCATTGGTCAAACATAAGTATTCGGAATAGACGTAACTTTAATCAACCGATAGATGCCGCAACATTGTTATCACAAAGCTTGCTTAATCTGCCAAGGGTGGAGAGGAGGGAAGAGGGTCATAACTCTTAGCTAGCGAAGGTGGATGACAGTATAAATTGCAACGCAGTTAACTGTAAATAAACATACAATAGTTATAATCTAACATATGATACAGATCATGAAATTTTAAAGGGCCCTTGCTAAAATCAATTTTTCAATAACTTTTATACAGATGAAAACCACGCAAACAGGGTTTATTTTGCTGCCGAATATATAATTCTTACCATAATCTTGATATAACATAAGAAAAATAGAACATTTTATTGTATCAATTAACAAGAATAAGAAGAGAGAATAAAATTATGACGATTGTATACGACCATCTGTGAAAAAGGAATTCTATACAACAAATATTGTATTAATATTTTTCAGCTGGTGAAATATCTTTGAGTCGTTCAATAAACACTGAGTTGTCAGCCGGATATGAGTTATATATAAATGCATCAGATGGCAGAAACAATGCTGCATCTAGAACATTATCAGTAAGAATTACAGGTAACTGATGAAGAGTTTCATCTTTGTTTTTTGTCGATTTTTACGCATTAGGAAACAAAAATAAAGATAATTGGTAGAATTCTGAAAGATGGTTTTGAATCAAATAAACTACCGTCATGAAACGCTCACCATTTGACGCCATTTTGTCAGAAATACGACAAACTGACTAAAACCACATTGAAGCCTTTTTATTGTTTTTGAAAATGTAGGTTTCTTTCAAACCTTTTAGAAATTCAAAATGTAATCAGTTGAAATTTAGAACAAGTCTTGAATTTTTAAGTGATGCTATAATTCAGAAGAGCATTAGTTAAGCACAAAATAAGCTAAAATTGTTGGTGTATTATGAAACTCTTTTATAAGATATTTTATTTTTTCTAAAAGCGAAAAAAGGTTGATTATAACTTTTACCTTATAGTTAGCATTGATATTATTTGAGTCTCCAATGGTAAGAATGTTTGCAGATATGGCAATATATGTCGTGGTGATTTAACTGAGGCGGAAGATACCACAGACAAAACACGCTATGGTAAAAAAAAAACGACGAACAGGCAAACAACTGTCAACAAAACACTGCCATAGATTACTAAAGAAAAAGTAACCAACAATACGACATTTAGTAAACAGATTCCGGCAACATTCCCTTTTACTCTTACCATATACAACGTTCGTTAGTTACCCGTGGTAAAAAAAAAACATATATCCCTATATAATTTGTAGTAAAATAAAAAAATCTTTCGCTTTGGTTACAACACCACGTTATAAACATCCAGTTTTAAACTAGATACATTAAACTCAAATCTGTATAAAGAACTATATACATCCAAGTGTCACAATGTTTGTCTAAACATCTTTCTTAAGGTCTTGAACCGTTCTTTATACAGTAAACGACGTTCTTATATTACAAATACGTTGAATCACTGGTACAATCAGATTCTACAAATATTAAGATCTACTTTCAAATTCAAAGTCCCTACAATATTGCGTTGATATCATAACTTTTCTACGCTTAACTTTTAGAATCTACATACTCAATTCAAGGTTCGAAAACATTGGTCTCGCGAAACAGTACTTACTAAATTTCATAATAAAAGATCACTTTGCAAAAGAGGGGCGAAAGATACCAGAGGCACAGTCAAACCCATAAATCGAAAATAAACCGACCACGCCATGCCTGAAAAAGAAAAAAAAGACAAACAGTCAAAAGAGTAGACGTTTTGGTTAGTAAAATTATTTATTTAGTGTGTCATCGCCCTAATTGTTGTGGATGTTGCATGCCTGATGCTTCATACATAGCAACAGATGATTACTCTGTCGTTGCACACGGTAAAATTTCATATAGGAGCTCATTAAAATCCCTCACTTTTATCTTGAATTGTATCTTTTTAAAGGGCGTCGATCGGTAAACTAATATTTTAAAATGTTCCTGATGAAGATAAACCCAGTAAAGTGCTTTGAACGCATAAAGTTTACAAAGTGTTATTTCCACTAAGAATTGAATTCTGAAAAATTGAGGAGTAAACTATTATTCCACATACTTACATAGTTGTATTTTTTCAGATATCAACAAACCACCTGTCTTCTTAAATCCGTCACAGACAGTTACTGTATTAGAGGGCATCAGCATCGGATCATCTATACTTCAACCAATATTAACAGATGATGATGTATCTGATTCTCATACGTTTTATGCATCGTATTTGCCACCAGAAGGTGTAATCTATTTTAGGGTCAACGCAACAAGTAAGATTCATATATTCTTGTGCTAAGTAAAAACTTTAAGATGCTATTCATGCATACAGATTAATTAACAAAAACTACCAACGATCTCCTCAAATCACGAATTTTAATAAAAAACTAGTATTTCAGTTGATGCTTTGCGGACTGTGGTTTTCATTTCGAACAGTGCTCGTAACAGGTGCGTTAGACTTCTAACTTTATGAACTAAGAGATTGCTAGTTTACAGTCGAAGGTCGGTGGTTCTTCCTGTTACATTATTTTACTTCATCTTCCTCGTTCAATAAAAACCGGTCGACACAATATAGCAAAGAGTGCTGAAAGAGTTACTCTTAACACCAATCATCTTCAATTATTGTATGATGATATCTTTTGAAGACTGCACTCCCACTCAAAAAAATCATTTATTATTACGGAATGTCTGACCAACTTTCTACCACTTTGATTTATCTGTGTTGTTATTCAATCATACTTGGATATTAGAGTTCATATTCATATCCGTATTGGTTATTGTTAAGTTTTCTATGTAGTGGTTTGTAGATTGTTGTTCATCTTTTCGCGGTTTTTTTCCCGTGTTTTTGTACATTGACTCTACGACTTTTTAAAGATCTTGTATTGTTCATGTGTTATCTTCGACCTCGTGTTTTGTTCATTTTTGCTTTTGATGTGTTATCAAATAAAAATTATGGCTTTTCATGTTTAAATACACTCCAAATATGTTGAGAAATGTGAACTTAAGGTGGTATGGGAGTCTAAAATAAAATTGATAGAATTTGTTTATACTTTGCCAAAATGTAGTATCTATTGATACATGTTAAAAAATATTATAAAAATGATAGGTCACCGTGCATTTTTTCAAGCTACGGGTCGTGACAAAATGACAGATTTTGTATGGATTATACAGGAAAAAACACCATTTTGTGAATAGAAACTAAACGAAATGATAGAATTGTAAAATAAATTAGGAAAATATAGCTTTCAAACAATGCTTTGATAATATCAAAAGAAAAGATAGGGTCACCGTGCGTTTTTTCCAGCTAAAATACAAAGTAGGAAAATTCCATGAACAATCCATCAGAAAATGCACTGTTTTAGAGTTACCTCCCCTTAAAATGACAATTTCAAAATATTTAAAAACAACCAAAAATAATCTACACTTGTACATATATTTATATTTATAAGTTATATTCTTATAAATTGGATCTTTAAAATGTAAAAACACATGAAATATCTGCATTCTTGCATCAAATTTTGCTAATTTGATAGAAAATATGGACCTTAGATTCTCTGTTTTTTACAATCCAAGATGGCGAAAGACACCCATACCACCTTAATCTACTTACACAATCATATTGTTGCTAAAGTTAAAATGAATATAATTTAGGTATAGGTTGGTTATTCACTTGTCGATATTTTGCTAAAGTACATTCTACTTTTATTTTAGCTGGATTGATAACATCGACAGTTGCAATTGATTATGAGACTATTCCCTACAAGACGTTTCTGTTAACAATTACTGGGTCAGATTTTCTGATGGTGGACACCACTAATATAACTTTTAATATACAAAATACGAACGAACCTCCAAAGTTTACAAAAACAAAATATGCATTCACAGCTATAGAAAATAGTGTAAGTAAAAAGTATTCTCATTCATTAATTAATTAATTCAAAAATCAGAAGGCCAACCCAAACCTAAAAAAACAAACAACGCTAAGTATGGCTCACACATATTTTTATAAAACTGGTTATTTACAAAACGCCAATATGGAATAAAAAAAAAAGAAGCATGACCTTCAAAGTATTCATCTATATTTAGGTCCTTATTGTTCATATAGGTCTTTGCGTGTTAAGGTCTTTTATATCATAAGATTTTAGTTCTTTGGTTTTGTCTTCCCAGTGACGGCAAATTTAGAATAGCTCTTCAATAAACTCATCATAGATACCAGGATTAAACTCACAAAAATAGCATTATTTACATTATTCTTGTAAGTTACAATTGTCTATTTCTATTTGATATTTTGTATTTACGTAAAGGCTGGGACTGTTCTACAAGATCCATACTACCAGTTTTCAGACGAAGACGGTGATACTGTTAAATTCTTCTTTAACTGCGGAACATATACTGGATTACTAGACATAGATTCAAGTACTGGACTACTGTCCTATGCCATTGATTATGACTTAGACGTAGCTGGTACAGCTTCTCTTGTAATCTGTGAGATTTATATTACTGACAATGAGTACACCGATACTGCTTATCTCAACATAACGGTACTTGATGTCAACGACAATTCTCCAACGTTTCTTAGTGATGAATACACTTTTGTTGTTGTAAATAGCCAGTCCATTGGATCCACAATAGGCAAAGTTTATGCAAATGATAATGATGTCGGAACTAACGGTGAGATAGTACACAATTGAATTGTTATGCCCCACCTATGATAGTAGAGGGGCATTATGTTTTCTGGTCTGTGGCTCCTTTCGTCCGTCCGTTCGTTCGTCTGTGCGTCTGTTCAGGTTAAAGTTTTGGTCAAGGTAGTTTTTGATGAAGCTGAAGTTCAATCAACTTGAAACTTAGTACACTTGTTGCTTATGGTATGATCTTTCTAATTTTAATGCCAAATTAGATTATTACCCAAAATCTTTATTTTATTTTTATATTTTTCGGTGCGATTGTATTTAGGAATCGGTGTTGTTCTTCACAAAGTAAGATTTTTTAAGACCTACAGGAAGAAATAAGAAATCGTGATTCCCATGTTTGTAAAAAAAAAAACACTTTTAGATAAATCAATGTTTTTTCGAGTTTTGATCATGGGGAAAAGTAGATTTTTTAGATTTTATTATGAATCTACTACTGAATGATATCGTTGGTTAAGTTCAATTCAATTCATTTCTGAAAACCATTGAACTGTAGAAAGAATGCTGATAAAACTGTAGAGGATGAAAAAATAGAACATACAGAATCTGGTTTACCTTAATAAAAGTTAGGCAAAAATCAGATGTTAGCAGTCATTTCTATACCTTGGTACCTTTGAAAACTATATAACTTGTTTTGAATTCATACATCGAACTGGTATCTGCATACATACAACTATTGCAAATATTGATTTGTTTGAACACTTCTAGTTCATATAGAAGCTAAATTATGTTAGATATATGGTTAGAGATACTACTGTTGTGACAAGATTTCTAAACTGACAATTTGAGGCAGAAATTGTGAACTTTCATTTTAAAAAAGGCATAGAGTAAGATGGGGACTAGAGACAGAGGCAGGATTAAATACTTGATATAATCTTGAATGTTAGAATGATTGACTGCTAAACATTACATTTAAAGTATTCTGAAATGCTTTCAATTTGTTATCAGAATAGTTTCAAACAGGTTCTAGACATTTCATGCCAAAAAATATGCACATAGGGAAAGCTTGCAATAAATAAAGTCTTTTTTTCAAATTCTTTTTAAAAAATGAAATAGAGGTGGGGGTATTGTAAAAGAAAACTTAGAGTACATACATTGATTTCTTAATGGCTATTATTCTGATAAATACGTGTTCATGTGAGAAAAGGTGGCTTAGAGAATTTTCTTTCTGAATAAATGTTTGTATAGATTGCACTTTGTAAATATAACTGTTTCTCAAACTACGCCTCTTTTCTGGAGATATATGATATCCATAGAAAATAAAGTTTGTTTGCGCACTGGTTCCTCCCAGTTATGATCTCTATGTTTCATCTCATAGAAACATAACTTGGGAATGTTACTAGTAAATAAACATATGTATATTGTCAATACTGAAATCTGTGCTAATCATTCAGTCAAGGTAGGGCTAGTTAAGAAATGTAGTGTTAGTTTGAACTCTTTGATGTTCGGGACATATGAACTTTGAAGCCGTAAAAGGAGTTCCTATGTGAAAAGAAATGCAACCAATAGAACAATGTTTATTCATTATAAGACAGTCTTGAAAACAATAAATTTTAATACAAAAGATAGTGTTTATAATTCATACAGTTATAAGAATAGTGACTCTCATGTGTACTTATCTGACTAAGTATATGAAGAAGATGTGGTATGATTGCCCATGAGTCAGCTCTCAACAAGAGACTAAAATGGCACAAATATTAACAACTATAGGTCAACGTATAGCCTTCAACATTGAGCAAAGCCCATACCGCATAGTCAGCTATAAAAGGCCCGAACTGTCAATGTTAAACAATTCAAGAAATCTAACAGCCTAATTCATGTATAAAAAATTAATGCAAAACAATTATGTAACACATAAACAACCGACGACCGCTGCATTACAGGCTCCTGACTTGGGACAGGCACATACATACAGAAAATGTCGGGGTTTAACATGTTAGCGGGATCCCAACCCTCCCCTTATTTGGACAGTGATATAACAGTTCAACATAAGAGCGAACTATAAAAATCAGTTGAAAAAGGCTTAACTGATCAGATGGATTAAAATACAAATACCTGTGGACGTGGCCGGGTACTTGTACATCACAACAACAAAAAGATACATACATGAGAGCACTAGCAGTTAATATCAGCTATTTCAAAGCCACTAACAACTTATAAAAAAAATCATGCATCTAAAACTAAACGTCTAGTTTGTTAGAGTATATGCTATGCTAGCCGATCAGTTCTTTCATTTACCTATATATATTCATCCTGTTTTTCTGACCTGAACCAAATGCTTATATTTTGTTAAACCCTATCAAGAATTTCCTAATTCAAGAAAGTTCAAGAATACTACGTTCTGTAAGGGTAGTGCTTCTTTTAATGTTATATCTTTAAGAGAAGTATTCAATTGGTTTCGAAATTTGGTATATGTCTTTTAAATACTTACACTTAGAGTTATCACTTTTATTCTAATAATTTTATTGCAGGAAACGTCCTTTATCATCTTGCACAGGAAGATCTAAACAACGGGTTGTTTAGCGTATCGTCGGATGGTTCCATTATAATTCAACAATCTCTTGAAAGTTTTGTTCCAGGTACAAGTCTCAACCTTACTGTTTATGCCGTGGATAGCGGAGGTCAACAAGATACTGCCTTGGTCAATGTTATTTTACCTGTTGTAGATTCGAACGGAAATATTTATGTAGATGTGATATACTACAAATCCTTCTTCTCATATGCTCCGAACATGGCATGGTTTGTTCCATTGATGGTAATCCTTTTTGGAACAGTAATCATTGTGTTTCATACTGTTTTTAAAGGATATTGTAGATGCAAAAAAATAGAAAGGTAAATTTATTGAATGCATTTACAACTATAGCTGAAAATATAGATGATATGTCAATGCGACTGTAACGTTAAAACAACAAAGCTAAAGACAAAGAAGTGTTAATTGTTAACATAAATAAAACATATGGTCTTCAACAGCCGAAAAGTGTCATTATTCTATATAAAATTTGAATTTTACACAATTTTTATTTGAGTGTACAGAGTTTGTGAAAATCTGCAATCAAAAACCCTTAAAAACAATCTAAGGGCATAACCTTAAGATAAAATTACAGACCACCACTAATCAGGTGTTCTTATTTGGGACAGGAACTTTACAAGAGAAAAGGTTAAACTAGTTGTTTTTTCATACTCAGTCGTGTCTTTTTAATCAATAACATATCAGTACAATTACAAAACAAACATACAAATATCTGATAAAGTTTCCGACACATTTCTTTTATTTTAATACTAGTATTATGAGTAATGGAAACAGAGGTACAAGTCAAACAAATGATAGCTTATTGTATTCAAGAACGAAGATTCAGATACCAAGAGGTATACAAAACTCATGAGATAAAAAAAAAAAACAAGAAGGAAAAATGAAAACTTTACAACACGAACCCCAACGAAAACTGGAAGTCCTACTCAACATTATGATATACTGTGATCATTTTAAAACAAAAACTGCCACTAGGCCGTATAGCAGTTAAGAAAATGCTCTTTTGCAGTTGTTAGTATTTGCTATTTTCATTTTTCTTACAGTATTGATGGTTTCGACAGTTTCTACAGATCAAAGTCAATGATTTTGTTCTGATACAAAAAACAACATGTTTATCATTTGATGCATGCATACTTTTAACATATATTTGGACATAGATCTTCCTCGCGTCTTGTCTATGAACACTTTCCGTCTGATTCAGGCAAAGATTGAAAATGAAAACGGCTTTTTATTGTCCCTTTTCTTTCTATAGCACATTGCGTGTTTCGGTGGTTAATAATCCTCGCCTTTCCAAATTTTGGCTCAATCCGTATCTGTAAATAGGTACCAGACTTATAATTGATACGAAAAACGTGTATTTCGTCTACATAAGACTCGTCAGTGACGCTGTTAATCCAGAAAAGCGCTTCGGGCGAACGAGATTGTTATTTTTTTATTGACTTCCAAATAATTCATATTGTATTTATTGCAGGTGTGTCAAGCAAAAACAATTGAAATGAAGAGAGGGAGACCGAGTTTTATTCAATAACCTATGTAATCAATATCTCATTAAAAAATGTTTAATATGTAAACTGTCAATAGCAGTTGAGTGACTTTTGAAATGTATTCTTGCTAAAAAATCTGAAGAAACTGAGTTGTATTGCTTTGGTGTTTTCTCTATATTTAAGTAATTTTATTAAAACGATTGACGCCGTACACCTAAGGTGTGATTCGATTGCTTTTTACTACACATTTATTTGAAAATCAATCAATCAGAAAAAAGCGCTTTACAGTACTAACTTTGTATGAAAAAAGAAAGTTAAGAAACATTGTTGCTTGCTTAGCCAATACTGAATACTTCTACTGTCAACAGTATGTTTATAATGTAACTGTGCATTACAGGTAGCTGAACCTTGAAGTCAATATCATAGTAGGTAAACTTCTCTCCTAGACTGATCTGATATATTACCAATCTATCTGTCTCTTGGACTAGGCTACTTAGAAAGGAGAGAAGTATACCTGACCTAGTAATGACTTCATGGTTCTGCTAGCAAGCACATTAAACAAAGATGTTACCTGTGCCAACACACTCGGCTGTAATTAAGAGGGCCACGGGTATAAATCAAATTATTTTTTTTTCAATAAAGGATTACGCTACATTTTTCTATAAATGAAATTTATCATATACTTAATAGAAAAATCAAATAAAAAAATTGGGGTAACCGTTCATTTGAGCTTACAATCTGTCTTCGAAAAACGCATACATTTTTGTGAAGGTGCTTATTTTCCGTTGAACTAATAGGAGAAATAGAGGTAATATCGAAAAATAAGAAGAATTAAATTACAGAAATCGCTTAAATTTAAAAATAGTTTAGATAAAGTACAGCGTACTTGAAAAAAATAATGAAAAATCTAGATCACCGATGAGTTTAAATAGATGTTTCAATTTTAATGCCGACAAGTGGCACTTTTTGGACCAAAGGATGATAATTTGGAGCTTGTTCAATGATATGTTCATTTTAAAAGTTATCTGCAGTCAAAACGAATTGACTTTTTCGGTTAATTTTTTGTACCATATGATAAAGTAACAACAAATAATAAAAATTTGTAATGGATTTTGATTTTTGCTGAAATTTTTGTATTCTCGAGCCTCCTAAAACAAATTGACTAAAGAGACATTAATTGTCGAAATGCGCATTTGGTGCAGTAGCAAAACGCGCGTCTGGTGTACTAAATTATAAGCCTGGTACTCTTGATTATTATTGGTAAGGTAAATGTTATTCAACATTATCATATAAATAAATCTCATCAAAAATACCAGGCTTATCAATTTATTAGCCAGATCGAGGTAGTGACGTTTATACATTTGGAAGGACAAATATATGATGAATCCGAAAGGCATTGGAAATAAATGATATCATATTTGCCTTGAGTAGAAAATCGTTGGATATTCAAATAATTATAGCTTATCTTATACACATGTTTGTACGCATTACCTTTGATCTTTGCATGCATATTCTATGTTAGTGTCCAATATATGTATATATAAATATATATATATGTGGAAAGGTAACACATGTCCACCGAAAGCTCTTTTTTTGAGAGCTTAGGTGGTCGTGTGGTCTAGCGGGACGGCTGCAGTGCAGGCGATTTGGTGTCACGATATCACAGTAGCATGGGTTCGAATCCCGGCGAGGGAAGAACCAAAAATTTGCGAAAGCAAATTTACAGATCTAACATTGTTGGGTTGATGTTTAGACAAGTTGTATATACATTATGTACACAGCCATGTATCACCAACATTGATGGCGATCCGATGGATACATCTGTTGTAGGGTTGTCACTGACTCAGACGTACTTATGAATATAATTTTTTTCTGTGACTGTATCTTACATGAATTTGTAGGATCCTTTACTATAGATAATTTAGCTGATCTGTAACAATAACATCTTCATGCCTTATATATCATGTACTGTAGTACGTCGCTAGATTAAAACTGACGTGGAAAGGTAACACATGCCCACCGAAGCTCTTTTTTGAAAGCCCAGGTGGTCGTGTGGTCTAGCGGGACGGCTGCAGTGCAGGCGATTTGGTGTCACGATATCACAGTAGCATGGGTTCGAATCCCAGCGAGGAAAGAACCAAAAATTTTCGAAAGCAAATTTACAGATCAACAATGTTAGATCTGACTCAGACGTACTTATGTATATATATCTTTCTCCCAACTCACATTAGCTCTCGTTTCATTACAGTCTAACGTCTATCTTAGTGCATGTTCTTTTCAAGTTTCACGTGTTTTTAACTTTCGTTTTATAACAGTCTAACGTCTATCTAGGTGCATGTTCGTTTCAAGTTTCACGTGTTTTTAACTTTCGTTTCATAACAGTTTAACGTCTATCTTAGTGCATCTTCTTTTCAAGTTTCAAGTGTTTTTAACTTTCGTTTAATAACAGTCTAACGTCTATCTTAGTGCACGTTCTTTTCAAGTTTCACGTGATTTTAGCTTTCGTTTTATAACAGTCTAACGTCTATCTTAGTGCTTGTTCTTTTCAAGTTTCACGTGTTTTTAACTTTCGTTTTATAACAGTCTAACGTCTTTCTAGGTGCATGTTCGTTTCAAGTTTCACGTGTTTTTAACTTTCGTTTCATAACAGTCTAACGTCTATCTTAGTGCATGTTCTTTTCAAGTTTCACGTGTTTTTTAACTTTCGTTTAATAACAGTCTAACGTCTATCTTAGTGCACGTTCTTTTCAAGTTTCACGTGATTTTAGCTATCGTTTTATAACAGTCTAACGTCTATCTTAGTGCTTGTTCTTTTCAAGTTTTACGTGTTTTCAACTTTCGTTTCTTAACAGTCTAACGTCTATCTTAGTGCATGTTCTTTTCAAGTTTCACGTGTTTTTAACTTTCGTTTCATTACAGTCTAACGTCTATCTTAGTGCATGTTCTTTTCAAGTTTCACGTGTTTTTAACTTTCGTTTCATAACAGTCTAACGTCTATCTTAGTGCATATTTCTTTTCAAGTTTCACGTGTTTTTAGCGTTCGTTTCATAAGAGTCTAACGTCTATCTTAGTGCATGTTCTTTTCAAGTTTCACGTGTTTTTAGCGTTCGTTTCATAACAGTCTAACGTCTATCTTAGTGCATGTTCTTTTCAAGTTTCACGTGTTTTTAACTTTCGTTTCATAACAGTCTAACGTCTATCTTAGTGCATGTTCTTTTCAAGTTTCACGTGTTTTAGCGTTCGTTTCATAACAGTCTAACGTCTATCTTAGTGCATGTTCTTTTCAAGTTTCACGTGTTTTTAGCGTTCGTTTCATAACAGTCTAACGTCTATCTTAGTGCATGTTCTTTTCAAGTTTCACGTGTTTTTAACTTTCGTTTCATTACAGTCTAACGTCTATCTTAGTGCATGTTCTTTTCAAGTTTCACGTGTTTTTAGCGTTCGTTTTATAACAGTCTAACGTCTATCTTAGTGCATGTTCTTTTCAAGTTTCACGTGTTTTTAACTTTCGTTTCATTACAGTCTAACGTATATCTTAGTGCATGTTCTTTTCAAGTTTCACGTGTTTTTAGCGTTCGTTTCATAACAGTCTAACGTCTATCTTAGTGCACGTTCTTTTCAAGTTTCACGTGTTTTTTTTACTTTCGTTTTATAACAGTCTAACGTCTATCTTAGTGCATGTTCTTTTCAAGTTTCACGAGTTTTTATTTCTTTTCCCATTCTCAGTCACAGATAGGATAAACAAAGGCAACAATAGAATACTGCTGTTCGAAATTCATAAATCGATTGAGAAGAAAACAAATCCGGGTTATAAACTAAAACTGAGGGGTAAACATTAAATATAAGAGGATACCCACGACACAACAGACACACATCACTAAAATGCAACACACACAGAAACAAACTATAACATAACAATGGCAATTTTCCTGACTTGGTACAGGACATTTAAAGAAAAAATGGTGGTTGAAAAAATTGATGATGGTGAAATTAAAACTTAGGTCATCGTCACACAAAACGTCGCGTAGTGTCCACAAAATTGTTTGTATTTTGTTGTTTGACCCCAGCCCTTTAGAAAGTTGAATGGTCGGTTCTTTACAAAACCGTTCTTCTGATTTTAAGAACTGTTCTGGTAATGTCATGTTGGTATATGATAAGGATAGAAAAGTAAGTTCAGCATCGTAGTAGTATAGCATCATTATAAACTGTTATATTCTTCCAGATCGGGTTTTCTGCACATAGTAATTCGGACAATAATCTGATTACCTCGACATTGACAGGGATATATAGAATTATGTGTTTACTTTTTGTCTTGTTTTGACCGCGGCAGTAAAACCCATGCTAAAGATATGCATTCGTTTGGCTGTGCTCGATGTATAAATTCCCATCCAGTTATGCGATCATAATATGAGTTAAAATCGTTGCCAAACTCTATCCAGATAAGGACCCTTTATGCAGCTCTTTGAGGAATTCATAAGAAGCCTGTTGTAAAGCTTACTTTCGACTCCTATTGAAAATACACAAAAAAGTAATTATCCGCATTTCCGTATTGATACCATTCAAATCCCTATTGTGGCCATTCCTTTTGTATTAATGCAATATAATGAAATATTATACGACTGTCATACAAGTGAGAGGTTTAGCTAGCTACAAAATTAGCTTTTATATTCTTTGTCAATTGTGTTCTCCAATTTATTTATATTGTAGTCCTGTGGTGTTGTGTTGTCATTTTGATGTTATATTTTACATGGCCATAAAAGTGCGAGGTTTGGCATGCCACAAAATCAGGTTCAACCCACCATTGTTTCCTTTAAAAATGACCTGTACCAAGTCAGGAATATGGCCATTGTTATATTATTGTTCGTTTCTGTGTTTGAGTTACATTTTAACGTTGTGTCGTTTGTTTTCTTTTTTTTTTTAGTGTAAATTCACATTGCGATAAGACCTGTCACGGTACTTGTCTATCCCAAATTCATGTATTTGGTTTTTATGTTATATTTGTTATTCTCGTGGGATTTTGTCTGATGCTCGGTCCGTTTCTGTGTGTGTTACATTTTAGTGTTATGTCGTTGTTCTCCTCTTATATTGAATGCGTTTCCCTCATGTGTACTGGTATAGCCTTGAGTACTCCCAATCTGAAAAGTTGAGCAGAGCCTTCAATGAATATTAATCGAGCAATACACAGTCAAATAACTCATGGTATTCTAATATAGCAGTTTATATTGAAAAACTGGATATTAACCTATCTATCTGCACATATTGACAATGAGGGTCGGTTGAAGACAAAACTGTACGACAAAAGAGATGATTTCAGCTTTCCAATTGTGAACTTTCCATTTCTAAGTAGCAACATTCCAGCAGCACCTGCATACGGGGTATATATCTCCCAATTGATACGATATTCCCGTGCTTGCGTTTCCTATCATGATTTTCTTGATAGAGGGTTACTGCTCACAGGGAAGCTATTAGACCAAGAGTTCCAAATGGTGAAGTTGAAATCATCCCTTCGTAAATTTTACGGACGCCATCACGAGTTAGTTGACCGTTATGGAATAACCCTTTCACAAATGATATCGGATATGTTCCTTACGTCGTAACTACAGTCCCCTTCCCTTTCATGAATTTGACCTACCGAATTAGACTATTTACCGGATTTGTAATCACATAGGCAACACGACGGGTGCCGCATGTGGAGCAGGATCTGCTTACCCTTCCGGAGCACCTGAGATCACCCCTAGTTTTTGTTGGGGTTCGTGTTGTTTATTCTTTCGTTTTCTATGTTGTATCATGTGTACTATTGTTTTTCTGTTTGTCTTTTTCTTTTTTGGCCATGGCGTTGTCAGTTTGTTTTAGATTTACTGATTTGACTGTCCCTTTGGTGTCTTTCGTCCCTCTTTTAAACACAAATTGGCTTTTAATTACGAAAGTTACTTAAACATGAAAAAAAAATAGCTGCAGAAAACGTTAAAAAATATTTCACTGAATAACCATAGTTTCAAAATAGAAACTGGGAGACATGAAAGAAAACTAAATATATATTTCAGGAAAACTTTACATGTTGTTCAAATGTAAAAGTCTCTGTGAACACTGTTCTTTGATTTGATAGAAAATTAGCTTCATTTGGTTTTAGAGTTCACTCTATATAGCTCACCTCGATTAGAATTAACAACTCACAATCAGACAGGGAAAAAAAAGACAAATTAAGTTAAACATATAGAGTTATTCCTCTTAGTACTGGCTCTCTTCTATCATGTACATATTTTTTTTAATAATGTTTCCATATTTGTATTAAAACATATTTAACTATGAACCATCAGCATGCATGTTAGATTGTATGTGGTGTTTGTGTGGTTATTGAATACACTACTAAGTATGTGATTTAGGTTGATTGATATGCTATGTATGGTCCCTTTGATTAGGAATTAAGTTATTTGAATTTAAGTTAAACTTGTATTCAAAAACAAATTTGGATAAAATAAACTGTATATCTATCTTTTTCACGAGTAAAACATGATATTGGATTGCAAACAAATATAGAAACTGGCACCAATTTTAATAAAATTATAAATATAGAATTGAAACTTTGATGAAATGTTCGTTCATGCTCCAATGAAACGACAGAAAAAGTAAAACCTATAGAATTGAACTCAAAAATATTCGAGACATGACTATGATTATAAAAAAAAATTCTGAATATATAAAAAAATGACAAGAAAGTTTTAAGCCGGTTTACATTTGAAAATATAGAAATTTCCAAAACATGCATTCACGATATTCATATCCAAAAATGAGATTGTGAAACGGAAAGTGTTATGTAAACCAAACAGTCGATTATACTGAAAGTTTTAATCGTTTGTTTTTCAATTGTAGTAAAACCGAAAAATTATCAGTAAAATTATTTTTTTCAGATTGCGGAATCATTGTGACAAAATAAATAAAAAGTGTGTACTCTTTAATTTGTATTTGGTACAAGTTTATTGCTTAGTGGTACATGTGATTATTATATGTTTTAATGTAATTCTAGTAGGTATCAATATCTACAGAGCTGGAATTTTCCAGTTTGCTATCATATAATATTAATCATCCATTTTATATTAAAGTTTTATGTAATAATATCTTAGATATAGGAAGATGTGGTGTGAGTGCCAATGAGACAACTCTCGTAGGTTAAAGTACGGCCTTCAACACGGAGCCTTGGCTCACACCGAACAACAAGCTATAAAGGGCCCCAAAATAACTAGTGTAAAACCATTCAAACTGGAAAACCAACGGTCTAATTTATATAAACAAAACGAGAAACGAGAAACTTGTATATATTACATAAACAAACGACAACTACTGGACATCAGGTTCCTGACTTAGGACAGGTGCAAACATTTGCAGTTTGTTTGTCTTAGTTTGTTTCATGTTATAGAACATAGCGGACTGTTTGTTAAGCTTCTGCATTCAGGGCAGTTTGTAAAATTGTAAAAAGGGGTCATTAGTCTGCATCCTGTGCGAATGAGAAAATTGTAAACAGGACAATTTTGGAATAAACAAGTATCTACTTTAACAAAAAAGCGCATGGTTATTTGGCAACTGAAAATATGCAAAACTTTCTTTTAACCGTTAAATTATTTAAAATCCTTTATATGAAGTTTCCGCTACAAGAACAACCTCCCTTGTCTGTGTGTACTTATCAAATGAAACTCTTAAAAACATTTTTAAGCCTTAAATTGTAATTCAACCGTTTGAAAGCCCATTTAGAATCAGAATCAAATGAAAAAGATTGTTTGGCAGTTACCTTATCAGAATCAATTATTATCTCTGGCATCTATTTTTGTCTTTCCATTTAAATGAAATTAGATATTTCGTAAAAGATTATTCAGACATCATTCTTAATACTTTAATTTTGATTTGGCCATTAGATCAAATAGATAGAGAACAGGGGGATACTTTAATTTTCAAAAGGTATTCAATTGTAAATGTGATCCAGCAATGCCGTCATGTTTGTATTCCGTTCAAATTATTGGTAGCCGTTTGGGGAGGGTCGTATAGCTGCATAGAGTAGATTATGTTTTAATGACAAATAAGAATCTAAAGACTTACTGTGGGGCGAATATGTTTTTCCTTCGATCAAAACCAAATGACGATAAATTATACTGGAAATTCAATAAATGATTTCTATCAAACAGATAGGCATGTTGTTTGCAGATAAGATAACGAAATCTTAATTTTTTTAACAACATATTTAAGGACAGATGGGTGGATTTTTTGTTACTGTGTTAATGGTCAAATAAAGTTTATACTTGAATGACGCTTTCTTTATACCCCCGCTTTAAAAAAGGGGGTATACTGTTTTACCTCTGTCTGTCCTTCCGTTAGTCAGTCCGTCCGTCCCATGAATATTTTTCGTCGCATTTTTCTCAGGAACTACAATACAAGGATTTCTGAAATTTGGTTTTAAGGTTTATCTGAGTCAGCTATACCGTGTGATGCGTTTTCAGATTGATCACTTGACAACTTCCTGTTTACCGAACACTTGTATGATTTTACACATGATAGCCAAGTTGAAAATTTTTGTCACATTTTTCTCAGGAACTACAATACAAGAATTTCTGAAATTTGGTTTCCGGATTTATATAAGTCAGCTATACCGTGTGATGCGTTTTCAGATTGATCACTTGACAACTTTCTGTTTACCGAACACTTGTATGATTTTACACATGATAGCCAAGTTGAAAATTTTTGTCACATTTTTCTCAGGAACTACAATACAAGAATTTCTGAAATTTGGTTTCCGGATTTATATAAGTCAGCTATACCGTGTGATGCGTTTTCAGATTAATCACTCGACAACTTCCTCTTTACCGAACACTTGCATATTTTTACACTATTAATATTATCCACTTGCGGCGGGGGTATCATCAGTGAGCAGTAGCTCGCAGTTTCACTTGTTTACTCTACGTTTTTTGTTTCAGTCGTATGGATTAATTTATTAATAATTTATTGTGAAACATTTTCAATGCTGAGCTTGTTGAGACTTTGCTTGCAGAATTTCTTTGCTAAAAGTATTTAGTTAAAGTCAGTATGGATAAATGCATCTGTATAAATCTAACCAAGACATAATTTTTCTATTTTGGCGCAAGTCTTTGTTGAATTAATAGGCCCACACAATTGATAAGATTATTCATATATAAACATCATATTTCAGACTGGTAAATTATTGAATTTTGTCATTAACCGTTAACCTTAAAGTAAATAATAACAATGAACAATCTGAACTTTTTGTTTTGTCTCAAAGTTTACAAAATGTAGAAAATTAATGATTTGATGTCTGCATTTTTTTAAAGAAAACATGATTTTCTGTTCCTTAAACACGTTATCATATTATACTATTATTTGTCAAATTGGTCGTTAAATATCATAAAAAAAATAGATATGCGAACAACAAATAAACTATCAATTCACATCCCAATGAAAAGTAACAAATAAACGTACATGTCACTCGTTTCATAAAATAAAATTTATTATTTATTGACATGTTTGAGTACACTAAATTGTTGAAAAGGAAGATTATACTATTTGGACACATTTTTTAATGTCGTAAAAAAATTATATATGGTACCTTGATGAAGTGGAGTCCTCTCTACAAATTTTTAAAAGAGAAGTTGAAAAGCCCGGAATGTCCTATATACCCTATGATCTGCGGTTGATTATAGTACTTTACATTTTGAGCTTTAACAAGTACATAGTATACCAATTGACCAGTAAAAGTACAATTCAATGTATCAAATCATTAAAAGTACAATCTTTGTCTCTTATATAATATATGCTTAAAATAGTTTAAACTCACTTTCCATATGCTTGTCAAATAAATATAAACAAAAATTTCAAAAAAGTCTTATGATGAAATAGTATTTTTTTTAAATATTTATCTTCGTTTTCATTCACAGAAGGTGATTAAAGTACAAGTGACCCTTGATTATAATAGAAATTTACTAAACAATTGTCACCACATATAGGAAGTAAAGAGGACTGTTTGAAAAATAATGATGACCTTTCTTTAAACTTTGCTCAACATCTCGTTATTGTGAAAGATAATTTCTGTTCGTGCAGTTTTACTTTTGTTCTGTAAATAACTTCAAAACATGAAGAAAATCAAATATATTGGTGATATTTCATGTGAGGTTAGGTCAAGAAATAAGACAATTTATAAATTGTCTCAAAACTGTTTGTACCATAAGTCTTGAATCGTGGCTTTTATTTGAAAGTAAACAATTAAATATCAGCAATAACGGTAATAGTACATATAGCCTCTAATCATCCAGTAATTTGATATCAAGCTTTGAGGTTTTATGCTTAGTTACCAAATGCGACTTATTCCGCAGAACGAATGAGTTTTATAATTAACTCTAAAAGATATGATTTGCCTAGACGATCGATTGGTGTTTGCACTACATCTTCTTTTATAACCCTCCCATTTCACTGTTAATAACAGACTCATTCTGGAAGGTTGCGAAAGTGCAATTTTTCGAGCTACCTGATTTTCCATATATTTTGTGTTGCACTCAAAATGTCTCCTTTCCATTTTTGGACCCATGTCTCTTTTTCTGAATCATTTTCCTTTTCTGATTATTTGATTTAACATTACTCGCATTTATATAGCCTCCTGTGTTCTGTTAGATAGAAAAATATCAACAATAAATTAATCAAGCTATCAATCATTCTACTGAATTACTTTGTAACAGTCACTTTTTCTACTGTGATTCTTAATATTGTGTCAGATGTGATTTTTAAAAGAAAAAGATACTTTATAAGTTTACATTTTGAATATTTTTCTCCTTCATTGAACTTGAAAACTTATTCTTGGCATTACATAAGATCATGTATTGTTTTACTTTTATAAACTACACAACTACTTCTGCATATGTACTTTTTCTGTACTAAAATTTTGTAGTACTGGAAATTTACTTTTAATATTCAGTACTATTTTGTAACTTTGAAATTATTGTAATATTTAGGTACCTTTATTTTACAGTACTTAATTTGTACTTGAAATTCAGGTACTACAGATTTTTGGTTACTACCGTTACATGTTCAGCATTTTGAAAGTTTTTCTATCACAAATCTCTTTAAATTATGATTTTCAAACATGGAATATTGTATTATTTCTGTACCAAAATGTTTAGTAAATATCAAGTACTGTAAAATACAAATACCTAAATATTACAATAAATCTAAGATAAAGAAATAGTACTAAATATCAAAAGGAAATTTTCAGTACTACATATTTTTAGTACAGAAATAGTACCTATTCAAAAGTAGCTGTGTAGCTGTATGAAGTATTATCTGAAGAAAACCATTCGTTATTTGAATGTCGAATGACATTATTCGTTATCAGCATATTAATTACTCTCATCTTGTTACAGTAAATGAAAGAATTCCTTTACGCAAGTTTTACACATAAAATTGTGTGTTATTTGTTTGATTTTTGTACTGGTGTCTTTGTTAACTGTTATATTATAGTTATCAAAGTACCAGACTTATAATATAAAACGCCAGACGCGCGTTTCGTCTATATATCCTTCTTTTGATTTTTTAACCCTGTATGCTAACATTGCCTATGTAAATTTTAAAATTGTTTGTATGTACATTGAACGACAAATTTATGTGACGTATAAAAAATTTCTGACGTCAGACACTCAAATTAATCAATGTGCGGTAGATAGTAGATGTTAATGTGTTCTGTTAAATTGTTCCTTTTGAAATTGTTATACGATGATGACTGATGAACCCATGTTTTGACTATTTTATTTATTTTGTCTGTATATTTAACGCATCAATGTAAATATAACAGAATTTGATGAGACTGTCATTAAAGTGAGAAGGTTAGCGCTATAGAACCAGGTTTAATCCACCATTTTCTACATTTTAAAATGCCTGTACCAAGTCAGGAATATGACTGTTCTTGTCCATTCGTTTTTGATGCGTTTTGTTATTTGATTTTGCCATGTGATTATGGTCTTTCCGAATTGATTTTCCTCTAAGTTCATTATATTGTGATTTTACTTTTTTTTTTAAATCAATATGAAAATAATGGATATGGTATGACTGACAATGAGACAATATAAACGGTTTCAACAAGGATCATTATTCATACTGAATAGTCAGTTTATAATGACTTGTTAATGATAATATTGGAATCACATTAATTCCTTGTGTTATGTTGTATCTTATGTTGTTAACATATCTTTAATTGGTCAATTTGCTAGTGCATGTTACAACGGGTATTTTTTATTTTTATCAAGAGAAATCTATACACATGTATTACTGAAAAAACATCAGGGTTTTCGATATGACAAACTTGTAAAATATTTACTAAATTTTATCACCTGTACAATGTCATCATTTGTAAATACAATGTGCAGACATCTTACACGATCGGGTATTTTACTTCAAATCTTTTATGGTGATGATCGATGACAAGCACAGAAATGTCGTCATTCACTTAAAATGCTAACCAAACTTTCAAACAGCCTTATACATTAGGTCAAGTTATTAAACATGCTAATTTGATTTACTCATAGCGTTTTTGCATCGGAAATAAAAACACATGTAAAGATCTCCGCACTACAAATTTTTGATAGAGAGGTTGAAAAAGCCCGAAATGCCGTACCCTATGATCTGAGTTTGAGGGTTGTTCTCTACGTATGGATTACAGCTAGTACTAAGATATACCCATTGACCACCAGTTAAAGTACTTTTGAATGTATCAAATCATTAAGGTACAATCTTTGTCTCTTATATGCTTAAAATAGTTAAAACTCTCTTTCAATACGCTTGTCAAATAAAAAAAAAATATGAAAAAAAATCTTTGTGATAAAATTTTATTTTTTTCTCATGAAAAGTTACATTATATTCTGACCCTGTGGGAAGAGTTACACTTGTAAATATGAATCTTCAGTTCCATTTACAAAGGTTTAAAAAAGTACAAGTGACCTTTAATTATGATAAATTTCATCAAACGATTGTCAACAAATATATTCAAGTAAAGAGGACTGTTTTAAAATAATGATGACCTTTCTTTAAACTTTGCTCAACATATCTTTATTGTGAATGACAATTTGTGTTCGTGCATTTTTAATTTTATTCTCTATATAGATTTTGAATATGAAGAAAATCCCGTCTATTGATAATAATTCACCTGAGGTAAGATCAAATAATAAGACTATTTTTAAATTGTCTCAATATTGTTTGTAGCTTTAGTCTTGGTTTTTATTTGAAAGTAAACACTGATATATCAGCAATCAAGATTATAGTACATGTAACCACCTTAATACTAACACCAGTTTATATTCGCAAATCTGACAATTTCATATAAAGCTTTCGATCCTCAATATTCGTCAACTTTGCACTTGTTAGGATTCATATCTATTTTGATATGAGCGCCACTGATGAGTCTTATGTAGACGAAACGCGCGTTTGGCGTACTAAATTATAATCCTGGTACTTTTAATAACTATTTGCCATTTTTCAATGAATTACATAATGTGCCTTATTACGTAGCACGATTTAGTTTTCGGAATCATCTGTAAAAAGAATTGTTTGCGTTGATGGTCGATGGATGTTTGCACTACATCTATTTTTACCCTGTAAAGATCAGGCTCATTCGGGACCGTTGTTGAAGCTCAATTGTTCTAGTTGCGTGTTTTTTAATATATTTTGTATGGCACTCAAAATGCCTGGCTTTCATTTTTTTGACCCATGTCTCCTTTTGTTATTCATTGACATTTTATGATCATTTGATATGATATTACTGACGTTGGTATTAACTTTGATGTCCTGCTAGAGTGAAAAATATCAATTATCAATTAATCAAACAAGCAAGCATTCTAATGCATTACTTTGGAACAGCCAGTTTTGATATCCACCGAGTGTCAGAAGTAATTTCAAAAGAAAAGAATCTTTTATCAGTTCTCATTTGAAATATCGATTGTTCTGCGCGTAAAAGTTGGAGGTTTTTTCATTTAACTTGACGAACTTAGGAAGACCGTGTAATATTGTACTGTTTATAAAATTTTGCTAAATTGAGTATTATACGAAGGACCGCACGGCATAATTTGTTACTATTAGGTTCAGTAATCTGTTCTTGCTTTCAGTAAATGAAAGCATTGTTTTTAACAGCATTACATTTATTGTTATTTATTTGTCTGTACGTGTGCCTTTATTTTCTCTAAAACCCTTATTTTAGAATTTATATAAAAAATAGAGTACGGTTTGATTGACAATTTAACAATATTAACAGCTTCAACAAAAATATTCATTACCAAAACTATATAGTCTGCTTTAAAATGCCTTTATAATGAATTTCATCATCTTAAGGTGATGATATATCTTAAACTGTTGGATTTGCTCGATCATTTAATAACGTTTTTCAATTTAACAAGAGAAACATCTGTATAACTGAATAATTATTACATCAGGCTTTTCGATATAAAAAAATTTGTCCATTCAGTAACGTAATTGTATCATCGTTACATGTACATCATTCGTAAATATTAACCAATATCACATCTTATACGTTAACATATTTCACATTCCTTTTTTTATAAAAAGCACAAAATGTTTAGCATTCACCTTTGAAGGTAACAAAGATGGGTCATAGTCACGATACTAGTGTCAGGTCACTAAAGATGACATTTTTTGAAATAGATATTAATTAACTCAGGGACTTTGCATAGGTAAAAACTATTGAACACATTAATTCAGAGAGCATTATCGACAAAATACGGGCTAATTTTTTTTTTTTAAAAGAAGAAGAAACGGTATGATTTCCAATGAGACAACTGTCCACAAGAGACCGAAATGACACAGACATTTATAATTATAGGTCACCGTACGGCCTTCAACAATGAACAAAGCACATACCGCATAGTCAGCTATAAAAGTCCCCCATATGACAATGTAAAAAATTTCACACGAGAAAACAAACGGTCTTATTTAAATAATAAAATGAACGAAAAACAAACGACAACTAACGAATTACAGGCTCCTAACTTGGGACAGGCACATACATAAATAATGTGGCGGGGTTAAACATGGTATTACAGTACAACATAAGAAAGAACTATAAAAATCAGTTAAGAAAAGCTTAACTTATCAGATTAAAATAAATACAATGGACGTGTACTTGTACATCCCGACAACAAAAAGACACTAGGAACAGATGTGGGAGTACCCGCAGTTATCTGACAACTAGTTCAAATCCACTAATAACTTATAAAAAATCATGCGTGTAAGACTAAACTACCCATCCGTACACATCTAACACCAATGGATTTAGTGTGAAAACATCATACACAGTCACGAGAAAAACATGATATTGTGCAATGCCAAAGTTCTTCTCATGTTTTTTTATGATTGTAAGAACGCCTTCAGGTGGTGGTAGCCTTGGACTGTTTTCTGCTATTTGGTCGGGTTGTTGTCTCTGTTAAACATTTCTCGTTTCCAATCCAAGTTATATATCCAAGTTGGAAAACTTTAATTTTTTTTAATTGATTCCAAGTAACGCTAAAAGTTGAAATCATTAGCGTTTACGTTTGTTGAGACTGCAATAATGCCATAGTGCTAATTTGTGCAGGTTCGGTTGAATCAATTTAATTCCAAAGATTTCACAAACTTGAAACTGGGTCCTTTCAAAGATTGGGGTAATTCAGCCTGTATATATTTAGAAGTATTAAACTCATCAGAGATACTTTTCCTTACAGAAAACCATAATTCGTTGAAAAATATAAACATACGATATCACAAACTAGTCAAAACATTTACTAAATTTTATAATCGGTATAAGGACATCATTCGTAAATATATCTTAACATGCAGACTTCTTATACGTTCAGGTATTTCACAGCCAATTTTTTATGGAAATATTCTTTATAAAGCACAAAAATGTCAGTATTCACCTCAGGAACTAACAAAACCTTTAAATAGACTTATTAACAAGGGATATAGTAACGATACTGTTGTCAGTTAATTGAATATTGCATATTTTGGCTTTAATATTGATTCATTTATATCGGAACTAAACATATTTATTCAAAAATCAGTTGTTGGCATGATACGGGCTATGTTCTTCTCATATATGTTATGATGGTATGATACTTAGCCCCTGACGGGAAGGATTGGCCTGATATTCATTTGATGAAATCATAAACGTTCAATCAGTTGAATTGAAGTCTGGAGCTGGCATGTCAGTTGACTGCTAGTAGTCTGTTGTAATTTATGTATTACTGTCATTTTGTTTATTTTCTTTGATTACATCTTCTGTCATCTGACTCGGACTTCTCTTGATCTGAATGTTAATTTGCATATTGTTATGTGTTTACTTTTCTACATTGGCTAAAGGTATAGGGGGAGGGTTGAGATCTCATAAACATGTTTAACCCCGCAGCATTTTTGCGCCTGTCCCAAGTCAGGAGCCTCTGGCCTTTGTTAAATAAAGGCAACAGTAGTATACCGCTGTTCAAAACTCATAAATCCATGGACAAAAAACAAAATCGGGGCAACAAACCAAAACCGAGGGAAACGCATTAAATATTTTCTTAGTCTTGTATTATTTTAATTTTAGTTTTTTGTATACAATTTAGAAATTAGTATGGCGTTCATTTTCACTGAACTAGTATATATTTGTTTATATAGCTGAAGGACGCCTCCGGGTGCGGGAATTTCTCGCTACATTGAAGACTTGTTGGTGGCCTTCTGCTGCTGTTTTTTCTATGGTCGGGTTGTTGTCTCTATGACACATTCCCAATGTCCATTCTCAATTTTATTATCGGTACACTTCACTTTTACTTACATGTTACATTTTAAGGGGTTTTTTTCTTAAAAGTGCAGGCTTTCAAAGGGAGACAATTTGTTGACCCACTTGATTTTTTTGTAATATCAATATGCAATCAACATTCAAGCTGAATACAGATATACAGTGTATATGTAAACCATTTCAAATTGTAAGAGAAAAAGTTCACCCCAATGTGTTAGTGTTTTAGTTGGTTCGATTTACTTTTGAAGCGATGACATTAATATTTCTTTATAGATGTTTCTGTTGGTTGAGGTTATTCCTTAAAGCGCTGACGTCATTCAATACGTTCAGAAAAGTAATGTTTTAAACTAACCAGAGGAATTTTAATTTTGACAGGATATCCAAAAAAGACAATTTTGTAATGAACTCTTTTATAGTCCACAATGTTGGAGAGAGTCCATTGTTGTCGATAACTTATTATGAGACAGACATAGTATAGTTTTTAATTCTGGACTGATATTGTCGAGATGTATGTACGTTTTCTTCATTACTGTTGCTGAATTGGTGTTTTGTGAAACCAGATAAGCAAATAGGACGCATGTTCTTTAAAAAGTGTTTACAATATACCATTTAAAGTCATAAGAAACGAGTGACCGGTGAAAAATTATGTTCTTCCAATTCTTGATCAAATGCATACACACATCAAAAACTTACTCTTCTGTGCACGAATTTATCATTTTTTTCGTGTAAATTTCGTATAATCGTCAATTTTTTTTTCAATCGGTCAGTGTTTTTGGGAAAATATGGCCGTTAATTAAAGTTCGTGTTTTGAAGCCGAAGTTTAACGATGGTCACCTGTTTGTCAACAATCGACAAAAAAGCATGGAAAGAGAGCACGTGTTTAACATGTGAATTCAGATAAAAGTTTATTTTAAGGACATCCATGCGTATTGTGATCACCGGATTTTTACGAGATGGGTCACACTGAGGTCACTTTGCATACGGAAAATATGTCCGGGGAATTGGTTGCTGGAAGCAAGCAATAAAAATAAAGTAAACTTCTTCTGAATATGAATAAATTAAAGAATTTTCTTCAGAAAAAAGTATATGTACATAAGTTTTATAATGAAAACTATCCATTGAGTTATAAAAAACATATGCATTATTTTTTTTTATTTGAGGTTTCTTATGACTTCAACGTACATTGATTTTTCATCGGATTTTTTTTTAAATTAAACGTTTGTAGTTGTAAATAGTATTTTTTCTGTTGTATTGTTATGTTGTATTGGGGGATAACTACTCATCCAGTTCATTTGGTAGATTTAATTTTGGATCAACGAAATTTACACTATATATTTGGTTTGCAGTTTTATCAGAAGAAACAACCACGAAAATAGATAATACAATTAATTATCTAATTATTACTTCAATTACATATTATTTAGTATTTTCACTGTTATTAATATAAGTTATATGAGTCATACAAATCTAGTCTTGAATTTATCCAAATTCTCTTAATTTTCGTCACTTTTTTCGCGAAAAGCCGAAAACTATTTTTTTTTCTTTCAAATTAAGCATTACATATAGTGGCAGCTGAGATACAAACATATATTTTTTTCTTAGAATCAAAAACAATTTTTTTTTCTCCAAAAACTGGAAACAAACTTCTTATGATATATTTGATAGAATTTTGTTTTTCTGTTTGTTGTTTTGCCCTAATTACAACAATGTTTTATTGCCACCTGTCCCAGACTTTATTCTATTTTAATTTTTGAGATGACCAGTTAGAACCTTAAGATAAATATTGACAATAAACTGGTTCACTTTCCTAAAGCAATTGCATGTCAAAATACTAGGGTTTAGTTTTTCATTATTATCAAAAGTATTGTTATATCAGAAATATTTGAGATATAGATATAATAGGTAAAGTTCTCATTATCAATAGATAGAAATTCTTTTTTAATGTTTACATCCTCATCAAATTATATATTTTGGTAAATATTACAGGCTTAAGACTTTTGTACATGAAGTTTTTGGCAAGACTATTGTGTGAGTCCAAAATTTGTGTAACTCTTATGAGAGATGGAGTAAAATTGTTTAATTTTCTTTTAATTTTACAGCATAGGACCTATACCCATATCTTTGACCAGGTGAAGCAAGATTGGTTTGCTGTTGTGTCTGTGTTGGAACACACATTAAGAACAGTGATGAAACAACTCCCCTGTATTACAACAGCTTACCTCAGAAGTGATAATGCAGGCTGTTATCATTGTGGAAACACATTGTTATCCCTTGATGGGATTTCAGAAAGAACTGGTATGATATGCATATATATTCTATCGAATGACAATATATTTTTGTATTTCTGTAGAATTTTAAGGAAATGTAGATCATTCTTCGAACTATTGTTCTTACTAATTACATATGTTGTCAAGTATAAATTTGTATAGCAATGTTCAGAAAATTACTGCTTCTATTGAAATACAAAAAACATAATTTATTTGTGTATTAACTGGACTAAGTCTACACTTAAAAACAAGTTCTTCAGACTTATTATAAAAAAGAAGATGTGGTATGATTGCCAATGAGACAACTATCTACAAAAGACCAAATATTTGTATGACTTGATCAAGTTTATATACACCAATAAATTCATTTAAAAACATCAAAGAATCCTATAATAATTATTGACAGAACAGTTGTTTTAAAAAAGGACATATTTGTTTTAGGAATCACCATAAAGAGATATGACTTTAGTGAGGCGCAGGATGGTAAATCCTATTGTGATGCCAAGATTGCCCATCTAAGATGTAAGATTCGTCAATATGTTTCTTCTGGGAATAATGTTAAAACAGCAGGCGATATGAAGAACGCCATAGATTCTTTGGGTGGTGTAATGGGCTGTCAATCTGCACACGTCCAGATAAATTCCCAAGTAGCTGGAGAAGCCAATAAGATCAAGAATACATGGAAAGGAATATCAAAGATCTCAAATATAGAGTTACGGTAAATAGAATGCACTTTATTTTGTTCATGTCTCTTTTTGCTGACTACACCAAAATTTATACAAATTATATATCCAAATTTGGAATTAGCTTCATTAAATAAAATATTTCTTTCAATTATTAAATTCAAATGTATATATGCTTTACAAAATAATTTCAGCTCTAAATCTAAAGATTGAATGCATCATGTTTGGGTACAGTTTGTAATAATTTGAGATAAAAAAATAATTCATTGACAGAATTTCATAGTGAAATATTTCCCTGAGGAGGGGATAAAATTTCAAACTTCCTTTAAAGATATAACTGAAATATTAATCATATTTATTTAAGGAATGACTGTTATGTTTTTTCTGTCATGTTACAATATTATGTCTATGATTTGATAAACAAAACAATGTCAGCCAATCAGAAGAAGTGTTACATCGAAAATTAAATTAAATTATTTTTAGATTAAAATTGAAAAAATGTGACTTTCATGTTTATTTTTTAGAAAATTTACATATAAAAAAAATTGTTTTTGTCAAAATTTATGCTTTCTTAGATATGAGCTAGAATTTACCCCTTCAAAATATTTGTCCAAATCCTATGAAAATCATCATTTTTTTTATTAGAATATTACATTAGTATACTTGCAAAACTTATTGATATTATATTCAATTATTTTAAGGAGGAAAGTCAACCTCAACAGGGACATAAAAAGAATGAACAAAATAATATAACATCATGTTTGCCACAGATGAATGGACAAGGATCTGCTGTTCAAAATCAGCTAAACAATTTTGATATATGATTAATTCTGGCTTTACCATACTCATCGAATACTTGGCATTTCATGTTAACTAAAAACATACAGATATATCTATTGTTTTCAAATGAAGTTCATTGTTATATATTAGAAAAATATTATACTTTTTTTGAAATTAAATTAGTATGATTTGTAATCTCAAGTTATTTTTAATTTTTCAGAGAAAAGCAGATCATTGCATTTAAAGCTTTTGGAGTTGGTTGTGGGAATGTGATGTCAGAAGAGCAATTGAAAAAGATCTGTCCTTCCCCACTGTCTGCAACAGAAATTGTTGTCATTTCTGACTTTGTTGTACCAAAAAAGGAAGCAGGCAGCATTACTTTCAAAGCCCATGATTTGGTTACTGATACTATTGCTGTGGAATTACCTGTTGACAGCAACCACAATGAGACCATGCAACCATTATCCAATAGTATATTCACATGTATAGAACCTTGTTGCTCAAGAGTGTTCCAGACTTACTCTGGTCTTGAGTCCCACATACTACTGGGAAACCACCAAATTAAGTTAAATAGAATTTCCACTTATGACAACATCAAAATAAAATGGAAAGAGTCCTGCTTGAACATTGCAGAACATGCTACAGTGTCCAGAGATTCAAAACTGACTCCAGGTTCACCATCTTCTGATATGGGTTGGGCAATAAAGAAGGAAAGAAAAAATCAGAGATTCACAGAAAATGTTAAAACTTACCTAAGAGCGATTTTCAATGCTGGTGAACAAAGTGGTAGGAAATCCAATGCAGACGATGTCTCTAGAAACATGCGTGTTTGTAGAGATGACAATGGAAACAAAATGTTTCAACCGGAAGAATGCCTTCAACCAAGCCAAATTGCTTCTTTTTTCTCTCGTCTGTGTGTAATGACCAGAAATACAAGACCACAACAAACACTTGACGATGAAGATTTGGAGCCGGCCCTTAATTTGATTGACGCTATGGAGGCTATGGATGTTTTAAATTCATGATTTGCATAAATATGTACATTTATTTACAACTGATAATGTGTGATAGTTATTTACTAAACAACAAAAGGAAAGCACCATAGTTCTCAATCTAGTTCTGCTAAACAGATTTTTTTCTCTTAAGATATCACCTTTTCAAACAAAAAGTTTAACTTTTTTACTTAATTTTCTTCAAACTCATAAATAAATTTTTACAAGATATGCATAAGAAAAACAATGTTCCTTATTGTTATGGCCATTTATCTCCTGAGGCTTATTTGATTAATGAAACTTGAGTTTTCACTCAGACCTCTAAAATTTAAATTGCAAAATTGGCATGCTGTAAAAATTCTGGAAAACTGATATTTTGGTATCTTTTACTATACCCACAGAAAAATAACAGTTTATGTTAATGTGCGTTGAATATAGCTCATAGGTTTGTTCTGACATTTTCTGTGAATATTGTTTATTAATAATCTGAGTGCTTACCAAACATTTTGTGATTCAGTTAACAAAATGCTCGCTATTTTAACATTAAATAAGTTGAATTTAGTTAAAGCATGAATGGAAACATGTATTTCGAGGAATTTAATCATTTCCAAAGGGACATAACTCCAATACAGTTTGTACACATTATATCGACAAATTCAACCTTAAACTGTAATATGTGATCTTTAACTTGCATACAAAATGTTTATAAAAAAAATTAAGACCTGGGAGTAAAAGTCAGGAAAATAATATTTCGGTAAGATTTGGTATTCTAAAAATAAAATGTATCAACATCAGACTCAAACTTTATCTATAACTTGACACTGAACCTGATAACTAAAAATGAAATCATTAAGTGGAAGTTATTTGGAACAAAATTATGGAAAACTTCTATTTTTGAGAATTTTGCTTGTGTTCATTGGGCACAACTGCATTATATGTGTGTATGGAAGCGGTTACCTCAAAGTATGTGATATGATTTAAAAAAAAAAAGCAAAGTTTTTAATCAGGTGACAAATGCCATTTCTATTTTCTGTATTCTGTAGGGAAGCATTTTTTATTACATGTAGATAAAAAAATCCTCATTTGAAATACTTGTGCATTTTTATACTTATATCTGTTGATAACAGAGGCCTTAAAATGGGCCTTCTAGAATTAATATTGTTGGACTTCTTTGAAACATGGCTGATTTAATTTGAGGTGAATAATTGTACCAAAGGTTATAATTAATCAACTTGTATGTAAGTAAAATGTCATCACCTGTATTTTTAAAGGCTTTATGGTCTGAATATATATTGAAAATACCCTTACGACTGATATTAATAACAGATGATAACCACTGGATTACAGGCCCCTTATTTTGTACAGGCACTTTAACCCATCCTTTCATTAAGACAGTGGTGACTAGAAAACAAAAGAACGTTAGCTTAGATCCAAAGGCTCTCATTTATATTAAAAAATGTAAGGATATAACATTAACTTTGGCACTAAGTGTGCTCAAGATGGCCCACAATTTCTAATACATAGGCGGATCCAGGGGGGGGGGGGGGGGCCGGGCCCCCTTTTCAAGGGGAAAATTTGTTTGTATATATAGGGAATCATTGAAGCATGACTGGAGTGGGCCCCCTCTTGGGTCAGTCAGCGGGCCCCCCTTAGGTACCGATATATCCAAATACCCTATAGGTAAAAATCATCAAAATTTATTCCAACTACGCCATAAACCTATAAATAGCTTTAAATGATCTGTAAATTTGTAAAAAGAGGCCATTTGATAGAATTCTGTCAATTTTAAATAGAAAAAACTCTTTTCAAGTCAAAAAAAAATAAATTAAAAAAATGACCTAAAATGTGCATTTTGAAAAAATATAAAATTTTCCACGCTAATTTCTGGAGAAATTTATGTATGTGCACCTGGTGAATTTTTGTGGGGTAAATATATTGTTTCTAAGCTGTTTATACATAATAATAAACTTGTTTTATCATTAAGGATAATATTGAAATTTTTGTAGTACATTTATGTATGTTTTTCAAATTTTCTAGGAAGTGGTTGCTAAGGAAAAACATGCTTGGTAACCAAGGTGTTAGAAATATTTGAATGTTACTGTTGATGCCAAATCTTAAAATCCACTTGCTCAAGTGTAGATATCCTTTACTACATGAATATTATAATTCCATTTCATACTTTTTTTTAGTGATGTATACATGAGTCAATTACTTTCAAATTCCTACTATTTTCAGCTGTAAAATATGTGTTGCTATGGAACTTGTTTAGCTCGACAACAAAGTATAAAATAAAGTATGCAGTGATCAAATACTCAAATGTTTGTTGTTTTGTATCATTTTAAACAAAAATTTCATTGATTTATGATTTGAGATAAATCACCCTCTGCATGATTATTAGGTGGACTGGTACTTAAATGTAAACAAAATGTGTACCAAAAATAAGGTATGAACCACATTGTTGGTGTTATGTCGAATAAACCGAAACTTAAATCTAAAGCCATACATTTTGATGTAATTCATTTCTAAATGCATTTTAAGGAATAAGTCATGAAAGAAAGACATTGATGACGGTCACATGACAAAATTATGTCTATGAGCTGAACGTTAATTTTTTTTTTTACATAAATCAAGCCGTTTGTTTTCTCGCTAGAATTGTTTTACATTGTCTTATGTGGGCCTTTTATAGCTGACTATATGCGGTATGGGCTTTGCTCATTGTTGAAGGCCGTACGGTGAACTATAATTGTTAATGTTTGTGTCATTTTGGTCTTTTGTGGATAGTTGTCTCATTGGCAATCATACCACATCTTCTTTTTTATATGTTACATTCAAATTGGATTATCAATAGTTATGTATAACATGTATGATACAACCAAATTTCGTTTTGATCTTAGGTGCTGATTTGGCATGGATTGGTCTAAGGAATAAAACATGGATGAATGAAAAGTAAAGCCGAACAATTTTGATGGGAACTATAAAAACCACACGGACTCATCTTGCGTGAATATATTAATAAATAAAAAGGAATATTCCTTGAATGACAATAACTTCAGATTGAGAAATTATTGTGTTTGTGAATCCTTTTTTTTTCATTTCTGTTTAAACTTTATTGATTATACATCATTTTGGGTAGTAAAAGTGTTGAATGAACGTTTCGTTAAATAAACAGCCAACATAAACATGAAATCATGTTATTCACATGCCGACGTCAAAAATATGTACATATATGACGTAAAACAATTAAATTTGTTTTGTTTATAATAAGTATTTAAAGCTGTTTCTGTTTATTTGCATTTTTTTCGGATAATAAAAGTGTGAAGGCTGTTTTTTATTTAGATCATCTGAACACTGGCTTCGCAAATGTAACAAATACTTTTTAAAACACTGAGATTAAAAGCAATAATACAATTTGTGTTAAAAGTGTTGACAATCTTTTATCAACGACATAGAAATATTCTTGTTACAAAAAATGTGTTGCGTTGTTTGTCTCATCGGAATCAATGTTGTGCGTGAAATTGATGTCGATTAGGATAGGATTATTGGTATTACCAATGTTTTTTAACACGATCGGACGGAGCTTATGTTTTAATTTTGAAAAAGGAGATTTATTCGATAAGGTTATAATTATTATTGATTTTTAATCGCCAATCAATGTTATCGAACGGATATACAAAAGAACTGGATATCTAAATCTAATATTGGACAATTATAAACTGGACACTTTGTTATATGAGTTTATCCCAAAACTCCTATCTATAGATGGACTGGTCTTTAAAAGGCGAATCGGTAAGACGCCGCCAAGTGAAATAAATTAAGTAATATCACAATGATGTTGCCTAAAATATTCTTAATTATATTTTAAAAATATATGATCAAAATTTTGTAATTTATTTTTTAAAAGCTCTGACTATTACTGAGGAATCTCATATTGAACGTCTAAAGATGGGAAGAGTTCCGGAAGTTTTGCTTAAAATGGAGAATGTGTGTATTTACAGTATTTTAGTTAAAATTAACTCGCCAATTGTCTGGCTTACTTAATTATACTCCTGGTACCTTTGATAACTATATATTCTAAAAATAATCTTGTTGTTATGTAAAAAAAACAAACACCAAAGACTTAATTATCTAGTGGAACGGTTTTAACAGTAATTACTATGAGAGTTTAACCAATTCAACTTCCACGTGGAGATTATTAATCACACACCGCTTAATTACCAGTTAAAAATATGATTCAGATTTGTCCTACATTCTAATTGCAATAAATCAGAGGGTTGTCCATACAAGTTAACACAATATAAAGTTATTGTTTTATTCATTCAACGAAAACGACTTAATGCCACTAAATGACTTAGAAATTGTGAATGACTTTACTTTGATCATTTAACCATTCGCTTGGCTAATATATATTTTAAAATCTTCATTCTTGTATTGCTTTGATGCTCGGTCGCTGTCGGGAATGAAGGAACCTCGCTTCATTCATTTTATCAATGCATGCATACTGAACGCACTAAATCATCCTCGATTATATTATCACTTTAAATCAGTTCTAAATTAGTTTGAAATATTAATTACTATATTTTGTCCGTTTTTTAAAACAAAATTTGTAAGCATTATAGATACATGCAAGACGGTTCGATCCGACAAAACAAAATTAAAATATTTATTGCCTGCTTAGACAGACTTCTATGCATTTCGAAGGCGTAGATGTTATAATGTATTACCGTTAAGTGTAATACACTATTGTCTTGTGAGCAGAGGAAAAACAAGCATAAGATGCGTCTTTTCCAATTAAATGTGTTTACTCTTTTATATGTTTGTTTGACGAATTCGTGTTTTATTCGATATAAGAGAATGATGCCAACATGCACGTTAAAACATTTCTTCTTTTTGAAAGTAAAAGTATTGTCATTAGATGAGTGTGCTTGCGTTTGCTCACAATTTGAATCGTGTAGTAGACTTGGATGGGACTCTACAGAGAAGGAATGTATGCTACATTCCGAGATAATGAGGACCAACATCATTGGTTCGATTGTGAGTGGTGTAGATTTATTCAGTAAAGGATTGGAAGCAGGTAATTTATAGAATTGTGATAAATTTGTTGGGTACAATGCAGAAAACTAAAAGTAAAAATAGTTTTTTCAATTTTAAAATCCAGAAGATTTTACAAATATTGAGGGATTCACGTGGCTTTCAAAATTAGTCACATTACAGAGATCAATTTAGAAATATCTAAATCAGAAATAGATAGAATATACATTGAGTATAAAAAAAAATTAGTTAACTAAAACAACACAAAACTTAGTCGACATGACGTCTTATATGAGTGCCTGCCGCAAACATCAAGAGTAAGTGATCATAAGCACTGTTGTTCCAATTATCAATGAGTTGACCGATATTTATTTTTTTTTCGACTAATTAAACTATCAAATTTTTTCCCAGATCTTTGTATGTGACAAATTAGTCATCTGGACTTGTCGAAACTTTTTGGAATTTTGGATCCTCAATGGTCTTCAACTTTGTACGTCTTAGGCTTTATATATATTTTGACATGGGCGTCACTTATGAGTCTTATTTAGACGAAACGCACGTCTGGCGTACTTAATTAGAATCCTGGTACTTTTGATAAAAATTTGGATATATACCGATCTTGTAATTTTGATAGAGTATGATATTGAATCGCATGGCGGTTGATGCGTGCATTACAAGGGTCGCTTAACTTGTCAAAGAAAAGAGGGACGAAAGATTCCAGAGGTACATTCAAACTCATAGATTTAAAATAAGCTGACAACGCCATTGCTACAAATAAAAAAACAACAAAAACAGACAAATAATAGGACAGAAGACTAAGCAGCACGAACCCCACCGAAAATTAGGGGTGATCTTATGTGCTTTAGAAGGGTTAGCAGATCCTGCTCCACATGTGTCAATGTGCTTGATCTAGCTCCTTATCATGCGATTCTTTCCGTTTTCGTTATCTATTGAGAATATTCTTTTTTGCATCTTTTAAATTGATATATGAGGTTTGAACAAATGTTGGTCTCTAACTTATAAATATTTCATGTAAACCCTAACTTATCTTATTTTAACATAAAAAAAAAGTTACAAGGTCATAAAGCGTTTAATTATATTATGCTTACACACTTTTCATATGACGATGTTCTTTTCTAAAACGACGCGTTCTTTATGAAAATGGCCATTGTTATATTATAGTTCGTTTCTTTGTGTATTAAATTTAAAGGGTGTGTCGTAGTTCTCTTATATTTGATACGTTTCCCTCAGTTTTAGTTTATAATCCGGATTTTTTTTTCTATCGATATATGAATTTTCCATCAGCAGTATACTACTGTTGCCTTTGTCTATCACTTCCTTTCAAGTTTTGCGCTGATGGATGTTTTCTTTTTTTAATCAACTTGACAAACAATGGTGAAAAACGCCACAGGACATGATTGAAAATAAAAAAATCGTCACACGACTTAAAGTAAAGCATGCTTTCGTGTATTTCCAACACATTCCCATCTGAACCTATGTTTCATTTTATAACAGTTGTAAGTTCAGATAAATTAAAAAAAAATCACTTGATATCGATTGATTGCTTAGCACTGGTAAATACTTTATGCCTGTTCATGACGAGAACACATTTTAAAATAGAAAAAAAATAGAGGTCCTGTAATGGAAGCCGTCGCTGACAAAGGGATGAACTGCCACTGTCAATGAGGATATATTGGATAGCGACCAACATTTTGCCACTACACATTACTTTGAAGCGATTTTCTGGCATAAAAAACTTTAAAATTCAAATAAATAATACTATTTACAAGTGTAGGCATTGAATTGCAGCGCATGTAAATGTACAAATCATTATTACTTTATTTAATCGTTGTATTTTTCTTTGGAGTACACTGCCCATGTAAAACAATCCAGCTTCATTTATTGCAGTCATAGATTGTTAATATATACTGAAACGTCGCACGATACTGGTGTCACCTAACGTTACACACTCAAAGACGTAAGACAAAATAAAAACGTTGGAATGCATGGTGTTCAGATGGCTTTTTACAATAAATTTTAAAGGATCATTTTTTTTCCCTAAGAAAGGATTTTTTTTCTCAGATAAGAGATGTTAAGCTTTAGTTTTATTAAGAAATTAAAAATAAAAAAGTAACTTGAATTGAAACCATTTAATTATATACATTTTGATTATAAGGGCCATCGAATTTTTTATGGATAATCTATGCACTGCAAATGCATTCATTCTTGCACTCAAGAATGTCAAGGCAAAAGGACTACGGCATATCTAACATGGCAGTTCTGCACAAATATATGCAAGGGAATTAGCGGGAACAATTATTGTAGCTGGTTTTTTTTCTATTAATATGTATTATAGCGGATCCGACTATTATAGTCCGGAAAACACTTCAGTTCCGCGAGGAAGTCTCTCTCCCCACCTCTTCTTTGTGAATCGGTAGAGCTTCAAAATAAAACATTAATTTTAAAGTTTTCTTATTAAGCAACAAAATAAAATAGCCGTATTCCAAATCGTCGGTGAAAACCGCAATCATGACAATTAGACGGAACGTTAGAAGCGTATTTTATTAAATAACGTCAAAATCCTATGTAGGGACATTGTATCGGACATTTTAGTTTAATCTGAAATCTTGTATATTAGATTTAATTTATGGGAATTTAATATCAAAATAGAGATAATTTTTGTACTTTTATCCATTATATTTTTTTTTAAATAATGAATGGCACTGTATTAAATAAACATCATGAAAAGACAGAAAACGTAACCCTACGTTTAATTTGGTTTAAAGGGGACAAAATGTCGGACATTACTAATCAACTAGAATAAAAAGATTTTTTTTTTAAATTTCCTGATTATTGCATGAGGCGAAAGTGTGATCTTTGTACAAAATACTAGTACAAGAATTATTTACTTTCGACATGGGGATTGCTCTGGAATTCCCTTTTTGGGACAATTTAAAAAAAATTACGGAAACCTTTCGTGCATGGGACACATAATTTGTATCATCTTGATCCCTTTTTCTTATATATTTGTCTTTTCGAAAGAGAAAAATCGACATTACGTCATCGCCCACTTATACATTACTTGTTCTAGGCAAACTTTTATATCGTTTGGTAAAAAAAAATATTTTTTTTACGGTATTCAGAATTTCACAAAACTAAAAGTGTAACGCGGGACAAGGAAATCATATTGCAAAATAAAGGTTTTATTGAGTTTTATTTAATGAAAATGGTCTGTTACATATACAAAATTGCAATAATCTGAAAGAAGAGTTTAAAAGCTTTAAAATGATATACAACACTTTATAATATCATTGTTTATGTTTGAAAATTAACAAGATGAATGTGTCTTGTCCATGATTTCACCAAAGTAACATATTCAAAATTCAGATCTTGCTATTGATTTTAAAAAAAATCTTTTTTAACAATACTATTATTAATAATTGACATGGTGTTGCTATTCCCGAGTATCTGAGTTTATCTTATGTTTTAATGGAATACTTGTTGTAAAGTTCTATGAGGAATTACCATGTACTTTCGAGTACGCTGCTTTCCTAAATTGTCATCCATTCTAATCATATGATCGTGTCTTAATTTTGAGATGTAGTATCCATAAATTGAAAAAGAGAGACGAAAGATACTAGTGGGACAGTCAAACTCACAGATCAAAATATAAACTGACAACACCATGGCTAAAAAAAATGACAAACAGACAACTAAAAGTACAGAAGAAAAAAGAAAAAAACTAAAGACTACGATCGAATGCATGCCACTGCATATTACAATTTTCTAAATAATGATGAGTCATGACGTACAATTGATTCTGAAATAACAAATTGAAGTATATACTTCATATTTCAAATTTCGTATTTTTAAGGGGCTAGCTAAAGAACGCCTACGGGTGCGGGAGTTTTTCGCTACATTGAAGACCCATTACTGGCCTTCGGCTATTGTCTGCTCTATTGTCGGGTTGTTGTCGCTTTGACACATTCACCATTTCCTTTCTTAATTGTGTTTGTTACCCCTATAAAGACAAAGAGACGAGGTTTAAATTTTCAAACGGAAAGCTGTCCGCGCAAGACAAAAATGAGACGAATTTTCATTTTTGGAGTTCTGTTTAGGCTGTTGTTTACCAGATATTAGAAATTACTCAGCAGACATTCTTTAGAAAAGATGAGTTGAAGGAGAGGTACATACTTATGGTATTCCTTAATCTATAATTATATTTTTTCTAAAAAAACAAATTAATCTTTCTGAAATAATTTCTTCTTTATATCTTATATTCATTTATCCCCTTTTTAGACTGTAATAAAGAAGGCTATGATTTTGAGTATACTACACGAACCTGTCTAAAATTATTTGATGGCCCCGTGGTAAGTTGGACAGAAGCAAGAGCACTATGTAAACAGGATGGCGGAGATCTTATCAGCATAACTACAAAATTGAAAATGGACTTTGTACATAGTTACATAAGATGTGAGTTTTATTATTTCTATTATCATACTAGTCCGAGATTACTCTGACGTTCGACGGCTGTTTTGCCAGACAAGCTGGGACCGTGGGACGTCAGAGCTCGTCCCATATCAAAGAGTGGATATTTGCCCACCCAAAATAGATGCGCAGCTTAGTCGCTTCTGGAGCCGACTGGGGGCCTTGGAATTTTCGGGCATCAATCTCTTCATTTTTCATTTATCTCTTCATTTATGTAAGTTTAACTAACCTGCTAATCTTTTTTTTTTATATATTTTAACAGTTTTCTAAGTGACCCCTCCATTTCTGCATTTTGACTTTCACTTTCAAATATGGACGTCAAGTTACAAGAGAGTTCGTGGCCTCGAGACTCAAATATGCAAATATTTATATTTGTTTACCTCCTTATAGGAGATCGATATCTAACATCTAGAAGCAACCACGTTTTTCACCTCCTTTAGAGGAGATCGGTAATAAGCATTTAGTTCCGACCACGATAACAATCGGAAGCTCTCGGACATTTAGGTAATTGCATCGTACATGAACGAGGTGTTACATTATGATCATTTGCACTGTTTTTTCGTGGTCACGTGATTATCTTTGAAAATGAAAGTCAAAATGCAGAAATGGAGGGGTCACTTTGAAAACTGTTAAAATATAGAAAAATAAAGGTTGGCAGGTAGGTGAAACTTACATAAATAAAGAGATGAATGAAAAATGAAGAGATTGATGCCCGATTTATAAAATTCCAAGGCCCTCAGTCGGCTCCAGAAGCGACGAAGCGGCGCATCTATTTTGGGTGGGCAAATATCAACTTTTTGATATGGGACGAGCTCTGACGTCCCTCGGCCCAGCTTGTCTGGCAAAACAGCCGTCGGACTATTATCATACTCGTTTAACCAAAAACACAAAATATTGCCATCTTAATGCGTAACACGTTCTGACTTACAAACAACGTGTCGCTCTTTTTCGTAATGCTTAAATGAAAAACACAACGGAAGAAAAACTGACGCAAAGAAACTAAAAATTACGAACCGCAAAATGAATGTCAAAACAAAAGGCATAAAATTCTCGTAAACACACTATTATCGACTCAAATCCAGCTCTTGTATATGTGTAATTTCTTTAAATTAATGTTCATCTGTTAGTTGTTTTTTTTCCCAAATAATACCTAGTTTTCAATGCAAACTTTGCCATGCCTTAGTCTTTTTTATATTCATGAGGTTAAATATTTTGTCAAAAAAGGCCTGGAAAAGGTCATTAAGAAAAGTGTGCTAAGTAAATTTTAAAATATCAGATATATATAATTATTTCATCATTGACGGATAAACATAACTTTTTAATTAAATAACCTAAACTATGCACGAAAAATCAGACCATTTGCTAGTTCAAGGCATTTGTGTCACACTAGACCTATTTCTAAAAAAAGTATGTTCATTTTTACTTACATTTGGATAAACACAGCTCCATTTTTGAACTTGTACTTACAGAGTATTAAAAGTGGGGCGAAAGATAACAGAGTGAGTCAAACTCATAAATCTTAAATAAACTGACAACGTCATGGCTTAAAAAAAGACGAACAAAGCAATAATAGTACAAAAGACACAACAAAGAAATTTAAAGACTTAGCAACACGAACCCCGCCAAAAACTGGAGGTGATCTCAGGTGCCCCGAAAGAGTAAGCAGATCATGCCCCACACGTGGCACCCTTACCCTAATATCAAACTTTAACAGTATTTCTTTTCAAAGTATACGGTCAAATATCAACACCTGAATATATTTCATAATCTAAATATAAAGCAAAACATCTTCAATTTTCAATATCAGATATTGTACAAGAAAGAAATCATAAACAATAATCAACATCACGTTCGAGGTGAGAATATAAATTGTATTTTTGATATAAAATTATTATATCTAAATGAAATGTAAACAAGATGCACATACAACATCTTTTACAAAAAAATGAAAAATGACAATTGTTTAGGAACATGTCAAAAACAAAATGTGGCTCTGAATATTATTGAATCGATGCAGATACACGTGTATGTCTTCTTAAAAAAGCAAGAGATATAGAGATTCAGGTTTAACTCAAGTTTACGCGTCCAAATTGGTACTTTCTATAAAAAAATATAGTTAATAAACAAAAAAGAAAAAAAACATTTACATTAACTTATTGAAGAAATATCTTACTAAATATTCTAAAATAAACGATTTGCAGGGCTAGCTTTCGATAAAATACAGATTCTTTTAGTGTGTATTTTAGCCCACACGTCATTTAATGTCACTAACTTGTTAACCTCCTAGATGGTCATTTAAACGAAATAAAGATAAACATATACATTAGTAAATAGTAAACTCGTGTGATTATTCTACGATTGTTTAATTCTATATTTTAGATTAAAGTATTTGCTAATTATCGTTTCAAGTTGTGTAAGAAAGATGTTTGAGGATCGACAGTTAATCTAATGATTTACCTTTGTTTCACTTTAAATGCTGATAATCTCTTTTTTAATACCAATAACACACAATTTAGGCGTTGTTCATTTTAAGCCAATCGGTTGAATTAAAGTTGACATAAATTCGGATTCAATGAGGTCAAATTGTTCACTTGCAAGTGAATAATTCATGATCAACGTTTCTGAACTAATATAGACAAAATTGAACCATATCCGCTACTAAGAGCAAATTATTAATTCTTTATATCACTTTATTAACGATTGAACAAACAAATATATCTTGTAGCTAGTGCCTCTTTAAAAAATTAATCATGAAAAGTAAACGTTGATAATGGCCACATGACAAAATATTGTCTATGAGCTGAACGTTTTTTTTAAACATTACTGATTAAAATTACGTGTTCCATCTAAAATTGAGTACAATAAAATCTTGTTTTTTTTTTATTGTAGGTGCTAATGTGGCATGGATTGGTCTAAGAAAAAAAACATGGATGAATGGAGAATCTTTTGTTGACGTTTACGGAAAAAAAATAAAGCTGAACAATTTTGATGGAGGCTATAAAAATGACACGGATTCTTCATGCGCTGATATATTAGTTAATGGAAACGACTATTCACTAAGTGACTCTAGCTGCAACTTCAGATTGAGAAATTATTTTGTTTGTGAACTTATCATTTGATTACACTTCATATTTTCATGATAACATCCAATAGGTGTTCAAATAACCACTATTGTGTGTAGTTGAAGTCCTTAATTGACGTTAAAGCAAGAGCTACATTTGTACCATAAAAATGTTACCATATTCAAATTGAACGCTTTTTGCAAGGAACGTCAATGTAACGTATAACATATATATAATTTTCCATAGACTAAAAGTTTAGTATTTTTGTATCTTAAACATTTTACACGTTCTGTTTAATGATATATTTTTTGGAGAGAGTTTCAAAAAGTTATTCTAAAATGTAATACCTTTTGTAAATCAACAAGAAATTTGACTTCCATCAAAGTTTTGTAAACCATGTGCTGATCTTAAAGGCGTTTTTGATAAATGATAAGTTTTCTATAATACCGAACCTTTCGACTTTGGGACCTATAGTAAAAGATATGTTTCTGCTAGTACGAATATTTGACAATAATTGCGTACACTAACAGTTATTTTCACGCATCCGACAAACTGACGAATGTGAAAAATAATCCTATTTCAAGGACTGTAGATCACTTTTTAATCTTAATAAAATGAGCAATTTCAAAAAGCTGAGGATGAAATCGAAATAATAGATCAATCAACAAGAGAAATACATATAGTAGTTGTTGCTGCCATTGACCCGAACGAGAAATATTTTTCATTATAATCTTCTCGAAAGACACATATTTGGGATGTTGATAGTACGGATAGAAAGACCGTAACATTATTTCATTAAGTTAAGATTATGAGGAAATGAATAAAATCGAGAATGGAAAGATTATTTGTCAAAAACGTATAATCAGTCATGATCACAATCTATAACTTTGTTTAAATAAGTAGTCAAACATCAAAAAGCCATATCTATCAAAAAAGTGCAAAGCTTTAACGCTGTGTACAGAAGTCGGTTGAAATAAATGAAAATTACGTCGATTAACGTTACCATTACTAAACCGAACATTGTGCTTAACGTCTAAGACGTCTAACGGATAAGAACGGACGTTTAACGGACATGAACGGATTGAAAAAAAGTTATCCGTTAGGCTCCGTTCGAGCTATTCGATAAGGTGTGACCGAGGCTTATCCGACCTAAGAACAATGAGAAATATGAACCGGATAGCTTGAAATTAATCTAGTCATCAATGAGTCGATATTTAATGGAAAAGAACGGAATAAATATCAAAGACAAAGAATATGGTGACATAACTATTTGAAGCGCAACCTGCAAAGATGAAGATATTATTTTTGACATTGTGGAACTTGATAAGATATGTATATGAATCTGTTGTGGCAATTTTTTTAAATATCAACTAGGGAAATAGTTCTAGGATTTCCATGCTTCCTCACGCATCAATTTGAAATGTAACAATTGATATTTATAACTCTGAGAATAAATATTTAATGTTAATTATTCGTCAACATTTTGACTTAACTTTGTTGACTCACTGTGATACTATTTATTTTTTTAACTTGCATAAACTGAGGTAGAAAAAAAGCATCACTGTATGCATAAAATCTTCGTTGTTCAGTATATTTATATTGAGCTTTAAGTCAAATTGTTCTATCTTATCTTTTATTTGAAAAAAACAAAAACTCCGCTGATCAATTAAACTAGCATTAACACTGCATCGGATTATAATAGTCCATTTTTATATTACCGACTTTAAACACCGGAGCTACATTTTTTCGACTTTCTCTGTGGTAGGACATCCTGGTACTTGGCCGATCAAGATCAAAATCAATAAATAAAACTATTTAAATGCTTTCGATACATGACTAAATCATTTGAAAAAAGCAAATTTCACCCAAATGCACCAATCATATATTTACACAAAATCTTTAGGCAGCAATCATTTGATTTTCGGGGGAGGGGGGGCTATGGATTTTATTTTTCTGGACAAACCTTGTTTGCCTTCGGCGAAAATCAATCTATTTTTTGGGCGACAAGTCGAAACCATTTGTTTTCTTTCAATTTTAGCATATTTTTTTTTTCTCCAAAAACTGGAAACAAACTTTTAAAAAAATCCATAGCCGGTGTTGAGTCGTAGTTCTCTTATATTTGATACGTTTCCCTCAAATTAAGTTTGTAACCCGAATTTGTTTTTTCTCTTTAGATTTATGAATTTCAAATAGAGGTATACTAATGTTGCCTTTATTCATTGACCATTTCAACTAGAATTTGATCTCATTAATTTTTCATACAATAAATTATTTTAAGTTCAACAAACAGAAATTAATACCCTAAAACCAAAGCAACAGGTCATTAACTACTCAATATTTTAAATGTAGATTTCAAAATATTAAGTGTCGAAGTGTTGATTTCAAACTAAACTGTTGATTACCTGACCAATAAAGGTCACTGAAATGTGCCCAAAATGATGAAGATGAACTAAGAGGGCAAACAAATTGATATTGCATTACAAAGATAAAATAATGTGTTTGGTAAATGATAATAGCAACAAACGATTAAGAGGAATGTATACAGATTTGAGTATTAAATCGATGATTAGGGTATTTTTTCAAAATCCTATTGTAATCGCAAAAGACTTTAAAAAGCAATTTGAACCATTTAAACAACGTTATATTGCTGGGTTTGCAAAGTGCTCTATGAAATTTGTTTCAGCTATAAACATCAATTTAATCAACAATCAAAGTCAGAGTTACTGTAAAAACTACCCTAGCAGTTGCATTCTAAAAATCATTACTATAAGATTTAATGACTAGCTGTAAGAGTACATACAATCAAAGGTGGGATTTTTTTTTCACTTGCAATTGTACAAACATATCAAACTTCTCTACCCTTAAAGTAAGTATTTAAATTCATCTTCAACTTTAAATCTGATATGACCTTTTAAGGTGGTACCAAATACCTTGACTAATATCAATTTGACTCGTTTAATTTTCATTAAATCAGTTGCAACGGAAGGCCAAGCAGGTCTTGCACCAGGGCTGCTATCACACAATTTCAAGAGGGATTTCAGGTTTAACGGAAGGCCATGCAGGTCTTGCTCCACGTCAAATATCAATCAACTTCCAGAGGGATTTTATGTGTAACAGATGGCCAAGAGCAGGTCTTGCTCCAGGGCTGATATCACCCTATTTCAAGAGGAAAATATTTAAATTCATCTTCAACTTCAAATCTGATATGACCTTTTAAGGTGGTACCAAATACCTTGACTAATATTAATTTGACTCGTTTAATTTTCATTAAATCAGGTGCAACGGAAGGCCATGCATGTCTTGCTCCACGTCTGTTATCAATCAATTTTCGTGGGATTTCATGTGCAACAGATGGCAAAGCAGGTCTTGCTCATTGGCTGCTATCACATAGTTTTAAGAGGGATTTCAGGTGCAACGGAGGGCAAAGCAGGTTTTCCTCAAGGGCTGCTATCACACAGTTTTGAGAAAGATTTCTGTTGCAACGGAAGACCATGCAGGTCTTGCTCCACGTCTGCTATAACACTATTTCGAGAGAGATTTCAGTTGCAACGGAAGGCAATGCAGATCTTGCTCCACGTCTGCTATAACACAATTTTAAGAGGAATTTCAGGTGCAACGGAAGGCCATGCAGATCTTGCTCCACGTCTGCTATAACACGATTTCAAGAGGGATTTCAGCTGCAACGGAAGGCCATGCAGGTCTTGCTCCACGTCTGCTATCACAGTTTTAATAGGGATTTCAGGTGCAACGGAAGGAGAAGCAGGTCTTGCTCCACGTCTGCCATTGCACAATTCGAGAAAAAAAGGATAAATTTGTGGTGAAGACAATCAAAACATATCTATAGACATATGCCATTCTAACCAACTCGTGGAGTCCGTATACACTTCAACGTAATCGCTTAGAATCATTGGTTTTATAGTTTTATTGGTACCAACAAATTTCCTTCAGGAAAATCCTTATAGAAAAAAACAACCTTTGTAATATTATGTTTACTTTACATAGCAAAATAAATTTATTTAGAAACACTCAGACACATATACATGTATAACATGAGATAATAAACATATTCGACACAAGATATCGCTATGCAACTCTACAGAACATTATTTACATAATTATATATATGAAAGTATAATTGCAATATTCTAAATTGTTTTAAATATAACAAGATGTAAGACGTCCTTTCATTTGCTTAACACATGAATATCTACAGTAATACTTAGAGATATATATTCCTTACACAGGTGCTGCCGAAATATTACTACAGACAAATGGACAGTTCATAATAAGGAAGCTGAAATCATTTATTTTCTCTTTAAAGAGATTGAACAGATTAAAACTGTATTAATGGGATGTTTAATTTCATTTTCGATAGCAAAAGCTGCGTTTTTAAAGTTCACCTAACTAACTAATTTTACTTCTAACAACAGATTTTCTTAAACAGATATCTTAAAAATCCCTGATTTTTTTTTATTTTTCGGAAGACATATTTTTCAACAAACAATCGGCAAAATGTGCCCTTCGGCATATGAATTTTCCGTTTACACCATCACTATTTGGGTGACCGTTATTGCATATCTTTAACACTTGTGTCCATTGATATATTTCAAAGGTCTTAACTACAATCTTGCCTTTTTCCTCGTATGTGACATCACTTTGATACTGTCAGCCTTATCACATATCATGAGCAATAAGACGAGTGCTACTACTGTAGGAGGACCTGCACACCCTTTCTGGGGACCTGCAATCCTCTATAGTAATTACCATGGCGTTGTCAGTTTATATCCAATGCATTGGTTTTGAATATCATGATGGTACATTCAGCGTTATGTTTAAGAAAATTATTTGTTTTTAAGGTTGTGGTTATTGTATTAAACACATAAACCAAAAGAATAGACCACTTTTGAGTTCATCCGTCACCAGAAAAAAACTCAATTAGGACTCGCCTGTGTGACGTCATTTACCAGATAGAAGTGGTAGCCTGTATCCCTGCACTATCAACGTTAATCAAACGTCTTAGTGATCATCATTGTGCAGGATAAATTACAAATAATTTTTGTTTTGAAAGTACTTCATCACAATTCCCTAATGACAGCAGTGCTGATTATCGATTATGAAAATTTTGTTTGCCGAATAAATCGTGCAATATCGTATTATAATTTTCAAACCACGCGCTCAACATTGAAATAGAAATGAAGATGCCCCTAAACGCACGATTGATGTTCACTAAAACCAGAGTTTTTGACGGAAATGCATCAAACTCGAAAGATGTCTTACAGAGCTATTAATATCTAGGATTGTAATTATATGAGATCGTGAACAGTTTTATATTTCATTTATGGGAGCGTTTTAAAAAAGTCTTTTTAAAGTACGTGCTCCGACTAAACTAATATCTTTCAAGTCGTCTTCGGGGTCTTCTTTTTCTTTTATTTTTATTCCTGAAAATAAATGAAAGAAGATTACATACAAGATAAGACACAACATTAAGATTTTTCATCTCGAATACATAACTTGTTTACAATTCTTTGTTTTTTGTTGCATCGTGAAATTCAGTATGCAATGACAGTCATTAAGGTGTTATACCACCAAATCATGGTACGTCACATCCGGTTGCATACGAACGTAGGTCTAAAAAAAATATTCCCTTGAATTTGACCATTGTAGGTATTTAATCCTACATTTTATTGCAGTAAAACTATTTCTGTGTCATAAACATATGTCTTGGGTATTTCAAAACACCATTATTTTTTGTTTGTGATTTCTATAGAAAATTTTGTATTCTTGAGGTTACATGGTGACTAAACCTTGTACACAGATAGAATAAGGGGAGAAATTTGATTGGTTTACTTCCAATGATTGGTTATTCTCTTATATGCAATGAAATGTTATGTTAAACTTTTTCTATAGAACTGGACAGGATAAAACTTTACTCATGCCAAGTATTTCTTTATTTGAAACAAAGATAAATTCTGCACAATTTTTTGAAAAGTACAAATTTAACAAAGACTAATAGGGGAAAATCAATGGTGGTATTACACTTATATGGGAAGCTGTACATGCACCTATGGCTTTGTGAGGTATCTCATGTGTTAAAATTTCTTGCTATTTAAGTGAAATAATACAAAAAATGAAATATTCTGAGTGGATTGAGTCTCCAAAACACATTTTATGAGAAAATTGTCTTGAAATAGGACTGTACCATGAATATTCAGTTGACAGAACAAGCCATACTAAGTGCATATATTTATTTTTTTGGAGGGGGTGGGCTTTTTTTCCTTATTTCTTATATTTTGCTTTGATATAAAAAATTGTCCTAGGTAATACTTAAATAAATATATAGTTATAAGTAGATGAAACTATTTTTAATGTTGTAACGACAAGTTATTCACTAAAAGAGAAGCCTTTTATGTCCCTCTTTGGAACGCGTCGTAAATTTAATTTTTACGTAAGGACTTATTGAAACCTCCATGGAGACAGTAAACTTTTATATGGATTGTTCATTCTTCTAAAATGCTTCAATTACTCATTTATTATAACATTTCTACCATAAATGAGTGAAAGTTACCCCATTATTTTTATTTATTGGCCTGAAAAGTTGAAATTTTGAGGAAATAAGAGGTATAAATTGACACAAAGAGACCTTATAAAGAAGACAAAGAGGTTTTTAGTGGTATTTTGTCTTCCTAAAATCATCTTGTGTATCATTTTTAACTGTTTATAGGCAGGTAAGATAGATATTTGATCATTTATTGGTCCACACTCTATTATATCTTGATCAGCTTGGTTTGGATTTGTCGAAGAAATTTTGCTCGAATCGCTGTAGATGTCGTCTTTCAATATACTAGATTTTTCTCAAACTATTAAACTGATTATGACAAAACTTGACAGAAATGCTTGAAATAACCAGTATTACAAAGGCAAAAAGTCACATTCAGTTCATTGAACAAAAAGGTCTTCTTTAGGTTTAATACCACCAAATCATGGTACGTCACATCCAGTTGCATACGAAAGTAGGTCTAAAAAATATTCCCTAGAATTTTACCATTGTAGGTAATTAATCCTACATTTTATTGCAATAAAACTATTTCTGTGTCATAAACATATGTCTTGGGTATTTCAAAACACCATTATTTTTTGTTTGTGATTTCTATAGAAAATTTTGTATTCTTGAGGTTACATGGTGAGTAAACCTTGTACACAGATAGAATAAGGGGAGAAATTTGATTGGTTAACTTCCAATGATGGTTATTCTCTTATATGCAATGAAATATTATGTGAAACTTTTTCTATAGAACTGGACAGGATAAAACTGTACTCATGCCAAGTATTTCTTTATTTGAAACAAAGATAAATTCTGCACAATTTTTTGAAAAGTACAAATTTAACAAAGACTAATAGGGGAAATCAATGGTGGTATTACACCTTAAGAGGTAGTTGTGTGATGTCTACAAACGGAACAGGCTGAATTATGATTCGTCCCGTTTATTAATTCAATTCTTTCGATATTGCTTTTCTGTGGGAATTGCTAGTACCAAGTCTGTGAATCGATAGCAATTTTCTTTAAATACTAGGTATTTAGTGTGATATGAACATCGGTACTAAAAGTATACTTAAACTTAAACTTTTACACTAGTCATTTTGATGCCCTTTATAGCTTGTTGTTCGGTGTGAGCCAAATCTCTGTGTTGAAACCCGTACTTTGATATATAATGGTTTATTTTTACAAGTTATGACTTGGATGGAGAGTTGTCTCATTGGCGCTCATACCACATATTTGATCGCTTTAGAGTTTTTAAAGGATGCTGGATTATTTAATAGTTCTACTTACTGTTTGGATGATTTGCAAGAACACTTCGAAGTGTATAGTGTGTGAATAACAACAAACAATGTAATTGACACGACGAACATCAATGGAACAAACCAGGCCATATTTGGAGCATACGAAAAGAACGTCATGTACTGTATTTCATTTTGTGTTGAAGTTGTAGGTTCATATGGAACAGGAAGCATAATATAAACTGCAGCTGTATCTTGGTTTCCACCAGAATCCACAGCATGAACTGTGAAATTTAAGACTGAACCTTCAGCATAACTAGTTAGACTTTGGCTAAGTTTTATTGAACCGTTATCGTCAATTTCAAACAAAGCATTGCTTACGCCTTCCTGTGTAAGGTGATAATGGACATCGCCTGCAAAATATTTTACATTGTGTAGTTAATGTGTCATATCATTTAACATAAAATAGTACTTATAAAACAATACATTTTTGTACTTCATTCCCAAACTGAAATGTGTTCTAGCAAAGCATATGGATACAGGATTCTAAAGAAAAATATGTTGTTAGTTGTTCATAATCAATATAAGTCTGTTAAATACAAATATGATCATCAATGCATTCATCCATATTTTTTTAATTTAACAAATGATTTTGTATTTATCCTTCTGATTTATTTCATTGCTTGGTATCACGGCCCGCTATAATGTTGTTCATTGACAATTCCCACAAACGGAACTTCAGTGTATTTTTGATTATTTTACAAAAACAAACAATCCTGTTGAATATACTAGTTGTAAGATATAACTACTTTGTACAATATATGAATATTCACACCAAATTAGAAAGTAATACGACCAGTATATTTTATTGGAAAATTGATGAAAATCAAGATAATTCCAGCGTAGGCATCTACATTATGTGTTCAGTATTTTGGTAAACACATAGGTTCTACCTTGTAGAGGAGTTTTCACAGACATAACGCGATCTTGGAAATTTTTTAACAAACTAATAATTTCAAATGGTATCACAACTAAGTGCATGTTTTCAACAATATACAATCTTTGAATGAATAAGAAACCACGCTGACACGTGCATTGGGTAAAAACGAAATCATAATATATGAACCGACGTTAAGTGTGACCCTAACTTGTCAGGACGTTTTTAGCGTGCAAAATACGCAAACACAACCCGATAAATCGATTTTTCGGTTTTCTACACAATGAAATTGTGAAATATCAGCTGATCGACACGATATAAAGAATTATTAGCTCTTTCGCCGTGCTTACACGTTAAAAAATATTTATATTGTGACTATCAGCTGATATTTTACGATATCAGTATGTAGACAATCTAATAATCGCTATTTAAAGTGTGCTTGTGATAAATACGATATATATGGGACCTTTGAATTTAAATACACTGTGTAGCGAATTCATCTAACAGACTATCTGAACATGTGGCATTTAAACTAGTGGCCTATCAAATTGATCAAGTCTTCAATCTAATGAGCCTACTTCTATTGGTCTATACAAACACAAATGCCAACTACAACACCATCTAATAAGTTTTTAATGTGTTTACTGCATTTACTACGATCGTTCATTATTAATTTCTTCCGTCTTTAGGCGAAACGTTTTAGATTTTTCTTTAACTTCTTTAACAGTGGGTTGTTTTCATAATAAAAGGTCTTACCAACACTACTAAGGGTGTATTGAAATAAACCAGTTCCAAATGAAATATACATCGTCTCCACATGAAACTTTTATACACAAAGACATTTTTTAAATGTATAGGACGTAATATGAAGCTACACTATATATATTTAATGTTTATATTTGACAAAACTGTGTGTGTTGCATTGTCGTTTTGGTTTTTTATTGCACTTCAGTGTTTCTGTTATTTCGTTGTTTTCCTCTTACAGTTGATGTGTTAACCTCAGTTTTAGTTTGTAATCCGGATTGGTTTCTCTTTTCGAATTATGACTGTCAAACAGCGGTATACTACTGTTGCCTTTATAAACAAAGTTATCATATTTACTAACCATTACTTCCAATGTCAATGTCTGTTGCTTCTGTCTTACCAACAAAAGATCCAACTCCTGTGGTAATTGGTACAAAAAACGTGTATTCAAGGTGTTCAAATTTTGGTGAGTTATCATTGTCATTAAGCACAGTAATATTCACGTAGGCAGTATCTGTGTACTCGGTATCACTAATGTAAACATCACAGTTAATTTTGGATGCAGTGCCAATTTCATCTAAATCATAATTAATTGCATAAGATAAGAGTCCTGTGGTTGAATCAATGTCCAATCTTCCTGTGTCGACGCCACAGTTAAAAGAAAATGTTAGTGTATCGCCATCTTCATCTGTGTACTGGTAATATGGATTTTGTAAAACAGTTCCTGCCTAAAAAATAAAAAAGAATGGAATTAATTGCTTGTAAGTACAAGTTTATTTTAAAAAAAGGGATACAAAAGGTATTCCTCTTTTAAAATTGTGTTCATCAACTAATTGTAAAAAGTAAAATCACAAAAATATTGAACTCCGAGGAAAATTCAAATCAGAAAGTCAAGGTGTCTATTTTGCAGAAAATCGTCATTAATGGATGAACAACTAACTCTACCAATAGTTAACTGAAATATTCAGTCATGTTGACGCGTGGAAACATCTTATCCTGCTGATATTTTTTTTATTTTCATGTTCTATTAATCTGTTATAGTTTTCCAGATGATCATGATAATAGACAAGAATTCAAAAATTATGAAACATTGTCTTTAAAGGGCAATAACTTCAATAAGGAGTCGACAAACGATTTCGGTAATTCAGACTTATTTGTAGATTTCGTCTTGCTGATCAGTTGTGCTATCGTAAGTTTCTATTTATCTAACATAGGTTTAAAGATACTTGGCAAATAATGAAAAATCGTCTATTTTGCAGACTTATTTGCAGATCGTGTCTTCTTCTGATTTTTGCCAAAACAAATATTGTCTAACTATATTTATTGTCGAGATAAACGTCAAAACTGAAAAATGGTAAAATTTGTCGTTTGAAGCCAAAAACTCCCATAGAGGTCGCCTAAAAAAAAATCTCTATCTACAGCGGTTTTGAAAATAACAGACAACAACTTTTAGTTTACCTCTTTGTTCTTAGCCATGTTTGATATTGAACATATTTTTTTAAACAAGATACCCCATTGTGGATTGTAACTAAGTTGAGTCAAATTTGGCTTAATGGTTTTAGAGGTAGATGATATTCGTGAAACTGAAATGACGACAACAGAACCTTGTGATGAAAAAGTTCACACTGGACGTTCGGGCATATTGAGCTGTTAAAAAAAGAGAGGATAAGAAACAACAAAAATGATACAAAGACTTCAATGAGCTTATGTTTAAATTAAAATCAGTGAATACACTTTGGATCTTACAATATTCTCTATGTCTGTGAATTGATAATTTTTCTTTGTAAATGTTGGAGGTTCATTCACATTCTGTATGTTCAAAGTTATATTTGTAGAATCTTCCAACAGAGAATCTGAACCAGAAATCATCAACAGGAATGTTTTGTACGGAATAATCTCATAATCAATATTAGCCAGCGATGTAATTAAACCAGCTGAAAAAAAGCATTTTAAATAAATGGAAATAGTATTGTATAACGGTGACTTCGGAGTTCACGATTTCAGTACTATTCTTTATTAACTATATTGAATATACTATAATTTCTTCAACGTAATGGTATTTTCACAGCAGTGTCTGAATATGATTTTGTATATCAATATTGATATTAAAATGGTTGGACTAAACAACAATTGGAGTGCCAATTCAGACTAAATAGATCAAATATTGTTTTTATATCGTTGTCTCTGATTGTATTTTTTCTTTGTCTCATATGTAAACTATAATATTTTTGTATATTTACAGAAATAAACCCATCAAATATTTTTGAAGAAATATTCATAGTCAATAGAAGTAAGGTTAAATCACACGTTGACTTACTAGCGTACAATAAATGAATAATCCAAATGCTGATTTATTTCTTTATTAGTTGGTAAATAAATTTTGTATTATAAGATATTGAACATTGTGTATACGACAAAGGCATATTCTGTAAAGAAAACATCTATATAATCCATGAAAAAAAAGTTGAAAAAATGTCATACTATCATTTTCAGTTAATGTTAAAAAAAAAAAAAAAAGGGAGTATTTATTTGCACATGTGCGGAACTACTGGTTTAAAAGATCTAAATATTTGACTACATATTATATATACTTCATTTTCACTTTAAATAATGATAAGTAGATAAAACATACATGACGAGTCAACTTGGAAATAAACAGCACCCTCTGGTGGCGAGTATGACACAGAAAATGTATGAACATCTGACACATCAGCATCTGTTAGTACTGGTTGAAATATTGTTGAACCAATACTTATTCCTTCCAATATAGTTACAGTGTGCGAAGGAGTTAGAAATTCTGGAGGACTGTTGATTTCTGGAAAAAGGCATTAAATTTGATGAATCAATATAATATTGATTACTCTACAATGCAAAATTTCAATCAGTATATGCTGTTTTAGAAATTATAGATTAAAGTAGTATATGCCGTGATAAACGTTTGATTATCGTGTAAGGGCCGACACACTGAGATCACGGGAGAACTATCAATATTTTTTTCTCAGATATGACAATGCCATTCCAACGTTTTTCTTGCACCACATTCAGTTTGCAATACTTAATAGTGCGTTTTTTTGGAACGGTGTAAACATAGCATCTATACACTTTTATATTGGGTAATAAATGTCAGGTTCCCATGAATAATATGACAATTAGTACTTTCTCGGGGTTTTTTTATGTAGCTTAGACCGTTTCTTTCCAATTTGAATGGTTTTGCACTAGTTACTTAGGGGCCCTTTATAACTTGTTGTTCGGTGTGAGAGAAGGCTCCGTGTTGAAGGCCGTACATTGACCTATAACCTATATTTACTTTTATAAATTGTTATATGGATGGAGAGTTGTCCAATTAGCACTCATACCACATATTCCTATATCTATTGCAATCATAGATCTCATCCTTGCACTAACATGTTTGATTCGAACACAATACAATAATTTGTGCACAAAACATTTTTAAAGTGATAAAAGTGTTACAATTGCTAGAATAAATCTTATTATAATCACGCACCTGTGATCCGTACTGATAGCGTTTTACTATCAATCTCATTCCTCCCATCTGACACACTGATGTAAAGCTCATATCCAGATACTAACTCAGCTGCTATTGAACGACTAAGTGATATTTCACCAGCTGTACAGAGTAAAAAATATAACATATGTCATTTGTTTAAGAACAATTACACTTAAAAGGTCATAAACTATCTCATTTAAAGTCAGAAAAAAACCTTGAAATAAGTACTTCTGTATTACTAATTATGTTTGTTGTTCATTTGGGTAAGCAAGAATCATTGTATATTGGTCAATGCAATTAATGATACACTCTCTAGATATGTATTGTCTTGTCATTCTTTGGTGAATTTATATATTTTATATGTCAGCTTTTTAGTCAAAATAAAAGAAATGTTTTGCGATATATTATAAATATATCTAAAAAAGAAAAATGTTTCATAACAATTGGTAAAAACATCTAACACAAATTGTAAATATACTCACTATTTTGGTTTATCAGAAAGGGTGCTGTCAAACTACTACTAGTCATGGTATATTGTAAGTTGTCATTTTCTGGATCTGTACTTTGTACAGTAAATATAACCTGACCAATTGTCGTAGTTTTTGCCGATACGGTAGTTTTATCTGTAGATATATGATTAATTCAACATATTTATAAATATTAGTTATCTAAATCTAACCCATTCCAAAATATTTCTGGTCTCAAACTTCTAAGAAACACCGACATATGTAGGATATTTTGCAAATTTGAAACTGACCAGTAAATTACACAAGCATTAATTATATCGTGAAAACCATGTTACAATTATATACAAATAATCATAGTTAACATAAACATATTTTTTCTATTTATCTATATTTACCTTGGATATTAGTAAAATATGGTGGCATGTCACGCAGAATGTATATGTAAAACTCAGATGAATCATTTCTTTGCTGATCAGCACACACGATTTCCAATGTATACTGCCTTTGGGTGTCAAATACAAAACCTTGATTCCCTCGAACATATATCTCAGTTTCTGTGTTGAAAAAGGTAATTATATTATAATTGTTCAGTAGTTTTATATAAGATTAGCTAAAACTGTATTTTACATACATGTGGTAGATAACAAACGTGCGTTGATACCGATTTTAACAGCATGAAAATGATAATAATATAAACCTTTACCACGTTAGACCAAACGAAACATTTTTTTGCAAGTCAAATTACTTAAAATCGACGGTTTCAGTATCATTTATATCAATGTGTACATTGTAGACGCTTTTAATCTATCATTATCTACATTGAATGAATGTACAAAGTCATGAAAATGACAATTGTTTTCGATTCGTTTTATGTGTTTTATCATTTGATATTGATTGTGCCATTTGACTTTCCGTTTTGAATTTTCCTCGGAGTTCAGTATTTCCGATATGTTACTTTTTATGTATTGTCAAACTAAGCTTACGAAATTTATGATATTCGATAAATGTAAACATAATCTTGCATTTATTTCACAAACCTTATGAAATATTTTAGTCGATTTAAATTGACAATGGTGTAAGAGACTGGACTGCTTACTTCAGCCATCCTATTTTTATACATTTTTTTATAATTTACAAGTGAAATGACGAGGACAAATAATACAACTTGAAGCTCAAAGAGTGAATTATCATTCGAATAGCTACCATACTGATTCGATCCAATTTGCAAATAAAACATTGTAGTGGCTGTTGTCAAAGTGCATGTTACTGTGTCATTGGTCGGGTCTGTAACAGATACGGTATACAATAGACTTTCTGCAGTTATGCTCTCTAGAATCTCACAGCTCATTGGTAGGTTTACAATTGTTGGCGGCTGAAAAACAGCAACACGAAATACAACTTAACGAAATTATATTTATTTTTAATAAACCAACGAAACAGTTTATATTGTTTAAAGTAAAGGTACTATACATTGTAGACAATACAGGGAAAGTCTAATATTGTTACTTTTAAATAAAAAATACTCTAAACGAATACATGATTTTATAGTGAGGAAAGTTGGTCATTTATACTATAAATCTTTATTTACAGCTTTTGAATGGTGTAAACTTCCCAAAATAAACGTGTGTGATGTAATGTTGTATGTCATATGGTTCAATGGTAGGAGGTGTATGGTTCAATGGTAGGAGGTGTATGGTGCTATGGTTTGTTGTGTATGGTGTAAGGGGGGTCGTGTAACGTGCGATTGGGAATGGTGTGAACGAATGATGGACGCCATTTAAAACTATGCAAAATATTGAAAAGAACTGATTGTTTATTTTGTCTTCAAATAAAATAAATAATTGTGTAGTCGCACATTTTCTGTCAAATTAAATTGCATTATGGTGTAATATTTAAGGTGTATAGTGCAAATGTGTAACGTGCATGGTGTAATGGCACAGGATGTATCGTGTAATGGAGTATGGTGAATGATGTAATGAAGTAGGGTGTTAGTGTGAAGCTTACATCATTTAAGGAAATGCATTTTATTGTCCTCATGTTGAACTATATTGACTGTCAAAACATCAGTATACTACTGGTGCCATTATTTACCTCATTTTGAATGATATTGACTGTCAGGACGTCAGCGACATTTCTACGGTGATCAGCACATTCTATATCAAGTGTATAAGACGGTGTTGTGTCATAGTTTAGAGCCGTTCCTCCCTTTAGAAATACTCCGTATTCATCTATAAATTATAAGACTTAAAGGTACATCTATTTTATAATCTGTCATTATAAATAAGAAAGCGTGGTATAAGTGCCAATTGTATAGCTCTCTATCCAAGTTGCAATATATATTAACAGTTACCAATCAAAGGTCAGAGTACGACCTTCAACGGTTGATTTCTTATAATGTGAATTGTACCATTTTCACTGCACACTCTTATGGTCATTTCTGGAATGCTACAAGTCAAAATAATTCAAAATCCAAAATTGTATGCAAACATTGGATAAATTGACTTAAATTACTTCAAACGATTAAAGGTATTTAATTTGGTATCTGTGTGTTTATCCATCCGAAAAAGAAAGGGCTCTTCAATACTAAATACCTACCATTGTGCATAAATTGTTCCAATTGCCTTTTGTATGATAGAAGATAAACATTGTAACTTGCTTCAATTAACTTATTTCACTAAACAGATAAACATCTTTCAAATTAAAGGATTAAACATTAGCTTCTTACACAGAAGCAATAAAGGATAATTTGAAGAAGAAAAAACAAATGGACAATGCAAAGACAATTTGAGCATGCCATTTACTAACAACTGATAAAACCAGAAAATACTTATTGCGAAGCCAAATTATAATGTTGACACATCCATAACGGTCGAATTATGAAAATTTGAATGCCCAAATAAGAGTCAAAGTTGTAGAGCAATGGAGACTAACAATTCAGAACGTTTCTACCTAAAATACCTCAAGTATTCTTCACATCATACAGATGTGTATTCTCAAAGAAAGCTTGGTACCAAAGTACATGAAGCTTCTTTTACAGTTTGTAGAAAAATACGACGAAAAGTAAATTAGTTAAATAATAGAAATTAACAAGTAAAACCCCTTCATAGGCTTAGAACACATGTAATTTATTTTGAACTCGACTCGATGTTTGCCTTTCCAACCAAGTATTACGGTATTTATTACACATAATGCTACTACTTTTAAATATTGACAACAGAAAAAAATGATAATAGTGTATAAAGAACTACTAACCTAAGGCAGGTGGTAATTTACTTAATTCAAATAAAGCATTGTTTGAGTTTAATGTACAAGTGATGATATCGGCAGCGTTAACGTCCGTTACATTCAGGTTATGTATCAAAGTCCTGGTACTGAGATCCTCCGATATGCTTTCTGTATTTGGTAAACTGTTTATTATTGGTGGCTACAAAAGATAAATGTTTTTTGTGGTTGTAGGTTGCGACAACATTAAAACACTTGTACCATAACTAATAATGATTCTCATTCATAAAAAATGACACACAAAGAATAAATTATGACTGGAATGTGTCTCATTAAAATACAGATTTTTGAATAAATGTTAATTCTAATAACATTTATGCAAATTTTGATAAATGTTATTAGGATTAACATTTATGCAAATTTTGATAAATATAATTCCAAAGTAGGGATACGACTAGTCCAGATCAACTTTCTACATATAAAGCAAATGCTTGGGCAGTGATGATTTGTGAAATCAATTCTGAGTAAATCATATATTCTCACTTCATTTAGTCTTAATTACAAATGTGTGTTCAGTCTTGGGAGTCTGACTTTTTAGGCACTTAAGTGAAATATACACTGTGGGGATATTTCCTAATTGTTGGGAAGAAAGTATAAAAAGGCTGTTTTTTATTGTGGCCATTTGTTGGTGGTTTTAAGACAATTGGTTTGCTGTCTCTGACGTATAATCCATATCCCCTGTTATTCATATGTCACAGTTGTTTTTCTTTAAACAAATAAAATAAACGTACAGTGTTTCGTATCAAATTAACAGTAAATGTACCAGTATCACTTCGTCTGTTGTCGCTACATTCTATCGTCAGCGAGTAAGAAGATGTGGTGTCATAATCCATTGTTGTTCCTCCTGTCAGGTAGATTCCATATGCTGTGTAAAATATTGCAATAAGTAAAATAACAAAAAATATCGAAGTCTGCAGAAAAAAAAATCTGTCTGGTTTCTCCATATATAGCAGTTACAAATATGAAAAGTAAACTAAACTACCCGCAAACGTGTTCCACTTTCCCCACATTTGTACTCTTTTGAAATGGATGAACCGGAAACGAGCAAGTGTCTTTTTACTTTATTTCGGCTTTTATGTGAACATGTTTAACCCCGCCGCATTTTTGCGCCTGTCCAAAGTCAGGAGCCTCTGGTCTTTGTTAGTCTTGTATGATTTTAATTTTAGTTTCTTGTGTACAATTTGGAAATTAGTATGGCGTTCATTATCACTGAACTAGTATATATTTGTTTAGGGGCCAGCTGAAGGACACCTCCGGGTGAGGGAATTTCTCGTTACATTGAAGACCTGTTGGTGACCTTCCGCTGTTGTTTTTTCTATGGTCGGGTTGTTGTCTCTTTGATACATTCCCCATTTTCATTCTCAATTTTATAGGTATACGAAAAATATGAAAAATATGGCAAATCCTATATCAAAAGTTCAATTTTCACAGTAAGCTTGGTAAGTTACATACCCGTGTTAGCAGGAGCAATAAGAGAAACATCAAATATAGCACTAGTGGGATTCAGAGTACACGTTATTGTGTCACTCTCTGTATCTGTTACAGTTAGTGTGTGTAGCAAGGTGTTTGTGTTGGCATCCTCAATAATGCTTGTTGAATCGGGTAAGTTTTGTATAACTGGTGGCTACAAAATAGTAAGTAGCTCGTCATTAATACCAGGCTTAAAATTTGTGTTCACCACAAACATATTTCATCTGCAAATGTCTCATTAAGGAAACTCAAATCATAAAAGTAAAAAATTCATTCAAAGTTCGAAGTTGCAGAGCATTGAGGACTTTAAATTTGGAAAGGCTTTCAGAAATGCAGTCATAGTTTAACGATCCATAGTTGTATGCAAACATGGGTTTTGCCTCTGCTCATATTTTACGCATAAAATTTTCACCGATAATACAAATATTTCTCCTTGTTTTAACTTATTGTTTTCTAATGTTAGATACACAATAGATTTCAACTATTTAGGTTTAAGCTTGACTGACTCGAAGTTATTTTCGAAATTACTTTACGATGCATCACATTGATTCCGGTATCTTATTCTATAAAAATGTGTTCCGACCAATCTCCTTTTAATTTATATTTAACTAAAGCAACTACTGTTAGTGTTCAGTTTTTGAACTGACTGCTGTTCATATTATCATTATCATTTTCCTTCATTATCATTTTATCCAAATAAAATACCAAAATGCAAACAGTTTGCCAAAACGAAATTGACACTTTTTTCTTCTCAGCCATATTAACTTAATGATTTCCATATGTGAAACAACAGCAGCTTATTTGTAGAAAAGGATTTTCATCATTCTCTTTTCTATTTTTTAAAAACGTACAATATTTCGTATCAAATTGACCGCGTAGGTACCAGTATCACTTCGTCTGTTGTCACTACATTCAACCGTCAGCGAGTAAGAAGACGTGGTGTCGTAATCCAATGTTGTTCCTCCTATCAGGTAGATTCCATATGCTGTGTAAAAAGTAAAATCACTTAAATAGTGTATTTGATGAAAAATTTAAACGGAAAGTACCTAATCAAATGGCAAAACCAAAAGCTCAAACATATCAAACGAATAAATACCAACTGTCATATTCCTGACTTAGCACACACATTTTCTTATGTGGAAAATAAAGGCAACAGTAGTATACCGCTGTTCAAAACTCATAAATCCATGGACAAAAAACAAAATTGGGGTAACAAACTAAAACAAAGGGAAACACATTAAATATAAGAAGAGAACAACGACACAACACCGAAACGCAACACACACAGAAACGGACCAAGCATCAGACAAAACACCACGAGAATAACAATTATAACATCAAAACCGAATACATGAATTTGGGATAGACAAGTACCGTGCCACGTCTTATCTCAATATCTCAAAAATAAGAGAAAACACAAACGACTCAACGTTAAAATGCAACACACACAGAAACGAACAATAATATAACAATGGCCATCTTCCTGACTTGGTACAGGACACTTTTAAAGGGGAATAAAAGTGGTGGGTTGAACCTGGTTTTATGGCATGCCAAACCTCGCACTGTAATGGCAAAGTTAAATATAACATTGAAATGACAACATAATATTACAGGAATACAATGCAAATAAATAGGAAAACATATTAGACAAAGAAAAACATGATTAATAGATAACAAAAAGCATCAGGTTTAAAATTCAATACGCCAAAAACGCGCCTTGTCCACACAAGACTCACCAGTGACGCCCAGATATAAAAGATCGAAAGTGAAAAAAGTACAAAGTTGTACAGCACTGAAGATCAAAAGTTGAAAAGGTTTTGCCAAATACGGCATTGTTTTTATGCCCGGGATAAGAACATTCTTATTATATAAAACAATTCATGCTATTGCAAACAGTAAATTTTATCAAATAAATATGAAAGAGATATACATAAAGAAACTGAAGTATTAACTAATTACAGAAAACTAAACCCGAATACATAACGCCCAGATATAAAAGATCGAAAGTGAAAAAGGTACAAAGTTGTACAGCACTGAAGATCAAAAGTTGAAAAGGTTTTGCCATATACGGCATTGTTTTTATGAACGGGATAAGAACATCCTCATTATATAGAACACTTAATGCTATTGCAAACATTTAATTTTAACAAATGAATATGAAAGAGAACATAATGAAACTGAAGTATTAACTAATTACAGAAAATGACCGATTGAGCCTGCTTTTATAGCGCTAAACCTCTCAGATTCCATTATATTGGCAACGATGCGTTAAATATTGAAGTCAAATTAGTACATCCATGGCTAACAGAATGGATTTACAATTAATACTGTTTGAAAATGATTGAAATGTTCAGTACAAGTGGTTTTGGATATATTACTAGAAACCTCAAATTTTGGCAAACTTTGAACCGTGAACGAACTTAGATCACAAAGGAAACTAAAAAGATAATCAAATTACCCACCTGACGTATTATTATCCTCAGTGACCTGAACTCGTAGTACGCTAATTTGTTTCATAACATATAAACTGAAATCATAAAGTCACCTTTACTTTCTCAGGGGGCTGGTACATTAATTGTATACATATGATTTAATTAGTATTTTCCTGTGCTATAAACGCTCCAGGTTTTTTAGATTTTGGGAATTTGAGCGTTCCTGCAGTAAATGTAGTAAAGGGCTTCGGATGAACCACATATATTTTCATTTTACATTCAGGGAGATTTAATAGAAAAAATATGGTTAAAAACTCCTTTTAAATTACAAACCAGTGTTAGCAGGAGCAATAAGTGAAACATCAAATATAGCACTAGTGGGATTCAGAGTACACGTTATCGTGTCACTCTCTGCATCTGTTACAGTTAGTGTGTGTAGCAAGGTGTTTGTGTTGGCATCCTCTGAAAAGCTTGTAGTATCAGGTAAACTTTGAATTACTGGTGGCTGCAAAATAAATTAGTGTATATTTTTATTAACTATGCATAGTTTTATTTTTTATATTGATGACCGTTTACATAAAACTACCAGTTCAAAGATAACAGAGATGTTTATTGATTTGTTTGAAGTTACTTTTCTTAAATCAATCTGAATTTCAATGAAACTGTCAAGAAATAAGTAGTGTTTGATTGCAACTTTATATTTATTAACTTACTACATAAATAGAAACAAAACAAAAAATAACATTGTCTATAACATTTCAAACATGCATTGCAGGATTCAAGACTGAAGGCTTTAACGGATTTGATAATTTTCTTTTTAAGTCCCATTTGATCTGTGAAAAACTATGTGTCCATTGAAATAGGAATCATTGTTTGGTTTAAGTTTAAAGTAAAAAAAAACATAAACAACTTGTGTAAAATTGTCCTTAAACGGCATTAACTTCTTAAGGGGTCAATTGACAATGTTTGGTCATTCAAACTGTTTTGTTGATCTTACTTTGCTTAACATTTTTGCTGTTTACAATTAATATCTCCCTTTTATAGTATTGAAGATAATAACCAAAAACTACAAAATTTCCGTAAAATAACCAATGTAGTGACAGCAACAATATGTTGTTCGATTCGTCTGAAAATTTAAGGGCTGATGGATCTTGACCAATTAAACAAATGTACCCCCTGTCAGATTTGCTCTAAAAGCTTTAGTTTTTGAGATATCATTTTAAAAATGGGTTTGATCCCTATGTTCAATTTTTAGGCATGGCGGCCATGTTTGTCGATGGATCAACACTTCGGATACAATTTTAAAGTACATTCAGTTAACGTTTGAAGTAGTTTCAGATGAGAAGATTTTTAAATGTTAGCAAACTTGATGAACAAATTGTGTAAAATTGTCTTTAAAGGGCCATAACTCCTTAAGGGGTCAAACTTTTTTGGAGATCTTTCTTTGCTTAAAATTAATGCTATTTACAGTTTATATCTATCTATAATAATATTCAAGATAAAATTTTCTTTAAACTACCAATCTAGTGGCAGCAACACAACAATGGATTGTTCTATATGTCTGAACATTTCAGGCCTGATAGATCTTGACCAATTGAACAATTTTACCCACGTTAGATTTGCTCTAAAAGCTTTAGTTTTTGAGATATAAGCCAAAAACTGCATTTGACCCCCATAATCCATTTTAATTCATGGCGGCCATGTTTGTCGACGGATCAAAACTTCGGATACTAATTATAAATTAAATACTCTTAGGAATATTTAGTTAAAGTTTGAAGGTATTTGGCCTAGTAGTTTCAGAGGAGACGATTTTTTAAATAGTTTACGACGACGATAGACGACGACGAACGCCTAGTGATGGCATAAACTCACATAGAGACCTACGGGCCACGGTGAGCTAAAAAGTTAATACATCACCTGATTTCTTATTAAATTAATGGTCAATGCCCCATCCACTGTGTCATCTCCATCGCTACATCTCACAGTTACTGTATGGGTTGATGTCGTGTCGTAATCAAGGGTTATTCCAGCGTTTAAATAAACTCCAAAGTCTTAAAAAGAAATGCAATCATATTAAGTCTCTAAGCCTACTATATTTTTTTTAAAATAAAGCCATTCAAAGGACTATAACAGATGATTAGATATACTTTGAAACTTATGGACAAACAAATTCAAATAGCAGAACTAACTTAGACTCTCAGTCGCAGATGTCTGGAAGTCAATAAACTCATCATAGATACCATGACTAAATTTTGTATATACACCAGACAGGCATTTCGTCTACAAAAGACTCATTAGTGATGCTTGAATCCAAAAAAGTTAAAAGGGCCAAATACAGTACGAAGTTGAAGAGCATTGAGGACCAAAACTCATAAAAGTTTTGCCAAATACATCGACATTGTATGTTGTATTTTTGTTTTTTTATAATATGTACTATAAGATGTAAGCATTTACTTGATCCAAAAAAAAAGAGTTAATGAGTTTGAAAAAAAGTATTTGCTTGCAGTGTAAGTTCTAAACAAAAATATAGAGGCTATAGAGTCCTTTGTTTCTCACCTGGACTTTTTTGAGTAATCAGCAATGGTTACCTACCAATATTACAGACTAGAATATGTAATCGTGACTTAGAGCTCTTTTTAGTTGATATTTTTTTCTGTTTTTATTGACTTTATCTTTGATAGTTTTTTAATAAATCAAAAACAGTCAAAGGCTTTTTAGTTTTAAAAGAATTATTTTAGCTTTGTTAGTCTATTTGTAGTTTGTGTCATGCTGGTCACTTTCCCTGCTAGCAGGCTCTATTTAGTTTCCACAATTTTAGTATTACTAACTTATTTGTAGAACTTGTCTTAGATACCATTAGTAGAGGTAAATTATTCCGATGAGAAGTAAACAGCCATATTGACTAATTTGTAGATCTTATCATGCTTGTCTATTCCGCTGTATCTATTACGTATATGTTTGATCAAAATTCAAAATGAAAACAAACTGTCACTCTGGGAAAATAACGACCATTTTGTCTATCTTGAATAATTTGAAGATCATGTTCTTTTGATCGTTTAAATATAAAATTTTCTCTTCTATAATAGTTTTAAAGATACACAGAAAGGCAACAATCTTTTGTTGAATAACTATTAAGAGAGAGGTTATAACTTTCCATGATTTGAGTCATGTTTGAGTTATTTGTCGTGATGATAATTATAACACTGAAAAAGGTCTCTCTGTCTATAGTATATTTCATGATAATCGACAAAACTAGTTAAAAAAATCGTATTTTTCGACCAACAACTCAAAAAATATTAAATTCTCTCTTAACCATAATAGTTTTAAAGATAAACAGAATGGGAACAACATTTGTTAAATCACTAATTAGAGAGAGGTGATATCTTTCCATGATTTCAACTAAGTTTGACTTATTTGTCGTGCTAATCATTATAACACTGAAAATGGTCTCTCTGTCTATTGTATATTTCATGATAATCTACAAAATAAGTTAAAAATCGTCTTTTTAGGCCAATAACTCCTTAAGGAAGTAACAAAAAAAAACAGATCTTATCAACTCCAGATTTATTCTGAAATCACCTGTGGTTGATGGTATGGTTTGTGACAAATTATATATGCAGTTGATGGTGTGGTTGTAATAGACATATTTTAGCTGTACATGTGGAAGACGTTATGGTTGAAACATAGAAAGTTAACTTGATGTTGAGGGTATGACTGCAACAGAGAAAGTTTACCTGATGTTGATGGTATGGCTGTAACAGAAAAGTTTTACCTGAAGTTAATGATACGGCTGTAACAGAGAAATTTTACCTGAAGTTTATGGTGCGGCTGTTACAGAAAGGTTTTACCTGATGTGTATGGTATAACTTTAAGAAAAAAAAAATTACCTGGTGTTGATTGTATGACTGTAACAGAGAATTTTACCTGAGGTTGATGGTATGGCTGTAACAGAGAAAGTTGTTGAACCTCCATGATCTGTACACGTTAATGGATCTGTAACTGTGTCTGTGGCATTGATTGTAAAAACTAACGTACTACCCGCTGTATCTTCTGATATTGATACAGACCCTGGAAGGTTGTTCATTACAGGAGGCTGAAGAATCAATGCAAATAGAGTATTTAATGGTTTCCAACACAACTTAGGGGACGATATTCAATAACCAGCGGGAATTATCTATTAGTTTAAGTTTGTATAAATTGCTGTCGGTTATCGACCACAGTTTTCTTACGCATGGGAAGATCAGATTTAGTGCTTGCTTCAAAGGGGCATGAAAATCTGAAAGGACTTCCCATATACATATTGTATTTGGCATGTAGGGCAATGTTGAATTTTTATTTGCTCTACCTCCTATTCAGAAATACTAAATTTAAACCATCTAAAATTAATAGTCAAGTCAAAATATTTTATAGATATTAGTAGATTATTTCAATACGTTTTACAATATTGTTTCTCTAACACATTTTTTAACCAAGTATTTCAATGTCTAATTTTAAAACATTAATCGCTCTTTGACCACTTAGACATCGAAAATAGTGAAACAATTTAAATGCTGCAGCCCGGATTCTTTTGTTTCGTAACATTTTAATAAATGAAGACATGTATTTTTGAAATAAAGAAAACTTATAAAGTTATAATATGCAATGAACAGTGTTACAACTTTTTGACATACTTACTCTGTTGTTGACTGTTATAGCTTTTCCTCCAGTTGATGATAAAGTGCATGGATCTTCGACTTCCATCATTACAAGATAAGTTCCAACAGGCGGTACAGCTTTAACTGTTATATCGTCTATCAAAAAAGTACATGTGCTCAGTATCATATACATAATTGTAAATCATAGTCAATGATTTAGAAATGTTATAGATTTCAAGTGTCCGAAGTGCTTTCTTGATTAACATACATCAGTCATGCTTGAACTTAAACATTTGATAGCAAGAGATGTATACACACGTACAAAAGTTATGAGGTATATTGCCAGAAGAGAAATAAAACATAGCCAGGTACATCAAAGGTACCAAATTCGTCTACGGTTTAGTAAGAATAAGAATACGAATAAGACGTTTATTTATTTATAATCCAAACAATAGGAGTATTACTAAACAAACAAACCAAAAAACAAACAAACAGGTAGACAGACAGACAGAGAAATATATAATAGACATTAAACGATACAAACATGTAGCATTGAAAAAGAAATAAAGATTATCAATATTAATTATTATACTATTTTTGACAGCATGTCTCGTCCATAAAATTAGCAATTCCAATATTATGATTATATAACATCAATGATTTAGGTCACCAATCACACACAGTTCATATTTATAATTGGTTCCCCCATTATACATTTCACTTATATTGTTATCAATGATAAGTAAAATATCACATTCTTCACAAGAAAATATAAAATCAAATTTGTTTTCTTTACTAATTGAATAAGAACTGGGGATAATACTATAAATTTCTTTGTGTTCCTAGTTTTATTCAGTAATGTACATGATCTGATAAAATTATTAACTTATTATACAATATTGATAACAGCGCATTATATAATATTAAAATTACCCTAAGCGCTTGACAATATATATATATCCATTTACATATATAAGTATTAACAATAAAATATAAAAGCCCAGGTTTAAAACTTCTCAAACAAAAAGATTTGAAAAATATAGCATTGATAAAACAATAAAATTATATAAAATGGGCATGATAAAATTAAGGAGATATTGAATCCTGGAATTTATCTTCCATCTCTTTATAGCATAAAGAACATATTCTATTTTCCAAAGCTGTTCTGTTGTATCTACCGCGTTCAACAGCCAGCATACTAATTCATTTCTTATTTATCCATAATGTTTTGTCACATTTTTATCTAAATTCAATAAAAGTATTTTTCCAAGTCATACTTTTCTTTAGATTTTCTGTAGGTTCTTTGTTTATTTCCATTTATTGAATCATCATCATGAAAGGGATTTTTTTTTCAAAATTGAATGTAATTTACATTGAGCTTCTTCACACAAGGTCTAACGTTATCGTTTTTCTTAGAAAAAGGTTCCTTGATTTTCTCAAACATGAGTGCAATCAAATTAGATAGCAGCATTTTAAATTTAGGCGCAATTCCATTATTTTACTGCTTGTTAACTTTATAAACACTGTATTATTAAGACTCATTTTCATTTAAATTTAAAATATGTTACCAAAATACTACAGAAGACTTAAGGGCCTGTATACCAATAGGGTAATATTCCCAAGGGAATTGATAGCTTAGTTTCTGAATAATCAAACTTGGTTCTATAAAACCAAAACAAAAGAAAAATAAAAGATGAACGTTCTCGATGTGACTCATTTACAAACCTTAAATGTTGGTTGAATATCAAGAATTTGTTTAACCTTTTCAAATATATTTCTTAACAAAGGCTCAAAAAGCAGTGCAATGCTTATGAATCTTTAGTTTGTTAATCTCATTTTAGGCATAACATTTCATAAAAGGAAATGTAAGCTCTGGATGATCGTGTTAATCAGCTCCTCAGTTTTAATAAACTTTACATTTCTAAACGAATTTGGACTCTAGCACTACTGAATTAAAATTTATTGCCGATATGAACATCTATTGCGGTAAACTGGTAGCATCAATATTATTTAAAGTGACTGACATTACAATATCTATAAATAACATGAGTATTTCATGATTCTATTTTACCGATTAAGCAACATACAGCATGAAAACTTTTTCGATGAATGTATTTGAATATAAACAGTATTCAATTAACTTACTTGAACCAGCCACAATTTCAAAATAAGTGGTTCCACCATTCGAAATTGATGTTATTGTCAGTGTTAAGCTTCCAACGTCCTCTGGGTCGTTGTCAATGGTCGAAATTGTACCTGCGGAGTCTCCTATCGAAAGTTCATCGTTAAAAAATGTTGATGTACCTAAGCCGGACAATGAAGGAGTTTCACCTAAAAAAATAGGTAAAAGATTGCAATTCTTTTAGAAACTAAGCAAAAAATCCAATTACCAGAAATCAAGAAGACAATTATACAACAATAGATGATAATAATATCAATTCAGAGTAATAGTCACTTTATAAATGCATGGTTTTATCTAAGATTACCACGTAATTTATCTTGACTTACATCTAGAAATTTACAATGAGGGTCGGGTTGAAACCAAAACTTTACGACAAAAGAGATGATTTCAGCTTTCCAATTGTGAACTTTCCATTTCTAAGTAGCAACATTCCAGCAGCACCTGTATACGGGGTATATATCTCCCAATTGATACGATATTCCCGTGCTTGCATTTCCTATCATGATTTTCTTGATAGAGGGTTACTGCTCTCAAGGAAGCTATTAAACCAAGAGTTCCAAATGGTGAAGTTGAAATCATCCCTTCGTAAATTTTACGGACGCCATCACGAGTTGGTTGACCGTTATGGAATAACCGTTCCACAAATGATATCGGATATGTTCCTTATGTCGTAACTACAATCCCCTTCCCTTTCATGAATGTGACCTACCGAATTAGACAATTTACCGGATTTGTAATCACATAAGCAACACGACGGGTGCCACATGTGGAGCAGGATCTGCTTACCCTTTTGGAGCACCTGAGATCACCCCTAGTTATTGGTGGGGTTCGTGTTGTTTATTCTTTAGTTTTCTATGTTGTGTCGTGTGTACTATTGTTTTTCTGTTTGTCCTTTTCATTTTTAGCCTTGGTGTTGTCAGTTTGTTTTAGATAAATGAGTTTGACTGTCCCTTTGGTATCTTTCGTCCCTCTTTTATCGGTAACGGTCTTGGATCGTGACCCCTAATTCGTTAGGACCGTGAAACAAAATATATATATATTAATTATTTGATACAAAGGTATGGTTCTTTGTGTTTTATAAGAGTATTGTTATTGGTATCATCTATACCGTTTAGCAAGCCATTATCTAAAGCGCGCCTAGTTAGAGGGATAAAGATATCAAATTAAGACAAATAAAGGCAACAGTAGTATACCGCTGTTCAAAACTCATAAATCCATGGACAGAAAAAAATCGGGGTAACAAACTAAAACCGAGAGAAACGCATTAACTACAAGAGGAGAACAACGAAACAACACTAAAATGTAACACACACAGAAACGGACCAAGCATCAGACAAAATCCCACGAGAATATCAAATATAACATCAAAACCAAAAACATGAATTTGGGATAGACAAGTACCGTGACACGTTTTATCGCAATGTGAATTTACACTAAAAAATAAGAGATTAAATAATTTAAATTTAAATGATAATTTTGTTATAAAGGATTACAAGGAATTTAAATAGTTATTAAACCGATGTTCAAATCTATGATGCTTTAAAGGTTAGGATAAGACACTAAAGTTGAGGAAATCGCACCCCAAAAGGAGCGAGACCAGTGTTTATGTACTACTAGGTAAACAAGATTGTCAAATTTTAAGTATACAAAGGAATACCACACATAAAAAAGAAACAGGCTATACCAAGTCACAAATTTTAAAAGATTTAAAAATCGCAGTATGCGGCAATTTCATATACGTATGAGCACTATATAAATTGAGTCATAATTATCTTGGTATGAAAGGAATTAAAAAATAAATGAATAACGCATAATGAATATCTGATCTCAATTTAAGCACTTTATTCAATTATATCATTACTACAGTCAAACTATATGCATTAAAAATGTTCATACGATGACTAAGATACATATGAAAGTTTGGGAAGTTACTGAAACCAGCAGTGCTTTTTTTTTTGATAGCGAAAATGCAAAAACAACTTATTTGCTGCGTGCCATATTGCCTGGTTACTTCATATTTTTCCAATTATAATATTTATCATCTTCTCATGGTTTTAAGAATGTTTTGTGACATCACAATTTCCATTGATAAGAATTCATAGTACGAAATTATATGACGTACGCAAACATATGATTTGACCATATAGAGCAGATATGAATAATTTATAGAAATAGGGAACAATAAGTTATAATCCTTTATAACATAATAATCATTTGAATTTAAATTAAATGTGGGCTATCTACTTTAAATTGACATACAGCTATATGACGTACTATTTATTTCACAAGGTATAATACACGATATCAACCGAAGTTTTGTGTTTACAAATTATTTTTCACATTCAGATTCGTTTCAGATATGTTATTAATATGTCTATTTTATCTCTATAATTCATAAACTGCGAATATGGAAGTGAATGCCATTATTTTATATTTAAACGAAACGAAATTGTTTCTGAGCGTAAGAAAAGGAATAAAACAATCCCTGTGCTTGATAAGAACAATAGTTATTATTTGCATCTTTGTCGTTGCCCTTTGAAAAAAAATGAAAAATCAATCTTGTTTTGAATAACGGAATAAAGAAGATATAATCATAATAAAATGGACTTATTTATTTATGGTTGAAGTTACACATTTTCTATCGTTACTTTTAATGCACAGTTTAGTCTTAGAAAATCATTGACTCGCTTACAAATATACAAATGACTGGTGCTGTGTTTTTATATTACTTTTCACTTTTGATGATTAATGGATGAAAATATTGACCTTCACTTGCATCATGCTATTGTTATCAATTGTCGATAATAACTGTTAGTTTAGTTTCAAACATGTACTTCATAGTATATAATTCCTGTATACCGTCGGTCTCATATGGTTTCCATCTCATTAATATATAGAAATAACACTAGTTTTAGATCTTGTCAAGTACGATTACCATTCTCGATAAAGGCAATCAAACCCAGTTATTTTAGCACATTATACAATATCATCATCGGAAATATTCTGATATTTTTGCCCTGTTACAAATTTGGTAAAGACTTACTATTTTTAACGTATGAGTATATAGCATATTTTTCATTTTTGTCTTCAGCACCTGTCCAGTCTACGTCTTGAGATTCTGTTATAGTTGATGTTTGTCCTATTAGTTTCTTCCTATTTTTATCCTTTCCTTCGTCTTTATGAGTGATGATGAAATTGCCTGTGGAATGTCTACAATACACAAATGTACAGAATTTAATTGAAGATACAGATGAAAAAGATGTTCAAGTATGTTGTTGACTTATTGTTAAACCATAGTTTGTCCAACACCGTTTTGACAGATGGGATTATAATAGTAGAAAAAATATAATATCACTTAAAAAATTTCGTATGGTTAAATGCAATGTATTGAAATAAAACTCCGGACAAGTCGGCGTGGTCCTATAAAACAGATCAAATGACATTGAACCATCAAAGTCCAAACATGTTTTTACCCAATAAGTATTAACTTTACTGACCAATTACATTGATAAATTTATATAATTCAATTTAGTAACTGCATCAGTTTATTTACAAACTGATCCACACCTAGATAGATTGAATGTTGATTGTTGCTATTTTTAGACACTATATATATATATATATATATAGGCGTAAAAATATATTTCACATGTGCAGATGTATATTTTCATTAAATATATATATACTGACTCAGACGTACTTATGAATATAATTATTTTCTGTGACTGTATCTTACATTAATTTGTAGGATCCTTTACTATAGATAATTTAGCTGATCTGTAACAATAACATCTTCATGCCTTATATATCATGTACTGTAGTACGCCTCTAGATTAAAACTGACGTGGAAAGGTAACACATGGCCAGCGAAAGCTCTTTTTTTGAGAGCCCAGGTGGTCGTGTGGTCTAGCGGGACGGCTGCAGTGCAGGCGATTTGGTGTCACGATATCACAGTAGCATGGGTTCGAATCCCGGCGAGGGAAGAACCCAAAATTTGCGAAAGCATATATATATATATACAACTCGTCTAAACATCAACCCAACAATGTTAGATCTGTAAATTTGCTTTCGCAAATTTTTGGTTTTTCCCTCGTATATATATATATATATATAAATGCAGATGGGATCTTTTGCAATATTTTTATGACCACAAAATAGCGATACCTGATCTTTAACGATCATAACTTTAACATTTATATTCTGATTCAGTCACTATAAAACATTTTTGAGAACCATTTCAAACATTAATACAGAGCGATATTGTTCAGAGAATAGTTAATTAGTCATTAAAGTCATAATGAAAGGAGAACATGTTTGATTATATGTTCATATCTATGTTAATGCTTATGAGTTATCAACTGTCTTTTTACTATATTTGTTAAAACGGTGATCATATTTTCTGAGATACTGATCATAATGTTGTTACATTTTGACAAACAATTTCATGTTTTTAAAAATGTGTCCTTATAATTCAATTAATTTCTCAGAGTTCAGTATTTTTGTTTTATAGTGATTAACAGGATAACACAATGTTGACTGCTGTACCTCTATTTTTGACATTTTTACCTATTGTGTCTGTTTGTTTTGTTCACGCATCGTTGTCAATATAATAGAATTTGATGCGACTGTCATACAAGTTAGAGGTTTAGAGCTTTGAAACCAGGTTCAATCCACCAATCTACATGAGAAATGCCTGTCCCAAGTCAACAATATGACATTTGCTATCCTTTCGCTTGATGTGTTTGAGCTTTCGATTTTGTCTTTTAGGGACTTCCTTTTTTTTTAATTCTTTTTTTTTTGTAACATCTATTGAATTTCCATTCGTTTTCTCGATAAGATTTCCTTCAAGATGACTATTTACTATGCATCAATGTTTTTCTTATCTTGATTTCCTGGATAGAGGATCGCTACTCACAAGGAAGCTATTAAACCCAAAGTTCCAAGTGGTAAAATCACCTTTTTAAATTTAACAGACGCCATCACGAGTTGGTTGATCATTATGGTGTGTCCGTTTCACAGGTGAATACGGATATGTTCCTTCTGAAGTAACTATCATCCCGTCACCTTTTCCTCTAATGTGACCTACCGAATTAGACTTATTATCGGGTTTGTATTAACATGAACAACATGACGGATACCACGTTTGGAGTAGGATCTGCTTATCTTTCTGAAAAAAAATCTAAAAATCACCCTCAGTTTGTGGTGGAGTTCGTGTTGCTTCTTCTCTAGTTTTCTATGTTGTGTTCTTATGCGAATAATTTCTCTGGAAACCGAACAACATCATTGAGGTTAACAACTTGTTATGCAAAGTGTATAAAATATAACCGAAACTCCAATTAAGCTTTAGGGAAATGACTTACAATCCCACATAGTCGTCCTTATTCGTGCGAATTCTCTGTCCATCAGATATAGCTTGAACTTTCTCGCTATTAGCACCTATAAAATCAAACGATTCCACGTTGTGTTTAATATTTGACATTTTATAAGGTCTAGAACCTAGAAATATGATATAAGGTAAGCAAATTAACTTATTGCTAGCAAAATATTATTTAAGTAAAATCGATATTGCCGAATCCTGCTGATTTCTTTAATTTAAAATCGAACCACTGGTGTTATATTCAGAGCCGATACCAATTTTGTTTTTAATTTAGATGAACTAACATAAGTACGTCAGAACCAGTGACAATTCTACAATAGGTTTTATCCATCGGATCACCAGTGATGGTGACACAAGTCTAAAAATACATTCTTTATGACTTTCAAATAGCGTTATACTACTGTTGCCTTTATTTAGCATGTCGAAATGTACAATTGCATTGTTTAGGTGTGTATTTCTCTGTCCTGAATGTTCTTTGTATTTACTTGTATTGTATTCCTGTATTGAAATGATGTCATTTTTGTGTTATATTTAACGTTGCCATAAAACTGCTAGTTTGCTAGCCACAAAACCAGGTTGAACTCACTATTTTTTTCTTTAAATGTTCTGTACCAAGTCAATAAGTGTTTGAGTACTTTAAGTACGGAAAATTAAATGCCAGTAGCCACCAAAATAAAAGTGCAGTTAAATGACATGTCAGTGCTTTAAGATACGGTATGGTGATAGAGAAACCTCCTAAGACGAAAACTAAAACAATAGAAAAACATCGTATGGGATAAGTTTCCAAAGCTTATTTAATGCGATAAACGTAAATGAATGATATAACAACGGACCTAAGAAGGTATATACATGTATTTACAAGATTGAATAAAGTTTTTATAGTGAGTTCAAAATGCACGAGTTAGAGTGAACTCTTTCGACAAGGCGGTTGTACGTCTGTGGTATTTTCACAATGAATATGGGAAAGAAATGTAACATTTCTAATTAGATATTGTTCAAATTTTAAAAGTCACATACATTCACGTTAAAAAAAATAATGTTTAGGAAAGTCAGAAAAAAATGAAATGAAAATATTTGACATATTTGAAATGTTTGAAGTTTAATCTGCAATTAGTTAAGAGATATTGTTCGAGTAAGATGCTTACACGTGAATAGAGACACACAACAAAATTAATGTTAGAGCGAGTATAACGCTCGGACGTGGAAGGAGAAGAAAAAGATAAGACTTTTTTCAAATTATTTTACGTGTAAAAATATTAAGTAGTAAACTAGCATTCAAAATCATGTTCACCGATTTGACGTAAATTCTCATATTTGAATTATGCAGACTAAAACACATATCCACATTATGATAAGTCTTCAATTAACATTTCACAATGCATATACTACTTAAGAAAAATCAGAATTCCGTGTGCATTTTAGTCTAGGCACCATCTAATTAATTATTGGGATGACCTTCCAAAACTTTCGATGGACAAATAGCACGATATAAACATAAATAAAGTTTGGAGCGACCTCGTTCAATTGGATCTACCACTGCATTGGATATAAAATTTAAAAATCAAACGATTACTGTCTAAGTCTTTATGCCAAACATAAATAAAGAGAAGATTGTCGTGTTGATAAGTTGAGTACAATTAAAAAATTGGTGGTCAAGCCGCTTGCCCAATGAGGAAATAGTGTAAAGGTTTGAAGAACTAAAAATGTTCCATGATATTTGAAGAGGGGATTGAATTACTAGTATATATTGTTTTATCCAGTACAATTTTCAATGTCTAATTTCTTTATCAAGCAGTTTATGTAAAGTTTTTTTTCACAAAAGTAAAAAAAAAATGTATGTGGAGCAAAAGCGTATTTGTCATTGAGGTAAAACAAATTTTGGTCTTTCTGTTTTGATTGTGCGTGGATTTTTTCTAACCGTCCGCTTTTTATATAATTCGTATCAACACCCTCCTATATTTCTCCGATATCAGTTACAATTGTTGTAAAAAAACAAAGAAGCAAAGAGTACCATTCAAACTCAAAATTCGAAAAATTAACTGACAACGCGATGGTTGCACTTACCTGATAGAATATCCCAATATTATATAATTAGTTTCTAATGATGGAAAGTTCTTTCTTAGATGCTGGGGTTTTTCAAAACATTTCGCAAAATGTTTCCAATATGTCAGCATAAAATATAGTTGGTTTTTTTAAGTGTATAGGGCTAAAATAGACTGTAAATTCTAATCTTGTTATATTTGCATTAAACCTATGTATTTTTCTTACATAGAGGTAACTCTTTTTTCAGACATGCTCATCAGCCGGAACAACTGATCAAAAAATTCAATTCATCGATAATATTTGAATAGATATTCGTTCATACCATCCCGTTAAAAAAAATATTTATCCATTTGAGAAAAGTGAGGTTTTTTATCCTTCAGAAAGTTTGAACTTTAATTAATGAAAGTGAAATGTTCCAAATTGATGTAGCGGAAAAATAAACGAGACAAAAATCGAACCATCTGTTTGTATATATTATCTTATGAATTAAAACATAGTCTGGTTTTGTAACTATGACTTCTAATACAGGCTAAAATAACATGGTAATAATTTTCTACTACTAGTATTATTTGTTGTATAAGAATGTCAAATGGCGGGTGATCATAATAGTAAAAATGCTTACTTGTCGCTGTTAATGTATTTGATCCTACCATTGTATAAGTATTTCCAGATACATGTCTCCAAACTTGGGCCTCAATTGTTCCAGTGCTACTCGCATAGAATTCCCACTGGTATATAAACCCACAGCAGGAATATATGTACTTGTCTTGATTCAACAATACTACAGTGCCTACAAAGATGAAAATAAACAATAAACAATACTTTCAATCCGTTTTCTGCTTTTAAATTGAACACATTTTTTTACAGAAATTGCGGACAATTGCTGAAAACTACTATTGGTGATTTCCTACTGCTTAATTTTTAAAACTTTAAAATTCATTTTCACGAAACATAAAATTCATTCAAGCAAATCTCGTATTTGATAATAAATAACATACTGAACCATATATTCCAATATTCAACTAAATTTTTAAAAAAAATTCAAATGGAACAATTCACAATCCATGTATTCGTAATAACGGACTTAGTTTAAGCTGAGTTATACTTGGCGTACTCACATGTTTGTTTATCTTACATTGGCTAGAGGTATAGAAATAGAGAAAAATTGAGATACTTAGTATTACAAAACACGGTGAACACCGCTGCATTTTAACACCTGTCCAAAGTCAGGAACCTATGATTCCCGAAGATTAAAATGGAATGAAAATATATCATTTAAATCCGTCTAAGTCACATTTACGTTAGAAAAAGATCTTATATTTACCTGTTTCGCCATCAGTATGATCTTTTTTCTTTTGAGGATCATGTTCCCCAACCATATTATTACCGGTACATGGCGTTATACCACTAGCAACTGTAAAATAAATATCATCAAAATCTATGGTAAAGGGTATATTGTTTGACCGTAAAATTAGGCTGAAACTAATTTGCTTTCAACGATCCATATAAAGTTGAAAAAAATGGAAATGCCATGACAAAAAAAAGAAAAACAACGCAAATACCAACAGTAGGTCTACACAAATCACAATTAGTTTTACCTTGGTTTTATTTGTTCCTTGAAATAAAATTGGAGGATAGTTGCTGCTCGTCTAAATTGTAAAACCAAAAGCGATAGTTGCACCTGCAAAAACTTAAGTGAAAATGATTAACTGTTGAATAATGTTAATTTTTTCAAGTACGAGTTTTACTAAATAGTGTACAGCGGAGGTGTATAGATCATTCTTAAACTAAAACAAATCTAATGTACAGCGCATGAGAGATGTCAACACATGCAGATCTATTACTTTTTTTAATATTTTGAAAGAATATAGGTATTTTAATGCTTTAAGAACAATCTTTGTGAGATTCTGTATGTGGGCATGTTTAAGATTTATAATTATAAATAAGAGGATGTGGTACGAGTGACAATGATAAAATTGGGAAAGGAAATTGGGAATGTGTCAAAGCGACAACAACCCGACCATAGAGCAGACAACAGTCGAAGGTCACCAATGGGTCTTCAATGTATCGAGAAACTCCCGCACCCGTATGTGTCCTGAAATAACTTTCCATCCAAGTCAAAATGTATAAAAGGATAACAATTATAAGTACGGTGTTCATCACGAAAGGCTCATACAGAACAGCTTATTATAAAGGTCCCTAAAATGACCAACGGTCTAATCTATCTAAAAACGAGAAACTCATATAAACCACACCAGCAATCGACGACAACTGAACAACCGGCTCAATGCGGCGGATTTAAACGTTTTAACGGGAGCCAATTCCACCCTAACCTGAGACAGTAATGTAGCATTATAACATGATAAGGCACACTATAAAATATCAATTGGAATGGCTTAACTCGATCAAAAAGAAAATCAAACAAAATCAAGCAAATGTTAACTGAACGAGTAAGTATTAATCTAATTAAAGGATTAATTAAAAAAAAACATGTAGGGACAGTGTCAAAAAGACAACTCTAAAATGGGACAACATATCGTTAAATAAAACAGCGTACACAGGTATATCAATTATTACACATGGAAAAAAGTATTGCAACACATTGATTTTTTAAAACTTTTAAAATTAGCCTCTTATTTTGGATGGAATATGATAAAATATTTGTAAAATAATATTGAAACGTAGTTTATGATAACATTGGCATTAAAACGAACAAAATAGTATGAAAACAAAATGTTCGATCTAACCAAAATCTTATAACAAAATAAAGTGTTTTTTGTACAAAAAAATGCATTTTTCAACTTTTACTGTAGTCGAACTTTACAATGTCAGACATTTCAAAATTAATCTTTAAATGATTGTTCACATAGTTGATCGTTATACGCCAAAGAATTAGTACTTTGTGCACAGCCTCCATTCAAACGGATAACCGCATCTTAACGACTTCTGATTCCTGCCATAATTCGACTTTTTTTAAGTGCCAAGGTAACAGCAATCATTTCTAACGAAGGGTATTGTTTATTTTATGATTTGTTTGAACTGGGGTGTCCTTTAGTGCACTTTACGTCCAAAAGTGTCTCATATATGCTCAATATGGTTCAAATTCGGGCTACGATCGGCCAAGGAACATAAACCGAACTCCATTGGAACAATGGATCTTCCCCCACGATCCTAATTTCAAACTGGCGAGCTCTGCACTATATTGGATACGGGCAACTGTGTGTCTGTTCGTAGGCAAAGGTCCCCGAAATTGTCTAATCGCATGATAACCAGTAGCGATGAGCCGATCTCTAACAGTTCGTGTTTAAAATCTCCTGTATGGTCATAACTCTCTTTTTAGGATTGTATTGTTTACAATGGGTTTCCTTCTGGACAACCTTCATTATGCTTGATTTCCCCTAGCAGTTGTTATAGGGGGTCTTCTTAATCTCAGAAGGTCTTTAACATCGTTTGTTGCCCGATTTTTATTCTCAAAACGACTTATGGTGGATTGGTGATGGCCGACAATACGTGCAAATATTACAGCGACATACCTGCTTCTCTCATGCTGATTATCTGCCATATTGCTGCAGTAATGAGTTGTGGATGGCCAATTTCAAGGTGTCTTTCACATAACTTTATAAACTTGGTTATTTAAAGCGTTGAAAACAATGAGGATAAAACATCTGTTTTATTGTTTACGAGTACAGTAGCTTCATGTGCAGATAAGAACTTATCGAGTCTATATTTCATTGATTAAACTCAGTTGATAATATTTACTAGTTCTATTTCAACAAATTATATCACAAAAAAAGAGCGTTTTTTAATTTGAATTTCAATTTGGTGCTGCAATACTTTTTTCCATGTGTATATAATAATTTTGATGCAGGAATATGTATTAAGAAAGTACAGTAGGACATCTTCAAGTATATGCTTCTATCCTTACAGTTCGTCATATAGAGAAGAAGAAAAGGATATTGGACATTCAGTCATGACACAAATACCTGTAAGCACAGCAAAATGTCATATATAATTTCCGTATGAAACATATAGTAAAAGTCAAAAGCCATAATTAACTATATAGTTATTTTATGTTTGTAGCAAACATTATGATTATCAAAAATTCAATGCTTCTTTTGTAAAGTTGTAGGTGTGTGAAAGCGTTGAGAGTGTACAAATTGATATTATGAAGCACTTCTTTGTTAAATAGAAACCTTTAATTCTTAAATAAAATCAAACATAGATATTATGTTGTATTTATTATTCTAACTTTATTTAAACCATTGACCAGCATTCATCCACTGACCAACATTCATAAAAAAAAATGTCACCATGTTTTGGATTAGAATAAGCAACGAGGTTGTTTTCGTTTATATTGCATTATCATATTTATATTAAACATGATTTAATTTATTGAATAAACCGATGCTAATTAACAACAAAATGTGCAGGGTGGAACGATTCCTTTTAGCTGATTTTCTTAATATTCGCAATTGTAGTACCTTAAAAAAAACAGAAAGAAATACAAATAAAATATTTGTTTACTTAAACATCATAATAATCATGAAAATAAAAAAGTAAAATCACAAAAATACTGAACTCTGAGAAAAATTCAAAACGGAAAGCCCCTAATCAAATGGCAAAATCAAAAGCTTTAACACATTAAAAGAATGATTAAAAACTGTCATATTCCTGACTTGGTACAGGCATTTTCTTAAGTAAAAAATACTAGTATAAACCTTGTTGTTTAGCCAGCTAAACCTCATACTAGTATGGCAGTCGCATCAAATTTCATTATATTGACAACGATGCGTGAAAAAAACAAATAGACATAATAGGTAAAAATGTCAAAAATACGGCAGTCAACATTGTGTTATAATGTTTATCACTAAATAAAACAAACAAATATGTAACAAAGAAGCACACAATGGCCTATAGACCAATCAGATGAGCAAAAATTACAGACGAGAATACACACATTGTGAAGTATTACACGCAAATTTGAAAAAAAAAAAATGTCATCAAATCTAGGTGAAATCAGCGCAAATCAGCGCAAATGTCACCCCAAATACCAGTCGTTGTAGACCCAAATGTGACATGTAAAGGTATAAATTTGGTTAATTTACGTTTTCACGTTGCTTCAATCTTGATGTTATATTGATCAAGAGAGATCCGAAAATATTTTGATATATTTTTTCTTATTTTAAAAGTTTTGCTTTATACATATCTGTGTTTTTCCATTTTGCCAGAGTTTTATTTTTATTTTGGATTATTATACTTATCCTTGACAGTAAATACAACCTATATGATTTAACGTAGTTTACGATATTGTGATTCTTGCATTTTTTTCAATATAAAATCAAGTAACAAACAGTACTCAATACATACATTAAAAAAATAGCTTTTTCAAAAATATACTAAATTTTATTTCAATCTTACCATATATTTGAAGTAAAATAAGAAAAAGACGAAGTAAACTGTTCATCCCAATATTATTATTATTTTTAAAATCATGTATACCTATGTATCATCATTTAACAAATAGAAATAATCGTTAAAATCGTTTAAAAATGACCGAGAAATATTTGTTTACATAATTATCAAATATGATTGGTTATAATTTTAAGTTCTATTCTTTTGAAAATGAAAAGTAACGACTAAACATAGTAAGGTTGTTTAAATTGGTTATAAATGACCTTTTGTTGGCTGACGTCAGCAACTTCATTATGTGAGGAATAATCCAATTAATTCATAAAAATTATATGCTAAAAAAAATGAACAGCTCCTTCATACCGGAAAAAAAAATGAACTATTTTCATTCTAAACTAGAGACTGAACAAAAATTAGTAAATATTTACCAATTATTGTTAAATATTTATACCATACAAACATATATTCCCATTTGAATGGTTTTATACTAGTCATGTTTGTGTCCCTTTATAGCTTGTCGTTCGGTTTGAGCTAAGGCTCCGTGTCCGGAAGACCGTACTTTGACCTATAGGGGCTTACTTTTACAAATGGAGGGTTGTCTCTTTCGGCCCGTCTATTTGACACTCATACCACATCGTCTTATATCTATATGCATATATATTCATAATGTGTGTCATTTAATAATAATGGGATATATTTGTGTATAGAGTCTGAATAGCATACAGGTTACCTCGAACATAATTTCTGATTATCTTTTTTTTAATATTATTTTCTATTTTATTTGATTCTTGTCGAAATTCATTCTGGTCAAATATTGAATACTGATTAATTTTTTTGTGCTAATATCACTCTTCGTTTCTTTGTGTTTCTGCATACCTATCTATTTTTTGTTGAATTTGCCTTTCTCGTGTATAACTTGAATAGTTCTATGGAATTGTGACTTTTGATATCCCTATTAGCGGTTGCGGTGTTTGTTTATTCGCCAATACTTGGAAAAAGTTAATTTCAATTAAAATAAAATAATTAAAAAAACGACTAATCACGTGAAATGAAATATTGTTATTGTCATGAATATTTTGTAGAATTGCTGATATTTTCCCTCTAGCATACTCAATTGAAATTGATATTTTCATGTGTTGATAATAAGGTTTTTTTCCGTAGAAATAACAAGTAAATGTTATGTATACTAAAATTTATGATAAAAGAGATGATTTTTCATTTCCTATCGTTTATTAACCATTTTAAAATGGTGACGTTACCTTGTCACCATCTTACGGTGTTTATATATCTCAGCTTGTACGATTCGCTCGTGTATGTAACAATGTTTTAGATTTTAACGAGAGAAATTTATGTATTACTAAAAAATAATTACACGAGGGTTTTTGATATTACAAACTAGTCAAAACATTTACTAAATTTTATCATCGATATAAGGACATCATTCGTAAATATAGCTCAACATGCAGACTTCTTATACGTTTAGGTATTCCACGTCCATTTTTTTATGGAAATATTCTTTAAAAAGCACAAAAATGTCAGTATTCACCGCAGAAACTAACAAAACCTTGATATAGACTTATTAAGAAGGGCTATAGTTACGATACTGTTGTCAATTCATTAAAGATTGCATATTTTGGCGTTAATATTGATTCACTTATAGGGTCTTTGCATCGGAACTAAACACATTTATTCAAAAACCAGTTGTTTGCATGACACGGGTTTTGTTCTTCTCATATATGTTATGATAGCATGATACTGAACCCCTAACGGGAAGGATTGTGCCTGATATTCATATGATGAAATCATAATCTTTCAATCAGTTTAACTAGTCTGGAGCTGGCATGTCAGTTAACTGCTAGTAGTCTGTTGTTATTTATGTATAATTGTCATTTTGTTTATTTTCTTTGGTTACATCTTCTGACATCAGACTCGGACTTCTCTTGAATTGAATTTTAAATGTACGTATTGTTATGCGTTTACTTTTCTACATTGGCTAGAGTAATTGGGGAGGGTTGAGATTCACAAACATCTTTAACCCCGCCGCATTTTTGCGCCTGTCCCAAGTCAGGAGCCTCTTGACTTTGTTAGTCTTGTATTATTTTTATTTTAGTTTCTTGTGTACAATTTTGAAATTAGTATGGTTTTCATTATCACTGAACTAGTTTATATTTGTTTAGGGGCCAGCTGAAGGACGCCCCCGGGTGCGGGAATTTCTCGTTACATTGAAGACCTGTTGGTGACCTTCTGCTGTTGTTTTTTTCTATGGTCAGGTTGTTGTCTCTTTGATACATTTCCCATTTCCATTCTCAATTTTATAATCAAGTTTTGAAACAATTTAGAACGTAAAATACATATGGTTTAATGTTTTACGCCTATTTGACAATTTACAAATGGCTTTTCCGTAGAAATTATATATGAATTCAACTTTAATTACACAAAGACTAATAAGTAATAAGGAATGTTTAAAGATCTTGTCAAACCTAGTGTAAACCCTCCATTAGTGCCTGTACCTATCCCAAGTAGGCATATTCGTCAGTAGTTGTTTTTCCGTCAATTTGAGAATACGCCGAAGACAGATCTGTAATATTTTTGTTATTTATTTTCACTCGCGGGGTATGTAATTTAGAGCTTGATATATTGTGATTCACACCTGTCTTTACATGAATATAAAAAAAAGAAGACTAGGTACAATTTCCAATGAGACAACTCTTCACAGAAAACCATATGACACAAAAATTAACAACTCGTAAGGACTTCAACAATGAGCAGACATCATACCGCATAGTCAGTCATAAAAAGGCCCTGAAATTACAAATGTAAATCAATTCAAACGAGAAAGCTAACGGTCTAATTCTTGTTCAAAATCGAAAAATAATGACAACAGACTTGGGACAGTCACATCCAGAATGTGGCGGGGTTAACAATGTTGAACTTTGGATGATTTTTGAGCCATTGGCCCTGTGGTCTAATTTTCCGCTATATAGATGATGTTCTTTCACTAAATAATTCAAAATTTGGTGACTATGTGGAACGCATCTATCCCATTGAACTAGAGATAAAGGATAATACAGATACAGTTAAGTCAGCTTTATATCTTGACTTACATCTAGAAATTGACAATGAGGGTCGGTTGAAAACAAAACTTTACGACAAAAGAGATGATTTCAGCTTTTCAATTGTGAACTTTCCATTTCTAAGTAGCAACATTCCAGCAGCACCTGCATACGGGGTATATATCTCCCAATTGATACGATATTCCCGTGCTTGCATTTCCTTTCATAATTTTCTTGATAGGGGTTGCTGCTCACAAGGAAGCTATTTAATCAAGAGTTTGAAATGGTGAAGTTGAAATCATCCCTTCGTAAATTTTACGGACGACATCACGAGTTGGTTGACCGTTATGGAGTAACCGTTTCACAAATGATATCGGATATGTTCCTTACGTCGTAACTACAATCCCCTTCCCTTTCATGAATGTGACCTACCGAATTAAACTATTTACCGGATTTGATATCACATAAGCAACACGACGGGTGCCACATGTGGAGCAGATTCTGCTTACCCTTCCGGAGCACCTGAGATCACCCCTCGTTTTTGGTGGGGTTCGCGTAGTTTATTCTTTGTTTTGATATGTTGTGTCATGTGTACTATTGTTTGTCTGTTTGTCTTTTTTATTTTTAGCCATGGCGTTGTCAGTTTGTTTTAGATTTATGAGTTTGACCGTCCCTTTGGTATCTTTCGTTCCTCTTTTACATAAATCAGACATCTTCTGTCGACTCATTCATATATGGAAATAGTAGACATATAGAAATAAGTAGATGTAGAATGAGTGCCAATGAGACAACTCTCCATCCAAGTCACTATGTGTAAAACCGTGTACATTTAGAGGTCAAAGTACGGTGCCTGAGTATCATGGTTTTAAATCTTACCGTAAACGCGTATTCATTTTCCCCTTGATTGTTAGAGAACACAAGAAAAGATGCGCTTTCTATTAAAAACTGGTTTGAAACAAGTATTTGTTCTCACAGATCGACATTCATTCATTTTACTACGTCAAGTAATGTTAGTAAACTTATGTTCATATTTGAATTATGTAAGTTAGCTATCAAAATATAAATAATATAACATAAGAAAGGGTTAACCAAGATTTATTTGAAATTCAGAGTATTTTTATTGTGTATTTTAATATAGAATTTCTAATTTTTGAATACCGCTTCGTCATTTGGTCATTTCCTTAATAAATATACAAATTAAACACTCAAACATTTGAGAAAGAAACATAAACAAAAAGAAATGTCGGTCTCGGGGTTACTCGATCTCGGTCAATTAACAACAAAATAAAAACAAAATACTTATTCTGACATCGGACTCGGACTTCTTTTAAACTCAGTAGTTTATGATACCTTGTGCTAGATGGTTTTATATCTTTACAGACAGATTCTACTTTAAATAAAGCTAATACTAACAATGATCAATGCCCTTTCCTCGATATTGATATCTATATCACTAACTGAAAGCTTAATATTGAAATTTATGATAAAAGAGATGATTTTTCATTTCCTATCGTTAATCATCCATTTTTAGATGGTGACGTTCCCTTGTCGCCATCTTACGGTGTTTATATATCTCAATTTGTACGATTCGCTCGTGTATGTAACAATGTTTTAGATTTTAACGAGAGAAATTTATGTATTACTGAAAAATTATTACACCAGGGGTGTCGATATCACAAAATAGTCAAAACATTTATTTCCCCGCGGGTATCACCAGCCCAGTAGTCAGCACTTGTGCTGATATAAATTATCATTGATATGGTTATATTTATTAAATGTATATATAAATTTACTGTTCACAAAATTTTGAATTTTTGAAATACTAAGGCTTTTCTACCTCAGGCATATATAACCTTAGCTGTTTATGGCAAAACTTTTGAGAATTTTGGTCCTCAATGCTCTTTAACTTCGTACTTTATTTGGCCTTTTTAATTTTTTGGACTTGAGCGTCACTGATGGGTCTTTTGTAGACGAAACGTGCGTCTGGCGTATAGACAAAATTTAGTCCTTGTATCTATGATGAGTTTATTTACTAAATTTTATCATCGGTATAAGGACATCATTCGTAAATATAGCTCAACATGCAGACTTCTTATACGTTCAGGTATTTCACATCCACTTTTTTTATGGAAATATTCTTTATAAAGCACAAAGGTGTCAGTATTCACCTCAGAAACTAACAAAATCTTTGAATAGACTTATTAAGAAGAGATACAGTTACGATACTGTTGTCAAGTCATTAAAGGTTGAATATTTTGGCGTTAATACTGATTCACTAATAGGGTCTTTGCATCGGAACTAAACACATTTATTCAAAAACCAGTTGTTGGCATGACACGGGTTATGTTCTTCTAATATATGTTATGATGGTATGATACTAAACCCCTAACGGGAAGGATTGTGTCTGATGTTCATATTATGAAATCATAATCTTTCAATCAGTTTAATTGAAGTCTGAAGCTGGCATGTCAGTTAACTGCTAGTAGTCTGTTGTTATTTATGTATAACTGTCATTTTGTTTATTTTCTTTGGTTACATTTTCTGACATCAGACTCGGACTTCTCTTGAACTGAATTTTAATGTGCGTATTGTTATGCGTTTACTTTTCTACATTGGCTAGAGGTATAAGTGGGGGGGGGGGGGGGGGATGAGATCTCACAAACATGTTTAACCCTCTTGCCTTTGTTAGACTTGTATTATTTCAATTTCAGTTTCTTGTGTACAATTTGGAAATAGTTGGGCGTTCATTATCACTGAACTAGTATAAATTTGTTTAGGGATTAGTTGAACGACGCCTCCAGGTGCGGTAATTTCTCGCTACATTGCAGACCTGTTGGTGACCTTCTGCTGTTGTTTTTTTCTATGGTCGGGTTGTTGTCTCTTTGACACATTCCCCATTTCCATTCTCAATTTTAGAAATCTTCATTTTTATTAATCATTGCAATAGATACTGACAAATATGGACCTTGCATTAAAGATCCAACAAAAATAGAAAGGTGCACTTAATAACTTTTTTTTTCAAATGTACTGATATATGGTCTAGTTTGACTTACGCGATGGGTCACTATTGCCAATATTCCATTCTTGACAGTACATGACCAAAAGTATTCGTGACGTGATTCAATTTTTTGCTATATATATTTAATATTTCATATAAAAACACATTAAAAAAAAATGTTAAGGCATTTATGGTTGAATTTTCCACTGAATAATTTTTTATTTAGTCATAGTTTGTCTTCAATTTTGTTTGTTGATTCTGGATGTGAACACAGCTACAAAAATTTTACAATTAGATTTAGGTGAATGAAGTTTTCAAGTTCAAGTTCAATAGTATATTATAGTCTCATCGCATACAATGAAATTGATCCACAACAAAAGTACAACTAAATAAACAATAAACACGTGACGCTTCTGCCGTTTCTATTGTAACCAAGTTCCTAAAATCAAACCAGAACTGAGTTACCCTAAAACAATTTTGGAAAAAAATTAGTTTTATATGAAATATATATGTATACTGAAAAATCTCAAGTGACGTATAACTATGGCCACACTCCGTATACGTAAGAATAATGTTTTGAATCATAAAATATGTAGGAGTATATTCTCTTTAAATGTTAGCAAATCAAGGCCGAAGGGCTATTTTTGCTTAATGTAGTAATATTGTAGAAGATTAATACAACTGTGAAACGTTACTGTCTATATTTGAAACTTATGTATCTAGGTGTTTTAATTATAGCTGTGAAGTGTAGGGTAATCATAAAGCTGGTGATAAAGAGAAAGTACATTAGTGTTTTATAAAACGAATTCTAAAGTTTCTAAAAACTGCTGTTAATAACATGGTTTACTATATGAGTTGGGACGTTACCCAATGTATGATGAAAGACACAGAAGAATGATTTAGTTTTGATTCAAATTATTAAATACTGTTAAATGATTCTTAAATGTATACTTAAAGCATGTTATAAAGAAATATTGGAAAGTTCATTTAAAAAGCCAAAAGACAAATTGTACATGTATCGGATCGCGAATGTAATGAAATTGAAATTTTACTTCCAATTTTTGAAAAAATGTTGTATTTTACAAACGCGGAACAAATGAAAAAAAAGTTATGTCTGTCAAAATGATTAAAATTTCTCAAGAGAACTGTGCAATAATATAAATAAAATATGCAGGACTTAAGGAGAAAACACAAAGGGCCCAACATAAGTCAAGGGGATTTCTTAAAAAAAATAACACGTTTTGTACCTATAATGACTACTATACATTCCAATATATAATGATATATTTGAAACTGAATCTTTGGTGTGATCTAAAATACAATAATATTAATGTTTTCCACCTTGAAACCGTTCATTTTGTTTTTAAAAATGATTGGGTAAACAAAATCTAGTGTTAAATTAGGTATTTATATTACAGAACTGTCTTGGTATTCATAATTATTGAAAGATTTTATATATAAGTTATTTTTCATTTACTTTCATAAATTATGAGAAACCGTTTTTTTTCAAAAGTGATAATTTTCTAAGGGTTGTAAAATATTTCGCGGTGATGTCACTTGCCATGGCTTTGTGTGGACTTGTTTGTTTGCTTTTTGGTCTTGAATGGTTGTCTCTAATTTTTATTAACTATGTATTTGCATTCAGGTATCACAGATCAAATTTATTCGTTCATAGTATGTTAATTTAATGTTTTTTAATTGAGTTTTAAAAGCCTTCAAATTGATATTGTATCGTGTGACGTTTAATCCCGCTGCAAATGTTTGCACCTGTCCTAAGTCAGGAATCTGATGTACAGTAGTTGTCGTTTGTTTATGTAATTTATACTTGTTTCTCGTTTTTTATACAGATAAGAACGTTGGTTTTCCCGTTTGAATGAGTTTACACTAGTAATTGTGGGGCCCTTTATAGCTTGTTGATCAGTGTGAGCCAAGGCTCCGTATTAAAGACCGCACATTGACCTATAATGGTTTACTTTTATAAATTGATATTTGGATGGAGAGTTCGAGAAGAGATCGAGATGAGATCGAGTAGCGGTCGAATTGATCGGGAAAGGATCGTGTAAAGATAGAGTTTGATCGAAATACAAATACAAATCGACCACAATTCGATCTCTACTCGTCCATACACGAATATACATGACTGCCACACGATGTCTAAAAATGTGTGCAGCTCTGCTTATCTCTCATAACTTTGCTTCTGCAACAATATATTGTCACTATTTATTTTTAAATGTAAACAAATTCCCTCATGTACATCTGTACTTTTGCAAGGAGGTGTAAAATTAAAAAAAAAAAGACAACAGATAACAGATAACAAAGCAACAATCAAACTCAAAGGTCGACAACAAACCGACACAGTCATAGCGAAAAACATAGAAAAATAATCAAAGTACTGAATTATTGAACATCGGATGACTGCGCGTTCTTCAACTTGTGGATGGTCACAAGCACTTGCCGTCTCAGAATAAAAATCACACCTCTGTACATGAAAGTGAGGTTAATGTACAGATATTTTTTCTTGACAAGTTCGTGCATGGATGATAAATAAATGGCAAGGAGTTCAACCTCATCGTAATAATTGATACAAATCAGTATACTATGGTTTGTTGTTACATAGTATATATTAATATTTGTATATTACAGTTACATGAATATATAATTTTCATTCATTTGCGTATCATTATATTCTTCTATATTAATAACAGTGCAGTGCAAGTGCATGGTGGACACTCTTCTGTAATAATTCGATTTTTCTTATAGATTGGATTTGAGTAGGCATTCATATTTTCCCGCCAAACGTCCAATCTCCCTCTACAGAGTTATCGGTCATTGGGAGAGAGCGAGGAGCGATAATTCTGCATGGGAGAATGCAAACGTTCTTGCGATATTCTTCCGCATGAGCTAACACACGCGTTCTGTACTAGTGCATAGATATTAAACAATTTTTGATACATATTTATTTCTAACGACAAAAAATGTTCATTTTATTTATTTGTGTTCTAATAAAACATTTATATGAGTAGCCATTGAAAACTAGAATTTATAACAAGCGATAACGAATGTTATTTTGCTCTCGATAATGTCTGCGTATTTATCATGTTTATAGATTGGTTACAATCCCAACACGAAAGTTACGTAATGGAAATCTAGGCGACAGCAATACACCGGAATGCCCTCACGGTCATCTGATGTAAAAACTTAGCTAAACGAAACCCAATAAAACCTGGTATGATCTGAGGTGTTTCGGAGTGGAAGTGGTCCCGCATTTTGGCCACAGAGAATTTTTCAAATATGAAAAAAAAAATGTGCATTAAAATTCATTATTAGATAGCTGATGAATAATTTGGCTTTCAAAGTTAGTTTTTAAGAACATCATTATTATAAAGGGCTATTTTTCAGTGTTTGACTGTCCATATTTTCCGCATGTCCAATATTTTTGAAGTAAAAATTTAAGAAGATGTGGTAAAATTGCAAATGAAACAACTCTCCACAGGACACCTAATGACACAGAAATTATCAACTATATGTCTGACACCGTACGGTAGAATGTTTTTCAAAAATTGAGAATTGAAATGGTGAATGTGTCAAAGAGACAACAACCCGACCATAGAAAAAAATAACAACAGCAGAAGGTCACCAACAGGTCTTAAATGCAGAGAGAAATTCCCGCATTCGGAGGCGTCCTTTAGCTGCCCACCAAACAAATATATATATACCAGTTCAGTGATAATGAACGCCATACTAAACTCCAAATTGTAAACAAGAAACTAAAATTAAAAATGAAACAAGACTAACAAAGGCCAGAGGCTGCACATATATATTACAATAACAGTAGGCTTTTAAGAAGGGAAGGAAAAGGAGATGGTAAAAAAACATTTATATAGCTATCTTCCATCAATACTTATCCAGTGACAAATCTCATTTTGAAGAAAAAAGAGAAGCTATACTCCCATAGCCAAATCCACGTCCGTCTTTTTTGTTCAGTAACCATTCGGGTCCTCTTTGTTCAGCTCCTGCAAGTCTCTCATGATATTAATTTTGCCATTTGATAAGGGACTTTCCAATTTGAATTTTCTCGGAGTTCATTTTTTTGTAATTACTATTTATACTGCCCACACAGTGGTCGCCATGTCAGCCACTGCATCACCTAGATTTCCCGGCACCCTTTGCTGTCTACCCCTTTTTGTCCTTCAAGCTCCGTCCCGGCTACTTACCGGTCTATCTGAGCTCTAACCACCTTGACAAACAATCCAACTGCTTCATTACCATGTTGATACTTCAAATGTATAATTTTATTCAGACCTTCTATTACCTACTGAATCTAACTAAATAAACTGGGAATGTATCCCTTGTGATAATGCCCCAGCTTGCATATAACGCTATAAAGAGTCAATACCCAAGAACGGTAAAAGTGACGCCAACCAAATTCGCACTTGATCTGTGTTTTAAAAGTATTACTTTTCATAAAATTTGGTTGAGGCAAAATAGAATTAGAGAACGGAAACTAATTGTTGGGACGCACGGACGGAAAAAGGAAACACTTAATGTCTCCTTCGTTGCAGCGGGTGATATAAAAGAATTCAGACGTTTTCATACTGAAATTGTACATACCCGACCAATGCCCGACTCACTAGTATCACTACGACCCCTAAACGATCGAATCGTTCGGTCTGGCCTAGATCAGGCTGAGATCGAGTACAGTTGAATCGGTCTAGCTAGTCGAGTAAAGATCGTGTAGAGATCGTGAACTGGTCGGAAATATCAAATATGTATTCAATAAGTGGTCGGGTTGGAGTCGTGATGGAGTCACCAAGGAATCGTGAATTGTCGAGTTAAGTTCGTGTACAGTCGGATAGCAGTCGGATAGAAGTTGTAAACAAGAAAATCATGAATTTGGTCACACTTTGTCGTGGAAATTTAAACAATTGGGATTATCGTGTTGAACTGATCGGCAGCGTGAACCCAGCTTTATCGTAATATCAGATCTTTCACGATCATCAAAACGCGGTAAACATGCTTTCACGATCCGAAAAATTATTTTTTTGTAAATCTTTCCAAGTATTATATGCCTACTAACTGTCAAAAATTAAGAACCATTTGAATCATTAAAACAGAATGACCTTTTTCAAAGGAAATTTGTTTAGTGATTCCGATTATGAAATAAATCTTGTTTGTGTACATATTTTATGTCATTGAAATGTCGATGAGCAATCTGTCTGTTTTCTTTTAAATCTTGATTTTTCTCAGACACTGAGCATACCAATAGACCTTTGCGATAAGTCTTCTCGATATGATTGAATTCACGATCCTATACCAGAGCTTTCACGAACCAATCGTAATACTTGACCACCGTAAGGTATTCTCTCATTCTCTCACGATTTTTTTCTCTCGATAAACCGAATGACACCCGTGTCTATTATCTAAAGCCTGAGTTCACCTCTATAGACTTTGATGACTATTTGTTGTACAGTGTTGTTGTGTTGCTGCCTCGCTGTCTTTTTATCCCACATCTCCATGTATTCACTTATAATCAGACACTGTGAATGTTTGTTTTAAGTTACACTCAAAATACAATTTGTTATAAATAAAATATTAACTTTACCATATTTTTGCAGTAAAACAACAGAAACAAGAAGCAGTGTGTACATTCCGGTGGTTTTATGGGAAAATCTGTATGTGGTCTTTTAACATGTCATTTTAATATTTAAACATCCAATGAATTGAAATTGACCAGAAAGTATTTATTTGTATAAAAAGATACTAAAAGTGATTGGTTGTATATTGTCATTTGATTCTTTTATTTGGAATAATGGGATAAAAGATGAAATCAAAATGAACCTATAATTATTTTAACTTTGACGTCAGAAATGTCATTATTAAGTAGGTGTAAATCTGTTTTATTGAAAATACCAAAAAATATTTATTTCAGTTGTACCAAGGATATAATGGGATAATCCATTCTTTCTTATGAAAATAAATGATTTTCATATTTAACAAAGCTCAGCTTTCTCGGTGTTTTTAAAACAAAAATGAAAAGAAAAGAAAAGGCAACATTTTTTTTTCAAATCTGACTATGTTTTGTATAGTTCAATCACTATAAAGACGGACTACAAAAGTACCTTGTGTTTATAAATAGTTATTTGACAGGTACTACTAAGAAGACAAATGATAAACCGTGGGACCAAGGTGGTTGTGGTTGGTCATTAAAATTGTTGCCTGGTAATAGCTGAAAAGATAAACATGGCAAAACCCGGATGAAAATAATTTGGCCCAACGAAATGCATGAAATAAAAGTATGGAAAAGAAAAAAAAAATAAACAAGCGAGACTCGAAATTGTGAAAATGAATATTTCGTCAGGGAAAAAATACAAGATCAGGAAAATGGCAGCAAGATGGAAGAAAAACACTATTTACCAATCTGACAATCAAATCGACCTGTATGGCCAAAAACAGGAGCTACGGGTTATATTCCTGAAAATATCACGCTCACAAGAAAATAAATGATAAAAAGAATCTGTTCTTTTTATGATCTGTATATTGACGCTGACTAGCTATTTCTTCTTCGGCTTCTTATCATCACCAAATATGACAAACATTTACAAAGATACAGTATGCCGACCCTGTTAGTGGGTAATGTAACACCATATTTTTAATTGCAAGGGTGAAAATTACGTGGTGTAGTATACCACAAGCGTAGTATAAAATTATATCGCTAAGACCGTAGTTCACTGAGGTAGTTCATCGGCAGAAATGTGGTTGTTCTCTAGTGTCTTGTCTTGTTAAGCCGTTTGCATGAATATTTAAGCTTTGTTCGGTTTTGTTTTCTTTATTTATATGGCGATATTTTTGGTATTTGTTTTTTCATCATGTCTTTTTTTTAATTCTTATATTTTTTTGTGTACTTTTTTGTGTTTTGTGTTTATTAGTGTATATGCATTTTATTCTTGGCTTGCTTGTATGACTTGTATGGTTTTTTTTTGTACAGTACGGAAATAAGGAGATGTGGTAAAACTACTTATTAGACAACTCTCCACCAGACACCAAGTGACATAAGTTTACAACATAATAGATCCCTATATTGATTGCTGATAAAATCATGAGATCGGTTAATAATTTTGAAGACTGACTGCATGGAGCACTTTGAAGACCCAGCAATATACCGTTGTTTGTAAGGATACTAATGCAGTTTAGGTATCCAATACAGTGATGGAAGATCCATGCAGTTCTTCATCTTTGGTTGAAATTCCAAAGAACATAGGACAGACCTATGATTATCCAGGATTTCCTCTTTTTTCCTCTTTGGTAAGTGTCCGGTGAGGGTATATGTCGAGTTTACAAGTGAGTTGTCAATACCGACCGTGTAAGGGCAGTATAGCCAGTCAAGGTCGTTAAAAACTTCCATTTGTTGGTGTCAATACCCAATTCATTTATCTAGCACTGTATGTAATAATGACAGGGACAAGTTAACAACATATTTGTCATCGATAAAATTTATCAACACTTTAAATTCTATCGCTTAGTTTTGGTTCCTCTTTATCCGATTGCAGACATATTTTTCGAATTTTAAAAGGAACCCCAAGACCCATACTTTTTTTTATATTGAATAAAGGGTATTATATTCAACACATCTTTGCAAATTCTTCAAAAATATCTATCGATTTAATTTAGAAAACCTCATCACCTTAAACGGATTTTTTTCGTTCTCTCTCGGATATTACTTTTTACTTTAGAATTTAGAAAATGGCGGCTTCCATGGAGGAAAATACAAAATTGTTTTCTTTTTCTTTTCTCCAAAGTCTATTGTAAATTGTTTTCAGGAAACAAGAAAATGTCACAAAGAACCATAGAAGATGTCGTTTTTGACGTATTCAATGATATACTAGTAAGTTAAATATACAGAGTGTGGCCACAAGTATTTGTCACTTGAGATTTTTATAAAAATATTTTGGGGTAATTTGTTGCTTGATTTTAAGCAACTTGGTACCAATAGAATAATAATTGTCACAGGTTAAAGGATCTCCTGCAGTTGGTGATTGCAATACGGGTATACCACAGGTGCTTGAGGACAGGATCCTGTATGAGCCCCATATAGTCCCTCCCCCCCTTTTTTTTTTATTTTTTTTTAATCATAAATCTCAGATTTTTCTATATATATCACTTATTTGTACCATATATATACTAATATACTATATTTATACTCTAAATATGCATGTTTACTAATATGAGGCAGGCATAACCTGTGAATGGGGACGAAGTCTGTATGTATTAATTTCTTAATTCAATCATGTTGATAAAAGAAACCGAAATACCGTACATAACGTTCCCGATTTTGGTTCTGTTGTTAGGGAATTAGCTGTGACGTTCTTTAAGTTATGACGTCATATTCGATGTAAACAAAAGAAACGCTTTCATCAGGAAACGTAACGGTTTTTTTTCATATCAAACAATTATTAAAATTGAATTTGTATTGAGATCCAATCTTATGTTTTACTAGACTGGCAAATATAAAAAAAAAATCAAAGTCTCATGCAAACAAGACAGATTTCTGCGCAAATGCGGGAAAACCGGAACAGGAACTAGATCTGAAAAAAAAAGTTAACAATTTTGAGTTCATTAGTACAATGAAAAATTCGGGAAATTTTCCCGATTTTTTTTTTTTTTTTTTTTTTTTTTTATTGAATTTTCTACCGTAATTGGGGACTTCGTCCCCATATCAACGTGAATCTCGACTAAATAGTCCCTTTTAAAAAAAAAAAAAAGGGGGAGGCACTATATGGGGCTCATACAGGATCGTGTCCTCAATAACCTGTGGGGTATACTTGTATTATCCACAATACTGGTATAAATATTTTGTACCAGTATTGTAACTATTTTTTAACAAACAACAATACAGGTACATTACTGATACAGGGCTCGACATTACCGTTTGTCCGATTGTCCGGGACAAGTGGAAATAGGTTTCGGGCAAGTAGATTCATCATACTACTTGTCCGATGGGACAAGTGAAAAAATCGATGTCAGATGTTAATAGATCAAATTCAAGACTTATACATTCCTAAAAATATGAATGATTGTTTTATTGATCATACAAAATCAAATAAATATTCATTGATTGAACCAGAGACATGTAAACTTGTATAATATGTCTCTGATGGAACGTATTTGAACATGCTGGCAGCCATTGACCAGGGTAAATAAGTAAGGGGAAGTAACCCAATGTTATTATTTCTTCTTAGTATAAGCCTCCTTGAATTAGGAGCACCTCCATATGCATGATATGGAGTTTTACCATTGTTTGCCTTAACTTTAAATTTTTGAATTAAAGTTTGTGTCATTTGATTTTGCTTTTAGGCATAACATTAAATTAAGAAAGGTTTTATTTAATAAGATCAATATGTTAAATTAATAAGTTAAGATGTAAAAATTAAATGAAATCTAAAAAGGCAGATTTTTTACTAAAATGTTTTATGTACTTCCTGATCATATCTCATGTATATTAGTGTATGTAAAAATAAAAAAAATAATTGTAAAATCTTGTTTGGCACCATCAATAAATTAAAAAGGTTTATTTATAAAAAGGTGCCAAGTGTATTTGGTTTAAACCATACCACTACTTCAGAATGAATATAGGTCCATGAATAGAAGAACCTAGTGGTATGGAAAGAGATATAATTTAATGATCGACACATGATATATAGTGACAATGAGTCAGAGAGCTCAGTCTGCAAATAAGCCTTCAGTCTGAAATAATAAAATGAATTTTGATGTGGTATTCATATAACATAATAAAATACTCCCTTTATTGATCTTTATTATGTACAATCAAAGGGCAAGTGTTATTATTGCATATAACATGTATTATCAATATGGAGGAATTTCAATTAAAAATTCGGACAAGTGAGTTAAGAGTTCGGACAAGTTGATTTTCTTGCAACTTGTCCGAAGGGACAAGTTAGAAAAAATGATAATGTAGAGGCCTGTGATATACCAGTATTGCAGTAGTATTGTTGACTATACTTTAAGGTGTATAATGAAAAATGAATTTTAAACAAAATTAGATATTGAAGTTCAACATGTTCAAAGGAAGAGTAAATGAACTCAAAAAGATTATAGAGAATAATTGTGAAATCAGTTAACAACTAGTTAAGAATTAAATTGAATAATAACTATACTTGTACAAATAAACAAATGATTATTGTAATTTACTCATATTATTTGAGCAATTATGAATTGTATGAATAATTGCTAATAATGTAATCATATTTCTTTCTTTTATTTAATTCAATTGAGATTAAATAAAATAAAAGATTAATTTTATTATCTGAGTTATTATTAATTTTAAAAAATTCAAACAAATTATTACACTATAACACTGTATATTTAGCATTTACATGTATGCCATCATTTTTTACAGATATTTCAATACATGTACTGTATACTAAGATTAACATTTTTTGGTTTTTATTTTCTTTTTGCATGTATTAATCTTTCTCATAAACATGATAAAAGATATCGATATCCATTAAACATAAAAAGTTGCTTAATAGGGAAACCTGATTATAATGGTTTGTCTTCATAAATGTTAAGGGTAGTTAAAGCAGTTGATTCAGAACCATGGGTAATACAATTTGTAGCAGATATACCTACTGGTACAAATACTCAAATACTAATACTAGACAAGCACTCCTACAGTAAGAGAGTTGTACAGATGCTTTCTAAACAAGCTTGTGATCTAGTAAGCAACAGACTGAAGACCTAATAAAAATATAGAAAGTGGGGATTGCAGAAATGCCATCTCAAGAAGAAGCTACATGTATATCAGCAATGTCAATATAAATTTCAATAAAATATTGAGTCTTGGAAAAGGAGAGCTGGAAGAAAACATAGAAGAAAGTAAAGAGTTTGTTAAAATGCTGAGACAGTACGGTTCCCTTTTAAAAAAAAACCATCAGAAGATTTAAAACTTTCTTTGATTACAATCTCAGTGTACCATCAATTCGCACAATGGCATCATCAGTTAAACATACTATCACTCCATATAAAAATAAAAATTGTCATTTTGTATGTCAATAATATCATTATGCATATATACATGATATATGTGACACCTTTAATAAAAGATTAATTACCTATATATGTATTAAAATTGAGAAAGGAAATGGGGAATTTGTCAAAGTGTGTCAAAGTGACAACAACATGACCATAGAGCAGACAACAGCCGAACGCCACCAATGTGTCTTCAATGTAGCGAGAAACTCCCGCACCTGTAGATGTTCTTCAGCTGGCCCCTTTAAAGATATGTATACTAGTACAGTGAAAATGGACGTCATACTAAACTCCGAATTATACACAAGAAACAAAAATTAAAAATCATATAAGACTAACAAAGGCCAGAGGCTCCTGACTTGGGACAGGCGCAAAATTGCTGCCGGGTTAAACATATTTATGAGATCTCAACCCTCCCCTATACCTCTAGCCAATGTAGAAAAGTAAACACATAACAATACGCACACTAAAATTTACTGCAAGAGAAGTCTGAGTCCGATGTCAGAAGATGTAACAAAAGAATATAAATAAAATGACAATCATACATAAAAAAACAACAGACTACTAGCAGCTAACTGACATGCCAGGTCCAGACTTCAATTAAATTGATTGAAAGATTGTCTTCATCATATAAATATTAGACACAATCCCTCCCGTTAGGGGTTTAGTATCATACTACATGTATCATAAAATAATAAAAATATATGAGAAGAACATAACCTGTGTCATGCCAACAACTGTTTTTTAAATAAATGTGTTTTGTCCCGATGGGAAGACCCTATAAGTGAATCAATATTAAAGCCAAAATATGCAATCTTTAATGACCTGACAACAGTACTGTAACTACATTACATCCCTTCTTAATAAGTCTGTTTAAAGTTTTTTGAAAGCTTTGGAGGTGTATTGTTTATTTAAAAAAAACACAATACTGGTACAATACTGGAATACAATACTGGTACAACATTTTTATACCAGTATTGTGGACAATACTAGTAAATAAGTATTGCGTTTACCAACTACAGGAGATCCAGGTTAATTTCAGTAGATTAGCTGTCCTTATATTATGTTAAGGCTGACTTATTTTTAAAGGGCACAGGACATTTGGGCTTTTTTACCTGTAAAGCGATAGGACATTTGCGTTTTTTTACCTGTAAAGCGATAGGACATTTGCGTTTTTTTACCTGTAAAGCGATAGGACATTTGCGTTTTTTTACCTGTAAAGCGATAGGACATTTGCGCTTTTAAATTTTATTCACCAGCTGTAATAAATTGGCCAGACATTTGCGCTTTTTCCTTATAGTCGTCTACGTACATGTATACCTGCAAATGAATTTAACTTTAAACATGAATTTATCAATTCATCATAGTAAGTCAAATGGTCCAGAATCCTTCCATGTCCACAATAATGAACAGTTCTACTCAACTCATCCAATTTATTTTAAGCTCACCTGACCTGAAAGGTCCAGTGAGCTTTTCTCATCACTTGGCGTCCGTCGTCCTGCATCCGTCGTCCGACGTCTGTAAACTTTTACAAAAATCTTCTCCTCTGAAACTACTGGGCCAAATTTAACCAAACTTGGTCACAATCATCCTTGGGGTATCTAGTTTAAAAAATGTGTCCGGTGACCTGGCCATCCAACCAAGATGGCCGCCATGGCTAAAAATAGAACACAGGGGTAAAATGTATATTTTGGCTTATATCTTTGAAACCAAAACATTTAGAGCAAATCTGACATGGGGTAATATTGTTAATCAGGTCAAGATCTATCTGCCCTAGAATTTTCAGATGAATCGGACAACCCGTTGTTAGGTTGCTTCCCCTGAATTGGTTATTTTAAGGAAATTTTGCAGTTTTTGGTAATTATCTTGAATACTATTATAGATAGAGATAAACTGTAAACAGCAATAATGTTCAGCAAAGTAAAACCTACAAATAAGTCAACATGACCAAAATTGTCAGTCAACCCCTTAAGGAGTTATTGCCCTTTATAGTCAATTTTTAACAAATTTTCGTCAGTTTTTGTAACTTGTACAAAAATCTTCTTCTTATAGTTTGATAAATGTGTCCCATGACACCGCCTACCAAACAAAATGGCCGACATGGCTAAAATTAGAACATAGTGGTAAAGTGCAGTTTTTGATTTATATCTTTAAAACTAAGACATTTAGGGCAAATCTTTCAAGATTTAAAAGTCCATCAGAATAAGATCTATCCCCTCGCAAATTTTCAGATGAATCTGACAACTCGTTATTGGGTTGCTGCCCTAAAATTGGTAATTTTAAGGATATTTTGCAGTTTTTGGTTATTATCTTGAATACTATTTTAGATAGAGATAAACTGTAAACAGCAATTTTGTTCAGCAAAGTAGGATCTACAAATAAGTCAACATGATAAAAATCGTAAGAGTACCCCTTTAGAAGTTATTGCACTTTATAGTCAATTTTGAACAAATTTTCGTCATTTTTGTAACTTGTACAAAAATCTTCTTTTCTAAAATTATGGGCCATATTAAACTAAACGTGGCCACAATCATCACTATGGTATCTATTTAAAAAAAGTGTCTAATGACCCCACCTACCAACCAAGATGACCGACATCAGTAAATACAGTAACAGGTGAGCGACACAGGCTCTTGAGAGCCTCTAGTTTTAATATATATTTGAAGAGTATCATTTAACCACAGTTGGCAAATTACATTAAGATCCATTCTTATTATGAACAGGCACCCCAGTCAAGAATTGAGAAAGAGAAACTTTATTATTTATTTGAAATGTTGGGGCAATACCAGTCAGAACAGATAACAAGGGCTAAATTTGTTCTCTCTTCGAAAACTGACCTGTGATGACTATACGTGATTTAATGTCTTTAAAATATTTACTTTTAGCTCTATATAATCTTTAAATATATGTCAATGTGCTATGACATGAATTTGTTATGAAATGTGCTATGAAGTGATTTTGATGCTTACAATCATAAAGGAAAATATGACTAACTCTGCCAGGTTAAACCTGCCAGTCCCAAGTCTGGATAAAAGAGGATGAATAGTCATACATTTTTTTGTAAAAACTAAGTATTGCAAAAGCACAAATGTCTTATGTAAAAAGCGCAAATGTCCTTTTTTAGCTCACCTGGCCCAAAGGGCCAAGTGAGCTTTTCTCATCACTTTGCGTCCGTCGTCGTCCTGCCTCCGGCGTTAACTTTTACAAAAATCTTCTCCTCTGAAACTACTGGGCCAAATTTAACCAAACTTGGCCACAAATTTCATTGGGGTATTTAGTTTTAAAATAGTGTCTAGTGACCCGGCCGACCAACCAAGATGGCCGCAAGGTCTAAAAATAGAACATATGGGGTAAAATGCAGTTTTTGGCTTATAACTCAAAAACTTAAGCATTTAGAGCAAATCTGACGTGGTTAAAATTGTTAATCAGGATTCAGGCTAAGATCTATCTGCCCTGAAATTTTCAGATGAATTGGACATTTTATTGTTAGGTTGCTGCCCCTGAATGTGTAATTTAAAGGAAATTTTGCTGTGTTTGGTTATTATCTTGAATGTTATTATAGATAGAGATAAATTAAAAACAGCAATAATGTTCAGCAAAGTAATTTCTACAAATAAGTGAAGTGACCAAAATGGTCAGTTGACCACTTAAGGAGTTATAGCCCTTTATAGTCATTTTTCGTAAATCTTAGTAATTTTTTAGAAATCTTCTCCTCTGAAACTACTGGGCCAAATTAAACCAAACTTAGCCATATAAATCATCATTGGGGTATCTTGTTTAAAAAATGTGTCTGGTAACTCGGCCAACAAACCAAGATGGCTGCCATGGCTAAAAATAGAACATTGGGGTAAAATGCAGTTTTTGGCTTATAACTCAAAAACCAAAGCATAAAGAGCAAATCTGACAGGAAGTAAAATTGTTGATCAGGTCGCGATCTATCTACCCTGGAATTTTCAGATGAATCGGATAATCAGTTGTTAGGTTGCTGCCCCTGAATTGGTAATTTTGAGGAAATTTTGCTGTTTTTTTGTTATTATCTTGAATATTATTATAGATAGAGATAAACTGTAAAAAGCAATAATGTATAGCAAAGTAAGAAATAAAAATAAGTCAGCATGACCAAAATAGTCAATTGACCCCTAAAGAGTTATTGCGCTTCATAGTCAATTTTTATGAAAATTTGTAGATTTTCAATAACATTTTCCAAAGAAATTACTGTTATAGAGATAATTTAAAAGCAGCAAGAATGTTTAGTTAAGTAAGATCTACAAACACATCACCATCACCAAAACACAATTTTGTCATGAATCAATCTGTGTCCATTGTTTAATATTCACATAGACCAAGGTGAGCGACACTTAAAAAGCCCAAATGTCCTATAATTTGAAGCGCTAATGTCCTGTGCCGTTTTTAAACTGGTTATTGCTGTTTTGTATATATACAAGTAGATTATATTATGTATCAGGTCCGTTGGCCCAAATAACATATTAATGGTACTTTTCTTTGATGATTTATAATAAAAACAATATTTTGTTTTCATAAACTAGACAACTTGGAGTTAAGGTTCATGTGGGCTAAAATGGCAACATTTACACCTCAAAATTTACTCCAGTAATTAACCTTTATAAAAACAGGAAGAATGGACCCAGATTCTTATATTACAAGAATGTACATCAATGTACATGTTAATCACATTTTTATACGACCGCAAAATTTGAAAAAATGTTCGTCGTATATTGCTATCACGTTGGCGTCGTCGTCGTCCGAATACTTTTAGTTTTCGCACTCTAACTTTAGTAAAAGTGAATAGAAATCTATAAAATTTTAACACAAGGTTTATGACCACTAAAGGAAGGTTGGTATTGATTTTGGGAGTTTTGGTCCCAACATTTTAGGAATTAGGGGCCAAAAAGGGCCCAAATAAGCATTTTCTTGGTTTTCGCACTATAACTTTAGTTAAAATTAATAGAAATCTATGAAAATTTGACACAATGTTTATGACCACAAAAGGAAGGTTGGTATTGATTTTGGGATTTTAGGTCCCAACAGTTTAGGAATTAGGGGCCAAAAAGGGACCCAAATAAGCATTTTTCTTGGTTTTCGCACCATAATGTTAGTATAAGTAAATAGAAATCTATGAAATTTAAACACAAGTTTTATGACCATAAAAGGAAGGTTGGTATTGATTTTGGGAGTTTTGGTTCCAACAGTTTAGGAATTAAGGGGCCCAAAGGGTCCAAAATTAAACTTTGTTTGATTTTATCAAAATTGAATAATTGGGGTTCTTTGATATGCCGAATCTAACTGTGTATGTAGATTCTTAACTTTTGGTCCCGTTTTCAAATTTGTCTACATTAAGGTCCAAAGGGTCCAAAATTAAACTTAGTTTGATTTTGACAAAAAATGAATCTGTTGGGTTCTTTGATATGCCTAATCTAAAAATGTACTTAGATTCTTGATTATTGGCCCAGTTTTCAAGTTGGTCCAAATCGGGGTCCAAAATTAAACTTTGTTTGATTTCATCAAAAATTGAATAAATGGGGTTCTTTGATATGCCAAATCTAACTGTGTATGTAGATTCTTCATTTTTGGTCCTGTTTTCAAATTGGTCTACATTAAAGTCCAAAGGGTCCAAAATTAAACTTAGTTTGATTTTAACAAAAATTGAAATCTTGGGGTTCTTTGATATGCTGAGTCCAAACATGTACTTAGATTTTTGATTATGGGCCTAGTTTTCAAGTTGGTCCAAATCATGATCTAAAATTTTTATATTAAGTAATGTGCAATAGCAAGTCTTTTCAATTGCACAGTATTGCACAATGGCAAGAAATATCTAATTGCACATTATTGTGAAATAGCAAAATTTTTTTTAATTAGAGTTATCTTTCTTTGTCCAGAATAGTAAGCAAGAAATATCTAATTGCACAATATTGTGCAATAGCAAGATTTTTTTTAATTGGAGTTATCTTTCTTTGTCCAGAATCAACTTAAATCTTTGTTACATACAATATACAATGTATATTCACTTTTTACTACCAACTGATAAATTAAAATAATCTTTACCATTCAGTGATAGCAAGCAGTTTTTTTACATCTTAATATTTTATGATGTATTTAAATGAGTAGTTATTGTTGCAAACTCCATTAGAAATTTTAATTGAGATTAGTTTTGCAATAAGGGAAAGGGGGATGTGATTAAAAAAATTGGGTTCAATTTTTCTCATTTGAAATTTCCTAAATAAAAAGAAAATTTCTTCAAACATTTTTTTGAGAGGATTAATATTCAACAGCATAGTGAATTGCTCTAAGAGTAAACAAAAATTTTAAGTTCATTAGAACACATTCATTCTGTGTCAGAAACCTATGCTGTGTCAACTATTTATTCACAATCCAAATTTAGAGCTGAATCCAGCTTGAATGTTGTGTCCATACTTGCCCCAACCGTGCAGGGTTCAACCTCTGCGGTCGTATAAAGCTACGCCCTGCGGAGCATCTGGTTATATTTGTTCATGGATATGGATACATGAACATTGTAAATACAGTGAATATATATACTCAAAGTAAATGGGTATCATGACCATTCATGCCCAATACACGTTCATATCGTACACGTTTGTACCTCAGATGTTTATCCTCTATGTCTGTTCACATCCTACACATTTGCACCCAATTTTATTCTAATTCCAGTTGAATTACATGTATTAGATATTTTCCTAAATATTTTGAAAATATGAAAAATAAATTATAGCAATACACTAAACAAAACGCGAATAAGATTTATTCAAAACATAACAAAATTTTATATCAGAATCTCACTTTATTTTGATACTAATAGTTTCAAAATAAAGTGAGATTCATAGTCTATGAACCAAAAAAAATAATAGCAGTACACTTTAAAAGTTACCAAAACTCGATCACAAAATTATAAACATGATTAAACACAAAACCAATAAAAAGGGTGTTAACGTTTAGAGTGTGAAAGTGAAAGGGGGCGAACGTGAAAGGGTGCAAACATATTTTTGGAGCAAACAGACCTGCATATAAATAAGTCAGCATGATGCAAATGAGCTTGTTTAATGACTAATTATTGATACTATGCATGCTACAGTGCTTGTACGTTTAATATACCTAGTATACACTTGTTACATTACATGTACTTGATGTTTTACTATTTTCAGAAAGGTGAAGCCTTTGAAGAAGCTTTTTGTTCTGTTATTTGTCATACAGAAGAAACAGAAAAATGGAAGAAGGAATATTGTGTCAACAAAATGAAAAATATGTTTACTCAGGCCCAGCAAGAGGTAAGATATTTTATAATTGTATTATCAAGACCTATATGTACATTTATTTATTCGGTTTTAATTAAGGATAGTCTTAGCAACAAAAAAAGAATAGTAGACTAGAGTGAAGAACTTTCTTTCCTGTCAGTTAATTTGCTTTTTCCCCACTGCTGAAAGACACATCTGGTTGCTTTAGTGTTTACAATAGTCCATTTCATCATCCATAATTCTCCAATCTGGTCTTCTAAGTTCAGAAATTCCAAGACATTGACTATTACATGTACATCTCATATGTTAATTTAAAGAAGAAATCTTTATGCAAACAAATCAAAGTATTTTCTTACACTTATCAAGTTTTGGCATGCCTTACCCAAGGGTTCAGCAAAATAAGTCTGTTCATTAAAACATGATTAGAATTACTTTTTAAAGTTGTTGAATTCTATGTCATTTGGTCTCTTGTGGAGAGTTGTATCAATGGCAATCATACTATATTTTTAATTTTTATATTCATTGCATTAAATACCTTATCTCCCATTGAAAGATTGTTTATATATTTGTAAATTTTTGTTATTCTGGCATTGCATTATTTAAACTTACTTGTTCAAAGGATTAGAGGCAAATCAACTATGACAAAAATTTCTATTCTTCCAATAATACATGAAGACTCTTGTCTCAGCTGACAGGAGAAAAAAATAACACAAACTTTCACCACACGTTATTAGTTACATAGTGTGCTCGTGACCTGATACGATAAACATCGGGTCATAAAATTCTATATGGGGTGAGAGTATTAGGTCGCTATATATATATAGAGAGCTAGCACACAGTGTAACAAATTTATCTTTATACAAACGATCTTTTAAACATGTACTGGAATTTAGACTATTGACCTATCAAAGGGATCAAGTCTAAGAAACTACTACCATTGATCTATAGAAAAACAAATGCCAACAATAACAACTTGTTCTCTTTAAATGTGTTTTCTGCATTTATTTCAATCGTTCATTATAAATCTCTTCGTCTGCAGAAACATTTCAGATTTTTCCACAACTCTGTGTTGGTTTTTACAAAGGGATGTAGTACCAATACTCACTGTGTATTAAAATAAAATATACATGGTCTCCACACATTTTCTTTTAAACAGTCTTATTCCTAAAAATTTATAGGTGGTAAGATCCTCATAGTTACACGTAAAGATTGTAATGCAAATGCATGGTTTCAATTTTTTTTTATTTAAGTTGCTTAAATTTGTTATTATAATAAAATATATATATTTTTAATGACTTTATAATAAATTAAATTGATTCTTAATTTTTTTGCTTTACATATATACAACCGTGCTTATTACATGATTATTTAGTTGGTTATTCCTAACAAGTGGAAAATGTAATTGTGTAAGTATAAATGACAATTTATGAAAAAAACTGAAAACTGCTCCTGTTTTAGTATTATCAGACAATACAAGAAAAGAATTTAATAAATCAGTTTAAGGATACAAATGGCAAGATATTTCATTGCGAAAACCAAAAATTACAGCAAAGCGAGAGAGAGAAGAAGCACTTCACCTTTTAATTCTCAACACTTCTGCCTGTAAAATTATAAGTCACTTCTAACTATGATTCTGAAATAGTGTCAGAGTTTATAATGAAATTAGACTTTAAGGTACTAAAGTTTGACTTTCAAGGAGGAACAAATATACCAAGGTCATGTATACTTGTTTGAACAAATACAAATTTAGAAGATTAAGCATTCTGGTGTAGTGCTGAACTGAATTGTAAAATGTCCCCCACATTTGTTATTGTAGGGATGTTGTCCTTGTGTGCCTTTTACACATAACATTTGTGTCAAATTGTTCAGAATTCTTTTGTGACAATCTAACTACCGGTAGTATGAGTATTTGTCAATCAACATGCATAAAGGATTATACTTTAAATTTAATAAAACATGAAATTAACCAGTCTATTATTGCAAAAGGAGGAGTGGAGAAATAAGTTGACCTTGAACAACAAAGCATGTACTGCTATCTTAGTGCAAATAAGCAGTTACTTATTGTGAATAATTGATTTTTATCATATCTGCATGATACATGTACATGTACAATGTACCAACCTATAACAGACACCATTTATGGTATACAATAGATAATTTCTTAGTTACTGTTTAATTATATTGATTGATTGGTGTTTAACGTCACTTTCAGCACTATTCTGCTATTTCTTTGATGTCAATTTTTTGTCTCAACTTACAATTGTTTAGAAGGAGAGATTTTTCCAGTAAGGTTGTCGTCTACGTCATCAGCTGCAACAGTTGTTAAGTTTTCTGCTTAAGTTAGTTTGTTATGATCTACATGTTACGTACTTATGGTACAATATAGATCAATGCTTATTTCTATTAAGTCAATACTGACTTAACAACTTGATTTGTCAACTATTTCAAGGCCCTCATTTGTTCATGTTTTTCATGCCTGTCTTTCTATCCCAATATTTAGCTTTTCTGTCTATAATTTCAAAAAAAACTTAAAAGATAGTTAAAAAATTTGAATAGCAGAAAAAGTTAGAAAATTTGAATACCAATAGCAGAAAAGTTTAACAAACAAGATCTACAAATAAGTCAAGATTGTTGAAACTTTCAGATGATTTCTTTTGGTTCATATGTACAATTTTTGCCTGATTTTGTTCAAATTATATCAGAGGTTTATATCTCTTTATGTCTTGGACAAGTTTGAAAATCAGGGCGGATCAAGTATTTTTGACAGAGGTATGCCCCTTGGAAATATAAATGACATTTAAAATACCATCGTTAGCCCACTAAAGTCTACATTACTCTAATTATATAAGATATTAATAAAAAGTCTACTAAAGAACTAAAAGAGGATTGTTTTTTTTTTAATTATTTGGCTTGGACATGTTGGATAGATAATATGTATGCAACACAGGGGAAAGTGATCTTTTATCACTGATGCTTCATATCTCAGCATTTCAGGAAAGCAGTACTATTGCCTTAAACTTATAATTGTTGTAAATAACATAAATAATGAGTGGTTTTTTTATTGTGTTCAATTTACTGTCAAGAATTGCCTCAGTGTGACTGGAGCCAAGATGGTTCCATACTTTTTTAGTATTTAGTAAAATTTAGTATTTCTTTTTAGGTATTATTTATTCAATTGTAAAGTTCTATAGTCTGCAAGCACTTACAAATGTGCGCAGTTGACATTTTATTATAAAGATCCAATAGATTAAAATATTTGAGAGCAAGAGTACTTATTGACAATAGAGAAGGACATCTTTTAATCAAGTTTTGAAGTCATTGTAATATGGAAAAAAGATTTGATTGACAAATATCATAGACATTTTTATTAACAAAACTTTGATTTTATAAATGAAATATTAATTGATTTAATAGTTGTACTATTGAATCACATATCAGATTGTATATTAACAAATAATCAAAGTTGAATATAAGAATGTATGTTTATTTAATCATTTCATTATTATCAGAAAAGTGATGTTATTGGGAAAGATCAATAAATAACAAACAAGTACTTATTGAATTGTCTGGTACTATTGTACTAAATAAGGTGTTAGTATTTTACAAATTGAATTCTTTTGAGTAGAAGCATAGTTTATTATTGTCAGTTTTGGGGGTAGTTGACTTGTTGTTAAGAACTTTTATTTCATACATGTATAAAATATTTAAAGTACGATTGAACATGACATAGCGTTCTTTTTAATACAATTAAACCTCATTTTGTTAAGTTAATGTAAAAGGAGTACTCCTTCTTTTAAAAATCAAAATTGTATTTAATAAAGTCCTGTATTTGTTAATAAAAATTCACATTATATTTTCCCTTGTAAAAGACTCTCCGTCTTTCCTAAGTATTATCTAGTATATATGACATGACAAAATGATACTAAAATTAGCCACAATCTTAAAGTTTCAAATGCATGTCAGCTTGCAGTAAATTAGTTGAGAAAAATTACAGAAATGTCATTTTCAAATTTTTTAATGGCTTGTTAAGTGGAGGCAAATTTTCATACCGTTGTAAAGGGGTCATTAAGTTTTATTCTTGTCCAACTGTAAACTCGTACGTCCTGATATTGGTCTCTGTTCTCTACTTAATTCACCTCAACCAAATGTTATAAATTTCAATGTGTAACTTTTATTTTATACACTACAAAACTTAACTATTAGTATAAAGCTTTACATTTCAGAGCTTTATTTTTAGAAGGTACTATCATTGATTTGCAGACTCCAATTAAAAGTGGGAGAGCATATTATAGATTCAGAACTTTTTGCAGTGTTTTTTTTTGTTGTTGAAAATGAGACACCAAAATGCCAGAATTTCTGAATTTACTTTAGAATTCCTATAAAATGAAAGCAATCTTTGTTTAAATTGCTATAGTAAATTTTTTTTTATATATTTTTTAGGAATCAGTAGAGATTGCATTGAAGACATACATTCGTTTAGTTTATGAACAAATGAATTCTGGTCGTGTTACATTGTTAACAGATTTATTAGAATCCATGGTTGAACAGAATATTGTATCTGCAAGGTAATAAATAAGTAACATACTCTGATACTGTTGTCTAGAAGGTTTTTTTTTATTCATTGGGTTCTTTCTTATTGATATATAGCCCACATCTTTTCTTTTTTTCAGGGTTTCTATGAGTCAGCTACAATGTATACACATTTTCAGATGCATCATTTGACAACTTCCTGTTCACCTTATACTTTTAGGGGGGAATCATACATGAGCATTAACTCACAAATTCACTTGTTTCATTTGTTATTTTATAATTACAGATGAAATTGACAGAAAGCTGTTTATGACTGTGTAAAGTACATGTATAACACGGGGTAGGAGGGATCTTGTCCTAAATGCCCATGATAATACATGTAATGTGTACTTTTCCTCATCACAATATAATGAAATCCTAAATTCCTGACATTTACCTTGTTATTCCCAAATTCTTGAAAAAGCCCCCCCCCCCCCCCCCTCTATAGAGTATTTACAGGCCCTTCATTTTTGCTTGCAAACCTCAATTGTCAGTGATGCCTACACATTTAGAGTTATCTGTGTTTCTTGAATTTAACATTGAAACATACCTCATGTATCCATTGACATCAGTTTCACTGTTGAAATAGAATTAAATTACTTTTTTTTTGTAGACCAATATGTGAAATTCTTTTGAATCAAGAGAAGCTAACATACAAAAGTCCACACATTTGGAATGGCACATTTAAACTTATCAGGAGAATTGTTGGAGGAGTGGACTACAAGGTAAAGCAGATTTGTCATTGTGGTGAAGATGAATTACATTTCTACTTCATGTGTAAAATTATTTGAAAAGTACATTGATATGCCATAGGTGAAATTGAGTTTTTTTTATAAAGTTAATTTTGTTGGCAAATGTTGTCCATTTAAGAGAAAATTCCAGAACATTGTTTTGTTTGCTTGATAATTTTTATTTACCAGGTACAATGACCCAAAATTATGTCATATTTTCCCTAAATTTTACGCAATCATATATCTGGAGTTAATCTTTTTTCAATTTTGTCCATAAGTTGATCTTTTTATTTTAGTGTCGATTTTGAAGTTCAGCAGCCTTTCAGATATTTTTTATAACTAAAATGTTGAATGTTCTAAGAAGAAACAAGTGGAAGTCAGCCATGAAATTTATATTCCAACCTCCAAAGATTATTTTTTTCTGAGGTACTTTGTAAAAAGAATAGAAATGTTCTTCACAATAACTACATTAAAATAAAATCATTTTATGTATTTTGCTTTGGTGAATTTTAAATCTTAGAAACTTTTAAATGCTCTAATATATGTAAAATGATTTGCTTTTTTGATAATCTTCTTTTAAAATATACATCTTCAGGGTTGTAGAGATATACTTAGGATGGTATTAGAGAAGAGTCACACAATCCCCATGGTAGATAATGTTACTATTATGTCACAAATAAATGTTATGATGGATGTAAGTACTATTGTAAATATTAAATTTTCATGGATTGAGCATACAAAATATTTACCATCTCTATTGCAAATTATAAAGACATTATATAAAAAAGAAGATAAGGTATTATTGCCTATAAGACAACTCTGCACAAGTGCCCAAATGACACAGAAAAAGATAACTATTAGTAACTGTAAGCCTTCAACCATGAGCAAAGCCATACCACATAGTCAGTTATGAAGGGTTCTGAAATCACAAATGTAAACAATTCAAACGACAAAACTAATGGGCTAGTTAATGTACAAAAAGAAATAAAAGAAAAACAAATATGTAACACATCAATAATCCACAACCACTGAGTTATAGTCTCCTAACTTGAAACAGGCACATAAATACGGAATATGGCTGGGTTAAACATGTTAGCAGAATCCCAACCCTTCCCCTTATCTGGGACAGATCAGAGAGTACTCGCAGGTACTGACAGCCAATAACAACTAATATAAAAAAAAAATCATGCATATAAGGCTTTTGAATTATATAAATGAAATGAGATTTGGTTATGAGTCAATGAGGCAAAAACCAACACAAATAACCCAAAGTCATCTAGCCCTCAATATAACTGGTAAAAATGCATGCAGCTACTCAAAAACCTTATTTATTTTTTGCTGTGGGGGAGGGTCAAATGATGAGGATTACTGTAGTCCAGGATGATGTTTTATTCATGATAAATTCAATGTGTTCTTAGTACAATAGAAATTATTTAATTAAACACACTTTCTCTGTAATTATATTCTCACTCTAGGAGTGTTGGCTATATTTGAATAATTTTGCACATACTTATAGATTATAGTTGATTGATTGATTTTCTCGCTTGAGCCGGTACAGCGAAATTGAGTTGAGATGACCAAGGATAAGGCAGCAACCATTTGATTTTCTGGTGGGGGCTATGGTTTTTTTTTCTGTGCAAACATTTTTTTTCGCCTTTGTCGAAGAACAATCTATTTTTTTTAGCGACAAACCGAAAACAATTTTTTTCTTTCAATTTTAGCATAAAGTATAGTGGCAGCCGAGGGTGAAACAAAATTTTTTTTTACTCAGGGTCCAAAACAAATGATTTTTTTCACCAAAACCTGGAAACAAACTTTTTTTTCCAAAAAAGACCATAGCCCCCCCCCCCCAAAATCAAATGGTTGCTGCCTAATCTGTTTATTGCTATTTTACCTATGATGACGTTGTCAATTTCATTAGCAACTCCACATGCCTCCATAGTTTCTAGCAATAATTTTCCATCTCAAGCAAGTAGCATGTTATGAATAATTATCACAAAAAAAGATCAAAGGAAAAATGCCCAAAATAGCAATAATTCTGTCTAACGATTTGTTCAACAATTATTTCTATCACACTATTCTCATGTGCTACTTTTAAACATTAAGATGAATCTATATTTAATCAGCAGCTTGATAGTTATGAGCTGCAACTAGATGATTTTTTTTTCTGAAAACCAATTGTCAATTTTCCAATTTGAATTGAATATAATTTTAGACCAAGGGAGACAATTCTTGTAATTTACAGTTCTATGGTGGTAAATCTAAAAAAAATCTTACTTCTGATGCATTTTTGGAACACCTAGAAATTTCTGTTTGTTTTTTTTTACTTGTCAAGCTCTTTGTAGTAGCTTTAAGTTAAATTATTTTGCGTATGCGTACCTGTAATCAAGCATCCATTGGCATAATGATGAAAATGGTAAGATTTTAAATTTTGTGAGTGGGTTATGTGTGGTACATTTTTTTTTGGACACATATATGTATATGTCACTATTGCAAAGACAAACAAGTGTTCTGTTGTTGCAAATTCTAAAACACAAAAAAATTTACAACCTCTTTCACCATGACTTTATATCAAAAACTGGAGAGTGTTCATATAAAACAAACACTAGACAACATTTCTCTTAAAACTAGTGTTAAGTAGTGAAATAATTCAGCTTTTTAAAGTCACTATATATTCTTTTGCAGGTGATTACTTATATTTTGGACAGAAATACCTGTTTGTTACCTGCTTATTTTGCAATTAATGAAATCACAAAAGTTTGCTCAGATGACAAAACCAATCATTGGGTAAGATGTTTAGATATTGATATTATGGATAAGATTTACAGATGATAAAGTCTGCAATTTGACATAAAATTACAGTCTTTTCAAAATACCATCAAGTAAAATGACAAGTAGATTTAAAAAAAACTGCTACTCAGGTGTGAATATTCATGTATTTAGCTATCAGTATCTATTTTTAATTACCCAACAGGTTGCAAAAATTGGGTACCAAAAGAAAAAATTAGATAGTTTTGGAACACCACATAAAGTGGATAATGTGGTCTGATGCTACAATAATTAGATTTTCAATTGTGGAGAAGATTGTTGCATATTATATATTTTTTTTTGAGATTTTAATCATTTACGACTTGAAACCCCCTGAACTCACTGTAACTTAAAGAAAAACTTTTCCTCAAATTTCAGAAACTTGGTAAAGTTTTGGCAGAGTTTATTGACAGTTTTAGGCCAGCTGCACAAATGTTCACAGTATCAGGTAAGAAATTTCATTGATTAAGACAAGTTTTGTGTTTCATAATATGTTTTGCATTTGTATACATAATAATTATATTAACAAAAACAGAGATAAAAGAAAACCCTCTGTATTCCTGGTGGGTTCATATTCAACACATGCTAGTAATTTCAGTATTGATAAGCTTCTGTAGCACTTGGTGTGTTAGTTTGTGCTAATACTGGACAATGTGTAAACTGTGTAAAAAAAATTAAAAAAAATAACTTTGTTGCATCAGAACATATCAATAAGTTGCAATTTATTGTTAGAAAATATCTAGCCATGAGTGTTTAACTAACACCGTGTGGCAATATAGGGAAAGTAATATGATTTCAGAATCCTACATAAATTACACAGTCAACTCTGAACGTTAGTCATTTGAAATTGCATGCAGAGTTTTATAAGTAATTGGTTTCTCTTTACAGGTAGATCTCACCTGGTACCAATTGTAGGACATTCATTGTCAACAAGCCATGTCTGGAGACTAAATACAAGCACTCTGAAGTTTCCCCTAAATGGACCTCTTCCTTATGATAAGGTTTGTTAGTTTCAGGTAACTTTCGCTCACCTGTCCCTCTTCATCATAGGTCATTACTGATCCTCTGTAACCACTCACCTGTCCCTCTTCATCATAGGTCATTACTGATCCTCTGTAACCACTCACCTGTCCCTTTTCATCATAGGTCATTACTGATCCTCTGTAACCACTCACCTGTCCCTCTTCATCATAGGTCATTACTGATCCTCTGTAACCACTCACCTGTCCCTCTTCATCATAGGTCATTACTAATCCTCTGTAACCACTCACCTGTCCCTCTTCATCATAGGTCATTACTGATCCTCTGTAACCACTCACCTGTCCCTTTTCATCATAGGTCATTACTGATCCTCTGTAACCACTCACCTGTCCCTCTTCATCATAGGTCATTACTGATCCTCTGTAACCACTCACCTGTCCCTCTTCATCATAGGTCATTACTGATCCTCTGTAACCACTCACCTGTCCCTCTTCATCATAGGTCATTACTGATCCTCTGTAACCACTCACCTGTCCCTCTTCATCATAGGTCATTACTGATCCTCTGTAACCACTCACCTGTCCCTCTTCATCATAGGTCATTACTGATCCTCTGTAACCACTCACCTGTCCCTCTTCATCATAGGTCATTACTGATCCTCTGTAACCACTCACCTGTCCCTCTTCATCATAGGTCTTACTGATCCTCTGTAACCACTCACCTGTCCCTCTTCATCATAGGTCATTACTGATCCTCTGTAACCACTAGGCCAGCTTCATCATAGGTCATTACTGATCCTCTGTAACCACTAGGCCAGCTTCATCATAGGTCATTACTGATCCTCTGTAACCACTCACCTGTCCCTCTTCATCATAGGTCTTACTGATCCTCTGTAACCACTCACCTGTCCCTCTTCATCATAGGTCATTACTGATCCTCTGTAACCACTCACCTGTCCCTCTTCATCATAGGTCATTACTGATCCTCTGTAACCACTCACCTGTCCCTCTTCATCATAGGTCATTACTGATCCTCTGTAACCACTCACCTGTCCCTCTTCATCATAGGTCATTACTGATCCTCTGTAACCACTCACCTGTCCCTCTTCATCATAGGTCTTACTGATCCACTGTAACCACTCACCTGTCCCTCTTCATCATAGGTCATTACTGATCCTCTGTAACCACTCACCTGTCCCTCTTCATCATAGGTCATTACTGATCCTCTGTAACCACTCACCTGTCCCTCTTCATCATAGATCATTACTGATCCTCTGTAACCACTCACCTGTCCCTCTTCATCATAGGTCATTACTGATCCTCTGTAACCACTCACCTGTCCCTTTTCATCATAGGTCATTACTGATCCTCTGTAACCACTCACCTGTCCCTCTTCATCATAGGTCATTACTGATCCTCTGTAACCACTAGGCCAGCTTCATCATAGGTCATTACTGATCCTCTGTAACCACTCACCTGTCCCTCTTCATCATAGGTCATTACTGATCCTCTGTAACCACTCACCTGTCCCTCTTCATCATAGGTCATTACTGATCCTCTGTAACCACTCACCTGTCCCTCTTCATCATAGGTCATTACTGATCCTCTGTAACCACTCACCTGTCCCTTTTCATCATAGGTCATTACTGATCCTCTGTAACCACTCACCTGTCCCTCTTCATCATAGGTCATTACTGATCCTCTGTAACCACTCACCTGTCCCTCTTCATCATAGGTCATTACTGATCCTCTGTAACCACTCACCTGTCCCTCTTCATCATAGGTCATTACTGATCCTCTGTAACCACTCACCTGTCCCTTTTCATCATAGGTCATTACTGATCCTCTGTAACCACTCACCTGTCCCTCTTCATCATAGGTCATTACTGATCCTCTGTAACCACTCACCTGTCCCTCTTCATCATAGGTCATTACTGATCCTCTGTAACCACTCACCTGTCCCTCTTCATCATAGGTCATTACTGATCCTCTGTAACCACTCACCTGTCCCTCTTCATCATAGGTCATTACTGATCCTCTGTAACCACTCACCTGTCCCTCTTCATCATAGGTCATTACTGATCCTCTGTAACCACTCACCTGTCCCTCTTCATCATAGGTCATTACTGATCCTCTGTAACCACTCACCTGTCCCTCTTCATCATAGGTCTTACTGATCCTCTGTAACCACTCACCTGTCCCTCTTCATCATAGGTCATTACTGATCCTCTGTAACCACTCACCTGTCCCTCTTCATCATAGGTCATTACTGATCCTCTGTAACCACTAGGCCAGTTGAAGCCAAACTTGGATCAAAACATTCCTTGGGAGTGTTTTTTTTTAATGTTTTTTTTTTATGTTCCAACATATCAACCAAACTGTTGTTGTTACCGTACAACAAAATGAAAGTACATCATTAAATATCTTTTATTTATATGTATTTATTCACTTTTGAAATTGTTTCAATGTCTTTGATAATGATTCAAGAATCACTGTTAATAACAGCACAGCTTGTTTATGGACCTGAAATCAACACAACACATTTCACTTGATAATAACAAAATTATATTTTTATTTATGAAGGATTTATGTCAGCCTCAAACTGGATTGTTGAGATATGTACTAGAGCAACCTTATTCTAGAGAAATGGTTGGCAACATGCTTGGTCTTAATAAACAGGTAAAACTTACCTTTATTCCTAAGAAAGGGTGAGAAGCATTTCAGCAGTATTGGGATAGGTTACAAATCTTTCATTACTCTATTGAAATAAATTATACATTGCTGAGATGACAAACGATAATCTATACTTGCATTCTAGTGTCATCTAAATCTAAGTACATACAAATAATATTTGAAACACCATTGACTTGATACTTTTTACGCAAAATTTAAAGGATTTTGTATTAAGAAAATTTTAGGTCCAAACAGAGCACTCCTCTTTATTAGTTCATGCAAAATTGTTCTGGAATTATCTTCAACAGGTTTAAAGGTTGACTAGAGGCTAAAAGATTGACTGAAAGCTGGAAAGCTAAATTTCTGAGTGCATCAATAGCAAAATAATTCTCACTGTGTAGCTGAAATTGTCTAAAGTCTAATTTGGAGAATTGGAATTTAAATCTAACATTTACAAAATATGTAATTTGAAAAATTCCATATTCATATAAAAAAAAATGTGAATAGGTAACAAACAAATTTGCTCATATTTGGTGTTCTCAAATTTTTGTGTGTGTCTATTTTATGTCTATCTTGTAGGTAAAGCAGAGGTGTGAAGTGTTAGAGGAACAGCTTGTTGATTTGGTTGTCATGGCAATGGAAAGATCTGAAAATGAAGACTCTTCAGCAGAAGATGGCATGAACCAGTTGCTATGGCAACATTTGTCAAGTCAAGTCATATATTTTGTATTATTCCAGTTTGCCAGTTTTCCTCACATGGTCCTGTCATTGTATGATAAGGTATGGAAAATATTGTTTACTGCAATACATTATACCATTATTTTGATGATTTAAGAATGTAGTCAGTGGAGAAAGGAAAGTGAAGAAGCATTTGTGAAGCAAACTTATCACCTATGCAAGTTTAATAATTTTGTTAAACATCTTAAAATAAATTTTCAGTAAATTTCATCAACACTCCATCTTTTTTTTTAGTTTACCTGGTGTATGATATTTCATAAATTTTAAATATGGTATTTCAGTAGGCATAACAACTAATACAATTTAAAAAGACTCATGTTTTTCTTTAGTACATTCAAGATGACTGTCTATTGTTGAAGATTATGTTGCTTTCTAGATGTCTTTTGTTTATGTTGTTATAGGTTTTCTTTTTCATTTATGAATACACCACCTCTTCTTTTTATTCATTCATACTTATTTTCAACTCAATGAATCATAATTTGAATACAAACAAAAGTATTATTCCACAATTAATTTTATTTGTTAATTGTTTTAGTTAAAGGGTAGAAATATGAACAAAGGAAGAGACCATTTGATGTGGGTGCTGTTACAGTTTATATCGGGAAGTATACAGAAGAATCCAGTAAGTGTAGTAGAAATTAGCATAATTATGTATTAGTTAATTTTCTGAGAAAATGAAATTTCCACTGTTTATACAATCATTTACTGTTTTAAAGAGGAAATTGAAAATAGAAATTGATTTTTAGATATAGTATAATATAATCACTGACATATGTGCATAGGACTGACATTGATAGTCTAAGCTTATAGCAAATGAATCTTGGTTATACCTACTAAGGTATGTGAAATAGATATTAAGTTCCTTCAATGTTCTACTAACTTTTGCCAAAAACAGAGGTATTATTATTGAGCATTAGCTTACTGCATTCATTTTTTTAAGGATATTCTTCAGATGCTTGAAACAACCACTTTTGTAGGCAGTTCTAATGATTGCATGACTTTGAATTTAAATTAAAAACTATAAAATTTACTGAAATGATACTGCAATGTATACAGCTGTCCTTTCCATTATATACTACATACATGTACACAATCTTTCTAGTAAGGTGTTGCCTTCATATTAAGATTCTCCTATGTTAATGTTGCCATTCAGATGACAACTGTTTTTGTGTGGATTTGAAAAAGGATTGACTGTAGAATAATTTCATATGTGTAAAATTGCTATTATTCTTCAGTTGAATATATGAAATGTTTTGATATTTTCAGCTTAAAGATTTTTTGCCTGTGATGAAGCTATATGATTTACTTTATTCTGACAATGAAATCATAAAAATGGCTGATGTAAGCAAGGCACAGTCGACACATAAAGTAGCTAGTACATGTATCTGGATACACTTACTGAAGAAAGCTCAGACAGTACAAGTTAAATTACCAAGACCAATACCATATGCCTTACAGGAACATCAAGAGTAAGTATACATATATATTTAGTAGATAAAAACAACTTTGTTAATTTTATTAAGTTAGGAGAGTTTTCACCCCAGATATTTCATATAGCATCCTATTAAAAGGAAAATTTGTTTCTAAAAATTATAGCATCACATTCATAACACAACTTACAATAGAACCAAACCAGATAGCTTCACTTTCAAGAAATACAGCATCACATTACCATGATGCTAAAAGGTACTGCGGAGAACACTGAGTGACACTTAAAAAAACTTTTCAGTTTTATATATAAAAAAACTTTTGAAACAAATATTTCTCTAAGTGCAGTGTGATGTGTATGTTGTGTTTTGAACATTTTCTGAGTTTTGCTTTAATATAAAAATTATAGAAATATTAGTTTGTATTAAAAATTTTATATTCAGTATTATTTATACACTATTTGTTTAATATGACTTCAGCTAAAAAAATGTGTAATAACTTTGTTTTGCAGGTATTTTGAACAGAATCTGCAGTCAAAGAGCTTTTCACTGAATGATTTCAGGATTGCCTTGCTTTGTAATGCATGTGAGTAAACATCTCTCTACTTTTACATCTCTGTACTTAACATTAATTACAAAAATTAATAAAGAATCATTATCTTTCCAATTTTCTAAATAACTGGTCCTTTGATGAAAGCTAACAATTTTTTGTATGATGCAAAATGGAAAATCAAATCTATAAAAAAATTAAATTAAATTGCCTAAGAATTCTTTCTATAAATCTGAACAATCTGTACAGCAACTGTAAGCACTTCGGAAATATCTTAATCTTGCTTTACGATGTCAGACCATTGTTAAAGACTATATATACATTGCCACGATAAAGAAAGAAAAGAAAAGGACTGTTCTTTTAGTATATAGTCATGACCTAGTATTTCATGACAGTTTTTTTTTATGTATATTTACTTGATAACTAATAGTGTGAGTGGGGCATCCATGGACTATGGACACATTCATGTTTTTATGTATATCTACTCCATATCCATTCATTTCTTTTTTAATTTTAAAGTCATTTTATTAAAATGATCTTATTCCTATTTACAGATAGTACTAACAATGACTTTTTTAACCTTCCAATGGGAAAATTAATGGAGAGTATATATGGAGACAATAAACACACAACATTACTCCCTGGAAACATTGTAGCATGTGCTCCTACACAACCACTACCTATGAACTTACTGGACTCATTGACAGTACATGCTAAAATGAGGTACGTTCAAATAATCTCAGGCGAAGTAAAATTAATTATCTATGTCTCATATGTATATTATCTTTAAAGGCCAAGCAAGAAGGCAGATATTTTTTTAATTAATTATTTAGATGAAATTTGATACATATTGACTCATGTTACTGTATAGCGGGTTATTTTCGCGGCGTGTAAATTTTTAGCTTTTTTTTCGCAGATAGAAGAAAATCGCCAAAATAAATTCCGCCAAATTAAAGGTGTACATGCAATGGTATTAATAAAAGTTTTCATCCGCCAAAATAATAACCGCTAAAATATTTCGTATACCTTGTTCAATGAAAATTGTGAAATTTTACAACCGCGAAAATAACCCGCTATACGGTATAATATCATAAATGCTAGCTTCTGGTCAAGACTTCGTACCTTTGGTTTACTAAAAATACCTTTTAAGCCATAAACACTATTTTTTCCAAACTTGGTTTCATAATGCCCCATTACATGTAAACTTGTGAAAGAATATTACTAGCATATCCCTAGAAATAAAGTTTGTGTATATTTTACTTTCATCACTTCCAGTTTTAAGCTTTAAACAGAAATATCAAGTTTTCAAGAGTGAAAATTTTGAATCTGCTAATTTGAAATATTAATTTTAGTTTATACGAATAACAGGTTTATTTATGTTAAGATATGTATACTCTACTATATTTTTAACTGAGAAGTAGAGTTATAATATTATGAATTCTGATAACAATTCTGTATAAATCTGTTAATGGGATATTCACATCTTTTTTTAAAGTTTGATACACAGTATTGTACACAGAGTAATGAGACAAGCAAAGACAAAGTCTAGTGTGGCACATGCTCCAGCACTGGTGGAAACTTACAGTCGTTTACTGGTATACATGGAAATAGAATCTCTGGGGATTAAAGGCTTCATCAGTAAGTTTTATAATTACTTGGGCATTGGTTGTTCTGAAGTTTTTCATTTGTATAATCTTAATTGTTTCCTAGTTTTTGAAGTAGAAAAATGTCAATACCATGAGTAAATTTCATATTCAAACCTTAAACATAAAAAAAACTTCCCTAGTTGTAAAGTTTTCAGTTAAATTAAACAATTTCACCTTTTTGGGTAGATTCTAATGAAAATAATTATGAGAAAGTGAAATTGTTCTTTATCAGTATCATTTTATGTTTGCCTTTCATGCTTACTGTGCTGTATGCCAATGTTAAGTTAACAATTTCACACATAGAATTTCCCGTTTCAGGTCAATTACTGCCAACAGTGTTCACCAGTCATGCCTGGGGTATCCTACATACCCTCCTTGAGATGTTTAGTTACCGTCTACATCATACACAGCCTCATTACAGAGTCCAGTTATTGGCACATCTACATACACTAGCTACAGTCCCACAGACCAATCAAAATCAACTTCATTTATGGTAAATATATTTAAGTACTGTAAACCAACTTATTTTTTTATGGATACTTTATTTTGCGTTTAGCCCTTTCGAGTCCATTTCCGGGCAATTTAATTTCGCGATTTTCTAACTAACTTGATGTAGTTAAATAAGGAAAGATCCAGGTATTACATATTTGCAACGATTTAAATATGCGTTGTTTTTCTACTCGAGAAAGTCGCAAAATAAATCGCTCGTGAAAATTAGTTGGTTTACAGTATTTATCAGTCAAAGGCTTTAGAAATGTTACTGAAGAAATGTTTTCAATTAAATTAAATAAGATGAGCAGATGACCGCAGAAAACAAAACAAATAAAAAGATATATTAAGTTTTATTTAATATTACTCTTTTGAAGACAGAAAAAAATAATCTTATTTGAAAAATGACTGAAGGATAGTAAAAATTCTACTTATAACTTGGCAGAAACAAGTCAAACTCTTTTTCTTATTTATGTTATGTTCATTATCATGGTTGCAGTAGTGAAACTTCTTCATCTTCTATGTTATGCTTTTATTAACCGGATTTTTGAGACAAAAATGTCGGTTATTGATTTGGGGATGTACGTGGACGGGCGGGCGGCAACCAAATGTTGTCCGTGCATTTACTCATGAACCGTTCAACCAAAGCTTTTCAAATTTTTATATGTTGTTACAGACAACAAAATGAAAGTCAAATTAAATAATGACGATTTTGACTTTTACTGTTCAGGAGTTATGGTTCTTGAAAGATTGAAAAATGGCATTTCCAGTCGTGTCCATGCATTTACGCATGAACTGTTCAACCAAAGCTTCCCAAATTTTAATATGTTGTTACTGATGACAAAATGGAGGTCAAGTTCAATAATGACGATTTTGACTTTAATGTTCAGGAGTTATAGTTCTTGAAAGATCGAAAAATGGCTTTTCCAGTCGTGTCTGTGCATTTACTCATGAACCATTCAACCTAAGCTTTTCAAATTTTAATATGTTGATACTGATGACAAAATGGAGGTCAAATTTGATATTGACGATTTTCACTTTCACCGTTCATCAGTTATGGTTCTTGTGATATTGGCAGGATACAAATAAATGTTCATAAATCTGGTTTGCTGTTGTTGTGACAGCCTCTTTTATAAAGTTAATATAATGATAAGGATATGTGATATGATTGTCTATGTGACATCTACCAAAGTTCAGATGACGTGGATGTAAGCAATTAAAAGGCCTCCATATGGTCGTCAACAAAGAAAAATATGAAAGGTCCTGCCCAGAAAAGCATTGTTTGCATGCTAGTTTTATTGTCCAGCCTGCAACTTTTGTTGCAGAAAGCTCGTTATAGGGATAGTGATCTGGTGACGGCGGCGTTAGCTTACTTCTTAAAAGCTTTATATTTTAGAAGGTGGAAGACTGGATGCTTCATACTTTGTATATTGATGCCTCATGTTACGAAGTTTCCGTCAGTCACATGTCCAATGTCCTTGACCTCATTTTCATAGTTCAGTGACCACTTGAAAAAAAAGTTCAGATTTTTTTGTAATGTTGAATTCTCTCTTATTATAAGTAATAGGGTAACTATATTTGATATGTGCGTACCTTGCAAGGTTCTCATGTCTGTCAGACAGTTTTCACTTGACCTCCACTTCATTTCATGGATCAGTGAACAAGGTTAAGTTTTGGTGGTCAAGTCCATATCTCAGATACTATAAGCAATAGGGCTTGTATATTCGGTGTATGGAAGGACTGTAAGGTGTACATGTATAGCGGGCAGATTTCATGTGACCTTGACCTCATTTTCATGGTTCAGTGGTGAAAGTTCAGTTTTTTTAGTTTTGGTCTTTTTATCTAATACTTAATGCAACAGGTCAACTATATTTGTTGTATGGAATGATTGTAAGGTGTACATTTATAGCGGGCAGATGTCATGTGACCTTGACCTCATTTTCATGGTTCAGTGGTCAAAGTTCAGTTTTTGAGTTTGGTCTTTTTATCTAATACTATATGCCATAGGTCAACTATATTTGGTGCATGGAAATATTTTATGATCTTTGTCAGCCGCGCAGGTTTTATTTGACCGTGACCTCATTTTTACGGTTCATTGCACAGTATTAAGTTTTTGTGTTTTGGTCTATTTTTCTTCAACTATAAGTAATAGGTCAACTATATATGTTGTATAGAAGCATTGTTAGTTGTACATGTCTGCATGGCATGGTTCATCTGACCTTGGCCTCATTTTCAAGGTTTATTAGTCTTTGTTTAGTTATCTTGATTAATGTTAAGTTTATGTGACAGTTGTAATAAAGCTTTATACTTGGAACCATCAACATAATATCAATGGTTAGTACAGAAGGCGAGACATTTCAGCGTGTGCACTCTTGTATTGTAATCCTATGATTTCTATCTTTACAGTGTAGAGAGTACAGCCTTACGACTCATCTCTGGTTTAGGTAATGCTGAAGTACAGCCACAGTTATCTCGTATGTTTACAGAACAGAACAGGACTGGTTTCCTGTCCACAGAATCTGAAGAACTTAACAGAGCATTAGTACTGACACTAGCTAGAGCTGTTCATGTTAATGGTAAACCCATATATTATTTTTAATGCAAGTAGTTTGAGAAATGTGATTTTCAAGTATTTTGACATGAAAAAAATTGCAAATTGTTCCAAGTTACTGAAGATGTTTCCTTTTGAAATTTGCCAGCTTTATTTGATAATATATCTGATATAATCGTTTGTTGATTGTTGAATAATCTGCAAGTATCTTATAACTGTTTTGACAAAAAAAAAATAGTTGCTATAGTGACATAATGGATAACTAATTTTGCTAGGTTTTTATTCCCCTTTATGTATCAATTTTCGATTCAAATGAATTTTGCATATTTAAGGTCCAGAATCATTTGCTGCTACCTGGTTTAGAGAAATATTAAATCAGATCATGCAGAATACACCACATAGCTGGCCAGATAATACTCTGGTTTGTTTTCCACAAAATCTAAGAGACTACTTTCAGCAGAATATCATACAAAGAGAAGATAAACAGGCTCTCAAAAGAAATGTAGATACGGAGTACAGGAAATGGAAAAGTAAGTTGGCTTTTATTTTAAACTGTGCTGTGTAATTTACAGTTTTGGCAAGTAGGAGATATACTAAACTTAAAATTTGAAATAAAAGACAAAATAGATTTTATAAAAAAAATAAAAAAAAACAATCATCAGGTTAAAAGTATTTTAATGCATTGTGAAAATGAATATTTCATCAATGAAATTCAGATCAGGTATTCTTATGATTATCCTTTTCATTTTGGATGCTAAATTTTTTAAGTCTGATGCAGACATTTTGTAGTCAAAGCGTTTCAACTGAGGTACTACACAGGCGTCTAAAAGCATCATTATGGAGTAAAGGGGGTGGCATCAAAAAGCGTCATTATGGAGGAAAGGGTTAATTGTTGTTATTTGATTTATTCCTTTATTTGTTCCAATCAATAACCATATCAATATGATAAGAAATGATTAAAAATTGTCTGCTTTAAGTTACATAAAACTGTCCATTTTGTTATCAAACTTGATGGCTGATTTTTATTCAAAGATCAATGTGAAGAAACTTTGTTTTCTCCAAAGTGACATAAAAACCTTATATTGGATATAATATCAATATTTACAGAAATTATTATTTGAGTACTTTCAATTTCAGGTATGGCAAATGAAGATGACATAATTGCCCACTTTTCAATGCAAGGAACTGCTCCTTTATTTTTATGGTAATGGTTATTTAAATTCATCATGTTTAATTTTGAAAATGTTATGTAGCATAATAGTGTTGTATTACAAGTGTTTTACTATTATAGATATAGAAAGATGTGGTATGAGTGCCAATGAGACAACTAACTATCCAAGTAACAATTTATAAAAGTAAACCATTATAGTCACAGTACAGCCTTCAACACAGAACTTTGGCTCACACCGAACAGCAAGCTATAAAGGGCCCCAAAAATTACTAGTGTAAAATCATTCAAATGGGAAAACCAACATTCTAATCTATATAAAAACGAAAAGTAAATGTATAATGACATTAAGATTTTATTCAGTTGAGCTATTGCTATCAGTTTATGGTTAAACTTTTTCAAAGCACCTTGCCTTTGAAACCATTGGACAAATTGGTACCAACCCTCTTCAGGACATATACAGTCTAAGTTTGATAAGTTTAAATCAACGGTTATCTGAGTTTGCAAGTTACCATGGATTTGGCTATGAAGAATTGATTCCTATTGTGTTAGAGTTTTGTATTAAATCCAGATAGGATAAACAACTTCCTTGTAGCTGCAAGTTTACAGTTAATTTCCTAATGCATGTAGAACAAAACTTTGGTTAGCTTGCTTTGTTTGTATAATGTAAAATCATAAGGATAACACCCAATTAAATTCAAATATAATATATTATAGGTTAAACTATGCCTATATAAATTGTTTAAAGATGTCAATCTTATTTACAAAGCTTGTATAAACAATTATACAACAAAGCTAGCAAGCCAACCAAACTTTTACTTTGCAAACATTAGGAAATCAGCTGTAATATGTATCGCACAGTATGCATTGGTTGATGCTTGATATTATAAGACTTACTTATATACTCTAACCTGATTTATTGTATGTTTCATTTGTGAAGATATCACATTTATACATGAATTGATAGTAAATAGTCCATCCAAAACTTCTTATTTGATAATGAATGAATTTCCTGTATTAAATATCTTCTTATTTCTTTGCAGTATTATATGGAAAAATATGCTTGAGGAACACAACCTGCCACCTACAGCATATAAGTAAGAATAAATCTATATATAGAAAAAATGCTATTTATATAGATAACAGTCCATACTGGTAGTTTCTTGAACATGCATGGAATATTTGCCACTGGACATAAAGCAAACAGCAATCAATCAATTCAATATTCATGTGATGATTGGAGAACTCTTATATAGCTGTGGAAAAGTTTTCAAAAGATGTTATAACTGCTATTTTTCACAAATTTTACGTTGATTTATCTGTATCATAATTTTCCATCAACTTGAGACATATGGGGTTTTTCTCAGTCAAATAGATCCATTAAAGATGAAAACAGGATCACTTGCCAAAAAACAGTTGCTAGTAAGCTTGGCCTCACCAAAGGTTTTGAAGAGAAAGTTTAACTATAAAACACGAATTCATTTAAAATTGTAAATATCTTTAAATTTCAATGTTGTAAGATTTTCTTCATATTTATGTTCTGATTTTCATCTTTTCTTAGTGTGTATTTTTAACTTAACTTGAATGTTTTACAGGGTATTGGACAGATTGGGTCCCAGAGCTTTGTCGTCCCACTTACGCACATTTGCTGACTACATGGTTTTTGAGTTGAACTTGTCTGGTGTTAGTGGACAGAATATCAACAAGGTATGAAGTAGTCTTTTGTAACCATGTGTTGTTAGGTCATCTCTAATGAATATGTTCTTTTCTCATAATATTTGAGTAAATATTAATCGTCTTTTTTCTTAAAGTTTAATACATTTTTTTTTAAATAATACATGGAATTATTCACTTTATATTATATGTCTTAAAGTACTTGGAATTTTTATTCCTCTAAAATATGAAGAGTAGTTTTATATCTAAATAAACTCATCATAGATACCAGGACTAAATTTAGTATATATGCCAGACAGGCGTTTGGTCGACAAAAGACTCATCAGTGACGCTCGAATCCAAAAAAATTAAAAATGCCAAATAAAGTACGAAGTTGAAGAGCATTGAGGATCAAAATTCCTAAAAGTTTTGCCAAATACAGCTAAGGTAATCTATGCCTGAGGTAGAAATAGACATAGAACAAATGCAAACAAAAATAGATGTGTGATATAGATCAATGAGACAGAAACCTAACACCCCAACAAAACCTAAGATTAACATTTTGATGACATTGTACAGTCTTCAGTAGTATTTTTATGAAAGACATTTAGAGGACAAAATCCAGTCTACATGGAATATATACCATCTATACTAAAAACCTACAGTCTACAACGACAATATAAATATTACATGAAGTAATACACACCATCTATACTAAAAACCTACAGTCTACAACGACAATATAAATATTACATGAAGTAATACATACCATCTATACTAAAAACCTACAGTCTACAACGACAACATAAATATTACATGAAGTAATACATACCATCTATACTAAAAACCTACAGTGTACAACGACAATATAAATATTACATGAAGTAATACATACCATCTATACTAAAAACCTACAGTCTACAACGACAATATAAATATTACATGAAGTAATACATACCATCTATACTAAAAACCTACAGTCTACAACGACAACATAAATATTACATGAAGTAATACATACCATCTATACTAAAAACCTACAGTGTACAACGACAATATAAATATTACATGAAGTAATACATACCATCTATACTAAAAACCTACAGTGTACAACGACAATATAAATATTACATGAAGTAATACATACCATCTATACTAAAAACCTACAGTGTACAACGACAACATAAATATAACATGAAGTAATACATACCATCTATACATAAAACCTACAGTATACAACGACAATATAAATATTACATGAAGTAATACATACCATCTATACTAAAAACCTACAGTGTACAACGACAATATAAATATTACATGAAGTAATACATACCATCTATACTAAAAACCTACAGTGTACAACGACAACATAAATATAACATGAAGTAATACATACCATCTATACATAAAACCTACAGTATACAACGACAATATAAATATTACATGAAGTAATACATACCATCTATACTAAAAACCTACAGTGTACAACGACAATATAAATATTACATGAAGTAATACATACCATCTATACTAAAAACCTACAGTGTACAACGACAATATAAATATTACATGAAGTAATACATACCATCTATACTAAAAACCTACAGTGTACAACGACAATATAAATATTACATGAAGTAATACATACCATCTATACATAAAACCTACAGTATACAACGACAATATAAATATTACATGAAGGAATACATACCATCTATACTAAAAACCTACAGTGTACAACGACAATATAAATATTACATGAAGTAATACATACCATCTATACATAAAACCTACAGTATACAACGACAATATAAATATTACATGAAGTAATACATACCATCTATACTAAAAACCTACAGTGTACAACGACAATATAAATATTACATGAAGTAATACATACCATCTATACATAAAACCTACAGTGTACAACGACAATATAAATATTACATGAAGTAATACATACCATCTATACTAAAAACCTACAGTGTACAACGACAATATAAATATTACATGAAGTAATACATACCATCTATACATAAAACCTACAGTCTACAACGACAATATAAATATTACATGAAGTAATACATACCATCTATACTAAAAACCTACAGTCTACAACGACAACATAAATATTACATGAAGTAATACATACCATCTATACTAAAAACCTACAGTGTACAACGACAATATAAATATTACATGAAGTAATACATACCATCTATACTAAAAACCTACAGTGTACAACGACAATATAAATATTACATGAAGTAATACATACCATCTATACTAAAAACCTACAGTGTACAACGACAACATAAATATAACATGAAGTAATACATACCATCTATACATAAAACCTACAGTATACAACGACAATATAAATATTACATGAAGTAATACATACCATCTATACTAAAAACCTACAGTGTACAACGACAATATAAATATTACATGAAGTAATACATACCATCTATACTAAAAACCTACAGTGTACAACGACAACATAAATATAACATGAAGTAATACATACCATCTATACATAAAACCTACAGTATACAACGACAATATAAATATTACATGAAGTAATACATACCATCTATACTAAAAACCTACAGTGTACAACGACAATATAAATATTACATGAAGTAATACATACCATCTATACTAAAAACCTACAGTGTACAACGACAATATAAATATTACATGAAGTAATACATACCATCTATACTAAAAACCTACAGTGTACAACGACAATATAAATATTACATGAAGTAATACATACCATCTATACTAAAAACCTACAGTGTACAACGACAACATAAATATAACATGAAGTAATACATACCATCTATACATAAAACCTACAGTATACAACGACAATATAAATATTACATGAAGTAATACATACCATCTATACTAAAAACCTACAGTGTACAACGACAATATAAATATTACATGAAGTAATACATACCATCTATACTAAAAACCTACAGTGTACAACGACAACATAAATATAACATGAAGTAATACATACCATCTATACATAAAACCTACAGTATACAACGACAATATAAATATTACATGAAGTAATACATACCATCTATACTAAAAACCTACAGTGTACAACGACAATATAAATATTACATGAAGTAATACATACCATCTATACTAAAAACCTACAGTGTACAACGACAATATAAATATTACATGAAGTAATACATACCATCTATACTAAAAACCTACAGTGTACAACGACAATATAAATATTACATGAAGTAATACATACCATCTATACATAAAACCTACAGTATACAACGACAATATAAATATTACATGAAGGAATACATACCATCTATACTAAAAACCTACAGTGTACAACGACAATATAAATATTACATGAAGTAATACATACCATCTATACATAAAACCTACAGTATACAACGACAATATAAATATTACATGAAGTAATACATACCATCTATACTAAAAACCTACAGTGTACAACGACAATATAAATATTACATGAAGTAATACATACCATCTATACATAAAACCTACAGTGTACAACGACAATATAAATATTACATGAAGTAATACATACCATCTATACTAAAAACCTACAGTGTACAACGACAATATAAATATTACATGAAGTAATACATACCATCTATACATAAAACCTACAGTCTACAACGACAATATAAATATTACATGAAGTAATACATACCATCTATACTAAAAACCTACAGTCTACAACGACAATATAAATATTACATGAAGTAATACATACCATCTATACTAAAAACCTACAGTCTACAACGACAACATAAATATTACATGAAGTAATACATACCATCTATACTAAAAACCTACAGTGTACAACGACAATATAAATATTACATGAAGTAATACATACCATCTATACTAAAAACCTACAGTGTACAACGACAATATAAATATTACATGAAGTAATACATACCATCTATACTAAAAACCTACAGTGTACAACGACAATATAAATATTACATGAAGTAATACATACCATCTATACTAAAAACCTACAGTCTACAACGACAACATAAATATTACATGAAGTAATACATACCATCTATACTAAAAACCTACAGTCTACAACGACAATATGGTTCACCCACAAAACATTTAGGAAATTTATATGACAAACCTGAATTATATCATATTAATTATTGTTTGCACTTTTATATAAGGTTGATACATTGTACTATGTGTTTAATTGATAAATTATTACTGATTCAATTTTCTTTTAGTACATTGACACTTTGAATGATATGGTATGGAAATACAACATAGTCACTATAGACAGACTGGTTCTGTGTTTGGTGAGTATAGAGACACTCTGTTTCTTACTAGTGTTCTGTTATTTGTTTGGTAAATGTAAAAAAGTACTGTTTTTGCCATAGATCTATGTATTGGGAAGTGTAGAAACGTTCTGTTCCGTTCATTGATTCTATGTTTGTTGAATGTAATTTCTTTCAATTTGAATGAATAATGCATACCAGATTTACAACTTATATAACTTGGAAAGATTTCTTTTGTAGATGCTGTTCTTACCCAAATCACTTTATCTGTGTGTAGATTACATTTTTCTTAATTTTTCACCCTATTCAGCAAATTGATAAACTTGCTTTTCAAATGATTTTCTTCTAATATCGCATACTTGTCATAAATGAGATATCTAACAAAATGAAAGAATGCATAAGAAGTAAGTTTTGTTTTAATTGAGCGACTGAATGGATTTAACAGGATATCACAATCTTATCTTTTTAACGGCTTTTTAAAAAATCCCAGCTAACTTGTATAAAAAAGATAAATCTGCTATTTGAATTATCATGAAATTGTCTTTTTTCGTTTGTTTCAGGCTTTACGAAACTTTGATGAGAATGAAGCAAGACTTTGTTACTTGATCACTCACATGTTGTTATTAAAACCAAATGAATTCAAAACCAGAGTACATGATTTTGTACGAGAGGTAATAATTTTGATTGATGATTCTTTTTTATATTGAAAGGCTTAAGTCTAAGTGGAATTTCAAAATAATAAAAAGCCTTTTCCATACTTCTTTTTTAGTAATATACTTTACTGCTTACCCCGGTAAAATAATTATCGGTACTTTTATGAAGTGAATGTAGAATTATTTAATTTTAAATCAGAGTTAAAATTTATACTCATCAGGAGAATGCATTGGCATATTGTATAATTATATGTATCACGAAAATTTGATAATGAAGATTTAAAGAACATCTATTTATTTGTTTTAAGGCCAATAAGGTTGGACGTTGATTTGTTGAATATTTCATTAAGAAAAAGGTATTGGGTTTCCTCAGAATAGAATAGAAAATTAAAATGTTGATTTTATATTTGTTTTAGAATTCTCCAGAACATTGGTTACAGAGTAACTGGCATGAGAAACACATGACCTTTCATAGGGTGAGTCAGCTTGTCTTGATAGTCAGTAGCATATGTTACTGAGTCTTTATATATGACCTTTCATAGGGTGAGTCAGCTTGTCTTATTAGTCAGTAGCATATGTTACTGAGTCTTTATATATGACCTTTCGTAGGGTGAGTCAGCTTGTCTTATTAGTCAGTAGCATATGTTACTGAGTCTTTATACATGACCTTTCATAGGGTGAGTCAGCTTGTCTTATTAGTCAGTAGCATATGTTACTGAGTCTTTATACATGACCTTTCATAGGGTGAGTCAGCTTGTCTTATTAGTCAGAAGCATATGTTACTGAGTCTTTATACATGACCTTTCATAGGGTGAGTCAGCTTGTCTTATTAGTCAGAAGCATATGTTACTGAGTCTTTATACATGACCTTTCATAGGGTGAGTCAGCTTGTCTTATTAGTCAGTAGCATATGTTACTGAGTCTTTATACATGACCTTTCATAGGGTGAGTCAGCTTGTCTTATTAGTCAGTAGCATATGTTACTGAGTCTTTATACATGACCTTTCATAGGGTGAGTCAGCTTGTCTTATTAGTCAGTAGCATATGCTACTGAGTCTTTATATATGACCTTTCATAGGGTGGGTCAGCTTGTCTTATTAGTCAGTAGCATATGTTACTGAGTCTTTATACATGACCTTTCATAGGGTGAGTCAGCTTGTCTTATTAGTCAGTAGCATATGTTACTGAGTCTTTATACATGACCTTTCATAGGGTGAGTCAGCTTGTCTTATTAGTCAGTAGCATATGTTACTGAGTCTTTATGCATGACCTTTCATAGGGTGAGTCAGCTTGTCTTATTAGTCAGTAGCATATGTTACTGAGTCTTTATATATGACCTTTCATAGGGTGAGTCAGCTTGTCTTATTAGTCAGTAGCATATGCTACTGAGTCTTTATATATGACCTTTCATAGGGTGAGTCAGCTTGTCTTATTAGTCAGTAGCATATGTTACTGAGTCTTTATACATGACCTTTCATAGGGTGAGTCAGCTTGTCTTATTAGTCAGTAGCATATGTTACTGAGTCTTTATATATGACCTTTCATAGGGTGAGTCAGCTTGTCTTATTAGTCAGTAGCATATGTTACTGAGTCTTTATACATGACCTTTCATAGGGTGAGTCAGCTTGTCTTATTAGTCAGTAGCATATGTTACTGAGTCTTTATACATGACCTTTCATAGGGTGAGTCAGCTTGTCTTATTAGTCAGTAGCATATGTTACTGAGTCTTTATATATGACCTTTCATAGGGTGAGTCAGCTTGTCTTATTAGTCAGTAGCATATGTTACTGAGTCTTTATACATGACCTTTCATAGGGTGAGTCAGCTTGTCTTATTAGTCAGTAGCATATGTTACTGAGTCTTTATATATGACCTTTCATAGGGTGAGTCAGCTTGTCTTATTAGTCAGTAGCATATGTTACTGAGTCTTTATATATGACCTTTCATAGGGTGAGTCAGCTTGTCTTATTAGTCAGTAGCATATGTTACTGAGTCTTTATACATGACCTTTCATAGGGTGAGTCAGCTTGTCTTATTAGTCAGTAGCATATGTTACTGAGTCTTTATATATGACCTTTCATAGGGTGAGTCAGCTTGTCTTATTAGTCAGTAGCATATGTTACTGAGTCTTTATATATTGCATTATATATTTTTTGAAATATCAACCTGTCAGGAGTACTCCTGCCAGGGACAATTAGATTTTAGTCAACATTGGCATTTTTCCTAAAATAATTTTGAAGAAATGAAAGAATTAGAATATGTTGGTAATTGTCAATAACCAATCTTTTTAAATATAAAGTTGAAAAGTGATAATTTTCTAATTAATTAATTAAAGAGAATGTAATATATCAATTAAATTCCAAGTCATTTCATGTTGGAATCTTGTTATGATTTAAAAGAAACATTTTCTGCTTCATATTGAATTGAGAACAATCAAGTGTGTACATCCATGTAAATATAAATCTTATTACAGAAATATCCAGAGAAGTTTTACTATGAAGGAATACAAGATCTGAACAGTCCTATTCAGCACCAATATTTACCGGTCTACTTTGGAAATGTCTGTCTAAGATTCATTCCAGTAAGATTCTATTAGGATTTATGTTTCTTGTTTGGTTTCCTTTTGTAGATATGCATATTACAATACAAATTGTAACACTATAACAGGGATATATTCACCCCAAAATTTGATATCATTTATATATATTCTTACATTTAGTAAAATCTTAAAGATTACATCTTGGTTATACAAAAAATGAGAGCTTTTGAAGTGAAACAACCATCATGTTTTAACAAGAAGAGGTGCAATCTAATATATGTATGCATTCTCAAGACTTTTATAGGTTGCATTTCTGTAAATATTGACAATGCAATTTCCCATAGGAACTCCTTTTACGGCTAAGACTGTACCACTTTTACAGTGAAGTTTTGAAAAAAATCTTATCCTAGAATTGAAAGTTCATTTGCACCACAATTTTTTTCAAAATATAGGGCTGTGCTGCATATTTTCAACATGTATATGCCCTGAACTTCTCAGAGTTTAAACTTACACTAATTTTCTTAACTACCCCTACTTCGAATGAAAGGTTACCAAAGATTTCAATGTAAACAATATGCATGTGTTTATTTACTGGTAACATTCCCAAGTTCTGTCTCTGCGATATGGAACACAGAGAGCATAACTGGGAACCAGTATGTAAACAAAATCAATTTTCTATGAATATTCAATTTCTCTCAAAAAAATATGTTTTCAGAAACAGCTGTATTTACAAAGTGCAACCTATAGTGAGTCAAAACATTTCTTTGTTGATTGTTGTAATATTCAACCAATCAAGGATATAAAGAATCCCTTGTTCTGCCATTTCAGCTTTCAAAATTGCCTTCAGTGAAAATTTATGTTTAATGAAATAGTACAGCTTTTCAAGAAAAGGTAAATACTTAATTTTCCTTAATTAAGAATTTTTCTTTTTAATAGGTATTAGATATACTGCTTCACAGAATTATAGAACAGCCGTCATTGTCTAATTTAGCAGAAAAGATTTTAGAAAGTTTGGGTATATTATACAAGTTCCATGGTAAGTTTAGAAAGCATTCATAATAAAGATGCTGAAAAAATAGCTAAGATTGTATAGGATTTGTCGAAAAAGAAATTATATGCACAATAATTTCTTTTATATGTAATGAAAAATTGTAATGGTTGGAACTTCAAAATTGATAAAATTCAAACTTTAAAAAAAACTACTATGTGCATGTTTTTATTAAATTTTTAAAGCATTCTAATTTTGCAGTTTTAAAGTCTCTCAATTCACTTAATTTAACATGAAATCACAAGGAGTTTCCTCCCTTATATTTTACTTGGTTTTTGTTTTGTTTTTCACTTTGGTCTATATATGGTTACTTAGGAAGAGATTGTAATATTTATCAAAAGTGTCTAATAAACATCTTATCACACTTAAAGACAAATTCTGATTAACATACAAGAGAACTTTTTTCAACAATCAAGCAGATTATTTTATACCTTCTGTAGTAAAGAAGTATCAGGAAAATAATCATTTGTAGAAATATAAGTTGGAGTTGTTATGGTATAATTGAATAAATTGGTATGAGTGGGAATCTCCACTCTACACCATGCATATTTAGTTATACCATGTACATGTATATATTTGTAACTTCATCAACACATGTTGGTGTATATTACAGCTGTTAAGTATACTTATATGTTTTTCAGATCATCCAATTACATATGTGTACAATACACTTCACTATTATCATAAAATATTGTCACAAAGAGCTGGACTCAAAAGAAGGCTAGTCCATTCTGTAATGCGTAAGTAGGCATTTTTGTAAATATTTGGTTTATAATGCAGATTGTTTTTCTGAAATAAGGAAAGATGTAGAACATTGAGCAATGGTTTATAAAGTTATGTTAAAGACATTTTAAATATTGCTTACCATTGATGATATCCTTATATGTACATTAAATATTCAATTTATGAAATCAGCTTTTTGTGTTTTTTAATTGGGAAAAATGCCATTTGGCAACTTTGTGTTTGAACACTTTAATGGACGATTACAATTCTGAGCACATCTCATCTCAGAACACATGGTAAACATAGAGTGGGGTGCTCATTTTCGCCATATCTTTCCATGTTTTCTTCAGTTTATGTTCAGGTCTTTATGTTTTTGAAGTATACTGATATTTTATATGAAGATAACTTCAAATGCAAAATATTCTTAGCTTGAAGACGTGTTTGGTTTGTGTAAAATCATCTGAAAAGTTGGATTTAAGGGTGTTTGAAATTTCCTATTTTTTTGTCAACGGGGGACACATATTCGCCGTTTTTACATATCTATTTAAAACCAAATAACTGCAGCTTTAAACAATATTTATCAAATAAATTTCATTATAGACAAATAGCAGACATTTGAAAAGTGTAAAAAAATGAAATTTAGGGCAATCAGTCAAAGAATTACTAAGAATTGCACCTTTGAAATCGTTTTTTTAATTCAGGAAATTGGCTGAAAATCGTTGTCCATTTTGTGGTCTTTTGCCATAAATGCCAAAATTTAGTCTCATTTTCAAAAACCATCATATTTGTCATAAAAAATATAATTTAACGGCATATTTCTTCCATTTCAACCATCCTTTGTAGTTTTTACACCTCAAAATCATATAACGGCGAAATTGTGTCCACGGCGAATATGAGCGCCCCACTCTAGAGATAGATGCTCAGGTTAAGTCAAAATAATATGTTCATACAGTACATTCCGGTTATTTGCATAGCCTATTTGTCAGACGAAATTATGCAATAAAGCGGAGTATGCTTATATCTGAAATGACAAATTACGGAGTCAAATAACATCGATAGTGCAGATCAGCAAAGAAGAAAGATGTACGTCCATAGTCCACTTACAACATAATGAATGCTTATTTATTCTAATTAAAGTTACTGTCATACATTTTATTTCATTGTGTATTCTTTCTATAAAGTTTATAAACACATTTTGTTTTAGTTTATTTATGTACCGACTTTTCCTTTACCTGAGATACGAAAATAAAATTGTTCTAAAAATAGATTTGTTTCTATGACCCGGAGGTACAAATTAAATTGTTACGCTTTGTATAAAATAAACTGTTTAACAATACGACACAGTTTATAATCATTGTAAACAATAATTGTGCAATAAACTGCCTTTGATATGCAGTATTTACCAATTACACGGTTTCGTTTATGCAAAGCAGTTAACTTCTTGTCTCCGTATAACAGTTAACAGGTGATGGGGTCATGCACGGGTTATTTGCTGGACACGAGTGTTGAAAGTGAGAAAATATAATAATCAGAAGTTAATTTTCTTTTAGAAAAATATTAAAAAGGAAAGATTGATGTATAAAATTCTTCAACCATATATAAATGCCCTGTAATATTTAACATAAATGTAGATCACCCAAGCTGAATTACGAAATAACACATTGGATAATGATCGATAATTAGCAGGCATTAATGTTTTAAAAATTCACCAAAATATAATCTATGAACAATGTTTGAAATCCAATCAATAATTAACACCTTTTGAGATAGAAGATCATAGAATGGTTGTGTTTTTACAACAATCAGCTGATTGACATTTTTATGACCTCGAGGCTTAAAATAGAACATGGGAAACTTTACCTGTGTACACATCGAGGTCTTTTCTATAATCATATAAACACGAAAGATACTGTTTTAAAACTTTATTTGAATAACACACAAGTAAATGTGAAATAATAATGAAAATTATGATGCATTCAAGAAAAATATACTTACCAAATTGCCGTTTCCGGTCAAAAATCTCGTCAGTTTTAACTGAGCATATCTAGCTGGCGATTATTTTCTATGCAATAAACCGAAATGCCACTTATAAGGCTATGCATATAACCGGACAATTTAACATTAGGTGAATGGGAAATGGTTTTGTGCAGGAGAAAAGTATGCAATTAACCGAATTATGCTATTAAGCGGTATGCAATTAAGTGGAATCGACTGTACTATTGTTAGACATTAAGCTATGCCATGTTAATGGGTTTTTTTTACCGAAGAACATAAGTTCAGAATGAAGATTTTGTCATCTTTGGTATAAAAAAAAAAAAAAAATGCTCACAATTTTTTTTCAATTCAAATTCTGGTCAAATTGGTTTCTAGGTTGAAAACAAGATGGATATTAAATTAAAATACTAATTTTAGGTCAACATTAATTAAACAAAATTACTAAACATTAAATATTTAAATTGATTTATTGATATTATATGATATGAATTCTTAATTATAGATGCTTACCAAGACATAAGACCTGGCAACTGGTTCTTGTCAGAGGACTACCAACAGTTCATCAAGAGCGATAGTTTAGAATGGGATCCAGACTTGGAGTATTATATCAGATTGATTGGGAGACTGGTAGACAGTATCCTTTATAAATATAATATATTACTGATTCTGGATTAACTTTGGCTGAACTACTATTAATGCATTATTATTCAAGGGGTAACAATGTTTGTGGATATCATATAGATTTGTTAACCTTAAAGGACAAGATATGATTTGGTGCCAAATTGACATTCAAATAAAAAATATTTCAAATTACCAGGTAACTCAAATTTCAACACTCACTTATATATATATTATTTCATTTTCGTTAAAATGAATTAATGCTATTGTGTTGGTTTTGACGTCTTTCCTTAACCTTGACCTAGCTATCAATGGGAATTCCCCATTCCCCACATGTGATTGGAGATTTAATGAGTTCCCTAGTCCTGCAGCCCATGCATTGTATGTTACCTGTGTAGAGATGATGGCTTTACCTGTACCAGGTGACAAAGTTGGTAGATGTCTCTTAGATGTGGTCTTAAAGAGGTAAAGTTTTATAATATATTTGGACAATACTAGTTGTAATACATGTATATCTATTGGAAATTTATTATATTTAATTTGTCAGTCAGAAATGTTTATATGCAGATTACAGCTACAGGCATGTCAAATGACCTTGACTACCATGTAGATATCACACAATATCAAATAGTCTGATACAATTCTGTAACTTCAAATTTGTATAATAATGATAAAATTATTATCCACAAAAAGAGAAGGAATACATTACAAAGTCAAGAACATATTGATAAGTGGGGCTGGACAGTTCTATGCCAAAAGTTGCTATGGAAGATATTGAATAATAATGACAAAATAGAATTTTAAAATTTACAATGCAAATATACTGTTAATACCTTTTTCTTTCAGTTGTTCACATTTACCTAGAAATAAAGTGGTGTCGTGGATGAATGCAGTCGGTCTTGTTATGACAGCATTACCTGTAAGTTAAACAAATTCTCTTATAAATATAAATAGGTATAAATTTGAGAACTGTCAATAATAATAGAGGATTTACCTGCAGGTTTATATTGGATCTCTAAAAACAAAATAAGGTTTTCATATCCATTTATTGTTTGTGGTAAAGGTGTATCTTGTATTTCACTATCTTCTATAATTATGACTAATATGCCTTTGATGGTACCCTATTTTCAATTTATACATATTATAAATGTAAAAATATTGTTCATCCCCAAATACAATATATGCATAGCTGATTATTAAGAAAAGTAAAATTTTGTTCTCTCTTACAGAAAACTCCAGTATTATACTTTAAAGTGGAGACTTTGAAGAAAATAATGTCTCAGACTGTGTCACATCTTTGGTGATTTTGATCTACTGTAATGAACATATTTTTTCCCAGTGAAACTACACTTGATGCAACAATCAATCAATCTTTTGTCAAAGTATAAAAGTACATAATAAGTAGCTAAGTTGCTAAAAAAACCTTCAAACAACCTATGAATAGACATTGGAAACTCAATTTTATAGACTATAAGGAAGAAAACTGTATTTGTTTTACATTTCAATAGGATACATATTGGCATGCATTGAACAACAAGATATATGAAGTGATCAACTCTAAAACCTTAGCCTCACCTGGTGGCTGTCAACCATTCCAGATATTTAACTTCACTGTGAGTCATGGGCAGATTGCAGAACAATATAGCAGTTACGTGTTGGCTATCTGTCACGCTGTGTGGCATCATGCTGGCATTGGCCAGTTATCACAATTACCTATGTAAGTACCGGTATCATTGTTGTGTTCTGTGGTATTATGCTAGGGTTGGCCAGTTATCACAACTGCTTATATAAGTATCAAAAGTGTGTCCTATAGTAGTTGTCCGTCATGCTGTGTGGCATTATGCTAGGGTTGGCCAGTTATCACAAATGCTTATATAAGTATTAAAAGTGTGTCCTGTAGTAGCTATCTGTTATGCTGTCAGACATCAGGCTAGGGTTGGACAATTATCACAATTAAAGGTTTCCTGTACGAATTGTAGAATGATTTCCTGTATTGGCTAAATAACATGCAAGCTGAAATTAGGCAGTTATCTTTTGTAGCGAACAAGAATGTTAGATTTATTAATACTATTCATGTTTGCAGTTAATTAAAAGACTATAAATGTATTGTTCACCTTTTTCAGTCATAAATTATGACAAGATTTTTTATAACTCAAAAAACAAATACACAAACATGTATCGTGGTAACAGTAAATTGTCCTATAATTTTCTTATACATGTATACTGTAATTTCAGAAATTATTGCATGGCTTTATTATTCAATGTGATTTTTGAAGAACGGACATAAATGGGAGATTATTTTTTTGCAATTTCAGGACAAGCTGCTTATAGGAATAGGCATTAAATATCAGAATGCGAGTTTTTATTATTGCTATATTCACCCAGTCACAATAATTTCTGAATTTACAGTTATTACAATAAATTGTTATATAATACTATTACAGATTTTTAAGAGAGACACTAAAGCCTTCTGTGAAGACTGAAGAACAGTTGTTATTTATTTTCCATCTATTTGGACCATTTCTTCAAAGACTACATTCAGAGAAAACAAAGTGCTTAATGGAGGTAAGTCAGACCAATCTTTTTGTAATTTAATTTAATTCATAGTACACCTGTGCTATAGTTGAAAAAAAAATGTATTATCAAAAACTAATTTAACAATCTTGACAAATAACTGTAAACTGCTAAAATTTTCAAAATGGCTGTGACTCACTGACATTTGGGGAATACCAATTCTAATGTATTAGAAATAAAAATATGTTTAATTTTCCACAAACTACTTTTATTATAATGCATATTTTTTAATTACAGATTGTGATAGAGTTTTATGAGATATTGGTGAATGTAGACAGACACTGTGAACATCTACGATATGTGGATCCAATTTCTGATTTTCTGTATCCTTTCACTGTGTTCATTCTCATTATTGTTGTGCTATATGTCCAGTGACAAATACTACATGCATATTCAGGTCATTTATTAATTTTACAAGTAAGCAGATAGGTAGACTCTGTTTAATTGGTTGGTAGCGATGAATAAGACATTTACACAGCCATTGGAAAAAGAGGAAATGATGAGAAGAGGCCAAACTATTGCTGTGCAATAGGTCAGCCATGGACTCAAAAGAGTTTTCCAAATGTTCATTTACATGCAAAGAGCATACAATTGTCCCTCCACTGGATGAAATTGTATCACCTTCAACCTCAATGTGACTGAACTTGGCTGCATGTCTTAATTGCATAGCCAAAAAGAAGATCCCTTAACATCTAATAGGAAAAGTATATGTGCCAAATTTGTGTATACCTGTTACCATGATAGTCAATCACTAGGGGTTTAATAGTTGGGCAAGAAAAACATACTCATCCTGTATAAACAGCAACAAACAAAATTACACAGTAATTTATCAATGATGATTAATTTTCATGAAAATTGTCAGTAGTTTTGTATTTCACATCTATTTGAATTATAATCCTCAACTGCAACTCTGAAAGGGCATATACATACTGTTTCTGTAAAAAAAAATCTACTATTATATTTAGCTAGAAATAGATTTTGGGAGAATGACTGTATTATGAAGTAATATAAATATAAGCAGATATTGCATCTTTCCTTAACAGCTGTTAGATATCATGTTAAGTACATGTTTATTGGTGATCTGGTGAAGAATGAAGTAGAGAAGTTCATCCGTACCCTGAGACCAGCGCTACAGTTACGATTACGCTTCATATCACACATTAACATACCAGAGGAGGCTCTTACACCATTGGCTCCTCCCATGTCAACCTAATGGAATATCCAAAGACTAAAAGATCTGAAGCCAGACAGAATTTTCTGTAATTCAAATTAGCTAATATAAGATTATACTGAACTTTGATCTATTAGCAGTATAGATAGAGAGGAAAGTAGAAAACAATCACTTTTGGTCTGGAGAAAAGACAGGTTCTGAAGTTTGATATGTTAGAAAAGTATATGGAAAAGAGAAAAGTAGAAAAACAATGATTTTTGGTTAGGATAAAGACAAATAAATTTATGTCAAACTGTGTCTGCTGGCAGTTATATACATCAGTGTTGATGTCCTATTTTTGATCACAATATAAAAACTGTAATTGTAGGATTTAACCAAGAACTTGCAATATTATCATTTTGGCTTTACACAACCTTGCTTTAATAGATATCTCATTATATAAGCAAAAGTGTGTGAATGAAAATTATGTAATTTGTTACAAGTATAAGAAGTTCTTTTGCATTGTACATGTTTCTCACAGTCATGATTTCAATTTTGTATGTACATATTTACCATGTAACTGCATTCATTATTTGTTATTCATTTATTGTCTCATTTCATACATCATCTACTTACATTTTTTTTTTATCAACTTTTATTAGAATATTTACATTTTTTAGTATGTACTTAATACATTTATTTACATTTTCTACTTTGGGAAGATTTCCCTATATTATATGGGTGCAATTATGTGTTCATTTTTTGCTATGATCATGTGTAATGTTGTGAAATGTATAAATGTTATGCATGCAGGAATAAAAATATTTCAAATGTTTTTAATGTTTTATACTTATGGTATATTCTCTAAATCTCTTATTTTTAAACTAAAATAAGGAGAACATAGGTACACACTAATCTTACCAGGTCTTCTAACCAAAACAGTCCTGTTATTGAATTGTGTTAGTATAGTTGACAGACTACCTTAGCTACTTCTTTGCAATGACTTCAGAATTATTCAACGTATGTTTCTTAAATTTAAGAAAAATTGAAGATCAAATACAATAATGACAATTTTAACCACCACCATTTAAATTATGTGCAATAACTTGAGAACTCTTGATCTAATTCTCTTCAAATTTCAATGTTGTTTGTCATGACAAAATTCAAGTCAAGAATGGTTTTGGAAATTTGCACTTCTACCTTTCAGAAGTTATTGACTGATTGGAAATTGTAGATTGAGTTGATGGTGGCTGGAATTTATACGCACAAAACTAATTAACAATATAAAAAAGATGTGGCATGATTGCCAATGAGACAACTCTCCACAAGAGACCAAATGACACAGTAATTAGCAACAATAGGTCATTGTACAACCTTCAACAATGAGCAAAGCCACTGCATAGTCGACTATAAAAGGTGCCAGAATGTCAAATGTAAAACAATTCGAATTAGAAAACTGACAGCCTAATTTATGTACAAAAAAAATTTACAAAAAACAAATATGTAACACTTCAACACACAACCACTGAATTACAGGCTCCTGACTTGGGAAAGGCACATACATACAGAATGTGGCCGAGTTAAACATGTGAGGGGGATTCCACCCCCCCCCCCCCTAACCATGGACAGTGGTGTAACATTACAACATAAGAACGAAGTATAAAAAACAGTTGAAAAGGCTTAGCTCATCAGATGGATACAAATAGAAAGACATAAAACAAACACACAGAGTGGACATTTCTAGGTACTTGTATATTCCAACAACAAAAAGACACCAAGTACAGATCTGAGAGTACTTGCAGTGACTGACAGATAGTTCAAAGCCACTAAAAAACTAATCAAAATAATCAAACTTCAATTGCATGAGGTTTTCTTATATCAGGAATCTAATCGGTGTGTACCGAATATTTTTATGTTGTTTTCTCTATTTAAGAAATTTGGTGTTACATGTATTATCAGATCTATGGTTTTATAAAAAATTCATCAGCTGTGCTCTGGTCATACAACACTTCCAATTGGAATTTATATTTAGTGTACTGTTTTGGCTGTGCTTAAAAAAAATGATTTTTTCTTGTTTCTTTTACGTCCTCTAGCTTTTCAACATTCCTTTGATAAGTGACTTATTCCTATACTGCTGGCATTTTAAAGGTCCACCTAGGGGCATAATGTTTTTCAGTCTGTGTGTCTGTTCGTCTTTTTGTTCATCTCAGGTTTAAGTTTTTCGTTATATTTTTTTGTCAAGGTAGTTTTGGATGAAGTTTAGTCAAATTAACTTGAAATTTAGTACACAATTTCCCTATAAGATATTTCCAGTTTCAATGCCAAATTAAGAGTTTGATCCCAATTTCATGTTCCCCTGAACATGAAAATGATAGTGGGGCATCTGTGTACTATGATCACATTCTTGTTTTTGCATAAATTTGTATTTTATTGTTAAATTTTTGTGACAAGGTACCAAATCAAAACCCTTTTCCTCATAGCTCATGGGTTTTCCGCTTTTTGTTTTGCCTGTGACAAATTCAGAATGTGAGATATACTAATCAGACCAGTGTTCAGTTTCTTGTATAAAGCTTTATATTTCAGATTGTAAAAGACCTGGATACTTCATATCTATTATACAGAAGTATAGTTTTAACATATTTATTCAAAGTGGATTGGGAAACAAGTTATAGCAACTTAAATTGATCCCTTATCACTTTGCAGGTGCAAGTGCTGCTTTGTAGTGGTATTAGCCTGCTCTTTTTTCGTAATATTTAAAGGTGTCTTACCATGGGTCAGCCATTTATTGTCCCTTACCGTCGGACTTGTTTCTTAAGGCCATACTCGCAAATGGTGTCAAGGGAGAGCAGAAAACACCATGGCCTTATGCATTGATGTGTCTGTCTGTCATAAGTCTGTTGACCTTTATCTCTTTTTCATTGTTAAGCCACTGCTTTTGAAATTATTTTTTTTCACTTATAAGTAAGATTACAACTTTATTTGATATATAATATCATTGCAAGGTATACATGTTTGTCAGACTGGTTACAATTGACCCTGACATAGGTCAGCTTCTCAGATTCTATAAGCAATAGGTCCTTTATATTTGGTGTATATGATGAATGTCTACAAAGCATGGTTATCTGACCTTGATATCATTTTCATGGTTCATTGGTTAACATTTCAATTTTTTAATTAGGCCAGTCCCTCAGATACTAAAAGCATAAGGTCAACTCTATTTAGTGCTTGCAACTATTGTAAGGTGTACAAGTCCATCTGGCAGGGTTCATCTTTCAATGACCTCTAGTTTATTGATCATTGATAACGTTGAGTGTATATACCTTTAGTAGAAATTGATCTCAATGACCTTCTACATACTGTGGATTCATTTATGTTGTGATTACCAATTTTCGTGGATTGCAAAAAAAACTTGCATTTTCATGGATATTTGATTCCATTGTTTTGCCATATCTGCCTTTAACCTGATATTACATTTTTAATTCATTGAAATTTGAATTTGTGGTTCACCTGTATCCACATAAAACCAAAAAATTGGTATCCAACAAATAATAATGAATCCACAGTAAAATTCAATCATAATCTGTAAAGGTGCATGTGCACTGTTGTCATTGTATACACTTATAGAAAACAAAAATCATCTATTTCATTTTTAATGCATAAAAATTTCAATCAAAATATTTGCATAGTACAGTACATGTACAACAAAATAACACATGAACGTTACAATTGGAAATCAAGTGTAATGTTTATGAAACTAATACTGAAAGCAGTCAACACGTATAAATACATTTGTTACCAGAAAACAATTGTGAAGGGATAAAAATTAAAAAATGTTTTCTTGCTTCACAAAGATATTTATGTCTGGGTTTAATATAATAAATATTCAACAATTACATTACAATAAAGGTATATGAAAGCTGCAACATTATACAAAATATGTAAATCTAGAAAAAAAAAATCTCTAACAAATGTATAGACTGTAACAAATATCACATGATAATTTATTAAATGATGGACGGAATACACATAATATCTAAAAAGGTTTAACTAAATATGATAAAATTAACTGTTACACAGACATAATGTTCATTGTAAAAAGAAACATCTTTAAAAAAAAATGACATTATAGCTTTATACTAACAACTTTTCACTAGTAAGGGAAAACATTTATCCAGTGTATTTTGAAAGGAAAAAGCAATTATTGAATATGCATATTAACATTGATGTAATTTACTTAAAATCACAAGAAAAAATATATATTTTTAAAAGATTAAAAGTACAAAACTACTTGTTCAGATCAATATGAAATATATCATCAAATATATGTACAATTTTAAATATATCAGCTGTGAGTATTTATCAACATTAATTGAGTGATATGAATTTCCACAAACTTTCTCCTCAGAAATGTAGATTATGAAGCAACCCTGAAAATTGCTACGTTGTTGGTAAGAAGTTTGAGTGTCTGTAAAAAGATGACTATTGTACAACTAGCCTTAGGTAGAACATTGTATATAAATGCAGCTAAAACCTCTGAAAGAAACATAAGTCAAAACAAGACTTTGTAGAATGGAGACTATTGAGAAGGAATTCTTGATAAGTTTGTCTTTAAAAATCTTAACTACAAAATGTATTTCTAGGTCATATTTTAAGCTCTACAAAAATGGTTTAAACTCCAGAGGTTTTCAAATATGCATTTTGATGATTGAAATCTACATTTCTTTGATATGTAGATATATAAAAAACTATTTTCTAGCATTGCTACATAATATGATTGTCTGTTGGTTTTCCTTGGCAGTACAATGTAATCATGACTATATTATCACCATTCACATTCTGTTGATTTGTCATTTGACACAATAATGTTTATGTTGAGTAAGTCTTTGTTAATTACTTTAGAATATAAAAATAGCTGATCTGTCAGTCAACAGGTCCACCGTTTACTTGTTGAGCTAGAAGAGAAAGGTATGAAATAATTATGCAATGTATAATTATCAACACTTGATGCAGTGGTAGAATTTATTTGTATGTGGATAACAGGAAGTAGGTAAGTGAAAAATCTGAACATATATCACACAGTATGACAGGAAGTAGGTAAGTGAAAAATCTGAACATATATCACACAGTATGGCTTACCAATATTAATCTTTGTAACAAATATTAAGAAACTATGATTTGCAGTTGCTGTTGAAATTGCAACAGAAATTTCTTAAATTTACTTGCATCAATGTGAAGAAAATGTATGTCACACAGTATACCTATCAATCAATATTCAGATTGGTATCAATTATGAAGAGGCTCTGGTTTGAGTTTTTGAGAGAGAAAATGCAACAAAAATGTAGGGATGGACTGGGTAAAACTAGTTAAGTATTCAAAGCATTTATAGATTTAAACATACAATAGACCATTTTCATATACCACTTTTGATTCCAGGTTTTATAAAATTTCATCAGATAACTTTCTCTATTGTTGGACATTCTGGTAATGCATCCATTAAGAGCAGCCAAAAGAAGTAAAATCAAATGCATAATAATAGCTTGATTTTACGCATTTAAGTTGCTCTTACTTGACCAGGTACCAGGATATCCTACCACAGAGTAGATAACCTGTTGAAAAAATTTATAAACTCCAAAGACAAAAGAAGGTAACATGAAAATAATCTATTGTATAACCTTCCTTTATAATAATAATACTTACGTTTTGTACATAAGAGTGTGTTGCCATGAGAACAAGAAAGATCAACAGCTATGAACGGATCTTCTCCAATGAAAATTATTTTACCAGGTTCTGTTGTATTTTCTTCTGTCCTTCCCAGGCGACCTCTTGAACTCTTTCCCCATGAATATACATCCTTTACTAAAAAGGTATATAATTAACAATTTTAAAAACATTACCATAATTAATTTGCAACCTTATGAATCAGCCCTGTGTCATTATATGTTCACTTAAACATTAAACAATTTAGTTTTGATTGTACATGTAGTACTTAAAAGCCTTTGCTCATGTCAATCATTATCATACATTATGTATTTTTTTACAGGTAATAATTTAAGAAAAACGTTGAAATAACATCATCAAAAGACTGAAAGAGTATATAGTTCCAGGGTGAAAGAAATAACCAAAATGGTAACAATATTTTCGGTTTTTTTTATCACTTTTAAGTAGTACAAAAACTATAGAATGACAGATATGATAACCCTTAAAATTAAGAGGTAGCCCCATTTCTGCATTTCCACTTTTGTTTTATTTAATAAAGCAGCACTAAGTCACTGTAGGACATTGTAGAAAGTATTGATTGACAGACTGTTTACTAAAGAACTTTCCCTGAAAAATCCTTGGACCTCAATTAATTTCTTTGTATGATTTAATGAAATTCACTGTGAATATGTATGAGTGAATTATGTTATCCATTTATAATGGTTTCAAATATTGATAAAAGCTTTGCAAATACCAGATAAATAAACCTAGGGACATGTGCATTTTGTACTATAGGCAAATAATTTTACAAATTACAGAATCATGTGCATCATACAATGACTCTAAATTCAAGACAATGCAATAGGTAAGGTATTAGCCAATGATAAAATACTTACCATCTACAACAGCTACAGTGAAAATATCCCCACATGCGACTGCTGTAACATTCTGACTATCTAAAGTTCTCAATGGTTGTGGCTGACGACTGTTACCATGACTACTGTTACCAAGCTGTCCAAACTGGTTAGATCCAAACATAAAACATTTACCATCGGCTAGAAAATAATTATTTTATAATGAATAAAGTCTCATAACTGATTGATTGGTTATTGTTTTCAAAATTAAAAAAATCAACAGCAATTTTTGACATATTACTTTGTCCTGTTATTCAGTAATTATCACAATAATTATATTATAAGGAGGCTAACAATCCAGAACTTTGTTAACTTACTTAACAGCAAAAGAATTTTCATTCAAAGAAGATTTGACATGTACCAATTTCAAAACATAAACATTTCTCATATTCAATAAAGTACAGCATTGAAAATTACCAATTTGATCTTAATCAATAATATGACATATTGTTATATATATACAGTCAGTTCTGACAAAGTTCTGAAGAAGTTGAACATTAGAAAATTAATAATACCTGTAACAGCAGCAGAATGAGATGTTCCCATAGCAACTTGTTTAACATGTAGATTGATGAGTGGGTATGAGGCTACAGGTGAAAATGAATGGACTTCCTCTATGACCTTCATTGTTGAACCATCAGGGGAGATCACATCCAGTGCTAATTTGTTATATCTGTAAGGGACGACATCAAAAGTTCAATGAAGGACAAAAAACTTAATTCATATAGTTGTTTCACTAACCACCCTACCCCCCTCTTAACTTAATTTGGGAAAAATTGATTGACCAATAAGGTTATATATATAAAATCGATGTTGGATAAACAAAACTTTCAGCAATTCTGACCCCCACCCCCAAACTATTTGAACTATATATCGAAAAACATATTTTTAATATCGGGTTTTATAATTGTTGTAACAAAAATATTTGTCTAATTTGTAGCTAATGTCCCTTTAAGGGGAGACTTTGATATTTTACCTATTACTTCCACAGCATAATAATTTATTATCATGAGTTAGAATCATGGAACAATCAACACCACAACAGACTTTAGATGGTTGAAAGTGTTCTGGTATTGGTACTGGCATTGGGGAGGCATGTGAATCCTGAGTACCAAGTCCTAGTCTTCCATTATCTCCCCTACCCCAGGAAAATACTTCATGTTCATTGGTCACTGCAATTACATGTGAAGCACCACAGGAAATCTGGGTTACTTCACATCCAAGTAATGCTTCTACAATCTTAGCCTGAAAAAAAGTCATCAATACTTTTAACATCTCAAAAAAAAACATCAGTGTATAATCATGATAATAATTTAAATACCAGTAATTTTTACCATATTTGATTCTCAATTTTGATGACAATACTCTGCAAAAAATAATTACCTATTTCTTGTCACTGATTCCAAAGAACACAATTTTTGTTCATGCCACCTATGAAAAGTTGTCACTTTTAGAACTGAACTGTGTAGCTGTAGCTGTAGAATCGTAGCTCTTAGGTCCTTATAATATTTTTGTACTATTTACATACCATTGTAAAAAAATAAGGACATATGAGCTACAGTTCTGCAGCTATGAACTATGTAGATAAACTATTTATTTATCCTTTTTTAATATCAACTAACAGCTGTATTATTTGATTATATATTTTATTTTCATTTTAAAATACAAACAATCTTACCTGAGCTACATCGTTATGGTTACCGTGACCCAGACATCCATTAGCACCACTACCAAAAGTCATTAATATTCCTCTATCTGTAATACAGGTAAGGTATATATGTGTAAGGCATAGGTAGTGATTAATTGGTAAATACAGCCCATGATAATGTTATATAAGAAAGTTTCTCAAACCATTTAGATGGGATTTAATTTCACAGTACCTTGAACCATAAACATGCATTGAAGAATAACTAAAGAGAAGAAGTTGTTGTGGGAAAATAGAACTGTGACGCTACCAAAATTCAAACTTGATCTGTGTTTTTAAAAAATAAGCATTGTGTATGAATCTCATAACATTTGGTTGAGGCAAACTAAAGTTAGAGAATACAAACCAATTTCAGGAAGTAATCACAGAAAATTATAAAACATAACGCCTACTATGCTATGATGGGAGCATAATAAAACATATTTCCTATATTCTATTTTTAAAATCTAGTTCAGCAAATTTCAAGTAATTAATTTCCAATAATTATAATTGTCCTTACCAGTTAGACATGCAGTATGAAAGTCCCCACATGCCACATGTTGTATGTTGACAGCTGATTGACCCTCTAGGTAACGTGGTATAAAGGTTGGAGCAGGAATGTCTGTGGCACCAGGTATCAGTGTTTCTGTGCCTGCTACTGATGATGACTGTCAATGTATTGTAATAATTATTGCCTGTGATAGGTATATTAGTTTGTTACATCATTATAATATGAATCATTTATATTTCTGCAAAACATTTCTTTATTATAATATGGATCATTTATTTTTCTAAAAATAAAACACATTGCTTTATTTCATTAAAAAAATCAATATATTCAACTGTATTTACCAGAGTTACTTTCCTTTATATGGAAAAGAAAAAGAAAGCACAAAATGTCTGCAGGTCAGAGTATCTAAAATACCTTTTTTTTTTTACTTTTCAAAATATTTTAGGAGTTAAAAGGTCCTAATACAAACCTCCCAGACAATGAGTCTGCCATTTTTAGTTACTCCAGCTTTCTGAGTTCTACCACTTGAGGCCTGTATAAGTTGTGTATCTGTAGAAGGTAGCCCCATCTTTACAGGTCTACCAATACCACTTCCCCAATAAAATACAGAACTCAATGTTGTTGGTTTGGTGGATATAGATTCTAAAAATTAATTCAACTGATTACTTATTTAATTTGGAGTTGATAAATCAATAAGTGTAGTTAAAACAATATAATGTCTCAGTTCCATATCAAATTTCTGACCAATTTTGGGACATACCCAGGGACCAACAAGGGTAAAATTAAAACACATCAATTCTTTGGTAAAAGGATAAACCACAATAAACTTTATGTTTAAGTAAGATTGAAATTTTCTTTCTCAATTTGATAGACCAGTTTATTTTGGTAATCTTTTGCCATTCTTTTTGTTTAGATATTTAAGCAGATAATAAACAGATATATCATGTTATGGAGGGGTATTTGCGAAAAATACAAGTCGAGGGACTTAAATTTCCCTAGCCGCTAGGCAAGGGAAATTTTGTCCCAAGACTTGTATTTTTTGCAAATACCCCTCCATAACATGATATATCTGTTTAATTACACAGAATAAATTTTGATCTAAACTCTCTGTACTAGGAAAAGGAAATATTTATTTGAGGACAAGTACTATCATAAAATATACCGCGGGAACTATACCTGTACTTAAAGGCGTCTTTATGTAACGTCATATCCGAAAAAAATTGGCAGGGAGATGCTCGCGAGGGTGAAAAAGGAATATCCAAAATGGCAAATACCATGGTATTTGAGGCATATTCACCGGCAGTGGTGAAAAACAGTCAGATTCGTTTGAAATGAGAAAAAATGTTAGAATATGCGAAAAATACACTGGCTATCAGCCAATCAAAAGCTGGCATTCTTATATAAGGTGTAATTAGGTAAGAAATAGTGTGGTTAAATTCTCTTTCCCCCTACTCAAAACATGTTTTCACAAAAGTTCACTCCCCTAGCTTATCCAAAGACTCTTTTAATCATGCATTTCTAGTATAAAATTTTATTTTTTTTAAATTTGTAACTAATCCTTTTTTATAGAAGGTTATGATTATTTCTAAAATTCTTTCTAACTTAATCAAATATGATAGCTGCATTCAGATGCCCACTAAATCAGCGGTAATATAGCTTAATAAACAGGTATTAAAACATCAATCACTCAAACAAATAATTTGAACTTACCCCTAGAGGTATGACTTCCTCTTATAGACATTCTATTGAAAGGAGAGGAGGACGGCATTGGTCGATTAATTCTAAAATAAAACAGATATTTAGATTATTATTCTGTTAAACTTTTCACAATCAAGAAAGTGACAAGAAATATCAAAAGATTAGAACACAAGATTAACATCTTGTCGCACCATAAAGTTCTTGTTCAGAATTCAAACTGTAATACATTACTGGATTCAACTTTTCATGAAAAATATAATTTTAAACTAGATAATTAAGTTTCTAAATAAAATGTAATAAAAAAACACAAACCTTGTGCAGTTTATTTTCCCCATGTCTGTATGCAGATACATTAATGCATTTATAACAATGGGCTGAGCCATTATCTGGTTTATTGTTGGTCTTTTGTTTGGATCTAAATGGAGCATGCTTAGGATAAGACTTTTTAATTCATCGCTGTAATTGACAGATATTGGTGCAAATGTACCTCTCATGATCTTCATTACCAAGGCTGGTAAATTCTACAAAAAAAATATATATGTTTTAAAGTATATTAACTAAGGGTTACACACATTAAAACAGATAATTTTTCATTGTGTTCATCTTTTTTACTTAAATGTTATATGAATTTGAAAAACATGTGTACATTTTGCCAAAAAAAACCAGTTTAGTTTAAACATATTTTATTGTTCAAAATGACAAAAGGATCAGACACAAGTTTTACAACTTAGAAACGTCTTCTCCAAAAAAACCAGTGTTAACATTTTGCACCAAGATTACTGTTAAACATTTGAATTTCTCTTGAACTGAATTTTAATGTGCCTATTGTTATGCGTTTACTTTTCTACTTTGGCTAAAGGTATAGGGGGAGGGTTGAGATCTCATAAACATGTTTAACCCTGCTGCAATGTTGCGCCTGTCCATAGACAGGAGCCTCTGGCCTTTGTTAGTCTTGTATGATTTTTAATTTTAGTTTTTTGTGTATAATTTGGAGTTTAGTATGACATCCATTATCACTGTACCAGATACATTTTTTTTAAGGGGCCAGCTGAAGGACGATTACGGATGCAGGAGTTCTCGCTACATTGAAGATCCATTGGTGGTCTTCGGCTGGTGTCTGCTCTATGGTCGGGTTGATGTCGCTTTAACACATTCCCCATTTCCTTTCTCAATTTTATTTGATTATGCTTTTTTACAATCATTTTGATTATATAAAAAATAATATTATATTACATACAGCAGCTTCAAAAGCTCTCTTCAGACTTGCCAGCTCATATAATACACATCCTAGAGCCCATATATCACTCTTTTGGTTATATCTTAATTTACCTGTTAAGGTTGTAACATAATTGCAAGACATTTCTTAATTGATCAGCTCCCACATTATGTTTGTTCAGAAAAAAAGATTCAATTTTTACATTCACAGTTATATAACTATAAAATTCAAATGACATCAGAAATGCATTTTCAAAATGAAAATATGTATAGTGGCAATAAGGTCATCCTTAAGGTGGTATCTTTATATGCATTATTTATTTTTTGTCTTCCAAACTATCTGAAGCAAATAATAAATAGAGAAAAGGCCTTTTTAAATCTCAAAAACTTTTCATGAGCACATAAACCACCCCTGTAAGGATGACTTTTTTGCGACTGTCATACAAGTGAGAGGTTTAGCTAGCTATAAAACCAGGTTCAATCCACCATTTTCTACATTAGAAAATGTCTGTACCAAGTCAGGAATATGACAGTTGTTATCCATTCGTTTGATGTGTTTGAACTTTTGATTTTGCCTTTTGATTTTGGATTTTCCTTTTTGAATTTTCCTCAGAGTTCGGTATTTTTGTGTTTTTACTTTTTATTGCCACTATACTTTATTTTCATTTTGAAAAATGTACTTCTGGTGTCATTTGAATTTGAAATCTTAAAATTGCCTTTAAATCACAATAACGGTTGTTATTTGCAACTAAATCTTTTATTTAATTACAAAAGATCCAATAAATTAAAAGATATGCTCAGAATTGTCAAATTATCATTATCAATAAAAACAATCTTCTCTTTTTTCTTCTCTCAGATTTACAGTCAAAAGATAATTTTTAGAAACTGGTATGCTTAGGCACATATGAGATTTATCCCAATCAAACCATCAGCATAAATTCATGTAGAGAGATCTAGTAGTCCAATCAACTAGTCCAGGAAAAATCACAAATAATTTTTGTTTAAAGGATACGGTTTCCCTTCACAAAGTTCTGGTGATATATAGCATGGTGTTCCAACAACCTAAAATAAATAAATAAAATATGTTCAACTTAATCTGCTTATTTCATACAAATCCATCTATTGCTTTGGGTACAGTATGTACAGTACAACAGTATTATGCTGAACATTACAAGTTTGTTCTCATAGTTGCTTAAACATAGTGGGTTATTTTTTTAGGAATCAGTTAATGAGTTACATGAAAAGCGATTCTGAAATAACATTATTTTTTTTACAAAAACTTGAGAGCTGGCTTTTATTACTGACAAAAAATATCTTTATATGAAGACATTTGGCAAAACTTGTAGATATGAACACTGAAACTACTGCTTCCAACTTTCTTCTTGAAACTATCATGTTAAATGTGATTATAATATTTTCCTTTGGTTTTACAAATAGAAATTAGCTTATCCAAAATCTTTTTAAATAGTTTTAAACTGGCCATCCATTCTTATCAAAGTAATCATAGATATAAGAGGATGTGGTATGAGTGTCAATCTGACAACTCTCTGTCCAAGTCACTACATTGTGGTTTTTATAAAAGTAAAACATTATAGGCCAAAGTACAGTCTTCAACATGGAGCCTTGACTCACATCAAACAGCAAGCTATAAAGGGCCTCTAAAAAAAACTAGTGTAAAACCATACATAATATAAAAAAACAAGAGGCTGTCACAACGACAGCAAACCGGATTTATTAACATTTATTTGTGTCCTGGCAATATCGCAAGAACCATTACTGATGAATGGTAAAAGTGAAAATCGTCAATATCAAATTTGACTTCCATTTTGTCATCAGTATCAACATATTAAAATTTGAAAAGCTTAGATTGAATGGTTCATGAGTAAATGCAACAACTTGAATGGAAACGCCATTTTACGATCTTTCAAGAACCATAACTCCTGAACGGTAAAAGTAAAAATCATCATTATTGAACTTGACCTCTATTTTGTCATCATTAACATCATATAAAAATTTCAAAAGCTTTGGTTGAATGGTTCATTAGAAAATGCACAGACACGACTGGAAACACAATTTTTCAATCTTTCAAGAACCATAACTCCTGAACGGTATAAGACAAAATCGCCATTATTGAACTTGACCTTCATTTAGTTGTCAGTAACAACATAATAAAATTTGAAAAGCTTTGGTTGAACGGTTCATGAGTTAATTCACGGATACGACTGGAAACACCATTTTTCAATCTTTCAAGTGCCATAACTCCTGAACAGTGAAAGTCAAAATCGTCATTATTGAACCTGACCTCCATTTTGTCATCAGTAACAACATATTAAAATTTGGGAAGCTTTGGTAGAACAGTTCATGCGTAAATGCACGGACACGACTGGAAACTTCATTTTTCAATCTTTCAAGAACCATAACTCCTGAACGGTAAAAGTCATTGAACTTGACCTTCATTTAGTTGTCAGTAACAACATGTTAAAATTTTAAAAGCTTTGGTTGAATGGTTCATGAGTTAATGCACGGACAACATTTGATTGCGGCCTAAATGATTAGATCTACATTAGTGTTAACTACTACATATATATATACTCACAGTGTAAGCTTTACTTTTACTGCTTAAAACTTTTGATATACCAAAATCCCCTATTTTTACTACTTCTTTTCGTTTGTCAAGCAATATATTTTGTGTTTTCAAGTCTCGGTGCAAGATCTGTTTGGAGTGTACATGTTGTAATGACAGCAACATCTGTGCAAAGTATTTCAAAATTTCCTAAAAAAAAAAGAAATGTTTCTGTAAAATAAAAAACACTATATATCACAGCTAAGATGGTTTTAAGAATTTCTGCAAATATTGTAATGTAAAAAAATGTAAAACAACTGTTAAGATATATTTAACATTATATATTTCTGAAAATTAAATGACTAAATTTAATATTTTTGTAGAGGTACCTCTTCTTCTAACAAAATACCATTTCTTTGCTGTAAAACATCCATCAGTGTACCACCTATTTCAAGAAAAATATTATAGTTATAGCTTTTTTACTTAGTAACAATTGTTGAAAAAAATGTTTTTAATTTTCTGATATAAAGTAAAGCTAGACTGTAGATTTTTTTAAATGAAATCAGAAGTAGTTCCCTATAAAACTACTTTATGTAACTCCAAAATTAAAAACCTTTCACTTTATAAAACTAGAAAATTATACCTATAGTATTTATCATTTAATTTCAGACTCACACTTTATAAAATGTTTTGTTCCATACAAATTTGGCACCCCTACAGTAAGTACACATATTTAATCAAAGGTTATTTAACATTAATTGGCTATGTCAATGCAATATAATGCTTTGGAAGGTGGACACTTAATATATTTTCACTGACTGATTTTTGGATGTTTATTCCATTCTTGGCTATATAATGACAGCCACTTTAAATTAGAAGGCAGTGTACCTGGAGAGAACACCCAATAGTTGACAGGAAAGCTGACAATCACTGTTAATAAATTAACATAAGAGCTGAACATACCTGCCACAAGCAGGGTTAAAACTCACAACTTTTTAGTGTCTGGAGGCTAGTGATTACAACAGAAGAACTACTTAGATAACTCAGCCTCAGAAGCCCCAATTTTCACAGTAATTACCTTGAGCATATTCCATTACTATCATTAAGGCTTTATCTTCTAGGAAGTTTTCAAAATATTTTATAATATTTGGATGTGACAACATGGACAGAACTTTGCTTTCATTTAATGCTGCCTGTCTCTCTTCTTTGGTCATTTGTTCTACAGGAATCTGCTTTATAATTACTAACTTTTTATCTGCTAGTCTCCTGCACAGGTGAACAGTTCTGTATTAATAAGACAAGAGGAAAAAATTGTGATATAAAAAGCAGAAAAAAGTTAATTGTATGAAGAAAATAGCCATCTGACCACAAACAATATGTATACTGGGTATAAGTTTAAGTTGACCATATTCTGTATGTACCTGTCCCAAGTCAGGAGCCTGGAATTTAGTGGTTGTATGATGCTGAGTTACATTTCTTTTATTTTTTTTCATTATTTTGTACGTACATTAGGCTGTTAGTTTCTTTTTTTAATTGTTTTGCATATACAATTGACTTATTATTGTCACTTTGGGGGCTGTTGTAACTGATGTTAATTTCTGTGTCATTTAGTCTCTTGTAGACAGTTGCTTCATTGGCAATCATACCACATCTTCTTTTTATTTTAACAAATGCATTTTGTATCAAGACTAAGATTGTCTCTCAACTACTTTTTTTTAAGTACAGATACATTTGAGATATGAGTTCAGCTGGAGAGTAGAGGGCTTACATAGGCCAAGGATGTATAACTAACATATATAATACGTCTAATATACGTCCTTGCATAGGCTTTGTCTGTTGCCACATCCAATTCAATTTATTAGAACAAAATATTGTTTAAACTTAACTGAATTCAGATAGTAAATATATAGAGCAGAATTTTTTTTAACTACTGTTTACATCTCTCCCAAACCTTGATTTTCACACTGTGGGAAACTCTCAAACATAAATTTATTTCCTATTTATTTTCGCATATATGTCAATTATACGATTTTCAGTGAATGTCAAAATTAACTATTTATGAAAGAGTGTGGTAAGGCAGCAACAGGAACCATTTGATTTTCTGGGGGTGGGGGTGGGGGGGGGGGGTGGGGGTGTTTCGGCTATGGGTTTTTTTGGAAAAAAAAGTTTGTTTCCAGTTTTTTTGAGAAAAAAATAATTTGTTTTTAACCCTGAGAAAAAAAAATTGTTTGTTTCACCCTTATCTGCCACTATATGTGAATCCGGGTCCGTCTGCCCTGATTCTGGTTAGCCCTAGTTTCTGTTCGCCCTAATACTTGCTTGCCCCGAGTCTGTTCGCCCTGATTTTATTTTTTAATATAGTGTTGCGTTGTGTGTATATAATTGAATGTGTTGATGTCAGTCTACAATTTTGCCGAATATTTACAATGTTTCATGTTAACTTGTATAAAGCTAGCTGCTATACTGTCTATTATACTAGGTTACCAGTTTCAGTACATTTCAGGCCGACTACAAGATATTGTGACTTCAAGGTATTTAGGACTAAGTTATTACCTGTATGTAATTACATGTACCTTACTAGGAAAAATAAGTTTCTGTGAATTTCAGCACTACATTGTATTTTTAAATGTAAAACAACTGAATACTTAATTATTTGTATGTAATTGAATATGTTGAAGTTTGCATTTACCGAATATTTATTTTTTATATTTCAACTGAATTTTACCCATCCAAGCTGACTATTTTATTTGAGAAAAATGTTATTTTCATCCATCAAAGACAATTTATATAACAATCAGTGATATCAAAGGTTTCAAATGACACCTAATCAGCAATCAAAATTTAATCAACAGTAATTAAAAGTAATTATAAAATAAAATGTAACAATGCAGCCAAGAATTTTATTTTATTAATATAAATTTGGCAAATATTCTGTATTTGACTTTTAATAGATATACATAAATTTTGATATATATATATTTATATTTCGTTCATTGATGTAACATATACATATCATAAATGAATATAGGGCGAATGAACCCAGGGTGAACGGACTATCAGGGCAAACAAACTACCCAAACAAACTCAGTGCGAATGAACCTAAGGCGAACATGTAATCGAGGAGAACGATCCTGATACCACTATATGTAATGCTAAAATTGAATAAAATTGAAAGTAAAAAATTGTTTTCGACTTGTCGCCAAAAAAATAAAGTTTGCCAAGAAAAAAAATCCATATCTATGTAGGCCCCCAGAAAATCAAATGGTTGCTGCCTAAAGGATTATTTTCGTGTTTTGACATTTTTATTTTACGAGATGTCGGTCATGAAATCGGTAAATAGATCAACGTACCAGACATTTCAATTGTTCGTTCATCGTGAAATTACAATTTTATTTCGCGTTCTCTCGTGCAAACACCTCCCTAATTTTACGCCCCTCATAAAAATATAGGAAAAATCAACGAAATCTTCAACATAACAACTGTCTCATATCATTCATATTATTTACCCGTAAGCACCTCGACCAACAACTCTCATCTTCTCGTAGTTTTCCATGGTTTTCGAGCACTAGATCCCCGAAAAACGGAAAAATGTGAGAGAAAAATAAACAAATACTTCAATGTCAAATTAAAACTTAGATTGGCGTGATAAAAATTTATAAGATTTGCATATCTGAAACACTTTGCTGACCAAGAGAAAAAAATATTCTATTTAAAATCAGTATCGGAATACATTTCCGGACATTGAATCTTACGTGATAGTTTCATTAATCTATTTTTAGCTCTACTGGGCCCTACAAGTGAGCTTTTCTCATCACTTTGCGTACGTCATCGTCGTCTGTCGTCGTCGTTGTCTATCATCGTCGTCGTCGTCCGTCGTCGTTAACCTTTACTAAAAACTTCTTCTCTGAAACTACTGGGCCAAATTAAACCAAACCTGGCCACAATCAAGTAAAATAAATAAAGCCAATAGTATACTTGGGCCGATTAACAGAACTTTTAACTTTAAAGATCAATATACATTTTTAAGACTATACGTTGCGTTGGTACGACCACATGTGGAATATGGAAATACAATATGGTATCCGCATTTAAAGAAAGATATCAAGGGCATACGATACAGTTACAGGGGGAGGTAATGACGTTGCTGACGTAAAATGTTATTTTCGCGACGTCAAACTATGACCAGAGACATATAATACAATTGTATTATATGTCTCTGCTATGACATATCAGGAAAAGATGCATTTTTCGACTGATTTTTATCATTCAAACTGATTTAATTTGAAAACGAGTTCATGGACCCCTATGTTTTAAAACAGCAATTTGTTTCATTTTGCAAGGAGATTATGTGACCCAAATTTTATAAAACTGTAAATAGCGCATTTTTTTTTAATTTTGATAAACATGCAGCAAAAAATGACGTATTTTCCTCTATTCATGAACATTTGTTAAGTATGAGTTTTTTCTGAATAAAAATTGCATAATTTGTAATGATACTTATAAAATACAGAAATTACCGATTATTTAACAAAAAACAATTTGTGTTTATCTTTTAAAACAAAAAAGTTATGTCTTTCTTTCGAAAAAGAAAATATGGACACAAATTTGAATTTTGAGCAAATATACAAAATTTCGACCTCATTTTACTCAAAAAGTAGCACATGAAGGTATAATTTTTATTACATATTTGATTTAATCAGGTAAAAAATAGCCTATATGCAAATTTTCATCAACTTGTAAATACAGGTTCAAAACTGTATCGTATGCCCTTAATGCTGTAGAAAAAGTGCAGATGAGAGCAACTAAATAAATTCCTGATATACGACATTTAAGCTATGAAGACAGATTAAAAGTACTTAAACTACCCTCCCTAACTCACAGAAGGCGAAGAGGTGATATGATTCAAGCGTTCAAAATATTAAAAGGAATCGAAGATACATCTTATGAAAGATTTTTTACTGTCATCAGTACTAATACCCGTGGGCATAATTGGAAATTAGCAAAACCTAGATGTAACACTTCTTTTCGATTAAGTGTGATATACCTGACTTAGGTTTGGGGGACTAAAGACGAAGTATATATATTGCAAATAAAAAGAAGAACTTTCATATTATGATCCTTTACTTTGGATTCAAACGCCAAAAGAGGCTGATACATGTAATTATCACAACAATCATGGTTAAGACAATACAACGTTTCCGGAAAGTACGGATTCAACATACAGATATATAACATCCCCGCCCAAAAATGAAAAAATTCCCATATTTTTCGAAAAATGTTGAATTCGTACTCCAAAAAGAAAAAGATTCAAAATTTTTTTCAGTTATATACAACAATACAACATACAAAATAACAGGCACCTTTAAACTTCATCGTCTATTAATTTCTCATGTTTCACAGACATGTAAATACAAATACATATGACCAAATGCTAGTTACTCTTTAACTTCAACATAAATATGATGCGGCGAAATCTTATAAAATACAGCATATTATCATTTACTGAATTTTAGTGTGCTTGCTAAAAAGTGATTGATATACAGTACGAGATTAGATTCAGTGGAGTCCCTACTCCTGCTAATGGTTAGATACACCTTATAATGAATAAAATTTATAGGTTACACTATAGGGAAAAAAATATCTACTATTGCGCCGACTTTCATGGTACCATCCCTATCATACACAGATTCTCTCGATAAAATAAACAATAAAGTGAAACAAATAAATTTCAGCAGAACAAGACTATCAACCAGGGTTTATTTCTGAGTCATCTCTAATGCACCACTAACACACAAATCAGATTTCCTTTTCTTACTGTGCACAGACAGATTGAAAATTTATAAATGCTAGGATTTCCATCAAATCAGTCATACAAAATGTTCGTTATCATACCAAATCAATTCTTCATCAATCTTTACTAACAAGTAAATTTAAGTATCGCAGTACTTCATTTCAAAACATTAACTACTACCTCTTTGACTGTTCAAAATATTTCACATATTGAGGTATACCATAAAACTAACCATTAGCAACTCAACTACTTAAAAAATACAACAATAAATCCAATAAAATAGCTTGCCTATCTAATCTAATCAACATATTTACAGGTGGACCAACAAAAAACAAAAATCATTCAACACAGTGAACTTTGACGGTATTTTCACACTCAGTGTATTTAAAAAAAAATTAACTGATTCATTTAAATCTTTTTAGCAATAAAACAATCTACTGTCTCAAGTGAGCCAAAACATGAAAGTCTTTTCAAATGGAAACTTTTAAAAAGAAAAATCAATACTTTTCTCAAAACTTTGTATGTCGTTATATTCAAATAGTTGAAATACTTAAAAAAAATAACAGTTCTGTGACAAAAAAAAACAACATCTTTAACATATGTTTGCAATAAATGATATTACTTCATGTACTAATCATAAAATGTATCAATAAAATGTATCTTCAAAACAGTTCAAGTAAATTGTATCTTGTTCTGTAACTTTCGATATGCATGAGATAAATCTCACAGCAAAATATGTCTTATTCAGCCTTCTGATTGCGTTGTCACGAGATAAATCTCACAGACATGCGTTTACGGAATAATCGGAGGTGGTCTCGACTTCAATAAGGCACGCGCCTTTGGTCCTAACTGATTGTCTTCGATCCAAATTGCGTTTTGCGCCGGTTCCCCTATTAAATGCGCAAGGTAGCGAGTATTTCCATCGTGATTTTTCTTTGCTAAAAATCTTTTCACTTTTAATAATGTCCCGTCTGACACAGAGCTTGTTTCATTGCCTGATGTTACAAAATAATCGTCTCTGAATCGAATAGGTTTTTGTCTCTGTCTTGTTGATCTCCGGAGATTTGTCACTTCTTGAATTTCGTTATTTGTGCTAGATTGTTCACTAATCAAATTATCATGACTTGTTGACGCAGTATCCACGGTATCTTGTTTGTTTATAACACGATCCATAAAATATTCACATGGATTTGGTACACGAATATACGCTGGTTTTAAACGGTTTATATGCACTTTTGTAATAATTTTGTTTGTATTTGGGTCCATTAACGAATAAAGATGAGGACTGTCTATTTGATGAATGAAATACGGTCCTGCATGTTTTAGCTTAAATTTCTGACCAGCTCCTCTTGGGTCTTTTCCTAAGTACACATAATCCCCTTTTTCTAGGGACAAATTATGAGCTTTCTGATTAGCCCTTTCAATCATTGATATTTTAGATTTTTCTGAATTTTCACGCACTTGTTTTCGAATGAATTCAAGTTTGTCAGCAAACTCTCGAATATAATTGTGATAATCTTTGGGAATTTCTGAAAATGCGGTTTTTGATACACACGATAAGGGAAATGATGGTCTTTGTCCATAGATAATCTCAAATGGTGAATATTTTGTTCCTTCATTTACGGAATTGTTCATAGAAAAGACGATGCTTGGAATAAAATCCTCCCAATTTGTATTGTTCAACAAATACGGTGTAATTCGCTCTGCTAAGGTTCTGTGTGAGCGTTCGCAAGTTCCCAAACAGTGATGTGTAAAACTTGGTGTGAATTGTTGTTTGATATCTAAAAGTCTACATATTTCTTTCGTGCATTTTCCTATCATCTCGGATCCATGATCGCTAATAAGAGTATCAAAAACACCAAACTGAGTGATTATTTTATAAAGTGCATGCGAAACAGTAATTGGGTCGGAATTTGGTATAGGCTCTGTAAAAATAAACTTGCTAAACATATCGACTGCAGTACACACGTAACTGTTGCCTGACTTAGACACTGGAACAGGACCAAAAAGGTCAATTTCCCAAACTTGAAAAGGACGAATTGGAGTTTGAAAAGCAACAATGCCGGCTTTAGTCTTTCTGGTAGTCATCTTACGACACTGGCAAGCATGACAAGATTTTATGAAGTCGGACACTTTTCCTGCTAAATTTGAAAAATAATAATGTTCCCTTATCAAATCTATTGTATGCTGTATGCCGCCATGGCCTCCAAGTGGTGAATCGTGGTAAAGCGAAATAATTGTTTTTACGGCTATTTCAGGTAACGCAAGCTGATACTGACAAAATTGTTGTGTTCGCTTAGATCTTGCGACTCTAGTGTGAAAAAGCAAGTCATCGAATAAAGAAAAATCTCCTGATTCAAGTAGAACTTTACGAGCTAGTTTTTGTGATTGTGGTAAATCACCATTTTCTAAATATCGGAAAATATTGCCAAATTGCGGGTCATTAACTTGTAACTGTTTTAAACTTTTCGGACTGAAATCACAATTTCGGAAAATTTTCATAGATTCTATTTTCTGTTGGACAGTTTGCTCATCGGAAATAAAATTAACATCTGACGAATTGTCTACAGTTGTCGATACTATGCTATCACTTTCAGAGATATTTGATGAGCTTAATGCAGATTGGCTCGTTTCGACCTTATTTGTAATAAATTGACTTGCTTCGCTTGAATTGTTCATCATAAGGTTTTCATCACTTGTTTCACCTTTATCGTAAGATTGAACAGAATGTTCTTTTTCGGAAACTTTTGCAGTTGAGTCGGAAATGTCAGACGCCATCGGTTTTTCGACTATCGATATGGGTTGATTCGTGCGAATTCGTTTCTTAGTAAATTTGCGTTTAACACAATCATCATTTTCCTCGGTATCGCCATCATATTCAAAGTCTGTTTGTTTGAAAGATTCACTGACTGACCTACTAAACAAATTTTGCAAAATATCAATATTATTAAGCTGTAGCTCGTCGGTGTCACTTGATTTGTCACTACACAATAAGTTTGTAAAAGGCATGCCATTCGGTGTAATAATATTTCCGACATTTTCAGTGTGATAGGGAAAATATGGATCAAGCTGGTCCGGACTTTCAAAACCTGTTGTTGACGATTTGTTAGGCGCACGGGACAGAGCGTCGGCGACTTGCATGTCTTTACCCGGTTTATATCTCAATTCAAAATTAAACTGCTGTAATATGGCGATCCACCTTTCATAGATTGCTCCTTTTAACTGTTTTTGAAAAAGTGGCTTAAGTGCTTGGTGATCACATTCAACTACGAATTTCTGTCCCCTTAAATACATTGAACAGTCTAATATTGCTGTTACCATACCAAGAAGCTCCAATTTTGTGGGACCATAAGACCTCTGCCATTTACTTAGAGACTTTGAACCAAAACGAATAACACGCAATTCTTCACTAGAATCATCCATTGGGTGTTATTGATATAACATATATCCTATTCCTTTACACGATGTGTCAACTGCAAGGTAAAACGGCAGGTCGTACTTCGGAAACGCAAGAACTGGTGAGTTTGCTAGTAATGTTTTAACTTTCTTAAAAGCCTGTTCCTGTTCGATTCCCCATTTAAATTTTACAGATTTTTTCAGTAACTTGGTCATTGGGTCAACTTCTGCACTAAAGTTTTGTATGTACTTTCGAAACCAGTTAAAAAGTCCAATGGCTCGCCGTAAATCTTTAACCGATGTTGGCGATGGCATATCTAGTACTGCACTAACACGATCGGCGGGAGGTTGAATTCCATCTTTTGATATCAGATGTCCAAGAAAAACGCAAGAACTTTGTGCGAATGAACATTTCTTAGGTCCGAGCTTTAATCCGGCAGTGGCAAGACGATTAAAAACTTCATTTAAGTCACCAATATGATCCTCAAATGTTTCAGAAACTATCAGTATATCGTCCAAGTAACATAAACAAGATCGAAATGTCAAGCCCTTTAAAACTTTGTCCATTAATAGCTGCATGGACGCTGGAGCGGAACTTAAACCCATTGGTAAACGGAGAAATTTATAAGATCCAAAACAAGTGTTAAACGCAGTATATCGTTGACTTTCCATTGAAATAGGTAATTGGAAAAATCCAGAGCTCAAATCTATTGATGTAAGAAAAACTGGTTTTCGGTCAGAAAAAGATTCGGTTAAGTCTTGTAAATCTGGTATTGAATACCGGAAGTCTTGACATTGACTATTTAAGTACCTAAAATCACAACAAAATCTGAACTGAGACAAACTTGTAGATTTATTCATTGAAGTGTTTTTAGATTGAGGTCTCGTTCTTTTAGATACAAGAACTATCGGACTAGTAATCGGTATATCTTCCGTTTCTTGAACCGGTGAAATAATGCCCTGTTTCAGTAATTCATCCAAGTGATCACGTAGTACATTTTTCTTGTCCGGTGACAATCTATAAGGTTGCTGATGCTTTGGTTTAAAGTCTGGTTTTAAGCAAATATTATGTTTAACAAGTTCTGTATATCCTAACCTGGGATTTTCATCCGTAACAAACAAATCTTTATATTCAATTAAAAATTGTGATATTTGCCGCTGCTCATCGGTTGATAAATTTTTCGGCAATTCAAAGTTTGACAAAAACTTTGACTCAGTTTCTTCACCTGAAGTATGACTACTTTTATCTAATTGTACATTTTGAACAAAGTGTTTGTCTTTTTCATCTGCATTGATTAACATGTAATCCTCCGTGAACGGTTCAAAACTAGCAATAATGTCTCCACGTGAGATAAATATTTGGTCATTAGTAGGATTTAATAACTTGATCGGAACAGTTTTATGACTATTTACAGTAACAACGGCTTTTGAAATAAGAAGTCCGCTTTTCAACAAATGAGAACTATTCTGACACATTCCTGTTTGTCCCTGTAGAATAAAGTTGGCCACTTTACCCCATATCAAAAGTTCAGAATTTGGATCTACAGTAACATGCTTTTGTAATTTTATTTTCGCTGTTTTATTTGAGACAGATAAACTACTAAAATCCAATACAATTTTCTTTGAAATTAAGTAACTTGTACCAAGAATCAATGGATGTGAAGATTGAGTTAGAATATATGTATGTATCCAATGCTTGCCCTGTGGCACTTGTATTTTGACGGTACATTTGCCAACAATATTAACGGACTGGTTATTCGCCAAAACTATTTTCTCTGATACTGAACATATTGACGTTTTACAAGTGTCAGGCAAAGAATCATAAAAACTTTTAGAAATAATGTTTATTGAACTTCCAGAGTCTACAAGTGCAGCGACAGATATGTGATTGACCTTGACGGGCATATGAATAAATTGAGATTTGAAACTAGTTAAATTTTCATCAGTAAATTCGCAGTCTTCAGTATCAGTGGAATAATTAACATAGTTTATTTCTTCACGTTGACGACTTTGAGGCGGACTCCTTTTTCTGGCACCTATGGATGAACGCCCGGGGGAGCGTGCCCTATGACCCCCGGGTTCGACTGGTTTCCCGGATTACTATGACGGTAACACTGAAAAGCACCATGACCGAATTGCTGACAAAGTTGACACTGCGTAGTTGGACTTATTTCACCGTGACCATTCCAGTTGCAAATTGCTCGATAATGACCAGGAGCCTGACAATTAAAGCATGTTTTTGGTCGGTTATTTCCTGCCTGACTTGGAAAGTTATTGTTGTAACGAGGGTTGTTGTAACGAGGTTTTTGATATTTTGGAGGCATTTCTGGTTTGATATCGGTACTTTGTGATTTTAATTCTGATAATGCTTTTGTGAGCTCTTTAACTTGGTTTTGTAAATCTTGAACCGCATTATTATCATTAGCAATCATTGGCTTAGCAGCTGCAACACAAACTTCATCATTCTTCCTATACCCATAGGCTTCGCCCATTTTAGCTGCGGCCAACGCACTAACACTGTCTTTATGTGTACCAGCCCTAACGAAAAACGCAAGCTGTTCCGGTAAACCCTTTATAAATTGAGAGAGAATTTCATGGTCCTTCTTTTTCAAAATCTGAGCTTTCTCAACTATCTGTCCATAAAAATCTTCCAAAATTTGACCCCTACTTAATTTCATATTTTGAAAATTTTCGCTCTCAAGGAACACAGTCGGACTTTGCCAATCTAACTCAATATACTTTTCTTCAAAAATTGTAAGAAAATGTCTCCATGTACGTTTGCTTCCCGAATCTAGTGAATTAAACCATGTTAATGCAGGCCCTGTTAAATTAAGGTGGAAAGCGGCAATCATTCTCTGATCATCGATATGGTCAATTTTGTGAAGAGTTGCAAATGAAGTAAATTCTTTCATAAACACTGACGCATTTTCGTGAGGATACCCCCCAAATTTGCGACAAGCAGCCAATTTTTCCATTATTGTATCTGAATCTCGAATGAAACTTCCTGATTGATTTGCCAATGAAACAGAATTATTGGGAGTGTTTATTTTAGGAACTAAAGAAAGTAATTCGTTGAATTCGGCATCCTCAGATTCGTAATTTCGTGGCAAATAAGTGTCATGAAAAAGAGCTAGATCGTCTTCACTATCATATCGGTTCATGGGTGACGCTTCTTGTCATAGAAAATTCAAATGTAACGAGATAAATCTCACATACATAAATAAACAGTTTTATTCAAATATACAGCAATTTTCTGCCCTTTTGTAACGTTGCGAGTCATACCACGTGTTTTGCACTGTTGACAATTATCTTCATTTTAATGTTTCATATGTTCATTTTGTAATATTAGGTACCAATTGTTCGATTTTTGGTTCCTCCACCATGTGATATACCTGACTTAGGTTTGGGGGACTAAAGACGAAGTATATATATTGCAAATAAAAAGAAGAACTTTCATATTATGATCCTTTACTTTGGATTCAAACGCCAAAAGAGGCTGATACATGTAATTATCACAACAATCATGGTTAAGACAATACAACGTTTCCGGAAAGTACGGATTCAACATACAGATATATAACATAAGACATTTCTCTCAACGTATTATTAATGATTGGAATAACCTACCAGTTGAAGTTATTTCATCTAAAACTGTGGAAGCCTTTAAAATTAGTATAGACCGTCATTGGGAGTCAGTCATGTATCAGTTAGGAAATTGATGAGGACACAAATAGTTTTATATATAACTTTTTAATTGTGTGAAATAATGCACCAAATCATGCAGGATTGATGATTGTATCAGTTTTTGAAAGTGTACCAAAATATGGTGGGCTAAAAAGGATAGGATCCTTCCATATGAGCCCCACAACGATCTTACAGGTAATCATCATTGGAGTATCTAGTTTAAAAAAAAAAAGTGTCCGGTGACGCGGCCAACCAACCAAGATGGCCATCATGGCTAAAAATACAACATAGGGGTAAAATGTAGATTTTGGCTTTTTATCTCTGAAACCAAAGCATTTATAACAAATATATGCTACGGGTAAAATTGTTTGTCAGGTCAAGATCTATCTGCTCTGAAATTTTCAGTTGAATTTAAGAAACCGTTGTTGGGTTGCTTCCCCTAAATTGGTAATTGTAAGGAAATTTTGCCGTTTTTTTTGGTTATTATCTTGAAAAATATTATAGATAGAGGTAAACTGTGAACAGCAATAATGTTCAGCAAAGTAAGATCTACCAGAACATAAAATTGAGAATGGAAATGGGGAATGTGTCAAAGAGACAACAACCCGACCAAATAAAAAAACAACAGCAAAAGGTTACCAACAAGTCTTCAATGTAGCGAGAAATTCCAGCAACCGGAGGCGTCCTTCAGCTGGCCCCTAAACAAATATATACTATAGTTACTACTCCGTGTTGAAGGCCGTACTTTAACCTATAGTGGTTTACTTTTCAAATTGTTATTTGGATGGAAAGTTGTCTCATTGGCACTCACACCACATATTCCTATATCTAGTTCAGTGATAATTTCCAAATTGTACAAAAGAAACTAAAATTAAAATAATACAAGACTAACAAAGGCTCCTGACTTGGGACAGATGCAAAAATGCGGCTGGGTTAAACATGTTTGTGAGATCTCAACCCTCCCCCTATACCTCTAACCAATGTAGAAAAGTAAACGCATAACAATGCGCAATACCAATATATATATACATGCCCACCGAAAGCTTTACTTTTGTGAAGCCCAGGTGGTCGTGTGGTCTATCGGGACGACTGCAGTGCAGGCGATTTGATGTCACGATATCACAGTAGCATGCCTATTGGGTTCGAATCCCGGCGAGGGAAGAACCAAAAATTTGCGAAAGCAAATTTACAGATCTAACATTGTTGGGTTGATGTTTAGACGAGTTGTATATACATTATGTACACAGCCATGTATCACCATCATTGATGGCGATCCGATGGATAAATCTGTTGTAGAGTTGTCACTGACTCAGACGTACTTATGAATATAATTATTTTCTGTGACTGTATCTTACATCAATTTGTAGGATCCTTTACTGTAACAATAACATCTACATGCCTTATATATCATGTACTGTAGTACGCCGCTAGATTAAAACTGACGTGGAAAGGAAACACATGCCCACCGAAACCTTTACTTTTGTGAAGCCCAGGTGGTCGTGTGGTCTATCGGGACGGCTGCAGTGCAGGCGATTTGGTGTCACGATATCACAGTAGCATGGGTTCGAATCCCTGCGATGGAAGAACCAAAAATTTGCGAAAGCAAATTTACAGATCTAACATTGTTGGGTTGATGTTTAGACGAGTTGTATATATATATATATATATATATTAAAAAAAATTGTAACAGCTTAATCTAAGTAGACTGATAATTGATTCATTCAACATCGCAATCATTTATACTGATGAAGGATATCTGTTATCCGAAATATTTATAAATAATTACATTTATAGTTCCTTTTTATGTTATTGGTGTTGTTATGTACACTTTTTGGGCGTTTATATATATATATATTATATATTGTAGTTTAAAAAATGTGTTCGTCTACCCGGCCATTCAACCAAGATGGCCACCATTAGGCTAAAAATAGAACATACGGGTAAAATGTAGATTTTAGCTTATATCTCTGAAACTAAAGCATTAATAGCAAGTCTGAAGTGGTCAAAATTGTTTATCAAATTAAGATCTATCTACCCTGAAATTTTCAGATGAATTAGACAACCGGTTTTGGGGTTGCTACCCCTTAATTGGTAATTTTATGGAAATTTTGCTGTTTTTGGTAATTTTCTTGAATTTATTATAGATAGAGATAAACTGTAAACAGCAATAATGTTCAGCAAAGTAGGATCTACAAATAAATCAAATGACCAAAATGGTCAGTTGACCCCTTCAGGAGTTATTGCCCTTTATAGTCAATTTTACCAATTTTTATACTATTTTTGTAATCTTTTACAAAAATCATCTCCTCTGAAACTATTAAGACAAATGAAACCAAACTTGTCCACAATCATCATAAGAGTATTTAGTTTTAAAAATGTGTAGGATTACCCTGCCCGCGAGCCAAGCTAGCAGACATGGCTAAAAATATTACATAGGGTAAAATGCAGTGTTTGGTTTACATCTCTGAAACTGAAGCATTGAGGGCAAAATCTGACTGGTGACAAAAATGATCCTCAGATTTAGATATATCTGCCCTGAAATTTTCAGACAAATCCGACAAGCAGTTAGTAATTTTATTGAAATTTTGCAGTTTGTTGCTATTATCTTAGATATTTTTACAGTATCTAATGATATCTTGTGCTATGCATTATGATTTTAACCATATTTTACATTATTTCCAAAGCATTAGTAAATCCAGGTGAGCGATACAGGCTCTTTAGAGCCTCTAGTTTAAATTTCTTTTTTTTATCATATTTATTTTTCCAAGAATCTTTTTTTTTTAACTTCTATATTCATTAAACTTATTTTGAGTATAGAATGAATATTCCTATGTTCAATCTGAGACTACTTATAAAATGGTTAAAGTACCATATGCAATGTTCCTGTCAGCACAGTATTACAGAGGCTGAGAGGCAGCGGTCCCCTTTCTTGGTAAGTTTTGTTGATTATATACTGAATCATGATCGGGGCGGGCCCACTCAGCTTAGGTAATCAATGTGCCCCCACTTATGAAAATTTCGAGCTGAAAATTTCTGGATCCGCCACTGCAAATTTGCATACGGTACCATTCAAGATCATACAAATCCTTGCTGTCAGTTATGGCATTATTAAACACCTCTGCGACATATGAAACTGATCGATTTTTTTTTTGTCCTTTTTCTAATTTGCAGATTTGTTGATATATCTGTTTTATTTTCTGTTGAAATTATTATAAAATTGGTTTGACATATTTTTTCATAAAATTGGTTTGACATATTTTTTCATAAAATTGGTTTGACATATTTTTTCATAAAATTGGTTTGACATATTTTTTTATAAAATTGGTTTGACATATTTTTTCATAAAATTGGTTTGACATATTTTTTCATAAAATTGGTTTGACATATTTTTTCATAAAATTGGTTTGACATATTTTTATTATTAGCAATTTGATTAAAAGTCTGTTGGAGTTGTTGTAAAGTTATCTATTTAGAAAGAAAAGAAATTAGCAATATCCTATAACTTCATTATCCGCAATATAGAAGATGATCAGATGTTCCGCCCACTTGTTGTCCGTGCTGATGCGGCTAATTTTTAGCAATCACCATTGATTCTCTTATTAAACAATACAACATTGTGTGACTATGTTGAACGCATCTATCCCATAGCGCTTAGGGTAAAGGATACAACAGGTACAGTTAAATCGGCCTCATATCTCAAGTTGACTTTCATCTAGAAATTGACAATGTAGCAACATCCAACAGTTATTGCTATATTCCCTAGCTTGTGTTTCCTAACAAGATTCCATTGATAGAGGATTGCTTCTTAGAAATAAGCTATTACACCAAGATTTCCCAGTGGATAATTTTACGGACACCAAAAGCCCATCGCTAGTTGGTTGATTGCTATGGAATATCGGTTTCACAGATGACGACGGATGAGTTCCATTGTCGTAACTACAATGCTGTCCCCTTTTTCACGAAAGACAACTACCGAAATAGACATACCGCCGAATTTGTACTGACATGAGCAACACGACGGGTGCCACATATGGAGCAGGATATCATTATGCTTTTTCTTCCGGAGTACCTGCGATTATCCCCAGTTATTAAGCAGGGTTGTATTGCTCAGTCTATGGTTTTCGATGTTGTTTTGTATTATATTTTAATTTTAGTTTCTTGTGTACAATTTGGAAATTAGTATGGCGTTCATTATCACTGAACTAGTATATATTTGTTTAGGGGCCAGCTGAAGGACGCCTCCGGGTGCGGGAATTTCTCGCTACATTGAAGACCTGTTGGTGACCTTCTGCTGTTGTTTTTTTATTTGGTCGGGTTGTTGTCTCTTTGACACATTCCCCATTTCCATTCTCAATTGTATTGTGTACTGTTGTTTGTTTGTCTCTTTCTTTTTTTTGGCTATGGCGTTGCCGGTCAGTTTGTTTTTGATTGTGAGTTTGAATGTCCCTTTAGTATCCTCCATTCTACCGTTTGAAAAGTCTGCATTTTTTGTTATTTTTTTTTTTTTTACCTTTTCCCGTTTCTAATGGGGTTTAGTTGGACAACACGTGTTTGCCCCAGATGTTGAAACGTTGACTTTTTGCGTTACTTTTCTTTTTCTTTTTTGTATTTGATCTTGTTTCCGTAAATATTCTTTTACATTTTTTTAAATTTATTTAATGTTTTCTTGCTCTTAAACATACGGTATCACAATAACGGTAGTTATAGTTATTCCATAATCGCACACACAAAAAAAGGGTCCCAACATATATTAGACTATTGTTATTGCAATGTCGTATGAATAGAGCAAGAGCATCTTATATAAGTAACAAAGGTGAAAATATTCAATAATATTTACATGAATAATTTATCACGAAGAAAGGAAAAGTATATAAAAAAGGGGGGAGGCCATGTTATATATTATTACCCAAGTGCCTTTGATTAACTCTTATAAAAAGAAAAAAAAGATTATTATTTCCGCTATTCAGTCTGGTGATTCTATTCTTATCTTTTATTGCCAATGGTTCATCAAATTTTGATAATTTTTCTCTTCAAAGCTGGAACTGATTGATATTTCAGAACACTCGTTTTAACTGGATATTCAACACTAATTGATACAGAAATTGTATTCTTATATTGGAAAAAACCCAAAAGGTTTGGATTCGTTTAAATCCTTTTTAGCTCACCTGGCCTAAAAGGCCATGTGAGCTTTTCTCATCACTTGTCGTCCGTCGTCGTCGTCGTCGTCGTCTGTCGTCGTTAACAATTTTTCAAACATCTTCTCCTCTGAAACTACTGAATGGATTTGAATGAAACTTAGCATGATTGTTCCTTAGTATATCCTGCACAAAGTGTGCGCTTCGATTTTTGATCCGTCAAAAAACATGGCCGCCGTTACTTAAAATAGAACATAGGGGTCAAATGCAGTTTTTGGCTTATATCTCAAAAACGAAAGCATTTAGAGCAAATCTGACATGGGATAAAAATGTTCATAAGATCAAGATCTATCAGCCCTGAAATTTTCAGATGAATCAAACAACCCATTGTTGGGTTGCTGCCACTTAATTGGTAATTTTAAGGAAATTTTGCAGTTTTTGGTCATTATCTTGAATATTATTATAGATAAAGATAAACTGTAAACAGCAAAAATGATCAGCAAAGTAAGATCTACAAATAAGTCAATATGACCAAAATTGTCAATTGACCCTTAAGGGGTTATTGTCCTTTAATGACAATTTTTCACAATTTGTTCATCATATTTGCTAACTGTAAAAAATCTTCTTCTCTGAAACTACTGAATGGATTTGAATGAAACTTAGCATGATTGTTCCTTAGTATATCCTGCACAAAGTGTGCGCTTCGATTTTTGATCCGTCAAAAACATGGCCGCCGTTACTTAAAATAGAACATAGGGGTCAAATGCAGTTTTTGGCTTATATCTCAAAAACGAAAGCATTTAGAGCAAATCTGACAGGGGTAAAAATGTTTATTAGGTCAATATATATCACCTCTTAAATTTTCAGATGAATCAAACAACCCATTGTTGGGTTGCTGCCACTTAAAATTGGTAATTTAAAGGAAATTTTGCAGTTTTTGGTCATTATCTTGAATATTATTATAGATACAATTAAGCTGTTAATAGCAAAAATGTTAAGCAAAGTAAGATCTACAAGTAAGTCAATTTGACCAAAATTGTCAGTTAACCTCTTAAGGAGTTATTGCCCTTTAAAGACTTTTTTCACAATTTGTTCATCATGTTGACTTACTTTAAAAAATCTTCTCCTTTGAAACTGCTGTATCAATTTCAGCCAAACTTAGGCTAAATGAGTTTCAGGGTTTCAGAATATCTAGTATAAATTTTATATTTCATTTCCTTGTATGTCAAGAAACATAGCTCCTATGGCTAAAATAGAACATAGGAGAAAATGATTTTTTTTTTGCTTTTGAAGAAAATAGGACGATTCAAAGAACATTTAAATAAATTGAAAAGCCAAAATAATCTTTGATGAGAGATTAAACTCAAAAATTCAGGTGAGCGATTCAGGCTCTTGAGAGCCTCTTGTTAAACATAGCAAGAGATATAAAACGGATTTTAACCATCACCTTTGAAATGCACATTGCGATATTATTTGCGGAAATGTAGAATGTTGCATTGATAAATAGGAATTGTTGATCAAATTTTTTACACAATAACAAATTTATACATCAGACAAAACTACAACAGTGAATATGGAGTTTGGAAAACAAAGTCAGGTAAGATATGATTGCAAAATATTACACTAGTTATCATTTCTTTATTTTTTCATGCTTTTTGTGTTTATTTTTTTTGATAAGCGTCGGTTTAACAATGGATTTGAATTCAGGTTTTACTGCACCTTTTATTGAATGAACCGAGACATTATTATTATACGGCAAATATGACACTGTATTGTGTAAAAGGGCAAATATTTAGTAAAATTAAGTTATATTGCGGTAAGGGCTTTTAAATTATAACACATTCTTGTTAATAATATTACAAATGATCAGTCGGGCAAATTATTTAACTTCTCGGATGTCAACACGTAGTTGTGTCTTTTGTCTTAGAACTTTAAATAAAGAATATACTAATAAAACTCGTTATTTATTTTAAATTACTGTACCAGCAAAACCAGCAAAATGAGGTAAGAAAGAAAATAAATAAAATTGTTATTTACTTAAAAGAAAACACCACACCATTTTCTCATAGAATTGTTCAACAAATATTAATTCTTTAAATTCATATTATTCGATTTACTGCTTACACTGATTTTGCATAAAAATTGATATAATTATGCTTGAAATATTCAGATATCATTTTTTTTTATTTGATATAGATTCCCGCTTCACATATTTTTCACTTTTTACAAAGTAAGGAGTTGTTTTATTGTTTGACGAAAATCAACCCTGATTTAAAGTGGTGACACCTTTGATTAAATCTTAACTACCAGCTTGAAAAAAATACAATTATCAAACATGTTAACAAAAGCAGGATGTAAACAACTCAACATCACCCTACATATTTCAGCCATGAGAAAAGCTAATATTATGTAGAATGCTACTGAAAACCCGGAAAATACATTTATTGATCAATTCAAAAGCGAAAACGGGTTAAATCATACTTACATTTATAACAGCAATCAATAACAACCACTGAATCACATGCTTCACCTTGTCATGCTCCTTGTTTGGGACAGACAGATACATAATATAGAGTCTAAAGTAGATATAGGAAGATGTGGTGTGTGTGCCAATTAGACAACTCTTCATCCAAATAACAATTTATAAAAGTAAATCATTATAGGTCAATGTACGGCTAAACATGTTTGTGAGAGTTATAATGTTCACCTAACATGACACATATAATAGTGTGACATCACCCATCTGACAGAAATGTGCAGCACAACTCAGTTTGCTTTAAGTCCGATCATGACGACTTTTGCTTCATCTTATATCTTTTCTTTAACTTCTCTTTGTAGTCGCATTACGGAACAGAAGTTTCAAAAAGCAGCGTCAGCCCAGTCAACAAATGTTGGGAAAAGAGTCCTCAAAAGTCAAAAGACAAAAGGCAAAAGAGCACCAAGATATAGTTCTAATATTTTTGCAATGTTTGAAGAATCCCAGATCCAAGAATTTAAGGAGGCATTCAATATGATTGACCAAAACAGAGACGGAGTTATAGATAAGGAAGATCTTACTGACATGCTGGCATCCTTAGGTAAGAAATGGGAAATGAAAAATGTTTCGAAAAAAAGCCGGTTATAGAGGCAACATTCCTTCTGTCACAGTTAACGAAAGTGTACCTCCCACGCACGAGCAACAGGACCATTATGTGGAACTTGATTTGTTTACTCTTCCGGAGCACATGAGATCACCAGAGTGTAATTGGGGTTCATATACTCAGTCTTTATTTGTTCATGCATTGCTTTGTAGATTGTTTATCTTTTGGACGTCATGGGGTTGTCAGTTCTCTTCTATTTATGAACCTTTAAAGTTTCATTTGCTATCTTTCACCTCTTTTTAATAGTGAGTATATTGTTGAATGTATATCAAATTATAAAATTAAAAAAATTATATACTTCAGGCAAGAATCCAACAGATAATTATTTGGATGAGATGATGAATTGTGCACCTGGACCCATTAATTTCACAATGTTCCTTACCATGTTTGGTCAGAAACTCCAAGGGACTGACCCTGAAGAAGTTATAAAGAATGCGTTTGCTTGCTTTGATGAAGGAGGCAAAGGTATTTAACAACTGAATTATGCTTAAAAGTGAAAAATGAAACGTGAATATCCCATTCTTCAACATGCGAAACACCGACATTAGAATTAAACTAGAAGTTTTACAAACCTTTTAAATATAATATTTTAGATTATATTAGCTTCATTACGGTATGTACTGTACTGTACAATTACAAGAGTTCTGGACATTTTAATATTTCATATCGATTATTTTAAACCAGCTTTACCCATTCTCAAAAAAAAAGATTCATTCATTGTAGCTCTGATTTTATAACTATTTTTTAACTAACTTTCAACCTGCAAAACATACATGCCTTGAATTCAAATTGAAACATATTACAGGATACATTCAAGAAGAACGCCTCAGAGAATTACTCACAACAATGGGTGAACGTTTGACGCCAGACGAGGTAAAATATATAGATAAGAGACTGTATTATCAATTATACTATAAGAATTTTCACCGTGCACGATGAACGGTACAAATAAATGCAACAGTGGTATACTGCTGTTTAAAAGTCGTAATTAAGAGAGAGAAAAAAAATCGGGTTTATAATTATAACCGACGAAACACATCAGCTATAAGAGGAAAACAACGGAACAACAAAAACACTAGATTCCAACAAAAACAAAGGCCAACATACATAGAAACGGACATGTCATATTTTAGAGAAAAGACGAAAATCTAACCACTTCATAAACAGATCATGGATACCAGATTATAATTGTGTACGCCAGACAAGCACTTCTTCTTAAAAAGACGTCGTCAGTGACGATTGATTAAAAAAATGTAAAAAAAGCCAAATAAAGTACGAATTAGAAGAGCAGATCCCAAATTGCAAATGGTTTTGTCAAAAAAATAAAGACTTAAAGTTATATAATACTACAGTTGCAAATATTGAACCTTGAGCAGTTAAACTGCCACGAAAAACTAATTAATTATTAAATCTAATTCATCTATTATATTTTTTCCTCACTAAAGTATTAGCTTAACATTTAAATAACACTTTCAAGTAAAAAAAAACTGGTTATATATCGAAAATCATTGTTAATTAATACAATATTCAGAAAAATATTTTTAAAAATAACAAACACCATTCTAGGTGCTACTATTATTTTGTAAACAATATGCTACGTTAATAATTCTTGTTTTAAATCCAGGTTGATGAAATATTAAAAGAGGGACCATGTTCAAGAGGACACTTTGATTACATAGCATTCTCGAGAATACTCAAACATGGGAAGCCTAGTACACAATAAAGCATAAGCACTGAAGATTCACATCACACTCAGCAATTATTTATTGAGACAAAAAATTTCTGCAAAATAGTCAGTAAGAGAGTTGACGAAAATGTATGATAACATGTTAACATACGTTGGATTTTGATATTCAATGATATTAAAAATTAAAAACAACAGTGACTTTACATACTTTTAACTCAAACAACATGTATTATTAGTTTTCTCCACTCAAGGCTTAACATTCATATGCCATTCCTGTTAAGACGAAGAAAATAATGTTTACTTAGACACCTTCCTTTTTTCCTGATTTGGTTGGTATAATGAGTCCTTTTCTTTGTCACTGAAAGACACTTCTTGGACATCTTCTAGACTAAGTGTAATGCATATTAGAGTTTTTTTATTTAAACATTTTGACTAGGCTGGTGCGGTTTCAATTTCATCTTCACTGCATCTTTGTTAGCGTTGAGAAGTTTTGCTATTCTCTTTGCTGCAATTACTGAATATGCTGCAATGTAAAGACACACCACTTGAATAAAGAGGACCATATCTGGGTTTTTAGGTTCGTTTGTATGATTGATCTTTTACATTTTGTTATAGTTTACATATTTTTGCAAAAATATTCATACCATTTTAAATAGTTTTTAGAAATAAAACTTCAAACTAATGTGGTAAAATTTTATCATTGTAACAGCAATCTTACTTTATATTTTAAACATTCTGCTCAAATTTCAATTGGATAATGTTCTTCTTATCAAAACAAAGTGACTGTCTTACAAATTACTGCAAATGCGAGTTTACCCTGACACATTATTTGAACCAGTATTAGTGCCTAATCATAGAGGTATGTTTTAGTGAAGAAGTAGTAAATACAAATCTTCATGTCTTTGCTTTGACCCTACCAGGGATGGAACCGACGAACACTTGAACTCAACTATTTCTATGTGAAATTTGTATTTTTTTAACCTAATTCAAAAAACATTAAAGAAAATATCTTAAACTCAATCATTGCAGATTTCCTAGTAGCTTTTCAAACATATGATAAGACAAACCTGCACCAGACATCTTGGTATCTTTCTTTTCCCCATTGGATTGTCCAGATTCTAAGTCTCTTTTCACTAAAAGTGTAAGAAAATGAATTTAACCATGACCGATTTGTAAGATATTAAAGGAGTTTTAAATTTCACATCTTATAGAAAAAGATTTCTTAATTTGTTTACCCTTGATCCGAATACTTCAAATTCGGGAAAAAAAATGAATAAAGAGGCAGATGATACTGAAGGGATATCCAAACATATATATGGTGACAAAATAACAACACCAGTGTAAAAAAGAAAACCCAACGAAAAACGTCCGAAAGACAAACCGGCAAAACACATCGAACTAAAAACGAGCAACACGAACCCCACCAAAAACATTTTTATATTTTGTTAAAGAAATATTAAGAATGTGTTTTTGGTCAATAAATCAAGTCAATTTGTTTGATGGTAAAATAAAAAAGTGTAATCGTTAAATAGAGAAAAGGGAACATGACATCTCCAAAACAAAACAAAAAGCTGTATCGCAGCAAATGAAAACAGTTGGTCATTACTACAAAATAAACAATTTTTTTATGAAAAGAATTCCAGGAGAAAACCCAGATTTGAATGAATAATCGAACGAATAAGCGGGCAACTCACAATACTCACCAATCAAGATGGTAGTAAAAAGACCGTAGTTTGCCGAGGACAAGTTTTTCTTAAAATGTCCTGTACCAAGTCAAGAATAAGGCAGTTTGTATCAAATAGTTCATTTCTATGTATGTTGTCGTTTGTTTTTATTGCACTTCAGTGTTCCTGTTTTTCCGTTGTTTTCCTCTTATAGTTGATGTGTTTCCCTCGGTTTTAATTTGCTAACCGAATTTGTTTTCTCTCAATCGATTTGTGACTATTGATATCGGTATACGACTGTTGCCTATTTGTATATGGTATGTCTTACTTTTTGTAGATATTCGTCGTTCCTTCCTCATTTGATGATTTATTCGTGTTTTTGTTTTTTTTTAATTTTATTAGGGACTTTCCTTTTAGAATTTTCATCGGAGTTTAGTTTTTTTTAATTTGTGATTTTACTGTTTATATCATTGAGAAAATGTTGGACCACCTTTCTTACATTTGGCCTTTAATGGTTGTTCCCCATGCCACTTTTAAAATTATGTTTTTCCTTCAAACTACAAAAAAGAAATATAATATTACTAAGTTACAGACATATTATTAGGTGGACTTATAATCATACCATTTGCCATTGCATAAATTTTCTGCTTTCCTTCTGTCCTTTCCTGAAAAAAAAAAGATTACTCTTTTATTGACCACAACACTATTTGACACATGAATATGATATGATGAGTTTAAAAATCAACATTTTGTTGTAGCAGTTAACTTATTCATAGAATATAAATGGTAAAAAATATTAAAAAAAACCCAAAGGTATGAACGATAAAAGGGAACATAATTTGCCATCTGATATCAACAAAAACTGTTTAGCCGGACTTATCAACGTTATATTATATATATTAAAAGGCAGGTACTGTCTAGCAGCTGTTTTGTTGATATTTTGTTTGTGGGATGTTTAATTTTTTTTTACTTCTATTTGGTTTTAATTTAATTTACGTACACATCCAATTCAAAACCAAAGTTAACGTGGCTCGGTACTTAAACATCCCGTCAATGTGTTTGTATTATCTTTCATTTTTTGCTGGTGTGTTTTGTATATGCGACTTTTAGTGTTTCTTTGGTTCTGATAACGTGACTCTGTACTCTAAAAGATCCCGTCAGTATGATATTGTTCTATCATATGTCATTTTGATATATTTCTATTATGAATTAGAAAATACGTTAAACCACAAACGTCAAAATTATTGAATCCCATAGTGGAATGAACTATTTGTGGATTCTATATAACTTTTGGACTATTTTAAATCTCGGTCTATTTCTCAAATTAATTCTTACATACTTTTGAGTTTTTAACCCTGTATGCTAAGCCCATGTGAACTTGTTTTAATATACCATGTTTACATTGAACGACACATATATGTGACGTACAAAATTTCCTTACGTCAGACACGCGAAAAAATGAATGTGTTTGTATATAGATGTGTTTGTGTACTTTTTACTTGTTCCCTTAAAAATTGTTACACGATGATGACTGCTGTACCCATATTTTGACTATTTTATTTAGTTTTTGTATTTGACGGAATTTGCCGAGACTGTCATCTAATTGAGAGGTTTAGCGCTATAAAACCAGGTTTAATCCACCATTTTCTACATTTAAAAATGTCTGTACTAAGTCAGGAATACGACAGTTCTTGTCCATTCGTTTTTGATGGGTTTTGTCATTTTATTTTGCCATGTGATTATGGACTTTCCGATTGTTTTTCCTCTGAGTTCAGTATTTTTGTGATTTTACTTTTTTTGTATTGCTGCTTTATAATAAACAATTTCTCAATGGATGTATAATGTTAAGCTTCTATTTTTTTAGTGATCCACTCACTATCATTCGACGGGCGGATTATCTTATCGATCTCATCACGTATTTAATTTTAAATACTTCTTCCATTTAAATTTTCCAGTTTGACCTTTTCTGATGAAGGCAATTCCGGTAAAGCGATGCGGACGAAACAAGTGTTATTTTAATTTGTTTATCCTGTATTGCCCTGTATGTGAACTAGTCTATCAATAAGTTGTAGATTGGCACCGACTTAGATAATGCCATAACTACAAATACCTTTCATGTTATTGGTTTTATTTCGAAAATTATTACTCACATATTGTAATTCTTTCTTGAGTCCCTTGTTTGATTCTTTAAGACCTTTATTTACGCTAACTAGGTAGTAAATAGTCATTCTGAAAGTATGTCCATAAAACTGACCAAACCGACAACAAATTTCATCGACTGATTAGTTTGTATTCCGGCGAAGACGATGGGGAAAGCGACTTTAGTTATTTATGAGTTATACTTAAATACAAAAAGTAAATAGAAATTGAAGATAGACCATGTTCTACATTTGTGATACCTCCCATTTCCCAGAAGAAATCAAAAGTAGAAAACAAAGTAATTGTAAAACATGTGTCATTGACCTCTTTAAAATATAATGCATTATTGACTTAACAAAATTAAAGTAGCATAACCCCAATAAGTCTCAAATGTATAAAAAAAAAATATATGTATTTGGAGAAACTATATTAAGACCCTTAAGTTGCGCCATGAATTGCGAAAAATATTTATCTTCAAACATTTAAAATTATTTTATTACATTGGTTGCAATACATTACATTGATTTCCCAGTTGAATAAAAAACGATAATTTCACATGTGAAATAAACGTGGTTATTTCACTCTCTGACGCCATACAACAATAGGCGTTGTCAAGACGTTGATAACGTCGGATCAAAACAAATTGTGAATGCGTAGGAAAATAATATAGTTCCTTACATTTCTGCTTTAATTTCATAAAAAAAGCCATTAGCCAATGTACTAAAAAGTATAACTAATCGCCGTATTTGAATATCAAAAATAAGACAACTTGTGACCGAACGCCGCTATGGATTAAACTCGTGCTGCGCACTCGTTTAATCCATGCGTCGTTCGGTCACGCGTTGTCTTATTTTCTCTATTCAAATACGACGATTAGTTATACTATAATTAACTTTATGAATGAGTTATATGCACGATAGAGCTTGGTAAAAAGTCGTGCATCATGGTTTGTTGTAATGTAAAAGTGTTGTAATAAATAAACAAAACATTGATACTTATTATGATTTTTGTTATGCAAAATTGGACAAAAATGTACATTGGTTTTTTTTTTATTTCGTTTCGTTTTTTCGTTTTTTGTTTTGTTGATTCTTTTTCACAGTTGTTGATTGTTGATGTTGTACTGTTTATTATTTATTTTTTGTTATCTTGTTTATGTATTATTAGCTAGCACACATTTGTTGCCACGGTATTTATTTTGTTCTTAAAGTCAAATGCATCTGTGATAATACTATAGAAAAAATCGAGTCAAATTGGTTTGCTAAAAAAGTTTCTTTTCTAATTTTACACCAGTACTGAAAACCTTCCATTCTTTGTGGGTGGATTTTACATAGATAAATAAAATCGTATAATATAAGCAAAATGAGGATGTTAAATTCGATGTATGCCTTTTTGTGCTTCTTCGTTACATTTGTTGTTTTTATTTTATAGTGATTAATATGATAAGACAATGTTGACTGCTGTACCCTTATTTTTGACATTGTAACATATTGTGTCTGCTTGTTTTGTTCGCGCATCGTTGACAATATAATGGAATCTGATGCGACTGTCATACAAGTGAGAGGTTAAGCTTGCTATAAAACCAGGTTCAATCCACCATTTTCTACATAAGAAAATGCCTGTACCAAGTCAGAAATATGACAGTTGTTATCCATTCGTTTGATGTGTTTGAACTTTCGAATTTGCCTTTTGATTGAAGACTTTCCTTTTTAAATTTTCCTTTGAGTTCAGTATTTTTGTGATTTTACTTTTTTCTGTATTCAAAAGACCCATAAGAAGACAACAACATTTTCCATTCTTAAGAAAAATAAATCAGATACCATATACTATCATCGAACAACCGATTTCATGCTTTCGACTAGCATTTTGACACGTAATTAATCAGTAAACAGTATCTTATGCTCATGAATATGCACATATTGTTTTGTATAAAATAGTTACCCCAAAAGCATCAGTAAAGGAATGATGACACCAGGAGATGCTGCGTAGTTAATACCAGCTGTCAGGCTAGATGGCAATTCATCATCAATGTAATTGCTTATTACCTCAAACATTTTCTTCTGTCCGCTGAAATAATTTTTTTTTAGTTATTTATATTTGTCTAGGATTATTTGTATTTTGTACATCCAACATTTATGTGTTAATTTTTTATGTTCTGTTATGTTTCGAATGGGTTATCTGTTATGTCTTATCGTTTCTAATTAATTATAAAATTTCCCTTCCATAATATCAATGTCATGAAAATTCTTTGGGACGAGTATTGTAAAAATAATTGTGTTAGTCATGTCAGCGCGTCACTGTTTGTTCTATCCTGTGGTGTTTTTCGTTGATGACCGGTCTTTCTTGTTCTACAGTTTGCATGTTGTGTCGACTATTAAAAGAGGGACGAAAGATACCAAAGGGACAGCCAAACTCATAAATCTAAAACAAACTGACAACGCCATGGCTAAAAATGAAAAAGACAAACAGACAAACAATAGTACACATGACACAAGTTTAATATTAAGTTATTTGTTTAGTGTTGTCATTTATGCGATAGTATTTAACATTGTCATACAGCGGGAGGTTTGGCTAGCCATTAGAATATGTTTAACCCAACATTTCTTTCTTAAAATGACTAGTCCCTTGCCAGGATTATGGCATTGGTTATTAAAAAGTTCGTCTCTATGAATGTGGGCGTATGTTTTTGTTGCATTTCAGTTTTCCGGTTGTATCTTTGTTTTCTCTTAAAGTTGGTGAGTTTCCCTCGGTTTTAGTTTTTTTTTACCTGTATTTGTTTTCTCGAAATTGATTAACGACTTTTGAACAGCAGTATACTACTGTTGCCTTTATTTTAGGTATTAGATCTTTAGAAACTATTATAGTCGTACGAAATTAATGTGGATTTTCTTTGCAAGTGAAGCATGTTTACGAGGAGAAGTTTTTCTTATCAACCAACCCTGTCTCGATCCAGTTTTAATTCACTAAAATTCCTGATATTGATTGTATATTACAAATGGATTTACACTCCATTTACTAGTGTATGGTAAACTACTGTTGCCACCCACTTATTAATTAATATCTTTCATTTGACATTAGGAGCAAATTTCTGACAGAATTGTTTTCTCACCTCTTGTACACAACCGACATCGAACAAATGAGTTATATATAAAGTTAAATCCTTTTAAGTCACCATCCCACATGCAATAATGAAACATCAATGTACTAGTAATTCCAATTTGCTTTATTTACATGTCTCATACCAGAATTGTATTCATCAATGAGTTTAAACAAGGATACACAGTGGGCGTCATAAATAGAACAGTGGCAGCTACTAAGAATTATAATGCAACAACGTTTGTTACGTTCATTTTGATTGGATAACGTGATTTATTTACATGACATCAATTGACAATTGATGCTATGGGACGTACACGCAAGCGCAGACGGCATATGGCAAATTTTAAATATATATCTTAACGTTGTTTTCTGTCAGTTTCATTAGAATAGAGATAACAATATTGTATGTTAAGTTTACTGGCGACGCGTAAGCGGAGACAGTAAACGGGTATTTGCGACCATCAAATCCCTAATTGATGCCATCGGAGCTTGATATACAATACAGTTATCTCCTAATTACAATAAGGAGATGGTTTGTGATTACTTATTGGGTCACTATCAACCAGAGTTCTAATCATGTTGATTTAAGCAATGTGACTTTTCCCGTTTGGTGTTTATGTTGTCATGGTTTTGTTTATCTTTTTTCTAAATATGGTTTTGTTTGAGCATTTTCCCTTCAAGTGTATAATGTAAAAACTAGAAAAAATGCATTGGAAAACAAATATATGCCTGGCATATCTAGATAAATAACTTACCTGAACGGTCCACAGTGTGGGGATGGTTCTATAGCCACAATGGCAAACAATGGTGGCAACATCGACAAGAACAACATGACTAGTAATAATGCGTAATAAAAATTGTTTGATCTTGAGGCCCTAAATATGCCTTCCTGTGGAACATTACATACCATCACAGACCAGGAACGTAAATAAAGTAAGACAAATAATTTTGCCAGGTTTATTAATGGCAGACCTGGCGCGAAAAATGTCCCTAACCTGAAATATAAATTTATATTCAATCAAATGTATTTTAACTTTTTGTAAGTTCAAAATACCACCAAAGATTATTTTATATATAACTGCTAAAAGACACTTATTGTTGAGGGTGTAAAAAATATAACCTTAGTAATATGATTGAAATATGAACACTTATTTTTAAGTTTAATGTGTTTTTTAAAAGTCAATTCTTATCTTACAATTTTTGACATTTTATTACTTTCATAAGCATATTCACAATTATTTATATCATCAGTATGCTACTTACCATACAACACCCTGGTTACTTATCAAGTGTAGTATATTTTCTGCAGTATGAAAATCAGCATACTCTGGCTGCAATTTAAGAATGACACGTATTTGTTTTTGCTAATTCAATTTATGACTATTGAACAGTGATATACTATTGTTGCCTTTAACTCTTCATGGATAACATAGGAACGCTATTTCATATGTTTAATAAATCTGTTCACAATAAACCTTTTTGGTTTTAGGTCGATCTGTATAAACTAACAAATGAAATAAGTAACGAAAATAGCAAATAGAACAGTTTAAAAATAACGAGTAAACAAATTGCAAACACATTTTCACAAAGAGTAAGAAAAAGAGCCATGGCGTTGGCAGTTTATTTTCGATCTATAAGTTTGACTGTCCCTCTGTTATGTTACGCCCCTCATTTATAAAGCTATACTTAAACCACAAACAGCTTTGGAAAAATATCAGTGATCTTTAATGGATTGCAGTTTCTTTTCTTGTTGCAACTGTTGTTTTGCTCAAAACCCATAAATCAATATATTTGACTGAAGAAACAAAAGGCATATTCAAACCCATAACTCAAAAAACAAACTGACTACGTCATGGCAAAAATAAAATTACCCAACACAATAAAACAGAACAATGAAAACGAAGTCGTATCTGACAAAACATCAGGGTTGATCCAAAACATTTAGCCAGGTACTAAAATTATGGTGACGGCTAATAAAATATATCATCTAGTATGCATATACACCTTACAAATCAGTAAAAACAAAATTCAAAGACAATACACTAGAAACGAAAGAAATATATGATAGATTGATTGGTTATCAAAGGTACCAAGCTCATTATTTGATACGTCAGACGCATGATTTGGACTCAGAAGACTCATCAGTGACGCTCAGATCAAAATAATGTTAGAAAATTAAAATATACTCTTGATTACAAATTACACGTGTACTTACAAATGATTGTTCCATGTCCCAGCAACAAACTGGGTTAAAATATCTGACACAAAGTCCTCTAAGAAATTCTTGTATTATAATGGTACCAATAACAAATACAAGGTCCATTACTGTTAGCTTAAATACTTCCTGAAAAAGGAACACCTCTTCCTTTGATTGCAAAAGATAATGTGTGTGTTCATGATGTGGTATATATACAACAAAGCTTTTTAAAAACTAAAATCACAAAAATACTGAACTCCGAGGAAAATTCAAAATGGAAAGTCCATAATCAAATGGCAAAATCAAAAGCTCAAACACATCAAACAAATGGATAACAACTGTCATATTCCTGACTTGGTACTTGTACTTTCTTGTGTAGAAATTGGTAGATTAAACCTTGGTTTTAACAAATAGTTCAACCTTTTACTTGTATGACAGTCGAATACAATTTCATTATATTGACAGCGATGTGTGAACAAAGGAAACAGGGGACTTAAAGGATAGAAAGCAAAAGAACGGAAAGGCAGTTGTGTTTAAATTCCTTAGTTTTAACACATTTCATTATACAAAACATATCAGATAACAATACTACATATGTAACTGTTTCAACATTTACTATAAAAAGACTAAAATGCCACCCTTTTGTTTAAAATTATAAGACATTATTTCACATGAATACTATAAAATATTTGTAATGTTTGAAACCCTACCCCTATGAATATCTACATAAATACTGTTTTAATTCTGAATGATTTACAATGAGTTTAGAACAAAGTTTTCCGCCAATTTACATAAATGGAAGACATGTGTTTTTTGGGTTTTTGTTTGTAAAGTTAAAGATTCCAATTTACATGTGCACTAGGCATGTGTTTTGGGAAATATTACTGACATTGTGTATATATAAGATAAATATTTGAACAAACCTTTAGCTACACATACTTGACCTATCATAGTCTCCCAACATAAACTAGAATCTAGTTTTTCTGTCTGAATGCTACAGTTGAATTGATCCGTAGAAGGCATAGTTATTGACGACTCTGTTGTGTTACATGGTTCCTCCATCAAAATAGTATGTAATTCCTTTTTCTGACAAGAACACATCATTTTTAAATATAACCATGTGAAAGTTTGTGTTTTTTTTAAATTCTATTTTGAAAAATTGCATATAAGTAATTATTTGTTTGGTAGTTATATAGAAAATTCATTCTTGTTACAGAAGAAATCGTAACCAAAGTGAGGTATTTGTGTATTTGACATTCAATATTTATCACGATGATTACAATGAAAAGGAATGAATTAAGCAAAAACGTTCAAATAACTCATTGTGTCGTGTTTTTAATATTTTTGATAATACATGTTGAATTGTATAATATCACTTGTTATCTTTTTTATGTACTTGTTACATATCTAGTCCTATATAATTGTTATAAGAGGTGTTGGGTTTTTTTTTTAATTATATATTACTTACCAAATCTTCTTGCTTCCAAAACAGTGCAATAAATAATGTATACAGGTTCAAAAGATTCAATCCAAATATTCTGTAGAAAAAAAAACAATCGCAAAAAATGCGTCTTCACGTAGTTGTAAACATGAAATTACAAAAGGAAGTAATTCAAAATAACCTAAATTCAGAGGAACAAATAAAAATGTTTTGAACTTCCAACAGATTGGTCATCAGGGTAAACATACATCATCAGTCTTCGGTTGTATAGTTATTCCATTATCAAGATTTCACAAAAAGATCATAAATAATGCTACATAAACAATAATTGGTAAATTGAATCAAAGACAAAGTTTATTTGTTACAGGTACCCTGAAAAACTGAAAAATCGTTACAGTAAATTAATTTTGTCGAAAATAGAATGTACATATGGTGCAGTACCAGTGGTAACATTAACTTTACTATAAATACATCGACAAAAATGTCGATAGTGAGTAGATACATGGACATATTGTATAGGTCAACCGATTCGGAATAGTAACTGTAAAAATTATGGAGTACACATTTCAGTCCTTTTTTCACGTGGCTCTGTTAGATGGGTTCTTGTGTAAGGAGCTTAAAGTATCAATTTAGATATGTAAATGTCATACGATGGAGCAAAGGGTATTTTGAAATTGGTAAGTCTAAAACATCACGTCTATTATAAACTATTACCAAATTTATTTTGTCTTACCTTGCGAGTTGCCATCGCAGATTTACTCTTGGGTGGTACTTCTCCATGATTGAAACGATATCAAAGAAAGTTGGGAACAATGTTGCTATGAGTGTCATTACTACTGTAAGCTTTAAATTGAAGATATTTTGATGTTAGTTTGCTATTTTTTGATAAATGTTTAAGTCAATAGTCTGAAAATGTAATCATGAGATTTTCTAAAAGGAGAACGATTTAAGAAAAGAAAAATTGCACATTATATGTTGGGGTATTAAAGATTAATATAATGTCTTATCACACATACTTTTATAAACCTCTAAAGAACTTCTGTTAAAAATTCAACCAATATTTACATGGTGGGTACAAATGTACAACTTGTTGTGTTCTATATGATTGGAATCTCAACAAAATGAGCCATGTCAACTTATTATAACATATTTAAGTAGGTTTCATCAATGTGTTCTAGCTACTGCAAAAACTAGATTTTATTTTTGAAAATGCAAAATTTGGGGTTTCCAATATAAAGATAAGGTCAAAAGTGAAACCATATTTATTCAAACTGTACTTACTGGTAATACTTATCATTATAATCGCGATACATCCATTGTTTGAACAAGGTAAAACTACTAGTAAAAACCACTTATAAATCAATAAATGAGTCATATTAGATATCAATATCAATTCGGAAAACAAAAATACTTGTTTTTTTAGTTCATGCATCGTTGGCATTTTAAAGACATTTGATGCGACTGTCATACGAGTGAAAGGTTTTGCTAGCTATATAAACCAGGTTCAATCCACCATTTTCTACATTAGAAAATACCTGTACCGAGGCAGGAATATGACAGTTTTTATCCATTCGTTTGATGCATTTGAGCTTTTGGTTTTGCCATTTGATTAGGGACTTTCCGTTTACAATTTTCATTAATTTCGGAGTTCAGTATTTTTGTATTTTTATTTTATCTTGCAAAACATAACACTTTGTTTTAAAATTACAAATGGTCCATTTACATTATTCGAATTAACTAGATACCTCTTGCTGTTCCCAGAGTCCGATTTCTATGTTATCTCTTCTGTGGCTTATTTCTACTTTTCTGGATCGTTCTACGCATAACTGTATTATATATGTACTAAGGGCTAACAACATTAATACTATTATGTTGGCCAATAATCTTAACAGTGTCAGTAGTTTTCTACAAATAAAAAATTAACAGAATGTAATTCAGTATATGACCTCTATACTTTTTTTTCTGAAACCAAAGTTCAAACTTTCTTTAGTTTCGTTGGCTTTCCAATGAAGGTTTAGTTTTTATTCCTTTACTTAAACATAGTTACGTTAAAATACTTACATTACAAAGTTTTCGGTTTGAAGTTATTCATTTTAGATAAAGCTTGATTGAAAAAAGTGTTTCTAGCATAGCAAAATAATACGTGAAATCTTTAGCTGTTAAATACATTATTATCTAAAAAAAATAAAGATTAGTATATACCTATTACTTTGTAATATCTTTATTTTAGTTGCTACATGTATAATACAATCGAATTAAAGCCAAAACTACAATTTGGAAATTTTTTGTTCACATAAATAAAGGCAACAGTAGTATACCGCTGTTTGAAACTCATTAATCGATTGAGAAAAAAACAAATCCGGGTTACAAACTGAAACTGAAGGAAATGCATCAAATATAAGAGAGAACAACAACACAACAGAAACACACCATTAAAATGTAACACACACAGAAACGAACTATAATATAACAATGACCATTTTCTTGACTTGGTTCAGGACATTTTAAGAGAAAAACGGTGGGTTGAACCTGGTTTTGTGTCATGCCAAACCTCCCGCTTTTATGGCAATGTTAAATATAACATTAAAATGACTACATAGAATGACAAGACTACAATACAAATAAATGGGTGAACATATAGGACAGAGAAACACACGAATAATAGCTAAAAAAAACCACCAGGTTTAAAATTTTATACGCCAGACGTGCGTTTCGTCCACACAAGACTAATCAGTGACGCTCAGATGAAAAAAGTTCGAAAGGAAAAAAAGAATAAAGTTGAAGAGCACTGAGGATCAAAAGTTACAAAAAGTTGTGCCCTATACGGCTAGGGTTTTCTGCCTGGGATAAGGACATCCTTATTATTTAGAATAATGTATACTTTTATGAACAGTAAATTTTATAAGATGACTAACGTGACGGTATTCAAATTGCACCTATTTTGACAGTCTTTTCAACTACGTTTGTTTATGATCAAGACAAACACTTCCATTTTGTGTTTATTTTGTAGCCGTATCCTTCTTTATTATATAGGTACACCAGATTTTCAATTCATATGGAATCATAGAAAAATTTGTCTGAATTAACCTCCAAACCATCAATGATTCTGCAATAAGGAGTAACAAAATTGCATCCATGCTTACATTTGTATCGTCAAAATTCGAATAACAGAGCTTTTGTCTATTTTTTTCAAAAAATTTGAACAATTGGATAGTTGTTCATGCTTACTCTTCTTTTTTTAAGAAAAGGATACTTGAAACATATTGTATTTGCTAATTTTAAAAGGATGACGTTTTGATGACGTCGTATGGCGACGTTTCAGTATATTTTGCTTTTTCAGTAAACACTTCATCTGTTGATAAATACTGTAAACGTTTTGTGGATATCTAAATATATTTACCTATGTTGAGAGACGTGCATATTATCGGATCATAAAATACATCTTGTTTAGTCTAAAGGAAATCTTGTAAGATTTCCACTGCTTTTTTTGCTAAATAGGTGCAATTTGGGTACTCGTTGCAATTTGGGTATCGTTACGTTATATAATATAAATACATGATAAAACCGAAGTGGTGACTAATTACAGAGTAAAAACGGATACATTAAATAAAACAACTTAATCCAGCACATAAAATTACACAGCTGAGTTAGCCAAAGCCTCAACGCACAAAGTGATGTCATATTTGAAATTCTAAAAAAAAAACGCAAAGTGACATCACATTTGAATTTCTAAAAGTATTTCACAAAAATAGAATAGAACTAGGATTGAGTTAAGACTTTCAAACCTTTTGGTAAGATTTATTCCAACCTTTTGATAAGATTACATTTAACCCTTTTGGTAAGATTAAATCTTTTTTAAATTCTATTCATGCATAAAAGGAAATATGCTATGTTTATCAATGTGTACTTCTTTCTTAGAATAGTTATGTGTTTGTTTAGGTTATATTATCTTGAGTGACGATTCGTCAATTTTCTTTGGTGTTTTTATTTTGTTCTTAGTGTTGAAATTTATACAACACGTAAGAGCAATGAAGTAAGCTGAATTTATTCACAAAGTATAAACAAGTTTCAATTTTATATTTTTGTTCACCTTCTTTGTAAGAAAAAACTATATATTTAGCATCTACTAAATCTTACTTATTTTGTTCTTGAGATTTTTGCTTCTCCTCTAAAATGCTTTCCTGGAAAGTGGAAAAAGAAAAGAACAACAGATAAACAAATAACGTTTACAATTGTATACTCATATCAGTTGATATATCACACTGAACCCTGATAAGATATATCAGATTAGGCTTTTGGAAAGACCTAAAGGCATGCATGTTTGCCACATATTTAAAATATTCACATGAATACAAAATCAATTCAAGTTAAATTTTGACTAAAGTATGAAAGAAATTAGTTTTGATAATTTGAAAACAATATTGAGACCTTACGTTTTTGTATAATTTGTTCCAATGCATTCTTTTTCAGTTTGGATAAAAAATATCTTTATACATAGTTATCGAAGGTACCAGGATTATAATTTTTAGTACGCCATTGGCGCGTTTCGTCTACATAAGACTCATCAAATCAAAATATTTATAAAGCCAAACAAGTACAAAGTTGAAGAGCATTATACATCATGAATAGTAATCAATTGTATATCAATTTAACTTTAAATATATCATTTTGTGGAAGAGAAACTTTTTAAGCATCGTTTTATATATATCAAATAATATAAGATTAAGACCTTGCGAGTTGTCATCGCAGATTTACTCTTGGGGGATACATCTCAATTATGGAAACGATATCAAAGAAAGTTGGGAAGAATGTTGCTATGAGTGTCATCACTACTGTAAGGTTTAAATTGAAGGTAGTTTGCTGTAAGTTGCTTATTTTTAGATAAATGAATAAGTCAAAAGTCTGAAAATTTAATTATGAGATTCTCTTAAAGGAGCATGACTTAAGAAAAAAACAAATAACACATTATGTGTTGGGGTATTTAATATAACCATAACGTCTTATCACACACACTTTTATTGAAATCTAAAGCACTTTTGTTAAAAAATTTAACCTAAATTTAAGTGTAAATATATCATTTTGAGGAAGATAAACTTTTAAAGCATCGTTTTATATATATCAAATAATGTAAGGTTCAGATAGATTATAATCCTGGTACCTTAGATAACTATTTCAGACAACTGGAACAAAGCAGGACGAGGCAACATAGTCAATATAAACAACAGATGAAACCTTATAAACAAACATAAAGACCAAAAAAGGACTTAACGGAGTCTGACATGTTTCAATTCCTTTACTTCGAAACTTTTAAAAAGAAATTGAGCGGTTCAATATTGAAAAAAACATATATTTGAAAACTTGAGAAACAATAATTTTACCTTAAAACCTGTAGCAATTGAAGCATACTTGTTCGTCGAGGTTTCAGGATGTCCAATTGTAAAGTCCCAACCACTAAATAATTTCCTTGAAAATGTAAAGTTTTCCTCTTGACCAGACAATCCGCTTCTTTTGCTGTTTGATGCCATTCTGAAATAAAACACTAGGTGTTCGTATTTATGTTGTTTTCATGGCAGTAGGTTAAAATCTTATTTCTAGTTCGAAAACCCATACAAACTAGTATACTATGTTACTATAGCGTGAAATAATGGCAACAATATGAAATGAAAAATTTAGGTAGCTTTTCCTATATAACGGTGGGTAATAAGTCGTTTACATAATTTCCTAGCACATCGAGGCTTGAAACTTAATATATATATAGATAAATGTACTTACTGCCGCAGTACCACGATGAAACTGAAGGCAAATCCAGCCAATCCTATTATCATGTATGCAAGAGGCAGTCTGTAGCCGTTACCGATCAGTTTATCGTGTCCATAGTAACCATAGAACAAGGGTGAGTATTTCACTATCCCCTTAATAAAAAAAACCACGCACACACAAGTTAGTACATCAATTATGATATTTTCTTTTCAGGTAATGTAAAAGATTAAATTCTTTAATAGCTAAAGACAACATTTTTCACCAATATACTTTTTCCATATTTCAAGTAAGCTATTTGAAGCAAAATATAATCTGGCACCATTATGAATCTATCTTAAATAGTCCAAGGTGTTATCAACTTTGACAAGAATCATCATCACTTAAATGAGAGGTTTTTAGTTAGAGTGTTTGTATCTTTTGGTGTTCTAAGGTATTATAAGTGGTTACAGCAGTTACAAAGAAATACTCAATAGTAGCAAATAGTATTTAATCTGTCCCTGCTGTATCCCTATTTTCGGAGTTCAGTATTTTGTGAGATTTTACTTTTTACACTTTTTACACTTCGGGGTTGACACGAATATCAAATAAGTGGTCATTTTCATAAATTTCCTGTTAACAAAACTTCGAATTCTTCGAAAAACTAAGGACTTTCTTATCCCAGGAATATATTAATAAATAACTTTTTTGATATGAGCGTCACTGATGAATCTTTTTAGACGAAACGCGCGTCTGGCAACTAAACTATAATCATGGTACCTTTGATAACTGTTAAATCTTTTTACAAAATTGCAAATAAGCAAAGGAAAATTCGATTTCAAAGTTTAACGATCTATTGGTGTCAATTATATCATCGATTGATAATAAACATATATAAATATACATTTCACTGGCTATTTTTGTTTTCGTGAATTATTGACTTACTTCGGCGTCCCATATAGATTTTAGTTCGGAGGCTTTTTGTCTCTCGTCTGCTGGTATGGTTTTATAGCCAACGCTACCACTGGGACGTCCAAATAGAATTTGAAATAAAACGGTAAAATGTACAGTTAAACAAAATAAAATTGAGAATGGAAATGGGGAATGTGTCAAAGAGACAACAACCCGACCAAATAAAAAAACAACAGCAGAAGGTCAACAACAGGTCTTCAATGTAGCGAGAAATTCCCGCACCCGGAGGCGACCTTCAGCTGGCCCCTAAACAAATATATACTAGTCCAGTGATAATAAACGCCATACTAATTTCCAAATTGTACACAAGAAACTAAAATTAAAATAATACAAGACTAACAAAGGCCAGAGGCTCCTGACTTGGGACAGGCGCAAAAATGCGGCGGGGTTAAACATGTTTGTGAAATCTCAACCCACCCCCTATACCTCTAACCAATGTAGAAAAGTAAACGCATAACAATACGCACATTAAAATTCAGTTCAAGAGAAGTCCGAGTCTGATTTCAGAAGATGTAACCAAAGAAAATAAACAAAATGACAATAATACATAAATAACAACAGACTACTAGCAGTTAACTGACATGCCAGCTCCAGACTTCAATTAAACTGACTGAAAGATTATGATTTCATCATATGAACATCAGGCACAATCCTTCCCGTTAGGGGTTTAGTATCATACCATCATAACATATATGAAAAGAACATAACCCGTGTTATGCCAACAACTGTTTTTAGAATAAAATTGTTTAGTTCCGACGCAAAGACCTTATCAGTGACTCAATATTAACGCCAAAACATGCAATCTTTAATGACTTGACAACAGTATCGTAATTATATCCCTTCTTAATAAGTCTATTCAAAGGTTTCACGGTGGGTATGGTTGTCCTGCGAGAGAACGTACTGTGCTGGTGATTCGGTCCTGACGGGTGCTGGTGATCAATGAAAAAATGTAAACAAAGACGAAAATGATGATTTTTGACGTATTCACTAATAAAAAATGGAAGAAAACAGTTGAGATTTTTTAATTTCGTTTCTTATGGGTTCATATATAAACCATTAAAAAAATGACCCTTTAAACTGTTTCAGTAAGCGTAACACAAAAATGCTAATTTTCAGAAAATCTCGAAAAAATAAAACAAACATGCTCATAGAGTCTGCTTTCTATACCGCAATCCACACAACAAAACAATTTTGTGAAAAAACATTGCAATTTATTGAAATTTAGTATTTTCTCAATTTATTCATGTCCTGATACTGTGCTGGTGGGTCCTGTCATTGTGCTGGTGGGTCCTGATACGGTGCTGGTGATTTTGGATAAGAAGTTGGTCATATTTGAAACAAATGTTACAAAATCAATAAAATTAGCCAGATAATTAATGCCAACAGGATCTATGACTCCTATTTTAGCTCTTGTGCATCCATTTGGCTGTTTAATATGTGTTTTCAAATGATCTGAATTTGTATTACATAATAACATAAAAGGGCAACATCTTTCGTCCAATATCAGATAATAATATATAGTATCTAAAATAAGTTAAAAATTCCACAATTCTATATAAGTCATTTTATGTGTCAATTTGTTCGAAAAAAGTCGAAAAGAAGAGCCTTTTTTTAATATCATGATTATATGTCGCTTTCTAGATCTATGCTTATCATTTATTTCAGATGACATGGACTCCTCACCCTGATGACCCTGCTGCCTTTCATAACTTTATCCGTATACATATATTAATAGATAAACAAAAGGCTGCATGCAACACGTATTTTTGTATTTAAAATGATTCGTTGTAACGAGAATATTTGTGGTGAATGGAAACTGTGAGGGTCGCAATCTTAAATTGCTTTTAAATGTTGCTGGAACCAGTTTCGTTATCTGATCTGAATTTTCTGAAATGTGCAAGGTAGATAGACATTTTGATGTTTTTTACTCAGTAATGAACCATTGTGTTGATCCCATGCTAAACATAACAAAAATCTCTGTACAAAGGTCTGTGAATTTTCTACAAAAACAGTGATTTTATTTTCACTAAATTCTCTTTTTCTCCTAAATACAATAATGAACTATAAATAATAATGCTTTGCAAGAAGTTTCCCCTTAATATATGTACAAACTTATATCTCTATTATTCATTGTCTGTGCTGTTTTGATACTATTGCAGTTTGCACATTTCGGAATTGACAGGCCACAGGAGGGGCCATAAACCGTACACGAAAAGATAAGATATTGATATAAGTACTTAATTTGCATCTTTGAACCCCAATCCCGGCTTGTTTTTTTAGGAGCCTGGGTGTCTAAAAATGGTCGATTACAGACAGCTGAGTACGCATTTTACTTTCCAGGCGTGTTATTGTTGATTGTTAAAGTCCTGAAAACGAATAGATGGAAACAAAAATGTTTGATATATCTGGCTTTAGATTCAGTTTTTTTAAAATACAAATAAAGGCTACATTTTAATATACTAATTCTATGAATTCACAATATAAAAAAATGTGAAATATCTTAGTAAGGAGTCATTACTACAGAGATGGTGTGTTTGACACACAAAACTTAAAAGCTTAGTGATATTACCAATATTAAAATAAAAGTGTATTTTAGTTGGGTATTTTTTCCATTTACTCATTTTCAATTATAATCAAGGCACATTTTATTTTTATTCATGAAAAATATTTATATATAGAAAAGTAGGACACATTGTTCACTTCCTTCCCCGTAATTCTTTATCAAAAATATTTATTTTGAAATGAAAAAAAGCTAAGAAATCTTAATTTTATTAGTGTTTTCTAGGTTATCTCGTCTTCATTCTCTGACATATTCTAGCCTGCCCTTTCATAAAATAGTGATTTTTTTTAGTATTCTATCGAACTTTCGAAAAAAAACACCTGATAACCGTTTAGACAAAAAAAATGTGTTTGGAGAAATCTTACAGCAAGTGATTCTTAATAGCTATAAGATACATTTTTCTTTTACAATACAACTTTTAAATCTTACGGGAAACTATTCCAAGCTTTCACTGTAACCTCGCTCTAACGTATCCCCCCTCCCCCCAAAAAAAACACCAAACAAACAAACCCGCAAAACTATTGTCATTCTTATAGTCAGCACTTAATTGTTCACAAACAAATGTGTTTTACGCTGCTAAAGACATGATTCAAACGCTCAGAAAGTCCTTTGTTCTATATTTTTGCTCTCCATTTTTATGCAAAACCTTTTACACTTTTATTTTATGGGTTATTCTTGAAGGTCGTACGATGACGTATGGTTGTTAACACATACTTCCTTTGGTTTCTTATGGAAATGTGTCCATTGACAACAAACATACCACATCATCTACTTTATATAAGTATTGTATAAATTACAACGTATTTTGGTGATCTTGCAAAATGATCGTAATCCCGAAAATCGTAAACATATTTTCTTATCTTAAAAGGGGGCAAGAAGGGTTCCATTAACAGGCAAAAAAAAAAAGATTACAGTTCGTTTAATTTATTTTTTTTTAAAATAGGGGTATTTTTTTCTCTCATAATAATAGTAAACAGATTCACAACAATGTCAATTTCAAGAAAGCAGACAACAGCTAATAAGTCAATAACAGTACAGCATCCATGATCTTGAATATATGCCACTTTTAACTAAAATATAAAAGCACAGAACCAGGACATAGGAGCACAGAACCAGGACCGTTTTTCTTATCACCAGCACAGCGTCAGGACAATTCCGTTTAATGAACTTGCACGACTTTTGCAATATAATATTGTTGTAATATACTTTGCATGGTACTTATGACACATCAGGGGAAAATTTATGCAACAAAACAGTCGTTTTATTGCCGTTCTGATACAATGTAGACAAACCCACCAGCACCCGTCAGGACCAAATCACCAGCACAGTACGTTCTCTCGCAGGACAACCATACCCACCGTGGGTTTTGTAAGTTTCTGAGGTGAATACTGACACCTTTGAGCTTTATAAAGAATATTTCCATAAAAAATTGGATGTGAAATACCTGAACGTATAAAAAGTCTGCAAGTTGAGCTATATTTACGAATGTCTTTATACCGATGATAAAATTTAGTAAATGTTTTGACTAGTTTGTGATATCGAAAACCCTGGTGTAATAATTTTTCAGTAATACATAAATTTCTCTCGTTAAATCTAAAACATTGTTACATACACAAACGAATCGTACAAGTTGAGATATATAAACACCGTAAGATGGTGACAAGGGAACGTCACCATCTAAAAACGGATAATTAACGATAGGAAATGAAAAATCATCCCTTTTATCATAAATTTTAGTATTCAGCTTTCCGTTAGTGATATAGATATCAAGATCGAGGAAAGGGCAGTGGTCATTATTAGTATTTGCTTAACTTGCAGCGGAGGACATCGCATCTAGACCATTGTAACTAGTTAGAGAATCGCGAAACGCAGAGAAAAGGAAAGACACGCGCACATGTAACAAAAGAGGGACGAAAGATACCAGAGGGACAGTCAAACTCATAAATCGAAAATAAACTGACAACGCCATTGCTAAAAATGAAAAAGACAAACAGACACAGTAGTACACATTACACAACCTACAAAAATAAAGAATAAGCAAACGAATCCCACCCAAACCTAGGAGTAATCGCAGGTGCTCAGGAAGGGTAACAAAAGTATGTGTTTTTTTTATTTTTATTTTACCGGAGTTGTTGAGTTGAGTGATAATAATCCTGGTACCTTTGACAACTATTCTCTGTACTGATTTTTATTGTGTTTTCTGTCATGCACATCGAGTGTTGTATTTTAGTTGCTATTCATTCCTTTGGTTGATAAAGTCAATAGAATGATTTTGTCAGTTTTCAAGGATTATCTCTTTTTCAGTTAAGTATTTTTGTCTTACTTTCTTATTGATCTAGATTAAAGTCAGCCTCATCTTTCTGAACTTTCGCCATATCATTATATTTTCGTAATTTATAAACATCTATTTTGATTGCAGATCTTCAAAAGTGTTTTTTTTATTATTCACACCGTATTTTAATGACTCCAAACAATTATGAGCTTGATACAGTGTATCTATACTTCTCTATTGTTGAATAAATAGTGTTTGATAATTTCTTGGTGTCTTTGAATTGTTGTGTTGGTGGTTTTTTTAATTATTATTCTAATAAGTGTTTACCCACGTTTTTTGTCATTCACACAATTTTAGGATAAAGATATACTGAAAGTAGACAACACTTCCCAATACATTCGATTAATATGATCATAGTAACTTTTAAGCTTGTATTTACGAATATGTACATGTATCGCAGATAATTCACATAGACAACATAATAACCCTTTTTCTTCTCAAGATGACTTGTTGAAGCATACTTATCTCAGGTATAATCAAAAAGCACAACGGCAAAGCTGCCAGCCAAATGTTTATCCACATAAGCCATCGCAGAAATACAAAATATGATGAAACAACAGAACCAAAATGACCTAGAAAAATAAAGGAAAGAGTATATTTAGACAAAGGCTGTGCATTTAAAGTAACATTAGCAGTGATTGCACATTGTCATTTTAAAAAGACTTAAAGTTATGTATTTGCATTTAATACATTGGATTTGTACTAACTGATACTTCAATTTGGAAGAATATAATTTGTATATCTTAAACTTGCTTACAGTAATTGTATGTTCTCATAGATCCGTACTGTGTGTCTTTTGTTCTTTTGTTCATATGCTCTTTGCTTTTTATTGTTGCTTCGTATAAATCTAATGAGTTAAGCTGTTTCCTCTTATATTTAATGCGTTTCCCTCGGTTTTAGTTTGTTACCCCGATTTTATTTTTTGTCCATGGATTTATAAGTTTTCAACAGCGGTATACTACTGTGGCCTTTATTCATCCGATTTTTGCAGCTTGTTCTCATGTTTTGCTGTTACGCCACTTTCACAGATTTGTGGAAGGTTGATCGAGCGCTCACCACTATGCTCAACCTCTCGACATTCTTTATGTTGAGTATGAAAATCACCGGTTGTCTTTGGTTCATGTCTGTCATACTTGTTTTTCGTTAATTGTTTTGTTCTAGGTTATCAGTTGTCTCGTATGAATTGATTTATATTTGATGATATTTATTATAAAAATGTATTCTACGGTGTTCCTGTTACACTTTAAACATTAGATTTACTTTCAATGGCCTTCACTTTCATTTCCCATGGAATCAAAATCTGTGCAAAATCGTCCAAACTTCGTTTAAATCTCCTCATGGACTAGAAAAATGCAAAGAAAGATAGAAAAAAAACAGCAGTTATGTCTGTGTAATCTTTTTCATAGATCAACGTTCTTTTTATACTGGTAATCTATATAACCAATATTTTTCCATCGAATTCATTATACAAATAAAGTCTTTATTGAGAATAAAATGTAATACACTAAACAATGTAGGGTGGTTTCTTGATTTGTCCTAAGGTAACATTTCAAAATCTGCTAATTAAATTATTTCTAACTTTAAGTGATAATTACCATAATAAACTTTTCCCAACAGTCATGTCGTTTTGACAGTTTACCTTCATGTCGTTCTAGATAGTCTTTTACCGTGCTGCAAAAACATATATTCATATTTAGTTCAGAGATGTCAAGTTTATATATTTCAGAGGTATAGACCTAAAAGCTGAATAAAAATTGTTCAAAGTTAAATCTTCTGATTGTAATGACAGTCAATTATTTTTTTACATAATGTTTCTTTTTGAATAACATGCAAAACACTAATTTAGTGAGTCTTCTTTTATGGGTATTACATAATTTCCCTCAAATATATTTTGAATCTATTTATGGGCATTTAACAACTAACGCTTGTTCATAATTGAAAATTTGGATAACTACTTTTCACAAATATGTCGAATTCTCGAAATCGAAATACTGATGCGTATTCGCCTATTCTATGTGCTGCAAGAATTTCGTTAAAACCTAGGTGACTTATTTACAAGTTACCTGGGATGTTTAACTGTACTATTTAGAGGCGACAAACATACTAGATTAACAAAACTCTTATCTGTTATCTCCAATGCATAAAAGAGAAACGGGATTCACAAAAACTAATGGACAATCACACAGACCATGTCAACCACCAACGACCAACTACATCGAACAAATATAACTTTCAACGGATAATATTTGGTCATAGATTGCTTGTTTACTTAAATATCAGCTGCAAAAGTATCCATGCAAGTACTAAATTAAAAGAATTTGTAAACTTGTTTTCATCACATGCAATGCCACAAAGTTTAATAAGACTCGAATGTGCAACAGAAGACTAGTATTTCACTAGCCGTCAATGGACTGAATCAGATTTCTTACCTAGTAATCTTTAGCTTTTTCTTCATGGTCCATGGCTGGAATCGGACTTGTTCTAAGAAAGATTTTTGAAGTTTAATCATCTTATATAGACTGTCTTCATCATCGGAATCGTTTCCTTCAAACAAATTATCTATGCTATCTTCTTCGTCACTGTAATTAATATTGTGCAGTATTAACCGTAGATAAAACTATATAGCACTTGAGTAATTTTTGTTCTCACTTAACGCGATATGAACAAAAATAGAAATATAGGTATTTTGTAACTTACCATTTTTCTATGAACTCCTGCAACAGTGCTGACGATGTTTTTCTGTGTTGTTTCTTTTCTGCATTTATTTGAGTACCTCGACGTTTTTGGAAGTTTGAATTTGCGTCCATTTCGCGTCTGATCTCAGATGAAGTCATATAGCTATTATATGATATACGAGATTAATTAATTAAAGTTCGATCTAAAAGTATTTGAACATTATTGCAGAGTACTGTGTTGCAGATTTTGCTTTGTATATATTTATTGATGCAATAAATAAACTAGTTAATCAAAAGCTTTATCGTGTTTCTGTTTAACTAATATTGTATAATTCCATTGCCATTTCTTTTCATACAAATGTTTTCCCTGTTTCATTCAAATCAATTGAAGCATATATGCAATCTGTTAAATGATTAAAGCATATGCTTATTCAACATATTTGAACAAAGAATTGTTAGTTTCATCAATAAAATTGCATTTTCAGATGAATTTGTTGTTAAAATATCTCCAAGTGTAAGTAAGTTCTGCACGGTTACACAATGTAATGGTAATACATGATTGTTGTTATTTCATGTAAGATGTATTAATGCCTTCAGTATAGAATCTCTATTTAAGGAAAATTCAATGTTGTCGATTGTCAATCGATACTAATTGTCTTGGTTTTTTTTACAATTTGTTAATGTTATCCTCAGTACCGACGAGTGATGGCCATTTTCAATTGATCGTTTTATATATAATTAGTGTGTTCTAATGTTGTGTTGTTATGCAACTATCCCGTTTTATGAAGCGTTGCTTTACAGATCTTTGCATTTACGCGTACATTCATTTTTTCGGCAAACTTTAAGATTTTCTGCATTTTTTTAATAGCAGCAATAGACTTTCTTAACTGTAATTGGAAAACCTTTCGGAATTTTGGGTCTACAACACGCTTCAACTTCGTACTTTATTTAGCCTTTTCGCCTTTTTATTAGCGTGTCACTGATGATTCTTTTGAAGACGAAACTTTAATACTAATGCCTCATGTTTGTCTTTTTAAAGTGAAGATACACTTACCGGGTGCACTTGAGTCAATTTCAACATAGTATTCATTGAATAATAATACATTGCTACTATTTTGAGTGTATTTTCTGTGGTATATTATTTTATTTTATAATTTTTATAACACTGTTATATATCTTTTATTATGTGTGTATTGCATATGTTAATGTTTATAATAATATTGTCTGTATCATATGCCCTCCTGGGGCCCTAATTTGGAAATAAAAATATTCTATTCTATTCTATTCTAAAATATTCTATTCTATTCTATTCTACTTTTAAAAAGTACTATTACTCGAAATGTGCATTGCCGAATTCCAAGAATCAAATTATTACTCATAATAAATTAGATAACAGTTTCGATATTTGAGATATCCTACGATTGTATACTACAGAGTGTGGCCATACGTATTCGTCACTTCAGATTTTTTGCTATATATAAATTGTATATAAAACAGTGTTTCAACAAATATTTTAGTGTCAGTTTTGGTTTGATTTTAAGCAACTTGGTACCAATAGAAGTAGAATTGTGACAGGTTTAATTGTTTATAAAATTTTTTGGTGGACCATTTTCATTTTTTAACAAAATAAACATAAACATTAGTTTTCTGTTCAGAAATTCATTATATTGATTCAACCAAATTAAATTATAATATTTTATTTTATGTGTTCACATCAACAGAAGATCAAGAGAAAACAAAAACAAACTACGTATTTAAAGGCATTGTTGATATAAACCATAAATACTCTCAAATGATTGTCTGAAATTATGTGATAGCAAAAAAATGCAGTTTGGCCAGGTACTATATGTTTCTGTCAATGCAAGGATTTGTAAAGTGACTATGAATAGCGAATAGCCGATATATATGCACTGCTATCGATACCACAGCGGATACACGTGTACTTTGGAATCTATCATTTGTCGCGCACTGTATTTATAGTTTCAGCTGCTGAACATCCGGGCACTGATAATCTAATCGATATTCAAGATGGAAACAATAACAACATTTGTAAAATATGAACAGATCAGTTTATGATAATTTACAGCGGGTTTTAGAGTAGATCAGAAAATCTGGTAAAGGTATAGCATACTTGTAACCTGATAGAATACTGTTTCCTATGAAATATTGACTTACGGCATACGGACAAAAGTATTAACTGTAGACAATAATTTCGGTTCAGAAGTACCATAATGCAATGGATCGGCCAATAAAAGTTAGGCCTAATGAATTTTTGTTTTTATGCCCCACCTACGATAGTGAGGATCATTTCTGGTCTGTGCGTCCGCTCGTCCGTCCGCCCTTTTGTCACACTTCAGGTGAAAGGCTTTGGTCAAGGTACTTTTTTGGGGAAAGACGGCTCCAAGCTGTCAACCCCCTATGGGGTTGGCCAGAGCAGGAACATATATATTAACTTAGATATACTGTTCCCAGGCCAGAGTGACATCCCCTCACATCATTCATTTTGTTTTTATAGTATGGAAAACCTCCAAACAAATCTTACTGAGATTGATGAGGAGGAGACACACGCATGAATAGATTGACTTTAAACACTTTTTTTTTACACATTTCCCTTCTAACAGGCCTAACAGGCTATTACATGATTACATGTATTTGAACTTGGAATTATTTTTAAATAATTTAATTTTGGATGTAACACGTCTTCTGATTGGCTGACATTATTTTGTTATGAGTCCATAGATACAATTTAGTCATTATGACAGTGACGTCATCAACATTTTTCATGGTTTTGTACGGTTCAAAATGGAATTTAGAATTAAATTATAAGAAATGACTTTAATATTTTTCCTGTCTATTTGAAATAACATACAAAATTGGTGCACACTGTTAAATAACTCGCTACACGCGTTATTTAGTGTGCACCAAATTTTTTATGTAATATTTTCATCGACAGAAAAAATATTACAGTCATTCCTTAATTATATTTTTAATTTCTGTTAAAGAAAAAAGAGGATGTTGAGTTTATTTTATTGGCAGTGTCTGCACAACCTCTGGTGTTAGAACAAGTAGTAAGCATGATATAAATTAAAAATTAAAAGTAGCCACACTCTACTGTTTTAAGACTACTAAGAAAAAATTCACATATACGATACAGTCCAGTAACTCCTCCAACCTTAATATTTATATAACTTAGTACAAATGTAGTAATCAATTTATTCACAAATTGCGATAAATTCCACATATATTTTGCATATGATTCCCCATCCAATTAAATTTTATTATAAAACAGGAGGTGGGTATGTGTGGCCTACAAATGCCAATTTGCATATATAATTATCTTGGACGCAACACACCCTCAGTTGCATTTCCCCTAAAAAATTATGCATACTGTCATATTACTTCACAATTTAATTTTGGATATAACACATCTTATGATTGGCTGACAGTGTTTTGTGTATCAGCCCATAAACATAAGTTTGTCAAGTGATCGTGACGTCATCAAAATTTTTTCATGATTTACCCCGGCTTAAATTGGAATTTAAAATTAAATTATAAGGAATTACTTTAAAAAAAAATTCTGTCTATTCGAAATAACATAAAAAATGTGGTGCACACTTTGTAATAACTCTCTACGCAGGTTATTTAGCCAGGTTATTTTTATTTTTATTTCTTTATAGACAGTAAAAAAATCATTCTAGAATAAATATTAAACAAATATATATTTTAATATGATGGATTAATAGATTTTTCCTATAGTCATTTATGATAATTTTGCCAAATTATATAATCACTTAGATGTACATGTATGTACAAAATTGATTGTTCCTTTATTCAAAATGATAAAATTCTTAAATATTGGATTAAAGTTTTTTTTTTGTATGATATTTTGAAGCTCAGGAGTTAAACTGGAATTGCTTGTATTCCTTGCTTGTGCAAATCTATTTTTTTGTAATACATGTACAACCATACATGTATATGCATATATATTCTTATTATTTTATTTTTTCAGTTAACCCTCTGGTTGCAAGCAATAACAGACTCAGATTTTCAGACATGCAATTTCATATATATAGCTATAAGATTGTATGATGGAACTTAGATGTACATGTATGTACAAAATTGATTGTTCCTATATTCAAAATGATAAAATTCTTAAATATTGGATTAAAGTTTTTTTTTTTGTATGATATTTTGAAGCTCAGGAGTTAAACTGGAATTGCTTGTATTCCTTGCTTGTGCAAATCTATTTTTTTGTAATACATGTACAACCATACATGTATGCATATATATTCTTATTATTTTATTTTTTCAGTTAACCCTCTGGTTGCAAGCAATAACAGACTCAGATTTTCAGACATGCAATTTCATAAATATAGCTATAAGATTCTATGATGGAAATAGAAAATATTTTATTTGTTCAACTTTGAGAATGTAAACCAAAACAGGGTTAAACATTAAAGATGTGTAAAAAAATTGCTAAAATATAAAATCAAAATTTACTATCAGTTCAAACTCATATTAATCAAAATGGTGAACATGTTAGTAAACCGCAAGACCAGTTTCAAGGAAAACTACCCAGTGGCAGATTATGGTCCAGACGAGAACTTGAATGATAATGCAGACATCGACTGGGTCAATAGAGCGTTTGTCAGGAGATTGCTCCGGTTATGTGCCTTTGTTAGCATTCTCTCTGTTAGCATGAATACCCCAAAAACATTTGAAGAAAATAAAGGCTTGGAATATTTGACCTTCATTTTTGACCTGATTGTTACCTTCCTCTTTACTGCAGAGATGATTGCCAAAATGCATATTAGAGGTATTTATAAGGTAAATATAAACAATATAGTTTTTACTTGTTTCTCTTCTCACACATACATGTACATGTATATATCAGTTTTCAAGACTGAACTAGATATAGGAAGATGTGGTGTGAGTGCCAATGAGACAACTCTCCATCCAAATAACAATTTAAAAATTAAACCATTATAGGTTAAAGTAAGGCCTTCAACACGGAGCCTTGGCATTACTCTTTTAGTAATTTAAAAATTTTTAGTCATTCAAGCCACAAAAATGTTTTTAAGTTTGAAAAAAACCCACACAATAACACTATTTCCAAAGTAACTTTAAAATATAAGGCATGTAAAATAAAAAAAAAGATATTAAGAAAAGGAAAGAATAGAAACTTTACTCATAGAATAAGTCTTTTCTTACACTTGCATGATAATGACTTTCAAGTTCATTACCTCTTGGTTTCATAGATTTTTATCATCATAAATAGCTGTATTTTAATTGTGTTTGTAGGGTGAGAATGCTTACTTAAAAGATAGATGGTGCCAGTTTGATGGGTTTATGGTATTGTTTTTGTGGGTGTCTGTAATCCTACAGGTAAGCAAGAAAAAAATGTTAATTAGTTTTATTGATGGATACCAATATTTTCACTCTGTTCAATTTTCAATATAACCTTTATTTTAATTCAATGTAATAGAAGAGGTATGTAATTCATAACACAAAATCTCTTTATGCTCTTGACTTAAATTAAAAGCTAAGAAACCACACAGTATTGTCACTTTTGTGTTTTGTTGTACATGTAGATTTTTATTTTGTTAACCAAAACTCTGATTTTAAAACTGCAATATTCCAATATGACATATAATTGTTTATTATTGAAATGGAAGGACATGGTGTAATCAATTCATGACACATAATCACTGTATGCTCATTACTTGATTTGACATTGACACAATTGATCCTGTTGATGGTTCTTTACAGGAAGCTTGTCTGTTGTTATAATACAAAATTTGTGTTGTTTTCAGGTGTTTGAGATGACAGACATAGTACAACAAGAATGGTATCTTTCTGTTTTGAGATGTCCAAGGCCACTTATACTCATCAGAGTCTTCCGAGTATTTCTGAAATTCCAACTGCCAAAAGCTAGGATAAATTCAATTTTCAAGTTAGTATATATACACAATAGGAGGATATGTCGTTTAATTGCAAATTAAACAACTATCAGTTAAAGACCAAAGATTAGAACAATTATAGATCATTGGAAGTCCTTCACCAATGAGCCACACTGGATGGTCAGCTGTAAAAGGCACCAGGATTGAAAACAAATCCCAATTAAAAGATTGATTTAGGCTTATAAAACAATAAACAAAAATGGATGTGTCAGACTTTAAACAACCACAACTGCATTACATGTAAAATGAATGGGAATGGGTTAAACATATGTGTGAGTGTTCAATCCTCCACTAACATTCATTACATAGGACAGTTGATTAAAGCACAAGATAAGAACAAAAGTTTAAAAAATCAGATGGGAAGATGTTTGTCGCACAAGTATAGATAATTATGTATACATGTATTTAATTGTCAAAGATGGATATATTCTGATTTTAATTTTATATGGATTTAAAAGTTGTTATTCTCATGCTTACTTAATTCATTATTACAACAACAATTATATATAAGAAATATTTTTTTCAGACGTTCCGGTCGACAGGTTTATAATGTCTCCATATTTTTCCTGTTCTTTATGTCATTGTATGGTATTCTTGGTGTACAGTTCTTTGGTGAGCTGAGACATCACTGTGTGAAGAATCATGTCAACAGTACAAGGTACGTGTATTTGTAACGGTTTATTTCTTCCTCTGTGATATTTTATCCTGAGGATAATTTGTCCCGGTAATTTTTTTCCAGGCATGGTATTTCCCAGGTTAATTTTTTCCAGAGGAGTGAAAATCTACCTGTGTTATGCGGACAGTATGTACCGGTATATATTTGCCGTACTATATTTCACAGAACCGTGTGAAATAGAGTCCCATTAACTACTATGTAAGTTACTCACAATCAATATATACCTGACTATAATTATAAAATGTTTCACAAAGGTAGAACACATTTGAATAATTTATCAAAGGGAGGTAATTATGAGGAATTTATATTTTAAAGATATACTAGTATATGTTAATATAATATATTTTTCCTTGAATCTTATTTTTTTTATATTCATTTATATAAAAAAGATGACTTACAACTTGATATAATAAGACAGATAACATTTCACAGGTAAATACTATCCAGCTGTTAAACATGCTTTTGTTCCAGTATATTGTTATGCTATGACTTATCTGATTTCCATATAATCAACAACTACATCTCTGTCCCCAGACAAAACTATTTATATAGTTTATATAGTTAAAATTATCATCATAATCAAATTCTTCTATTACTGTTAACAGTAGTAATGCAACTATATTTCTACCTTACTTTTACATTTATATTTGTACTGAGATCTGAAAACAACTCACTTTTACATGTATTTCACTAACCTTATTTAATCATGATATTATTTCCCAATTACGATCTTTGAAATTACTTCTGGTTTTCTTCCCTATGTTTCATGATAATTTTCTTTTTAAAAGGATGATATTGACTTTAATATTTCAGGAAATTTTTTCAATTAATTTGTGAAATTATTCCCATTATAATACATTTTTTTTTTTTAACTATTTGGCTTTAATTCAAATACACTATTATTATTTCATAGTATTTTTAAAGGATAACTTTTTTCGAATAACTATTCAATAAGTTAATTACCCAGATAGAATTTCACAGCAAAGGAAAAAATATCCCAGGGAAATATTTTCCTTAGGATAAAAAAATAACAACAACTACTGTGACATATTTTCCTCCGGATCAAATCTCACCCGGATATAATTTTGCTTTACATATTTACAGGAAAAAAATATGTTTTGTAGATATCTTGTGTATATTTGTACATTGACATGTAATGTAACCTTTTGTTTTATAAGAAAAACATGCAGCTACTGTTAAATTTCTAGTTGTATATGTTATATTATGGAAATGTGGTTTAACATGTATGAGACAACAATCCAATAAGAAACAAAACTAGATAAGACTTCCAAATGTCTAAATCTAGCAAAAACAACCCCTGACACATATGTTTTTATACAATTATTGACTTTAGATGAGGTTGATAAATCATTGTATCAATTGATACAAAAAGTCAACAACGGTTTTATTCTATGACTTTTTAATCAAGATAGTTAACTGCTCCTTGTTATTATACAAAGTATATTTGTGATAGTACAAAAAAAATGTAGTTGCTCGATTTTATAAGTTGAAATTTCAAAAAAATTGATAAAAGAAATGCAGCAAATATCATTACTCATTGGAGTTGTAAAAATAGCTGTTATAAGGTACATGTTGGCTTTTCCAAATCTTATATTAACCTCTAATGTTTTTTCACGCTCTGAATATAATTTTTTATCAAAAAAGCTTCTATTTGCTTTTTATGCCCCACCTACGATAGTAGATGGGCATTATATTTTCTGGTCTGTGTGTCTGTTCGTCCGTCTGTTCGTCTGTCAGTCTGTCCTGCTTCAGGTTAAAGTTTTTGGTCAAGGTAGTTTTTGATGAAGTAAAAGTCCAATCGACTTCAAACTTAATACATATGTTCACTATGATATGATCTTTTTTCTTTTAATGTCAAATTAGAGTATTTACCCCAATTTCACGGTCCACTGAACATAGAAAATGATAGTGCAAGTGGGGCATTCATGTACTGGGGACACATTCTTGTTTCTATGAGAAATTGTGAAGTCTTAACAAAAAGTTTGTTATTGATTGAACTTGTTGTTTATTTTTATAGTGATTTAACAATTCTTGATCTAGCCATACCTGATGCTTTCTGTTCTCCTGTACCTGAATATGGCTATCAATGTCCTGAAGGGATGAAATGTATGGCACTTGAACTGGCAAAGTCAAAGAGAGGATTTGATGGATTTGATGAGTTTTGTATGTACTATTTTAATTAATTCACTTGTATCAAAATTCTCAGAACAGTTTGTACCAGTATTGATAAAAGATATAGAAGGAGGAAGCAAAGTTTGAACTTTAGTAACAGTCAGGAGTACCAGCATTTCCTAAATCAACACCTAAATAAACCAAAATTACCTCCAAATTCATGTAAAAATACACTATACCCTTGAGACAATATGTGCTCCAAAATAAGTAATATGCTCATATCTAGTATTGTTGACAGGTTACTATAGATAGATTTATTTGTATTAATTCCTAATTTTAGTCACTATTGTCTCTTTAAACAATTATTAAGTACCATTTAATCAGTTAACTTTTATTTGTTGTTTTTAATGTTATCAAAATATTTGATTTTCAGTAACTAGTTTTTTTACTGTATACGAGGCAGGATCTCAGGAAGGCTGGGTATTTATGATGTACGATGCTTTAGACAGTTTACCATCAGCACTAGCCTATCTCTACTTCATATCCTTGATATTTCTGATGGCTTGGCTTGTAAAGGTATAAAGATTAGTCATTTTTGTTGAAAAATAGACACATTTTTTTAATTTTTTTTTATTAAAGCAGACAAATTTTTAATCAGCATCTGTGATATGACCACTTTGTTACTTTATAATAATATTATGATATTGGTTGACCTACATTTTGTAGTTTGAAATCCATGCATAAAATTTGATAAAAATAACATTTTAATAGCTAAAGTTGTGAAAATATGTTGCTATTTCATTGAAAGATGAAAAATGTTAAATGACTTGAATATTACTTTTCTGTTGTTGATTTATTGTTTAACATACAACATGTAGTTTCAATCCATTATTTTTTGTAGAACATATTTATTGCTGTTATAATTGAATCAGTAGGAGAGATCAGAGTACATAGTTGTAACTTTAATCCATTGTTTTTTGTAGAACATATTTATAGCTGTTATAATTGAATCAGTAGCAGAGATTAGGGTACAGTTTCAACATATGTGGGGTCCAAGAGGGAGTGCAGCAGACTCAGATTCCTCTCAGGTAAATCAATATAATGGTCATTTACAGTATAACTTCCGAAGTTTAGTCATAAGGCCACGGTTTTTTAATTTGTTGGTTTACGGATTTTCTCCATGAAAAAGTCGGGTCGGTCGGTCGGAAAAAAAAAGAAAAAAAGATCTTTCAAGACAGAAAACTGATATGCAAAATAAAAATATATTTCACCTTTCTAATATATGTTTGTCATACTATTTTTTCAATGTTCTTAAATTTTAGTTTGATAATTATTATTGCTCAGCTGTAAACATCACATGACATTGTCTAATAATTTCCCGTAAAAAAAGGGGGGGGGGGGGGGGGGGGGTACACTGACAAAGACGAAATTAAATCGTCAATTCACAAACTAGAAAAACAGATTCACGTCAGTTATTTGACTTAGCTTTTAATCAAAACTTGGTGAAAAATAATAAGCACGAAAACTGATAGAGAAAAAAAAAGTAAAAACGTCGTATGAAAATAAGTTTCAACACAAGTGTCAAAAACGTAATAGACTCGTCCATTGGAAAAACGAGAATATCAGGTTAAATAATCTGTTGTCATGCATTCCCGTTTTTTATCCAAATGGACGATATTTTTTTTATTATCTATGAAACAAGATAATATCAAATGATTTGTTAAAACTCAGTATTTTAATTTGATGTCTTGAACTTCCACCTGTCCTCATTTGGACAAGTCTATTTATATGAGAACATGCATCTTACGGACTGGTGACAAATAAGGGAAACGAACTTTTGTGTAATTGGTTTTAAACACAGGTTTCGTTCCGCAAAATTATTTGCGCAAACAACATTTCAAGGTCATTAATAATTGATTTGTCTATTTTTAGAAACGTAAACTGAAAGTTTCATTTTTCACAACAGAAAGTGTCATCACTTCTGTTAGTGATTAATGCATTTTATTTCATAAAAAAGGATATTTTAATTATTTTTCAGGGATAATGCATTTCTTAGGGTCGGCGAGAATAAAAAAAAGCCTGAAAATTAGATTTTATTTTTATTTTGGAAATCGGCAAAATCGGGTCAGCGGATCCGTAAACCAACAAATTAAAAAATCCTGGCCTAACAACTGTTTTTATAGCTAAAAATAATCCATTTCTAATAGATGAGGAGTCTGTATTTAAGAAATAAATCGTCGGCCTTGAATTTACATTGATTTTGCCTAAAGTTGGCCTTTTATGCAAACTATTTTTCTCAAGCAATTAGCTTTCAACAAAGTCTTATCCTCATTTGTTTATGTTAAGTTTTCATGTTTGAACGACTTTCAGCGTATTTTTCTACAGAATGCTTATATTTTTACATCATTAATGAATACATCATTTATGCTGGTTTCCTCGTGTAACTCCTAAAAAAAATACTAATATTACATAGGAGTATATAAAAACAGCCAAAACAAATCATGACAAAGCCAAGAAGCTAACACATGAATATATTCATATTTTACCATGAGAGTGTACCACAGCATTTGAAGAACATCATGTTAAAATAATGATTTTTATCCTTTGGAGGCAAACAACTTTATGTTAAGATTGTCTGTTTGTGCAATATCATATTGAAATTCTGATGACGATTTAATATATTCATAGGAAAATATAAAACTATCTGCTGTTGTTTTTTATTTCTAATTACAATCGTATTGTTCTTTGTGGTTTGCAAACACTGACCGAGTGAATTACAATCAACAATTGCATTTTAAAAATAAATAAACAGAACTTTACAAATGGGTTTTTATTGTTTGAAGTAAATTAAAAGATTTGTGGACTGAAAGCTGGGTACAATAATTGCAAAATTATTTTTTGAAGGTGATTAGCTCTGAAGGTAATGTGTGGAGGATGGTACTTATAGATGAGAACAAAGCTAAAGGCCTGGCTCCACCTTTCTTCCAGAAGATACTGTGCTCCAATGCTTTCCATACTTTTATTCTATGTCTAGTGTTAGCCAGTAGTATCACAGGAGCTAATCTCTCATTTGATTACAAAACTAAATTTAATGATGGGAAACCAGATGGATTCTATTATGCTGAGGTTTGTTTTAATTGACAAATGAACAAGTTCTTAGGATTCATTTATTTTCCTGGGTACCAATTTTTTCATGGAATGATGAAAACCTGCATTTTGTTGTATATTTGATTTCTTTGTTTTGCCAACATCTTTAGACAACCATATTGAAAATTTGTAGCTTGTTGAACATTTATATTTGAGGTTCATGGGTACATTGGGAATGATTCAAAGAGACAACAACCTCAGTGATTTTGCTAGCACTCGTCACTTTCGTTATTTAAGAAAAGGTTTTCGAAATGACGAAAAAAATCATATCAATTTCGTCACTTAAATTTGGAAAGTTTAAAAATATTTACACTTCAAATTACTTGAATTCTACCTGTCTTTATGTTTCTGACAAGTTTATGACCCTCAGGTAATTAACATTTACCAAAGGTGTTAAAAGTTGTGATGACATTCACAAGTAATCCGCCTATCGCCAATCAGATGGGTCACTAATCCCTTAATTATTATTATAAAACCTCATAAATGACCATCATAATAATCTCTCAGTCAGCATTTCATTTTATCATTTCTCACAATTCTGTCGTATTTTCGTCATTTGTACAAAATTAAAAAACTTCCCGGACAGTTCACCTTTATTTTAATTTCAATATTTCCCTTACGATCATATTTTCGATATACTTCATCTAAAACTTTCGACAACTTCGATTAAAAAGAATGAATTTTATTCAAAATGTAAATATTTTCACTTGCAAACAGGTGCTTCCTGTTCTATGTATGCGCATGCGTAAAAGTTCGAAGATGAATCCGGTTTTGTTCTGAAATTATTATTCAATTGTCACTTCCCGTTGTGATTTCATTTCGTTTAAAAATCGAAAGTAAACGTGATCTACAGTGTACAGTTATTAGAATCGTCACATTAAGTATAGATGCAGATCATTCTTTCCAATATTAAAGAAATTGATTCCAAATATGTATTTAAACGTAATTTCAAGGATATAAATGATTGTGAAGTGAACAAGTCGTTACAAGTTCATTTGTGCAGTGGTTTAAAAAATAGAGGCACCCAACTTTTGTTTATCAGGGGAGTCCCCTGAAAATAACTAAAGTGAAGTTGTGAACCATATTACCAGATCCCTGTTCTTATCTTCATATCTTAGCATCAGTCAATTCATGCAATATTGCTAATAACTGCCTACATTAGCAATCCTAAAGTCTTCAAAGATCCTAGACTAGTCCTTGAAGGACTTGGACATATATGTATAGATAGTTTGATAAACATCCTAACCCCTTGCTATTATAAAAAATAAGGCTGATTTTTATCACGCGCAAAAGTGACTAAAGCCCTCAAAATCCTAGCTGATACCCTGCAACCTGACCAAAAAACAGAAAACAGCTGTAGGCCACCAATGGGTCTTCAATACACGAGAAAATCCTGCACACAGAGCCGTGCATTTATAACAACATTGCAATAATTTCTGAATGGATCGCATATACTATTGAATAATTTTAAGTTTCCTTTGAGGATATGTCTGGTCAATTTGACTCTGTTATTTATGTAGTAGAATCTAACCCAATTCACTTCATTCCTTTTATTTATACTGATGAAAGAAATTGTAAAGACAAAATTTAATGTTGAATATTTCTGCATTTTTCAGGTTGTGTTCACCTTACTGTTTGACTTAGAAGCTATATTCAAGATTTGGTGTTTAGGACTGTATGGGTATCTGAGAAGATCATTACATAAATTTGAGCTGTTGTTAGCAATTGGAACTACTCTTCATATTATCCCTAAATTATACAGGACACAACTCACATATTTCCAGGTAAAGCTACATTGAAGGGAATGCGACTTAAAAGGTTTTTATAAGGAAAAAAAGGCATTTGGCTTAAATATGTAACACAGCTGGCCTAAACTTGCAACCCCAAGTTATCTTTCAATTTTAATTGAATTGTAGTAGGAAATAGGAATTTGAAACAAAGTACTTTTTGTTCAAAGATGACATGATAAACACTAGATACAATGATGTAGTTTCTGACTAGAAGTAAGTTTGCCCAACCAACCTGTAATCCCTGAATGAATTTGAATTCAACCATTTTGAAAAAAAACTTGACTTAATATTTATTAAACAACATGTTGACAATATTATCTCCTTTTTCAAAAGACTTTTACTATACCTAGTTCTTGTTATTGTAAAACAATAAAGTAAAAGAAAATGAAATGAAACATAAAACATTTCTTTTATTTAAACATGCAATTATGATATATCTTGGAATGAAATGTTTCATGAAATTAACAATACTTATCACTATTTAGGTGCTCAGAGTAGTAAGATTGGTGAAAGCTTCTCCAATGCTAGAAGACTTTTGTTTCAAGGTAGGATTTTAACGAATGACAAAGACCATATTTTTAGCTCACCTGGCCTAAAAGGCCATGTGAGCTTTTCTCATCACTTGGCGTCCGTCATTGGTCATCGTTGTCGTCGTCGTCGTCTGTCGTCGTTAACAATTTTTCAAACATCTTCTCCTCTGAAACTACTGAATGGATTTGAATGAAACTTAGCATTTTTGTTCCTTAGTATATCCTGCACGAAGTGTGCGCTTCGATTTTTGATCCGTCAAAAAACATGGCCGCCGTTACTTAAAATAGAACATAGGGGTCAAATGCAGTTTTTGGCTTATATCTCAAAAACGAAAGCATTTAGAGCAAATCTGACATGGGGTAAAAATGTTCATAAGATCAAGATCTATCAGCCCTGAAATTTTCAGATGAATCAAACAACCCATAGTTGGGTTGCTGCCACTTAATTGATAATTTTAAGGAAATTTTGCAGTTTTTGGTCATTATCTTGAATATTATTATAGATAAAGATAAACTGTAAACAGCAAAAATGATCAGCAAAGTAAGATCTACAAATAAGTTTATTTGACCAAAATTGTCAATTGACCCCTTAAGGGGTTATTGTCCTTTAATGACAATTTTTCACAATTAGTTCATCATATTTGCTAACTTTAAAAAATCTTCTCCTCTGAAACTACTGAATGGATTTGGATGAAACTTAGCATGATTGTTCCTTAGATTATCCTGCACTAAGTGTGTGCTTCGATTTTTGATCCGTCAAAAAACATGGCCGCCGTTACTTAAAATAGAACATAGGGGTCAAATGCAGTTTTTGGCTTATATCTCAAAAAGGAAAGCATTTAGAGCATTTTTTTTGCTTTTGAAGAAAATAGGACAATTCAAAGAACATTTAAATAAATTGAAAAGCCAAAATAATCATTGATGAGAGATTAAACCAAAAATTCAGATAAGCGATTCAGGCTCTTGAGAGCCTCTTGTTAATGAAGTATTTCTGTGAAATTTTATTACCCATTGCAAATGAATCGTGCTAATGTCAAGCATATAATTTCAAAGCTTTGAAGATATAGATTTATAATTGGTTCAAATATTCAATTTTTAATTGCTTTAAAGGATGGTAAGAATTGGCCGTTTCAGAATCTAAAGCATCATGGGTAATTTCATTGTTCGTACCCCAAAGAGAATCTAATGTTACATCATTGGTTGAATTTCCATTGTTTATAACGTTTTAAACCAATCAAAACGCTTTGGTGTACGCTTTTGAAAATATTACCCAGGATGCATTAGATTCTGAAACGGCTAATTGTTTCCTGTTCTAACATTACAGAGAACTGAGTTAAAATGGCTGCTTGCTATACATCTTTTATTTGTATGTTACAGGGATGGTATGCAATGAAGTTAAACGTGTTTGTTAATATGCTTTCTGGAACTTTTGAAAATGATTCAATTGAACATGATGTTTGATACTTTCGAAATCTCAATGTTATGTTTATTAACTTTAGTTTGCCTCAACCAAATGTTAAGAAACCTACCGGGTATACACAATGCTTGTATTTTCAGATATTTGGTCCAGGGAAGAAACTTGGAAGTTTAATCATGCTGACCATTAGTTTGTTGATCATAGCCTCCAGCATTAGTCTGCAGTTATTTTGTAATATCCCAGACTTTGAGAAGTTTTCAACTTTTCCACATGTACGTAACATTTTATTATTATAAGAAGAATTGAAAAGAAGTTTAGATCTTGTGTTGTATATATTAAAGTAAAATATTTAATAGTACTTTATTATAAATCCAACTTAGTTACATGAAACACTAAACTATCAAATTATTATTATAGATATCAAAAGGAATTTAATTTAATTAATGAGAACTTTTATATGAGCTTTATTCATTTGTTTTTTTATTGAATGTCTAGCACAAAAGTTAAAGAAAACAGATAAATTCGCTAGATATTTATGGTACAAAAAGTGAAAATATTGTAAAAGTGACATGAATCGAGTTGGATTGAGTCTGCTGGTATCGCCAGCAATTGTAGTGGGACATTGGTCTGTTCGTCTATCCATATGAAATTCTGTTCATCCATCCTGTAACAGGTTAAGGTGCTACTATTTAGTGTACCGGGAATTTTATGTTACATCATATTTGAAACTTAGTACACATATTCATAATAATTGATGTGATTATTTTTTAAATTATATGCCAATATACAGGTTTAGGCTCCATGTTGAAGGCCGTACATTGACCTATAATGGTTTAGCTTTTTTTTAAATTGTTATTTGGGTGGAGAGTTGTCTCATTGGCACTCAAATCAAATCTTCCTATATCTTTTAACCCCTATCTCAATGATCACTGAACATGGAAATGTGACAGTGTGAAACCTGATGCTCTTATATTAATCTTTTTGGTTAAAGTTAATCAGGAAGATTTGTTCATATCATTATTGTACATTATATGCCAAGTTAACGTTTTGACCCTGATTTAACAGTTCACTGAGGAAGGAAAGTGCAAATAGAGCATGGTGTCCGATTTTATTTATGACTGAAATCGTAATTGTTCACTGTTTTAAAAAGCACTGGCTAATAACTGATTATCAATAAAAGTTTGTGTATAAATGAAGTATTATTTCATTGTTACTATCTGCAGTCTTTTATGTCCATGTTTCAAATTCTGACCCAGGAGGGTTGGGTAGAGGTGATGGACGGTGTTCTAGAGAAGTCACATGGTTCATGGTTATTGACACTTGTAGTATCTATATACTTTACTTTTTACCATCTGTTTGTCACATTGGTAAGTAAGGGTAATACCAAGATGGTTTGTGATGCAGTGACCCATACAATATTATCATTTGGTAGAGGCAACTTCATTAGATACTAGATATCTGATTGTTCCATTCAGAAAAGGGAGTTTTTTTGGGGGGTATGGTCTTCCAAAATAATTTTTCACCTAATCAAAGTATTGTCATCAGTACGTTCGATATTTCTATAATAGTCTTTGTTTAAACTTCATAACTGTCATCTCATAACGAAATGTAGACTGAAACATTCCATCAGTGGTATCTCAAACCAAAGGTTTATCTAGTATCTCATGGAGTTGCTGATCATGGCATGAAGTGATAGTATTTGAAAAAGTACATTTTGGAAACAAAAATGCATTAATGTAGAATAAAAAAAATATTTAAATGCTAATGAATATTCTAACTTAATCAACTTGGTGACCATTAACATCACATGGAAAGTCTTACAACATAGGTTTCTGCTTGCAAAAATATGTTGTAAGATTGTATAAAACTGTCAAATGAGTCACAAAGATTGTTTACTTTGATGAATTTTTAATTTAAGAGAATTCATCAATTCAAAATCAGAATGGGAAATTTCATTGTTTCTACACAAAATGATATTATGTCACATGTTCTATTGAAATCATTTTGTGTGAGACATAGTTAGTTAACACAATGTTTTGGTGTACACTTTTGAAAATATTACTCAAAGTACATTACATTCTAAAACTGCAAATTCTAGAGTATTAGAATGGCTGTTTTCAAATACTATCATCAGGAATTTTAAGGAAGATGTCTTGAAGCATTTCAGAAATAATAACCATCATATATGTGAAACAAAAATAACAATTTTAGATTTCAGAATGTTAAATAATTGGATGTATGGGTGAGCATGTTCAGTTTTTACTAATTATAATTATCACTGAAAAAGTTTTTCACTTTGATAAAAGTTTTGTAGGAAACAGCTATGATTTAATCCATTGCTCCTTATAGAAGTTTTCCTTTGCTGGTTCTAATATGCACTACTTAGAGATATATATATATAGGTAGTTGAACATATTTTTTATTGTTGAAATATTTATAAGCTTTAGATTTCTGGAAATAAAGAATACTTTTTATTAGAATAGATCAAAACTGTTTCCTGCATAAAATGAATTATTTCCTCTTTTTAAAGAACTGTAGGCTGGATGCAAAACAGAGTGTGAATTTGGATTAATATTTTAAATCAAAGTTAGTGGAGGGGGTCTATTTTTTTATCATCTCAAAACCTTTCAAAATGTTTGCAATATTTATTGAAGTTGATCACTTCCAATTATAGAAGTGTTGGGCATATTTTTTGGATGTAACAAACAATTATTTTGACAAAATTTCAAAATTTAAGAACACATATGTTTGTGTAATCCACTCTGCTAACAGTTATAATTTATCAACCCAGTTCCTGGAAACCTTACAAAATTTTTCCACACTTCAAACCATCCAGGATTTTGGGATACATTTGCTAATATACCAATGAAGGGGAAATAATTCATGTTTAAGTAATGTCTTGTAGATCACAGTATAAACAGCTTCAGGTGCACTACAGATTAAACCTAGAGTTAAAGCACTACACACATCTTAAACTATTTCACCTAATCACTTTCAGGCTTTCATGTCTATGTTTCAAATCTTAGCCAATAAAGGTTGGACTGACGTGATGCAGGTGACCATGAGGAGAACGGGTCAGGTTGCATGGCTGGTAGCAATCTATTTTATATTATACCACTTGTTTGTCACATTGGTGAGTAAGTTGTCTGTGGAATTAAATAGATGGAGTAATTTTGTTTGTAACATTTTGTGTTTTGTATGGTAGTTATTGATTATAAGTGGATTGGGTAATTTTGTGTTAAGTAAGTGTAGAAACATGGTTTGCTTTTAATAGGATTTTTTGCAACATTTAGACATTATTTTCATTTTTGATAGTAACGATAGAAATGATTTATTATGATAGGGAATTGAATTTGGCACACACATAGCAGCATTACACTTAGATAAAATTAGTTTTTACAGAGCCTGTGTCTTGAGTTTGTTGTAATTAGCATCATAACATCAGTCAGCTGTTAAATTCCGCGCTTCGCATTTGCACTAAAGAACACTTTTATTTGCGCAACAATACATATTTCATTTGTGCCAAAATAAATGCTTCATATGTGCCAATAATATTTAACTCAGTTATAAATAATTAAATATCACAATAAAATGCATCACTTGTGCCAATAGTATTTAACTCAGTTATAAATAATTAAATATCACAAATAAAATGCTTCACTTGCGCAAATAATGTATAAGTGTGAATTAACAATAATTTTACAATTTAGATTGTATTATTCACTTCTGTTTTCTGTAGGTGGAGTATGATAATGAGCAAGATAAGTTCTTACAAATTGAAATAGCAAGGTAAAAGCACAATATTTACCAATTTCAGTTGCACCAAATTGTTGTTTGCACCGTAAAACAATGTTTGTTGCCATATACTGTCACAGCAATTCTTTTTTGCGTCTCTATAAGATTTCTTTTTTTTTTCAATACACTGGATATGCTGGGATGCAACTTAATTTTAGATATATATACCAGAAAAATGTTGCTACATACATAACATAACTAAGTATATTTTATTTTGGTACAAATGAAATACTACATTATCTGTTTAAATTGGCGCAAATGCAATGAGCCTGCTAAATTTATAACATCTGCAACATTTTCATTGTTGAAACTCCAATCACATTAATGGTATTCTGATTGATGATGTTTTTGCCAAATTGCGGTTTATATTGCCAAGCAAGCCTGTTTAGGAGGCTTAACTTGTTAGGTAACTGTTGGAGGAAGGTTGCAGTAAGTCAATAATATAAGTAATGTAAAAAAAAAATGGAAGTATGTATGCAATGATATATAGAAGAAATCTGCTGTTCATGCAGTTTCAACAATGAAAAAATTACAAACAAGTCATGTTTAACAAACAGACATTTTTTATTCTCATATCATGAATGAACATCATTTTATAGATGTTTTTCCATAATATGAGACTTCTAATTACTAGTAAAGAAAATGAAGAGAATTTGAAACTGAACATAAGAGAGCAATAAAGCACAACTGTGATCATTGTGTTAAAATTGTGAATGAAAGTTACAATGCAAGGCTTTAAAATGCTTAGGTTTGAAAATTAGGGAAGTATCTTTCTTTGGTACATGTACTAGTGTTAAGTTACAGTTGCTAAAGCTGATAGATTGAATTTAAAGCATAAAGAAGGTACTGTTATTAATAAATAAAAAGTTAATTTAAAATTATATATTGATAATATTTGTTCTTAATTTAGTGCAAACATGGAAAGATATACAAAAAAGATTACATGTACTGAAATATAAACCTTCTTGAAAAGACAGCTGCCTAAGCAGACATTTAAACTTTTTGACAAGTTCAGAAAAAAGTATTGACTGTACAGAAGTTAAATGTAGGCTCAAAGGAAGTAATGCTCTGGTTTTAAACTCATTGACACAGGCTCTGGCCTTACTAGTTTTAAAAAGTATTCATATTAAGAGCAAACCAATCGGTCTTTTCTAAATTAAAAAAAACCCAAACTTTTAAAGTGTATTATCAGTTACTTTTGATATTGTATGATGTATTTTTACTTTACAAGGGAAAAAAAGATAGTTACACCGAAAAAAGAAGTTCTTAAGTTTATTTGAGCTTAAAGAAAGTTAAAAATGACTCCAGATTGATCAGTATATATATTTGTATTTGTGGATATAAAGGTTGTTGTAAGACTGTTGTATTTGTATATGTGGAAAAATGAGATGAATATTGCTTCTTGTCATTATACTTCCTTCCAGATGATTCATGGGTGTTCTCATCCTTTTGTTTACCATACCTTGTCCGTCAAATGTTGATCTCTAGATATTGATGTATCAAATTGCTGGACTTAATCTTTTTTCAGTTGGTTTAGTTTCTGTTTTTCAAATTGACGGAACTGATTTATCAAACCTTTTAAAATATACATGTACCATCCAATTCTGTATTAGGTTTGGTTTGATCACCAAAAACCATCAAAAAGTTATAATCATTTAAAATTTCAGTAAAAAATGAGGGAACTGTGGTATCTATGCCAAAGTTATCTAAATCTAGTTATTGTTATTTGGTACTGAGAATTATTTATTGGTAGATTTCTTATTTGCTAAAATTCTTGAAACAGTATAGATATGGTTGATTGTTATTTGATAAATTGTGTTTTTGAGAGTTTGAATGTCATTTCACAGAGTCATCTCTCATTGGTTTAGTACGGTAATTAATGGTAAATATATCTCTTGATTAACACCACCTAAATTAATTCTTTTACTCCTACCCCATCATGGCAAATGTATCCTAGATTTAGCTAACCTGTCAGACTTCACCCTTAATGCTTTTCAAACCTCAAACTCGATGTTTCTTTCATTACAAAACCTTTAATGTTTTTAACTGTTTCTACTGAAGTTTATATGTTTTGTTGATATATTATATTTACCTCACCTCACCTTTTGAAATTTAAAACATTGTACATAGTTTTACACATCCTGTATTTTCTTCATATGTACAATTAATTATCTAACATTTTTTGGGGTAAAGATTTTTTAAAGTGGTAGAAATGATTCTTACAGAATTTATTTTATAGCAATCAAATCTTGTATTTCAGTTATTAAAATTATTTTGGATGTTTTTCTGGCTTTCCAAAAGCTAGTATAGAATTAAAGTAAAAAGAATAGCAAACACAGCATTTGAGAAAACTTAGACATGGATAGTTTTATGAAAAAAAAAGTTGAAAATGGGGAGGACACATTCTGTAGATCATTTAGATTATTTTAGCAATATGATACATAGGTCAATGTAACACTCACAGTCTGCTCTATATCTTTTCTTTACTGTTTAAATGAGACTAAATTCCCATTGAAGTGTAGTTTATCTTCAGCATATTCAAGTATATTTTCATAATTTTTATTAAAAATTCCATGGTTATCAGTAGTATTTTTATCCAAGCAATTGCTGACATGCATTGACTCGAATGATACACATTGCTTGTATGGTATGTATTAGGATAATGAAAAGATGTTAGATAATAATGACATGGCATGTTATCTTGATAATTTCAATATATGCATAGGTGCATGGAGAAATGTATGGACTGGTTTTGAAAGTTTTAAAATAAAAAAATGTTAAGTTTGATTTTACTGCATGTTTCAATATTTGATAATCTTTCTCATGGAAGAAGATTTAATTTTACGACAATTTTTGTTATAATAATTTAATTGTAAGTAGTTTTGATATTTCAAGTTTATACAGTTTGTATCAAGATCAGTAGAGTCTGGTTTAATTGTGATCTGATTATTTTGATATATTTAATTCAGTGCTAAGATTGTTTCAATTTATGAATTTTATTGAAATTTTTATTGGCTTATTTAAAAACGAATGAAAGCATAAAAATGTGTATTATAGCCATAATACAGATAACTTGTTAAAGATGTTTTAAATCAAAATTAATTAAAATGTCTATTTACTGCAGATTGTAATAAGTTCATTTGTTGCTGTGATTTTGGATAATCTTGAGTTGGAGGAAGACCTGAAAAAACTGAAGCAGGTATGCTAAATTTTTGCTTGCTTTTGTAAAGTTTAAATCAATTTCAGGAATGGGGAATATCAAGGATTCAAAAAGAGGCTACCTGTTTTGTATAATCATTTCCTTCTGCAGTTTACAACTCTGAGCATTCAAAGTGTCAGATTAGAATGTTTATATACACTAGTAGGTAGAATTTTGGAGAATTATTGAACATTTTCTAGATGATGAAACTAAATCAATGTTAAGGGGCATTCTAGTTGGAACCCTTAAAACTGTCTTCAATGTTTGTATAAATATTGAAGAAGTGCATTTAGGTAAATATTAAGAAAATTTAGAACATTTTTTAGATGGTTAATGTCATGTTATAGCACCATTCTTGATGGATAATATCCATTTTTGGGTAATCATTGCATTCATTATATATTTTATTAATAAAGCATTATGTTTAAAGGTAAAAGCTAGAGAACAGAGTGCAGAAACACAAGAGCAGTTACCATTAAGACTAAGAATATTCACAAAGTTTCCGTAAGTAATTTAACCTATAGCTATTCCTTAGTGACAGAATGTTTAAATTAATCTCTTGAAACTGATGATCAACTTGAAGTATAAGACAGTTGCTAGTAAAAGATTGATAATATAAACAAGTGCAGAGGAATAAAAGTATTATTACAATACAATAAAAAGGTTGACTATCTGTTTTATTTAAGCTGCAGAAAAATTTGAATGAAATTCACAAGCAGACTGGTATAAAAAATAAATGACTTATATATGAAAACTTCTATCATTTTGACATTTTATAAGTAATTTGTTTTGAACAACAAAAATTTAGTCTGCATTGGAATGGAATTAAACTTAGCAGAATTGCTACTATTCATGACATTATTAAATGTTGTGGCTGTTAATATTATGTTTTAAGATACTATTCTATGTTATTTAACTTTTGGAAAACAGAGAAAACAATTATATTTAAGGTCAAAGCAGGTACTTATTTCTATATAATTCTCAGAACTAAATAAAAAGCATTTGAAACTCATGTCAAATAAAATGTTCAATTTCTATAGCTATTTATTTAGCATTACAATGTTTCAGAAATCATCCTCAGATGGTTTACCTATACAAGATTCCATCTGAGTTTGATATTTCTGATGTGAGAGAAAGTTTTATGAGACAACACATAGAACCAGAGGTCAGACTGGCACTTGATATTCAGGAACATGACCATGATGTCATACCTTATGTTAAAAAATCTCCTGTCAGACTGGTGAAACATGGAAGTCACTCAGTGAAAAGTGGAGGGCTATTAGAAAAGAGGAGTGGCATAACATCTATTGTTAGGTTTGTAAATGGGTTAACTGTGTTAAGATCTTGCCATAATATAGCTTTTTTGTGCTGAAGCAACTTACAGCAAACATCAATCAATCAATCAATCAAAAAATCAATCAATCAATCTGAATTAAAGGAATGGTTTGAGTATACAGTATATGATATGTTTATCTTAAAAATTAACTTCTTTTTAAGGGAGTTCGCTGTTCAATTTCAAAATAATTAACTTTTCAAACACTAGTAAACATAAATGGGTGTTTAAAGGAATCAAAAAAGCAAAAAAAATATGTAGGTCAGTTTGCTTGTTTTCGAGATATTAGCCATTGAAATATTGGCTAGGAAAATTTTCTCTCTTGACTTTTCATAGCTTTATCATTGACAAGTTTAAATTGATAAGGTCAATGGGCAAAATTTTATAAGGCATTGAAATGGATAAAACCAGAGGATTCTGAAAATCTGAAAAAAAATCCAAAAAACATGAAAAGCGAATATCCTGAAAAAAAAATATATGCCTCATCTTAGAAGAATGTACTAAAAGATGATTTTATCGATTCATATCTATTGGATTTTTGTTTCTGTTACTTAGGGATTCTGCTCAGCAGAAAATGCAAGTTTGTGGATCAACCCAACTAGTTGCCACTGGTTCCAAATCTTTGTTTTCACACCAGTACCAGTTACGAATGGATAGAAGGTATAGTATTACAAATGATTATAGGTTATATGACTTCTCAGCTTGTTATGTTAGATTTTCATAGATTGCATTTTAATTGATTATGAATCATTGTGATAAAACTGCAAATTAGATCATTTTCAGTGTACACAAAATAGTCTGACTTTGCATTTGCTGAAAAAATTGAGAATGGAAATGGGGAATATGTCAAAAGAGACAACAACCCAGCTAAAGAGCAGATAACAGGTGAAGGGCATCAATGGGTCTTCAACACTGCCAGAAAAATATGCACCAAAAGCGGGTTTCAGCTGGCACCTAAATAAAAATGTGCACCCGTTCAGTGAAAAAGGATGCCACACCAAACCCCAAAAACACTTAAATGAATCAAACTATAAAGACTAACAAGACTAACAAAGGTAAGAGGCCCCCGACTTGGAACAGACACAAAAATGCAGCAGGGACAAACATGCCCTGCGAGACTTGTGTGCCAATCGTGTTAGTTTATGATTTTTATTTTGATGATTATTACAACATCTCTACAAACTATGCCAATAAGTCCTTAGATATGAATCTAATATATTACAGGAGTATGAGAGGATCAAGACCTGGAAGTCTTAAAACAAAATCTGGAAATGCTATCAAAGAGAATGGAGACATTCAACAGCTTGGTATGACAACTGTGGGTAACCGCTTCAGAAACGATGAATTTGATATAAAAGTCTGGCAACAAAAGAAACAACAAGCAGAAATTAAAAGGTAGATACTGTTATTAAATGAGGAGGTATGACTTGAGTTAGTTTCCTGTCCATAAAGTGTGAAAACTAAACAAAAATAAGGTTTTCAAAATATGTTTGATTGATGATGACCACAGGTTTTGCTAATAATAGTAATATATCTAAAACTTAAGCAATTACAGAAAAAATGACAAAGGTAAACTGGTAAGCACAACAAATTCATTTGTCCTTAAAATTTTCTGTTCAACTGTTTTGGAATTTTTGTCACCTGAAATTATAAATGCTTTGCATTTTTTGGCTGTAATCCTAAACATTATAGTAACAAGGTTAAAATTGTAATTTCAAAAATGATCAAAGATCTATTAAACCAGCAAGTCTCAGACAAATTTGTCAACTTGTTTTTGAGTTATTGCCCCTGAAATCTACATTATTCCAATTAATCTTTTTATTTCTTCAAATGATCAGCATGACAAGATCTATTTACTAGGAGATATTTTACCACTCTTTTTGCAAATATTACCCCTGAAATATTGATTATTACCATTTATGCAGGTTGACTTTTATCTTCTATTAGGAAAAATATGTTAGTTGCAAAAGTTATCAGGGTCTCAGAGAGTAAATATAGTATGTGTAAACTGGCAATTTTTTAAACCAGATGAGCAATACAGGGCTTGTGTGCCTCTTGTTTATTTTACTCATTAATATATTTTTCACAGAAACCAACAGGAAGAAGACTTGAGAGAAAATCATCCATTTTTTGATACCCCTCTGTTTGCTGTAGGAAGAGAGTCTAAGTTTAGAAAGTTTTGTAAGGCTGTGGTCAATGCAAAGTATAATTACATGGACAAGGAACCTGGGTCAGGCAAAGATCTGGCTAGAAAATACAGAAGTTTGGAGTAAGTTGTATTCAACCTTTGATGAAATATAGATATTTTTAATAATACATATAAAAAAAGCACTAATACACAGAACTAATTTTATTCATGATTATTTAACACGTATTAAAAGTTCTTTCATAAATGTATTTTGCATGCAACATCTCATACTCCACAAAGATTCTATTCATTTTTTGCATTTTTCTTCAAATATATTCACATTTAACAGACTTAAAAAACAAACTTGACATGAATGATTATAAGCATGATTAAACTTTAATTTGTGAATTATATAAATGTATATTAACCAACATGTAACTGCCATGACTAAGACCATAGGAAGAAATGCATGTAATTGTTAAACAGCAGTATCAAGAAAACTATAGAGGAGAAGTACAAGGGGGGAATCTGATGGTTCTTTAGTTACAGAGATTATCATAGTCATCATTTTAATTGTAGGAAATTATTAGGCTTGGTGACTTATCTTGATTGGGTGATGATTTTTGTGACAATCATGTCCTGTATTTCTATGTTGTTTGAAACACCACTTAGTAGAGTAATGGATAATGCCAATTTACAGGTATGTTAACCCTTATTCTATGGCAATTTAACCTGTTCCGGACCCATTGTATACAAAAATTTGTGTGTGTCAATGATCTCAGAAGTTGATTGGATGAGTTTATGAGTCATAACCTTTAAGTTGCACCTTGTAAACTTTCTCCAACCAAGCCTCTTTTGGGGAGATATAGAATATTCCTAGATTATCAATTTTGATTACATACTGTTCCCAGTTATGAACTTCATGCTTCATCTCATAGAGACATAACTTGGGAATGTTACCATTAAATATACACATGCATATTGTTTATAATGAAATTTATTGTAATCCTACAGTCAAGATGGGTTTAGTTAATAAATTTAGTGTTAGTTTAATCTCACAGAAGGCTTGTTTAAGGTGATTCCAAATGATATGAATAACAACTTAAACATTTGATAAAGTGGTAAAGGTGTAGGGGCATAAATACCCAGTTTTCCCCTAGTAAATAATGCTTTTGAGAACCATTTCAAATTTGCTCATAATGTTTGGAAATGCATAAAAGCAAGAAATATAACTGAATTACATATGGTAAGATTTTTTATGTCATGAAGTCATAATTACATCATAATATACATCTATTTCATGAAAACAAACAAAACTGGATAATTTATGCAGTTTTTCATTTTTATTTCACTGTGGAAACATCTTGAATAGCCAAAACAACACAATAATTTAAGAGAAGCTGTATTATAGCCTTCTGCTGTTGTCTGCTCTATGGTCAGGTTGTTGTCTCTTTGGCACATTCCCCATTTCCATCCTCAATTTTATTGATATATTTTCAACAAATATACAATTGTTACTTTGATCATTTACTCTACTCCTTTCTAAATAATATATGTAGGGAAAATAATAAACATAATGAAATTTGTTTCAGATATGTTTGTTCTTATTATTTCAGGTTGCAGAGTATTTGTTTGTTATTTTTATGAGTATTGAAATGGGACTAAAAGTGATGGCTCATGGACTGTTTTTTACACCTAAAGCAATGCTGAAAGATTTCAGTGGGATTTTAGATTTATTCATATACTTTGTAAGTACAGTGTGTTTTGTTGTTGAAATTAACCAAGAAGCTCTTGCTTTGTGTAGAGAAAATTTTTTGTGAAATATCTCTGTTTGAAAGAAAAACAGAAAACTGAAACAATGAAAGGAGAGGTACATTTGAGGGTGTATTTGGCAATGTAAATTTATAGAAAATAAAACATTTTATACTAGTAGTTCTTTTTGATTGCAAATCATGTTTTTTAATCATTAGAAAGAAAGGCTGTTATGTTATTAAAATTATTAGAAATAAAAAGGAGTAGGTCCAGTAAGGACCAATTTTGGCCTCAAATTTCAGGTTCATCTGACGAAAGATTTTGACCACTTTTTAAACACTCAAGTGTCTATTTCATTTCAATCAATTAATTTATGAGAACAATTTTAACTGATTTAAACATTAAAAACGATCCAATTCAAGCTCAAATATGAAAAGTCTAACAAATATGCTAAAAAATGCCACTTTTCAGATGGTTTTTGTCAAAAATTAATGTGGCCGCATCCCTGTTTATATTGTCAACATTTGAATAATTATAAAATATTCCAAAGATCATATATATGAAATTTTTTGTAGGTCAGTTTGATATTTTTATGTTGGATGCCAAAGAATGTACCAGTACAGATAGAAGGGGCCAGATTATTTATGATACTGAGATGTGCAAGGCCTCTTAGGATATTTGCCTTGGTTCCTCACATGCGTCAAGTAGTATTTGAACTTGTAAGAGGATTCAAAGAAATTTTACTGGTAAGAATAACTAGTCAAAATGACATGTATTTAGACATGCAAACACCTTTTTTCATTTTTATGCCCCACCTACGATAGTAGAGGGGCATTATGTTTTCTGGTCTGTGTGTCCATTCATCTGTTCATCTGTTCATCTGTTCATCCCTTTGTCTGTCCGTCCGTCTGTCCCCCTTCAGGTTAAAGTTTTTGGTCAATGTAGTTTTTAAAGGCAGTGCTTTTAGGCCTGACTTTTAAGTCATGAGGTTCATCTTTTCATACGCAATCTTTGCAGGGGGTCTTTTGGCCAGAAATAGATCCGGAAATGTTCGAATTTCTCCTCTTCTTTTTATGGTATGATATGGTTTTTATTTCTTTCATTTACATTGGGGACTAAAGAAACGATCAGTGTGTTTTGTTTGTTTTATAGAACTTGTTATGAGTGTGTATTTTGCATTATAAGCAGTCAACCTGACTACAAACTATCATTATGTGTATTCCGTGCTGAAAGAGGTCGGGTCAATTTCGAGTGTTATCTGACATCTAAAGATTCTTTAATTAGTTCAGACGTTGATATAACAATGAAAAGTCGACTGAACATGATTAATATTGCATCTTCTATAATTCAAAGCGGAATTCGGTTTATGAACGAGAAACTGTAAAGCGTTTTCAATTTCGGTATTAGTTATGTATGTTGTCTACGTATTATCCTGGTTCCCGGTACTACGTTCCGGGTATTAGCTTTTTGTGTATGTGATGTGTAACATTACGATCGGGTACCAGCCAATCTACGTGTGTATGTGTACATGATTTCCCGCCAAAATGACCGTTTTACAGCTATGGAAAAAATAGTCCACAAACGTTCCGTATAATGATATCAAATTCATAATTAATCGTAACTTTTTTTTATCTTTGTATAATAAATATAACAAAATGGATTCCACAAAATTGAAAATAGCATTATTTTACGAGGATTTCTGATATTTTTCTCACTTCCGGCGCAGTAATACGTATGTTTCGAAGAAGCTCGAAGAATTTGACAAAGTGAATTGAGAAGGAAACGGATAGATTTACGTCCTTGCTATCAGGTAAAACAATTTAAATGTACAGAACAAACACATTTACTTCACACAAATAGTACAGGCTTAAGCTTTTTGTTGTCTTATACACGACTGTAGTCTAGTCGACGGCGGTGACCTACAAGGTACGGGTCATACTGGGTCAAGTCTAGATATGTAAACATATCCACGTGCTATTAGGTAGAAAGCATCGTAATGCAATATCTACAATTTTCCCTCCTTTATACATCGTTTAACCAGATATATTTCTCCTTTATAAATCGTTTAACCCGATATATTTCTCTCAAATACACTTAAACACGGGTTGTATGTACGTATCTTTTCTAGTGTTTTCTTGTCCTTATTAAAGTTCATTTGTTGATGTTTAAATATTTTTGAACGACTGAACACAGGAGTGAATGAATGCAACAATTATATATACTGAAGACTTGGGCTGTACAATGATAGTGTACGTATTGCATACTGATAATTATTCTAGCTAGCTAGCAGTAATTATGTTAATTTAGGATGTAATGACAGGAATTCATGAGCTCAGGCTTTCTGAAAAAAATATCAATGACAATGTAAACAGGAACAAAACATTGACACGAATGCTGCTCTCTTCGATGTTGTAGTTATTTAGGTATGTGTGTTGCACAAGTTTCAAAAAAATTAAGTTATAAAACTTTTTTTCAGGGCACAAACCCACTTTAAAGACACTTGTCTACTGCCATACCCATCCTAATTTCATGCACCATTTGCAAGCAAGAGACTGAATGGTTTGCAAAATTAAAAATCAGGACGGTGTCCAATTAAAACAAAAGAACTAAACTGGATGAATATTGTAGGAGAAATCTAGAGGAAAGTTTTGATTTGTGAAATTGGTTTTCCTGAAAAGCCATTCATCCTAGCCTGCAGAAAGGTACTATAACTGTCCACCACCAACTGACGAGCTAATGTTGAGCTTCACATATGGAATTAATCAAATACCATCAACGTTTGTGTTTTCAGCACAGATTTCACAAGTTATGACACAGCTGTGTTTTTTTATACCTGTTTATAGAGTTGTATACTAAATTTTATTTTTTTTATCAATAAATATATATTGTGTCATTTAAGAACTTGTATTTTGCCAAAAGATGCATACTAGTGAATGAAAGTGGTGCAGATCATTTTGCTTTGGTATATAGAATTGAATTACAATTGTTCATGTTATTGGAATGCTTATAAAAATAAGGAGATGTGGTACAATGTATATGATATTTAGTGAGTTAATCAAGCAAAAGTGAATAAGAAATTGGTATAAGCAGTTACAGGTACATGTACTACTGTACAATCTCAAACAATGAGAAAAACTCATACCGTAAAGAGAATTTCATATTTACTTACAAGTAAGTTTTGTTTTTGCGTTGAATAATTTTCTTCTATTGTTTTAATTGCAAATATTGGAAGTGGTTAAAATGCTAATGAGACAGCTGTTATGGCCACAGAGCCTTAATTGAAAACTTCTTTTTCATTCATACCAGTAGATTTTGCCTGGAGTTAGAAACATATCTGCCAACTTTTCAAAATGCACATGGGGGTTTTACATGAAAGATGGTTCATATAGTCATACAAAACCTCCAAGGGGGCCTTCAAATGCAAGCAGGACAAGTCGCCCCACTGGCTAATCGCCCCACTTTTTAAAAAAACGCCACAAACTGATTTATCAAATCGCCCCACATGTGAAATTGGTTAAATCATGTTTAATATTACTCCTGCCAACTTGCCCTACTTATAAAAAAACGGTAATATTTAGATTAATAATATATATATAATTAAAAATAAAAACTCGCACCACTTTAATGAAAACTAATGTACACAGAATACAAACAAACCGAAAATTAATTTACTTACTATTATTGATATATACTGAAATTATAATTCTAAAAAAACCTGATTGTTAAAGAATAACTAAGTTTTGAAGCTCTAAGTTATTTGCATAACAATTGAAAAGAAACCTGTTAAATGTATCATAATGCAATATATGGAATTGAACTTATATTCCATGGGATAACATCTTTTTCCATAAGTGGGGTGAGTTGGCATTACTAAATTCATCCTGGTTATTAATATATTTATCTAGATTTCACCGATTTCCATTAGGTGGGACCAGTTGGCAGGGGTAATATTAACGGGATTTAACACGGTTCATAAGTGGGGGCAATTTGGTAATCCAGGTTGGGGCAGTTTTTTAGTCGAGCCTGCAACTTTTGTCGCAGAAAGCTCGACATAGGGATAGTGATCCGGGGGCGGCGGCGATGTTAGCTCAGTTCTTAAAAGCTTTATATTGTAGAAGGTGGGAGACCTGGATGCTTCATACTTTGTTTATGGTTGCCTCATGTTACGAAGTTTCCGTCAGTCACATGTCCAATGTCCTTGACCTCATTTTCATGGTTCAGTGACTACTTGAAAAAAAAAGTTAAATTTTTTGTAATGTTAAATTCTCTCTTATTATAAGTAATAGGATAACTATATTTGGTATGTACGTAGCTTGCAAGGTCCTCTTGCCTGTCAGACAGTTTTCACTTGATCTCGACCTCATTTCATGGATCAGCGAACAATGTTAAGTTTTGGTGGTCAAGTCCATATCTGAGATACTATAAGCAATAGGTCTAGTAAATTCGGTGTATGGAAGCACTGTAAGGTGTACATGTCCAACTGGCAGGTGTCATCTGACCTTGACCTCATTTTCATGGTTTAGTGGTTATAGTTAAGTTTTGTGTTTTGGTCTGTTTTTCTTATACTGTTTGCAATAGGTCTTCTATATTTTGTGTATAGAATGGTTGTAAGGTTTCATGGTTCAGTGACTATTTGAAAAAAAGTTAAATTTTTTGTAATGTTAAATTCTCTCTTATTATAAGTAATAGGATAACTATATTTGGTATGTGCGTAGCTTGCAAGGTCCTCTTGCCCGTCAGACAGTTTTCACTTGACCTCGACCTCATTTCATGGATCAGCGAACAATGTTAAGTTTTGGTGGTCAAGTCCATATCTGAGATACTATAAGCAATAGGTCTAGTAAATTCGGTGTATGGAAGCACTGTAAGGTGTACATGTCCAACTGGCAGGTGTCATCTGACCTTGACCTCATTTTCATGGTTTAGTGGTTATAGTTAAGTTTTGTGTTTTGGTCTGTTTTTCTTATACTGTTTGCAATAGGTCTTCTATATTTTGTGTATAGAATGGTTGTAAGGTGTACAGGTCTACCTGGCAGGTTTCATATGACCTTGACCTCATTTTCATGGTTCAGTGGTCAAAGTTAAGTTTTTGAGTTTTGGCCTTTTTTTCTAATACTATATGCAATAGGTCAACTATATTTGGTGTATGGAAATATTTCATGATCTACATGTCAGTCGCGCAGGTTTTATTTGACCTTGATCTCATTTTTTTACAATTCATTGCTCAGTGTTAAGCTTTTGTGTTTTGGTCTGTTTTTCTTAAACTATAAGCAATAAGTCAATTTTATTTGTTGTATGGAAGAATTGTTAGCTGTACTTGCCTACCTGGCATGGTTTATCTAACCTTGACCTCATTTTCATGGTTCAATTGTCAATGTTTAGTTTTCTTGGTTTATGTTAAGATTATGTGACAGTTGTAATAAAGCTTTATTATTAGGATTATCAACATAATATCAATGATTAGTAAAGAAGGCGAGACATTTCAGTGTGTGCACTCTTGTTTTTAAAGTGGGACGATTTGTCATGGATTCCCTTCAAATATATTCTAATGTGGTTTTTGGCTTCTTCGTGCATTAACAAGCTCATAGCCATTGTTGAATTAATTGTTTTCTTTAAAATAGTCGACAAAATTGCTCTTACAAAATTTCCATTTGGGAGCCTTGAGCTCGATGGGGGAAATACTCTGCAAATACTGACAGTTGCCAGGTATGGTCATCAAAAAAGTTGACATGTTACTATGTACATTTACCATTATGTTACTTGATGTTCTTGCTATAAACAGAGAGTAGTCAATCTTTGTGAACTATTTTTATACGACCGCAAATTTTGAAAAAATTTTCGTCGTATATTGCTATCACGTTGGCGTCGTCGTCGTCGTCCGAATACTTTTAGTTTTCGCACTCTAACTTTAGTAAAAGTGAATAGAAATCTATGAAATTTTAACACAAGGTTTATGACCATAAAAGGAAGGCTGGTATTGATTTTGGGAGTTTTGGTCCCAACATTTTAGGAATTAGGGGCCAAAAAGGGCCCAAATAAGCATTTTCTCGGTTTTCGCACTATAACTTTAGTTTAAGTTAATAGAACTCAATGAAATTTTGACACAAGGTTTATGACCACAAAAGAAAGGTTGGGATTGATTTTGGGAGTTTTGGTTTCAACAGTTTAGGAATAAGGGGCCAAAAAAGGGCCCAAATAAGCATTATTCTTGGTTTTCGCACAATAACTTTAGTTTAAGTAAATAGAACTCAATGAAATTTTGACACAAGGTTTATGACCACAAAAGGAAGGTTGGTATTGATTTTGGGAGTTTTGGTCCCAACAGTTAAGGAAAAAGGGGCCCAAAGGGTCCAAAATTAAACTTTGTTTGATTTCATCAAAATTGAATAATTGGGGTTCTTTAATATGCCGAATCTAACTGTGTATGTAGGTTCTTAATTTTTGGTCCTGTTTTCAAATTGGTCTACATTAAGGTCCAAAGGGTCCAAAATTAAACTTAGTTTGATTTTAACAAAAATTGAAACCTTGGGGTTCTTTGATATGCTGAATCTAAAAATGTACTTAGATTTTTGATTATTGGCCCAGTTTTCAAGTTGGCCCAAATCGAGGTCCAAAATTAAACATTGTTTGATTTCATCAAAAATTGAATAATTGGGGTTCTTTGATATGCCAAATCTAACTGTGTATGTAGATTCTTAATTTTTGGTCCAGTTTTAAAATTGGTCTAAAATAAAGTGCAAAGGGTCCAAAATTAAACTAAATTTGATTTTAACAAAAATTAAATTCTTGGGCCTCTTTGATATGCTGAATCTAAACATGTACTTAGATTTTTGATTATGGGCCCAGTTTTCAAGTTGGTCCAAATCAGGATCTAAAATTATTATATTAAGTATTGTGCAATAGCAAGTCTTTTCAATTGCACAGTATTGTGCAATGGCAAGAAATATCAAATTTCACAATATTGTGAAATTGCAAATTTTTTTTTAATTAAGAGTTATCTTTCTTTGTCCAGTATAGTAAGCAAGAAATATCTGCAAGATTTTTTTTTAATTGGAGTTATCTTTCTTTGTCCAGAATCAACTTAAATCTTTGTTATATACAATATACAATGTATATTCACTTTTTAATACCATTGTTATATACAATATACAATGTATATTCACTTTTTACTACCAACTGATAAATTTAAATAATCTTTACCATTCAGTGATAACAAGCAGTTTTTTTACATCTTAATATTTTATGATGTATTTAAATGAGTAGTAATTGTTGCAAACTCCATTAGAATATTTTAATTGAAATTAGTTTTGGAATAAGGGAAAGGGGGATGTGATTAAAAAATTGGGTTCAATTTTTTTCATTTGAAATTTCATAAATAAAAAGAAAATTTCTTCAAACATTTTTTTGAGAGGATTAATATTCAACAGCATAGTGAATTGCTCTAAGAGAAAACAAAAATTTTAAGTTCATTTGAATACATTCATTCTGTGTCAGAAACCTATGCTGTGTCAACTATTTAATCACAACCCAAATTTAGAGCGGAATCCAGCTTGAATGTTGTGTCCATACTTGCCCCAACCGTTCAGGGTTCAACCTCTGCGGTCGTATAAAGCTACGCCCTGCGGAGCATCTGGTTTATGAGAGTCATAGAATATGTGTATACAATCAATAATTAAGAATAGTCTATTTATATTGAAAAGGAAAAGTTCTTATATGTCTAAAGAAGAGGGACGAAAGACACCAAAGGGACAGTCAAACTCATAAATTTAAAGCAAACTGACAAGGCCATGGCTAAAAATGCATTTCATGGGAGGCACATAAAATATACTGTAAACATAGACTATAGATATGGGTGAACTAGGTACAAAAGAACTCTGAATCTTAAATTCTACAAACCACCTCTGTTCTATGGAAGATAATGGTATAACTGGACTAGAAATACACACAACCTGTAATTAACTGCCTTTACAGCGCTTTCGCGCTTTGATTGATGAAGTTGAAGTCCAATCAACTTAAATCTTAGTATACATGTGCCCTATGATATGATCTTTCTAATTTAAATGCCAAATTAGGGTTTTGACCCCAATTTTATGGTTCACTGAACATAGAAAATGATAGTGCAAATTTCAGGTTAAAGTTTTTGGTCAAGGAAGTTTTTGATAAAGTAGAAGTCCAATCAAATTGAAACTTAGTATACATGTTCCCTTTGATAAGATCATTCTAATTTTAATGCCAAAGTAGAGAATTTATTCCAATTTCATGGTACACTAAACATAGAAAATCATAGTGCGAGTGGGGCATCCGTGTACTGTGGACACATTCTTGTTCCTGTATATAAGGCTGCTATTTCATCAAAGTTTGTAGAAATAGAAATGTGCCCTTGAATCTAAAGATGTCTTTTGTAGTTTTATGCAAGAGTGAAAACCTACAAATATATACTATCATCATAATAACTTAAAGCAGAATATTTTTTTAGCTTTTGAAATTGCAGTATTTCTTTTTTTGCTTTAAAAATATTGTAAAATTTCTTTGCAGGTATCAGTATTACTGATTGTATTGATGTTTGTGTTTGCCACATTTGGAGTACATTTGTTAGGAGGAAAATTAGCAAGGTGCAATGATCCAGACATTAAAAGACAGGTTAGTTTCTTAACCAGCATGGTTAAGTTTTCCTTGATTTCTTGTCCTGAATTTTAAAGCATATAGTGTAACAATGTTCATTGTGAAGCTGACAGATTCGTGTTAAACTGGTCTCAATAAGAAAACTGATTTGATACTGTCTTGATTATCCTCTGAGTTATTGCGAAGCCTATCATAGTTTTCCACAGATTCACCTGCAATTTACCTGTCCATTTAAACTTTTGGCAGTTCTATTGTCCCATCTAACAAATACAACAGGTAATGTCCTCTGTATAGTTTATTCACTGGGACCTTTAAATTTCATGCAAGAGAAATCTATCACTCACTGATTAATTTACCTGAACAAAAAATTGAACTGTCAATGATGGAAATACATGTACAAATAAGTAATTATAAAACTGCATGTGATGTTGTATTTATTCAAACCAATAACACATTTTCAATTTGTTTGATATGAACACTAATTTTAAAATTAAAAGTTGATTTCTGATAAAATTTCAACATTTTACCTATTGAAGTTTGCTATTTTTTAGTCTGTTCACAAATAAAAACTTAAAATGATAATGTTTAAATAAAGGTCTTCATAAATGTATTCTTTATAACTGAAGAACCATGAAAAACATGCAGATTCTTTGAAAAAACAATAAACTTTTTATAATTAAATCAGTGCTTATATTGAACGGTTTGAATATATATTATTGATATTGAATAAATACTGTATCACATGCAGTTTATGTGAGTTTATACATGTATTTTAATCAACAAAGCAGATATTTTTTTGGTCAGGCAAATCAGGAACATATATATTAACGGGACTTGACACTACCTAATTATCGCCGATTTCCTTGTCGTGAAGTTAATAATAAATGACACGATACGGAAACGGACATGGTATAAATTCGTATTTGCTATTATGGTCGATAATTAACGGCTCTACATTTCCTATTCGAAACAGCTCAAAAACTATTGGTTTGGAAACTTGTTTTTCTTCATTCATTGAAATAGGAATATAATGAATCACTATTATAAATATACAATATAATAAAAAAGAGAAATATTGGATTAAAAACGGCAAATTATGGTTATAATCGTCTTCTCTTTTCAAAATTAAATAAATAAAAAGTTTTTGGACACTTTTTTTTATATAAAATAAAAACAAACCTCTTCTAGAAAATCGTTTTATCTTGAGAAAATAACTTTTTTGTTCTTAAATGATTTATTTTAGTTTCCATATTAAAACAGAAAGGCTTGGATAATTCTTTTAAATAAAGAAGCATAGTGAAATAATTACAAAATTACTTGTTTATACAAGTCTTCATTAAACTTAAGGTTCCAATATGAATAATTGTTTTTATTAAACTGCTTTTTAGCTGATTAAAATGTAATTTCGAATTTGATTGCGGATCAAAAGATTTGATTAACGCAATTAAAACAATTATCATCCTAATTAAAAATGATGAAAATATTATGAAAAACAACCCAAGCCGACCGAGAACACTTGCTTTGATCACGATTCCTCAACATTCATGACAAAATACACACAAGCCCACAACATGAGAATGAAGTTTGTAAATCCAAATCATTCATTTGCTAACCATGTATGACAAAGAGAACTTCTTATCTTGGTCTGATGATATCGACCTTGATGCTCTACTAGAATGCTACACAGAGTCTGAAACTGCCGAGTTTTCAGATGAAGATTTTGAGCCTTCACCTGCCAAAAAGTCTAAGACTGCAGCAACAACACCATCTCAGCCTAGCCAACTCAACATACCCTGTTATCAGTGTCCAGATTGTGATAAGACGTACAAGTCAATTGCTGGGTTCAGAGGTCATGTACGACAAAAGCATGGCATTACAAGTATAAAAGGTATAAATCTTTTTTCACATCTATATATACATATATTAATGCGTGTTCTTGACTGAATGCTTTAAAAACCTAATGAGACAAGATGTGGTATGATTGCCCATGAGCTTACTTTTATTGTTTGACAAGTTTGTGCAAGGTTTTCACTTTTCACTTTCCTAAGGAATGTGTTGAACAATTTGTTTGCGTATCTCAGTTCCTTAATATATATACATAAATTTCCGAAAGGCCGTAGATTTTGTTGTGCTTGATAGACAGATTTGCAATGCGAATGCTTATGAATGTTTTTTTTTTGTCCATTGCATATTTTACTATGGAAAATCTTAAACCTCAATCATGACAAGTTCTTTGGTATATATCTAAAGTCTTCATATCCAAGTTTAATAGATTCAATGACTAACAAGCAGAAGACTGTAATTCTTTAGTTGTCGTTTGTTTATGTGTTACATATTTGTGTTTTATTCATTCATTCTTTGTACATAAAAAATACCATTTGTTTTTGTTTGAATTTTGACCTTTTATAGCTGACTATGCGGTAAGCACTTTGCTCCTTGTTGAAGCCCATACAATCCCATAGTTGATAATTTCTTTGTCATTTGGTTTCTTGTGGAGAGTTGTCTCGTGTGCAATCATACCACATCTCATTTTATATTGCTAGCTTTTGTGAATGTGATAAATTTCAGCATAATGAGATAAATTTGCTTCTTCAAGTTGCAAACATAAATATTGGTTCTTTGATCTCTGGTGAATATGTCTCATTGGCAATCATAATGTGTTTCAGGTTTTTATTTTATGCATAATTTTGACTGCTACATAATTCTTGCAATGATGTATAAGCGTTTTCCATTTGTGATGATACAAATTAGACTTTTTATTGGATATGAAGTAAATAACAAACAAACTGGTAAATTGCTATGCTCTCTTTAATACAGAAAGCAGTTATTAATACTGCAGTGTGTATATATAAATGTATAAAACATACCAATATAAAATAATATCATACATTACAGAAGTATTTACATGATTTATATACAAAAAAATAAAACTTAAGCATGAGAAACTCTTAATAAAATTATTTTTCTAAACATTCATTAATGAATATAATGAATACTGTAAAATGAAATAAATAAACACAGCAGTTCTATGATATTTAATATTAGGCTTAAAAGATCAAAAAGGCTAAATGTATAGGTTGACAATTGTAAGAGAAATTAAATTTGTCATCATTTCCTGAGATATTAATATTTCATATTTGGTCAAGACTTTGGCCAAAATAAAATTCTTAGTAACAATACAACAGGAAATAAAAATCAGCAAATCTAATTAAAATATAATTAATTTTTTAGTGAAAAAAACACAAAAACAAATTTCAAAACTATTTCAGTACATGCAATTAATAAATATATATATATACATTGTTGTGTCTATAAGAACAGTTGATTAAATGTTCTTATTTTTAAAAGCTTCATATATACAAAAGTCAACATGGTCAATGCTGAAATAGCATGAAAATTGGTATGAAAATGTCTGAGAATGCCCGCGCATAAAGCACTATTTGAAACGGCTCAAACAAAAGCATCCCATTCATTATCATCACCATATTACTAATAAAAAAATTGTTTTGATAAAAGGTCAACGCTGAAATAGATTGAAAGTTAATATGAAAACTCCATATACTCGTATATATAACAATTTCATGAATTTATGAGATATATTACAAATTTTATAGTAGTCTATTGTACCAAATTTTTATGAATCAGAATTTTGATTTGTGATGTAAACATTAAACATCCAGATCTGATAGATGCACATTTGCACTTTACTCCATACCTTTTTTAATATCATATATTGATCTCAACATTGAACTTTAAAATAAGGAATAAATAAAAATACAATTTCAATACTACATGTATTATCTAATCACCTTCACTCTTTTCTGTTGAAGCATAAACTACATGTACATTGTAATATGGATTATTTTATACATGTTATATTTATATCTTTTCTTATAAACAAACATGTATGCAAAATGTTTAAATCTAAACCCAGTATTCCTGATTTATTCATTCACTCATGCCAAAATAACAAAACTTCCCATAAAGGTAATATATATATACTTTTTCTAGTAGACCTATTTAAATTAATTAACTCCCCAACAGATAGAAAAATAATTAAGGTGCTTGTGCTTTTCAAGATATAAATAATTTGGTTGATTAGGGGTATTTTATAAGACTTTTCATCACTTAAACACGTTAATCACTTAAAAGTTACAATATCTTATGACTTAATGTATAAACTCAGATGATTTTGAATTTTTTTTTTTACAATAACATCAAAACATGACCATCAAACATCCTTATGATACACTTTCAAAAAATATGTCTATATTTGTACTATCTTTACAATGAGTGACGTGGACGCTTTGGAAGAGGATTATTGTCTATGACATGTGGATAGTTCAGTCTCCTTT